>NC_090926.1:304621506-305246506 GCF_040938575.1 Ambystoma mexicanum
GAGCGACGAGGGGATAAGAAACGGGGGACTCTCGTCCAATAGCCAGGTTAGACCATACTCATTTGACTCGTACCCCGGAAAAGTCAGGCGGGCATGAGCCGATGCAGATTGGGTCAGTCTGCGGTCCCCTTACTAAGGATGAAAAAAACTACAGCATAAGGAGGGTCTGTGCTTGTATTGTGGAACCACAGGACATTTTGTCAAAGACTGCCCTAGGAAACCTAAAGCACAGGGAAACGCTTCGGCTCGGCGGCTGTAGGGGTACTAGAGCCGAGCCCAATGAAAGAAGTTACCCCAGACTCAGACTTGGAAAACTATGCCCCCCACATCACTCTGTCAGGTGTTTTGCATTTCTTGGGGCGTGAGGTTAAGGTGGCTTTACTCTTAGCTAGCGGTGCCATGGGTAACTTTATGGATGTTTCTTATGCTGCTAAATTGGGTGCCCTTGTGTAAAAAAGGGGCACCGGAACCAGTAAGGGCAGTGGACGGGACTGCTTTGAGTTCAGGCCCCATAACTCATTGCACTCAAACCTTGACACTCTGTTGTCAACAAAGTCACAGAGAAACAATCAGATTTGATCTTATAGCAGCGCCACAGTTTGGCGTTATCCTGGGACTACCTTGGTTTGCAAAACATAATCCCCTGGTGGACTGGTCCAAGGGTACAGTATCCATGTCCTCTCCACACTGTCGTTCCCATTGCACTGCAGTGGTCCAGTCCTTGTCTTTAGTCCAGGAGCCTACTGTTGCCAATATAGAGACATTAGATCTCAGTAACTTGCTGCCAGAATACCAAGGGTTTAAGGATGTCTTTAGCAAAAAAGCAGCTGAAACTCTGCCACCCCACCGGCCTTTTGACTGCCATATAGATTTAGAACCTGGCGCAGTACTACCTTGTAGTCGCGTGTATGCCCTAACAGAGGCGGAGACAGAACATCTGAAAGAATATATCGATACCAATCTGAAAAATGGTTTCATCCGCCATTCTAATTCGCCTGTCTCGTCGCCGTTGTTCTTCGTACCAAAGAAAATGGGTGACTTGAGAACGTGTATTGATTATAGGGGAATAAATCGTATTACGGTTAAAAATCGGTTCCCCTTACTGCTGATTCCAGTAGTGCTGGATCAAGTACGAAACGCAACGGTGTACACAAAACTAGATCTTCGGGGGGGCTTGTCGCCTGGTGCGAGTGCGGGCTGGAGATGAATGGAAGACCGCATTCAGATTCGTGCTGTACGAGTACCAGGTGATGCCTTTCGGGTTGTGTAATGCCCCGGCAGCATTTCAGCACTTCCTGGATGAAGTATTACGTGAGTACCTGGATATTTTCGCTGTGGTTTACATCAATGATATATCGATATACTCTACCAGCATGCAGGATCACGTTAATGTCATGATGCCTACCCCCGGGCATCCGGATCGAGCCCATCAGCCCCGGGAGCAGGCATCCAGATAATCATTAAAACCCCAACAGCCCTGGCTGGGGGCTGTTTGGATTCAGTCCTGGCGCCTTAGGCGCCAGGCTCATCATAGAAATCAGTCCTGGCGCCATAGGCGCCAGGCTCATAGACTTTACTTACCTTATGCAGACCATGCTGCAAATGAGTCCAAGCCAACGTGAGGCCTGGATGGGACTATTTTATTACAGGGACTATTTTTTACTCGGGTGTGGTTCTGGGGAACTTCTTACCTGGGACTACTTTGCAGGCTATTTAAACCACACCCGAACAGCAGCTCATGCTTCGTGTTATTCTGCATCCAGAAACGTAACGCTCACCGTGTCTGCAAGTCAGCATCCAGTCTTCTGCCACGCCCGCCTCGAATCCGGAGCGCCTAGACAAAAGGAAAAGAAAGGAGAAGAGGTTAGATCACGGACATTATTTGATTCCTTACCTGATTCCGGACCCAGCACATCTCCGAGCCTGGAAAGGACATTATTTCAGCACGCGTCGCTTCGCCTGCAGCAGCGCCGCGTTATACTCACCAGTCCACCGCATCTTTCGACTCGGCGCTGCCTCCATCCTTTTCTTCGTCGAAACCCAGCACCTGGGGGAAAACAAAAGGAATAACAAGGTGAGCCGAGAAAACCGACAAAGACAATGGGCCTCATTACACGGTAGGCGGTAGGGACATACCGTTACCGGTAAGGGATTACCGGTATCGGTAAATCCCCTCCCCAATCACGAACCGGACATACCGCTATTAGCGGCACCGCAAAGTACGGTGGCACTATTAGCGGCAAGTCAGTGAGCGCGCGGCCCCTCAGACCGGAAATAGCGGCATAGCGCTAATATCACGGCATCACGAGCCATGCGTACATGGCAATACCGGCATGTAGTAGACCCAAAGAACCCTTACCGGCAAGGCGCTAATACCGGCATCGCGAACCACACGTTAAAAGAGCACAGCAGAGTTCCCACCTGCCACAGGTGGACAAAATCAGCACAGGTGGAGGCAATGGAGACTGGCAGCACAAAAGAGCACACCACACCCCTCCCCACACCCATTCCCACACCAAGATGGATGCAATACTAGCAGCATTGCATGGGCTAGAGGACATGATTGCAGTGCAGCAGCTACAACAACAGGCAGCACAGAGGAGACGCAGGAGGAGGAGGAGGAGGGCAAGACAGGCGCAGCAAGCACCACCAGTGCACCTAGTGATACCACAGAGGCAGCCACCAATTCCCAGGATCAGAGCCAGTCCAGTCAACCTAACCCCTGAGCAGATACACACCCTGTACCGTCTGGACTGGGATACCATCACCACCATAGTAGACATGATATACAACGACATTGTGAGTCTCATTGACATCCGTACTGCCATCCCCCCTCTACTGAAGGTAGTAACAGTGCTCCACTTCTTGGCCACAGGCACCTACCAGCATACGGTAGGTCAGATGCATGGCATATCACAACCAGTATTCTCACGCACACTGAACCAGGTGCTCGATGCCCTCCTGCAGCACACAAGTCAACACATATACATGCCACGGACTGCCCAGGAGATCTCCAACACCAAAGTTGGCTTCCATTCACTGGCAGGCATCCCAAGTTGCATCGGGGCCATCGACTGTACCCATGTAGAACTGGTGGTCCCACATGCCAATGAGGTAGTGTACCGTAACAGAAAGCAATACCACTCCATCAACGTCCAAATGGTATGTGACTCCAATAAGATCATCACACATTGCTGTGCCCGATATCCCGGTTCAACCCATGATGCAATGGTCCTGCGGAACTCGACAATACCACGATACATGGAGCGACATGCTGGACAACGTTCGTGGCTACTTGGTGAGTAGCAGGCCGACCACATGTCAGTGTGATGTGGATTGTGAGTGGGGGGGAGATGCATACTCCAACTGGGCGTGAATGGGGGGGGGGAGATGCATACTCCAACTGGGCGTGAACTGGTGTCATGAGAAGAATGGACATACATATTTGCATCACTGTACAGTGAGGCAGCCCACAATGGACCAGAGACAAAACCACATGCTGGAAGTGAGTGCCACGGCAAACATATCAATCCATTACGCCAAACAGGCCATTCCAAACAACATGCACACCGCACAACACACCATTCCCCCCATTACACAAATCAGCAACATGCATATCAGAATCACAACTGAAATGTACGCTGAACAACATCAGAAATGGTCCGCGCACATGAGTGCATACAAATGGATCCCCTGTAGCCATTGTGGTGAGGCACACCCGTACCCCACCACAGAATTGCCATCAAACAGCATGGGGACATCAACTAAGGAATAGCAGTGTACTAGCAGTGTGGCACTAACGTTGCCAGGGCCAGGAAACACAAATCACTTAAACTCTGGCGGAACGTGGCAATCCCTGCTGTATGCATGCATGGTGCATGTCCACTTGCAAGGATCACCTCACCTTCCCACATTGCAGTTACCCTGATTGCCATGCGTGCTTGGATCAGTGGATGTCGTTGAATATGCAATGTTTGTTTGTGTGATATGTGCACGCTCCACATTATGTAGACACTTACACATACCCATTGTTGCACCCATGCAGGTGATGCAGGTTATCCCCTGAAGAGGTGGCTCCTTACCCCTGTGCGGAACCCACAGAACAGGCACGAAGAGGACTTCAATCATGCACACACCCGTACCCGCGTGGTGATCGAGCAGACATTCGGCCTATTGAAGGAACGCTTCCGGTGTCTCAGCAGGTCGGGCGGGGCACTCCTGTACGGGCTTGAGAAGGTGGCCAAGATCACCATGGCATGTGTCATGCTTCACAATATGTGTATCAGACGGAATGTGCCAATGCCCCCTGATATAGAACTGCGACCACCGTCTGAGGATGATGACGGGGATGAGGATGGAGGAGAGGGGGCTGCAGGTCATGCAGGTGGCGATGCCCATGAGGGACGTGCTGTGCGGCAGCACCTGATAGACCATTGTTTCTGATGCACATGGATTAGGAGGGTGCAATTGGTGTTCAGCTCAGGGCACGGGGAGTATGGAGGACATAAACACAGTGCACCCTTCAACAATAAAGCACACATACACAATGATCAATGTCCAGTCATGTGATCATCCATGCCATTACGTGTGTATTGAGCATTATGACATTCAAACGTGCATGTACCCTCCACCCCAACAACCCTCACCCCCCTCCCCCCACAACTCCCCCAAACACCCTCACCCCCCTCCCCCCACAACTCCCCCAAACACCCTCACCCCCCTCCCCCCACAACTCCCCCGAACACCCTCACCCTCCTCCCCCCACAACTCCACCGAACACCCTCCCCCCCTTCCCCCCACAACTCCACCGAACACCCTCACCCCCCTCCCCCCACAACTCCACCGAACATGGTGTGCACATCAGTGCTGCATTAGTTCCCAAGTGTCAACAGGGACAGGCTGGCCCTACTTCCCTCCTCCACTACCACCATTGGGGGGTTGTGAGTCTGACCGCCGCAAGGACCGGCTGGACCTGCGCAGGATGGTTGTCTGGTCGGAGCTAGTAGACGAGGGGGTGGCTGATTGATCTGCTCCCTGTGAGTGACGCATGCTCTCCATCGCCTCAGCAATGCACGTTAGGACCTGCCTCACAGCGGCCATCTCGTCACATAGGCGCGTCGTGTTGCTGTCCATGGCAGCTTTCATGTCCCTTGACAACACCCGGATCTCCTCCCTGGTCGAGGCAGCCTCGCTCACTTGCCGGGCAACCAGGGCATTGAGCTCCTCCTGGCGCTGGCGTATCAGGCTCATGGTGTCGTCTGCGGCCCTGCCCCTGTTACTCCTCGGCGCAGCTTGCTGCATGTGGCCAACATCAGGTGAGCTCGCCACGGGACTGAATGACCCATCCATTGCATCTCCGGCATGCACCTCATGGATGCTGCCATTGGATGTGTTGCATGGGCTGTGGAGTGGGGACAGCTGGGTGCTGGGTGTACGCTGCCCTTCCGGTGTCGGACATGGGTCGTCCACATCACTCATAGGTGCCGTGGCTGCTGCTTCCCCGACGGAGCTATTGGCTGCGGATGGCGTGCCTTCTGGCACTGGCTCCTGAGTGGTGGGGGTGGGTGGTGGGGGTGCTGCCACAGTGTCGGATGGCATTTCGACCCTTGGTGTGGTCGTTGCGTGGGTGGCTTTTGAACGCTGGGCCACTCCAGATATCCCAGTGCCCCTCGATGTACTGGGCCTGGTGCCTGCATCCTTTCCCTTGGCCTGCTTTTTGGGTGGTGGGGCCTGCGTTGCAGAATCCAGCTCCTCACTGTCAGATTGTGACCCTGTGGGGGAGCAAGACAGGGATAGCATCAGTGATGGGTCAACGTGCATCATGCATATGTTGTTGTTGCTGCAGTTCTTTGGATTTGGACATCTAGTTTGGGCCTGCAGGTTGTTGGCCAGATGGGTGGGTCATCCGGACATGTGTCAGGGTGACACGTGTGTGAGGTGCTGCATGCATGTGGTTGTGTGGGGATGTGCAGGGCATATATGCAGGGTTGTGTACATGTGTGTGAGATGACCCCATCCATTAGCTGATTCCCAATTCACATTTGGGGGAGGAACTCATGCTTGGCATTGCTGTGTTTTGCGTGGTCACTCACCTCCGTCTGACGTTGTTGCCACACCACACTCCATTCGGCCCACTCCCTCGATGGATTCTATGCCAATGGTGCTGGCACATGTCTCCTCCCACTCCTGCATCTTCATCGGGGATCCACCTCCGCCTCCTGTGCCCATGGCCAGATTCCTGTTGGCCGATAAAATGCTGCGTACACGGAGGCGCAGATCATCCCACCGCTTGCGCATGTTATTTACGGTGCGGGGGGTGGAGCCCACCGCACTGACTTTCTGCGCCACCTCAGCCCAGATTTCCTTTTTTCTCAGGAGTGCCGGGCGCCGCATGTCGCTAGCGAACACTACGTCACCATTTGCAGCCAGGGTGTCTGCCAGCATTTTCAATTCCTCGTTTGAGAAGCGTTCTTTGCGCTGGCGCGCATCGGCTTTCTTTAGGGCCTTGGGCATTGTTTGTTCTTGTGGGATGTGGTTTTGCCAGTCGTGGTGTTGCTGCAGGTCCTGAGTGCAGGGGATGGCAATGGATTGTGTTTTTAAAGATGGCCGCCGGGCTCTTTCCCGTTCCGGTGCGATGACGCTATTTCCGGTTCCGGTGTTTTACGGTGACCGCTAATAGCAGTGACCGCTAAAAGCGGTGACCGCTAATAGCGTGCAGCATGAGGGCGGAGGTGCTATCAGCACTTTGGTCGGAGCCGGTAAGGTGCTTTTGCGCCATGGCGGTAGGGTCATTTACCGGCATGGCCCTATGCGCGTGTCCGCTAACTCATAATGGAACGCTATTAGCGGTCTCCTACGATGGCGGACACGCTAATAGCGCCATGACGGTAAATCACATTTTTTAGCGCCTACCGTGTAATGAGGCTTCCCACCATAGGCTTACCTGCTTTACCATCGCAGGTATTATCCTTTAATTCGCCGCATCTTCCTATGCCGCACCTATAAAGGGAGAGAAAACAGCAAGCTAAACACATGCAACTTTTACCGGACAGTGTTTGGTAATACAGACTCTTACCTGAACGCCATCAGCTGCCTCCAGGCAATATCCTTTTGGACCCAGCTGCAACCTAACGAGGGAATGGAACAAGAGTGAACATCGGACATATTGAACTCTTTGAACTTTATAGACACTGGAGTCAATATTCTTCCAGAACTCCTCCAGTACCTTCAAACCAGTGAAGTAACTGGTATCTACGCGCCCCTGCATGCCATGCAGGATGGAGAGCTCATCATTTAAAAACATAAGGTGAGGTTACCAAGAGGGGATATCGGAGATGATTAGTGGGGAGAACGAGAACAGTTGGGGGGCCATCACTAAATCCCTTTCTCCACTTGCAGGAGAATACTTCTATGAGTCCAGCAGACAAGATTAGGTGGGCCAGTCCAGACTGTCATCTCTTCACTACTCATCACGTTGGTGGAGACCGCAGCTGTCCGGGTCCGATCGACGTCCCTGTGGGAACCAGGTGAGCGTAACAGTTAAACACGTTAGGGCAGTGTTACAGCGGCTTCGGGAATACAATCTATTCGCTAAACTGGAAAAATGCGAATTCCACCGTACCACAGTAGAGTTCTTGGGGTACTTCCTGACCCCATCCGGGGTGCAGATGGACCAGAAAAAGGTACAGGCGGTGGTGGATTGACCGGCTCCTACATCCGTGAAGGAAGTGCAATCCTTTTTGGGTTTCGCCAACTTTTACCAGCGTTTTATAAAAAACTTCTCCGACCTGGTGATGCCCATTACAACTTTGCTCAAGAAAGGGAAGGCGTTTGTTTGGGACGAAGCCGCCGAACAAGGTTTTCAGCGGTTAAAGTCAGCTTTTATGTCCGCACCAATGCTACGACATCCTGACCTGAGCGAGCCGTTTTTAGTTGAGACTGACGCCTCGAGCTATGACTTAGGAGCAGTTTTATCCCAACGAGACCCTAAGAAAGGGTTACTGCATCCTGTGGGGTACTACTCCAGAAAATTACTACTGGAGGAGATTAATTACACCATAGCCGACCGAGAACTATTGGCAGTGAAGGCAGCATTTGATAAATGGCGTCATTACCTATTGGGAGCCCGCCATACGGTCACTGTCATGACTGACCATCGGAATTTACAATTCATTAAAACCGCGAAAACACTTAGTCCCCGCCAATTACGTTGGGCAATGTTCTTCTCGAGTTTCAATTTTCTGATTACATATCGCCCAGGAACCAACAACATGAAGGCTGATATCTTGTCTCGATATCCAGAACCAGAGAACAAAACCTTAGACGAGGCTCGTCCAATAGTTCTGACCACCCGGATAGTTGGGCTAGTGGGTAGACCTAACATCTTTGATGACGTATTAAGCGCCATAACTGCCCAAGAGCTGCAGAAATGGTGCTCAAGAGGCCCGCAACATACGTTAATAGGCGGTATCCGATATTACACTAAAGCTTTATATTTGCCTACATTAGCACTCAGAAAGGAAGTGATGCATTGGTGTCATGACACTACGTTAGCCAGACATCCCGGTATTGCCAAAACCCAGCAGAACATGACCAGACATTTTTGGTGGCCTACGTTACTTCGTGACGTGCAGGTTTATGTAACAGAATGCAGCACTTGCAGCAGACAAAAAGCTAGTCATCAGAAACCGGTGGGTTTACTCCAACCGTTGCCGACCCCACCAGCCCCATGGCATACAATCACAATGGACTTAATTGTGGACTTGCCACCTGTGCAAGAGTACACCTCTATCCTATTGGTTGTAGACTCCCTCACCAAAATGAGTCACTTCATTCCGTGTATTGGAGTTCCCACTGCATGTGAACTGGCAGACTTATTCTTACATCATGTGGTTCGTCTACATGGTTTGCCTACACGTGTCATCACGGATAGAGGCCCTCAATTCACCTCACGATTTTGGCGAGCATTTTGTCAACTAATTGGGATGGAGGTCAGCCTATCGTCTGGTTATCACCCGGAAACGGATGGTCAAACCGAACGTGTGAATCAAGGTCTAGAACAGTACCTACGCTGTTACGCAGCAAATACAGAGGTGTCATGGGTCCAGTACGTCTGGTTGGCTGAAGTGGCATACAACAACACCGTGCATAACTCCACCAAGCATACGCCCTTCTTTGGTGCTTATGGATACCATCCTCGAGTATTGCCCACAACACCAGGTGACCATTTAACAAACCTGCCCAGCCTATTGGGGCGTCAGGTTTATGCACAGCAGGTCTGGAAGGACATTCAGGCAAATTTGGACACCACAAAAAAATCATATAAGCATTACGCAGATAAAAAAAAGAAGTGCAAGTCCCCAGAACAAACAGGGCGACAGGGTCTGGTTGTCTACCCGAAATATTAAATTATCCGGACCTCATAAATTACAGCCAAGGTTTTTAGGTCCATTTACTATTTCGGATGTGATAATCCAGTGGCAGTGAGGCTGGCATTACCTCCACAAATGAAAATCCATCCAACTTTCCATGTATCCCTGTTGAAACCGGCCCGACCATCCATTCGCACTGAGAAACCACCACCTATCATAGTTCAGGGACATCCAGAATATGAGGTCCGAGCCATTCTGAACGCACAGCGTCACCCAGACGGGCTGTACTATTTAATAGATTGGGTTGGATATGGTCCCGAAGAGCATTCCTGGGAGCCTGCACACAATGTGCATGCTCCTAGATTGGTGAGACAATTCCACAAAAATCATCCTGAGATGCCCAAGCCCGAGTCCTTCCATGCGGGGGGAGTACTGTCAGGGTGCAGGGCGTTGTAAAGGGGAACCAGGGCTCAGTGAGGGGCCCCAGACACAGAAAAACCAACCACAAAACAAAACAAACCCAAAGGAACAGCCTCCAGCCTTATAGGAGGCTTCTCTGTCCCTTTTGCAGGCAAAAGTCCCTCCGGACCACAACTCCCAGCAGCCTCCGAGGCGGGCACTACTTTTTCACTCCCAAGTTGGGAGGGGCTCGCGCACGCGCATGCGCTAAGAACAAAGGCACAGGGCTTGTGCTATAGCTCCCGACCAGAACCGACGCATCCTCCAGAGCTCCTGCTGACGGGGATCACGCGAGGGGCCATGCCCCAAGGAATCACCATTCCGGCCCCTCGCATATACAAGATAAGTACAGCAAAGCCCTAGCGATCCAACCCCACTTGGGAATTAGAAGCGCAGCCACAGGGGAAAGCGCGGAAGAAGCAGGGACGCATTGGAACTTCCAATCCACTGAGGGGCACGCGCAGGGGGCAGCGCCCACCCATATTACGTCCCCTGCTAAGGGGAAAAGCTAAGTGCCTCTCAGCGCTCTATAGCATTTAACCGACGCTGATTTTAGCTCGCATGCTTCACTGACTAACGCGCGCAGCGTTTGTTTACCAACCTGTCTTCAGCCACGTGCGGCAAACTTTGGCAGCACGGGGAGCCTTTCCGAATCACAGCCACGTGCTGCAAAATTTGGCAGCACGTAGTGCTTAGATATTAAGCCACATGCGGCAAAACTTTGGCGGCACGAAGGATCTTATTCCCTTTAAGCCACTTGCGGCGAACTTGGTCCACATGTTCTGAACAACTCTTTTAGTTGGCCACCATTAAGCTCAGTGAGCAGATTAACTTCTAAGTGTAATGTGCATGTGCCAGCACTAACAAAACCCAAGGTGGCATGCATCACTAATGTATGTTTGTGGTGGTTTGTATTTCGCCTTTGTGTGTTAACACAGGCCACTAATACTAAACTCTCTTGCAGCATTTGAACTGCTCTGAGTTCCGGACCTGAGAGTGCGCAGGCAGGAGGCCAGCACTCAACCACAGAGCTAAGTGCCTTTTGCATCAAAAGTTATTGTACAGCACTGTGTGTATGTGTGGGAATAGTGTATATATTATTGTGATTGTTGTTTTTCCCCATATGTTCCCTTGCCTGTCCACTTCCCCTCTCCTAACCCTCAATCCAGTTATCCTCTGTTCAAGACCTATCCAACCAACGAGACCCTAACCCTCTTTCCCTGCTGGGGTCTCGGTGGCCTGTGTAAGCCTAGTCTTGCAGGTACCCAGACCGTAGTGGGGGTAGTTGGTTCGCGCTACTCCTTCATCTGGAATTTGGAGCCTTGACAACAATAGTCCAAGCTAGAGAGAACCAGAGCTTGGGATACCATGAGCTTCTGGGGGAAGGAGAGGAAAGGCAGAGTACCTCTGAGGAGGTGCAGTAGGAAATATTACTTTTTAGAGACCTCGGAGATGTGGGCGGAGAAGGAAAGGGTGGAGTCAAAGATGACCCCCAGGGTCTTAGCCTCGCAGGTGGGGGTAGGAGGAGGGCCAATTGAGGCTGGCCAGAGAGTGAGGGGAAAGGATGGTAAAGGTGTGCCGATGAGGAGGATCTCCGTCTTGCTGGCATTCAGACAAAGATCATTGGCAGCAAACCAATCTTGAATGGCAGTTAGCCAATCAGAGATGAGAGGGAGAGGAGGTGGCAGAGGGCAGCCTGAAAATGAGTTGAGTGTCATCAGCGTAGCACTGGAAATTTGTGCAGAAAGTGTCAATGCAGTGGGCGAGACTTGCCAGGTATTGGTTGAAAAGACAGGGCGTGAGGTTAGACCCCTGGGGAACACCACAGGTAGAGAGGAAGATAGATGAAAGAAAGGACCCAAGTTGGACCTGGGAGGGTCGATCTGAGAGGAAAGAGGTCAGCCAGGCCAGAGGGCACGTAAGGAGGGATGCGAGGTCTGCAGTGGTTTTTCAAAAAAGGCCAGGAAGGCCAGGATGTATCACTACAGCAGGCTGGCAGTGAGGGTAAAATCCTCCAGGACCACCTGTCCCACATACAAACACCCTCAGAAAAGAGGTTGAGGTCCTTTGAGGGACACTCCACCCTCAGGAGTCCAAAAGAAGGCAAAGCCGCACACTACTGATTCCACGGTGGGTCCCGGCTCGGGAAGGACAAGGTCGCTGTCACCGACCACATCCACAGTGAGCCTACCGGTGAGGGGCGCTCCCTCTAAGAGAAAGTCCTCAACTCTTTCGAAACTCTGCTTGCCATCGGCAGACAAGGCGACGAAGGAGAGATCCAAAGTTGGCCCTTCGCTGCCTCCTTCAGCGACGCCTTCGGGAATCTGCGTCTCATCCAGCCAAGACAACATCATCATCAACATAGTCATCAACGGCCGCAACCGCATCAACGACTTCTGTTGCCACCCTGTCAACGATTCCATCTACATCCTCATCGACTACAGCTTTCTCTTTGAAAGGGGGCAGACCACAAGGGTGGTGTCCACAGTCATGGCAACGACTGCTCCGCGGGTGTCCCTACCAGCATGGCGTGAGGCAGCTGCCCCGGCATCAACAAAGACACCTGGAATGGTGAAAGCCGCTCCTCCCAGAAGTCTCCAGAGAGGGGAAAGAGTAAGGCTCCCACGATCCCTAGGGGGGGCTAGAGGACAAGGGGCTGAGCCAGGGAAGCTGGTGCAATTTTATACTAGCTCTGATGAGGGTGATGATGACCTACCCGAAGGCTACTATACGAACCATGAAGGGGGCCAGAGACCCTTATCTGTAGGTGGGTCTTGTAAAGACTGGCTGGGGGTATCTGTACTTCTGCCCTCTGTATGGCAGGGTAGAGGCACAGAGCACCCCAGCCAAGGTTCTCTATATGGTAGCTATGGACGAATAACCAAGGCTTAAGCTCTTGGGAGGTGATGAAGGCTGGTTCTTAAGTACAGTGAGTCCCCAATCCCCCACAAAGTAATGTCCACACACTGTTTTTGCTAACACAGCTCTTTATATAAAATGTTCATATACATAGATAGATTCACATAACACACTTTGTACTCTGGTAATACTTATAATGGCAAATCTGTACAATTCTATGTGGAACCACTCTTGGACTTTAGATTTCTTTAAAATGCCTCAACTGCTGGTAGTTATAACAGGTCATAGAAATCATTCAGTAAAGTGTATCAGCATGGAAATACGGAAGAAAGGCAGGTTAACATTAAACAATAGCAGAATGCTTTCCTTGTAGATAGAGGCACAATTCTGAGTGAGGATCCCCTCACCTGGGCAACCTGTAATAAAATAGTTAACACGCCCAGTCCATAAATGCTCAATATGGCTTGCTTCTTGGTCAAAATGTTCACCCACCCCAACAATGTACCTCAAGTGGAAGAGTTTCTTCAACGGTATCCTTCGAGGATGGACCCCCTTTGAAGAAGGAGCCACTGGGCGTCGAGATCCTCGAGGAGAAGAAGAAAACTTGCAGTGATACAGCAGCTTCGACCTTTGCGGTGCTCTTCGACGATAGATAGTTACATCGATGGTGGAAGTCCTGGGAAGAGAAGGCATGCGGTAGGCCTCGATGCAAAATGTTCATTGTCACAAATAAGACTCTGTGGACTTGAAATACCTTCAGCTGTGATAGATGCAGGCCTGGGCGTCTGGTGTCGCGATCGGCGGTCCTCTATCCTGTCGGCTGCAGCACATACCTAGGGATAGCTTCTTCGATTGGGACTCGACCCTGTGCTGGACCTTGGATCTTCACTCCGTCAGCATCCTCGGGACGTCTTTGTCAGCTTCTGGTGGTGGGAAACCCACTGTCAGACTTTCCTCGGCAGCCAGCGACCTTAGTCTTTCTCCGGTGGGAGAAAGTGGTTAGCAGTGATGGTAAGGGGGCCCTCTTTCAAATGCTCTTAAGCAAGCTGGAGCTTTCTCGGCTCTGGTGTCGAGCAGCACAGCGTCAATGTGTCCCTCTTCTGGGCGACCCGATTTGAATTGGCTTGCAGCGGTCACGGAAATCTTCTAACACTGGTCGATGCTAATGGAATTCGACACTCAATGTCCAGGCACCCGCTTCTGGATTCTCGGCGTAACCCTTCTCCTGACGTCAGACCGCAAAGACATGGCTTTCAGGGTGCATCGAGGAAGAGCAGCAGTTTTTGTACGATGGTCCCTCATAGCTCGGGGAGAGTTCTTCTAGCCAGGTCCTCTCTTGGATCAGTCCTTGACAGACTTAACAGCTTTTGGATTACATCGAAGGAAATGCAGCAGCAATATTCTCCTCCAGCTGGGCTTCAAGGATCAGCTTCTGAACAAATTGGTAAGTAAGAAGTCCCCAGATATACACATCTGTCCCTCAGTCACTCTGGCTCAGCCAGGCTCATTCAGTCAATCACACAGAAGGGCGTTCATGTAGGCAGCCAGCCAATCAGGCTCCCAGGCATTCAGGCCATTCACTCCACCCAGACACCCATAACGAGGAATGCAGATTCGGACAAGCACCCAGCCTTTCAGCACACTACACTCATGTCAGTTTCAGTCTGATCGGGCCCATTCATTGTGTCTCACACACACAGAAACTAGACACCCATAAGATGAAATGCATATTGGTCACACACTCCGGTCATACAGGTCCCACTGCGCGCCCTACATCACAACTTGCACTGCTGTGCTGTGATCATTCATCCTGTGTAAGCCATTCCCTTAAACTGGCCCAACAACGTGACCTGACTGTCTTCTGCTTGCATGCCCAGTGTTTGATCACCCTAAGCGACCCCCAGTGGATCTAAATATGTCCATTTGGATTACATCTGCTGCCAAAGAGAACTTACCTACGGTACACCGCTTAGCCCCGCTTTTCTAGCATATGCTATACTGTCGATAAAACGAATCTGCACATTTTTGCATACTGTGTAGACGATTGAACCTGCCTTACTTGCACACTGTTTAGAAATTCGAATCTGCACATATTTGTATGCTGTGTAGACAATTGAACCTGCCTTAATTGCACACTGTTTAGAAATTCGAATCTGCACATATTTGTATGCTGTGTAGACAATTGAACCTGCCTTAATTTACACACTGTTTAGAAATTCGAATCTGCACATATTTATATGCTGTGTAGACAATTGAACCTGCCTTAATTGCACACTGTTTAGAAATTTGAACATGCCCATATTTATATTTTGCCCAGTCATAAGTCTTGCCTGCGGCACATTGCCCTAGCAAACCTGATTCTGCCTTGCCCGTCTCCACAATATCCCTAGCATATGGTGCCCAGTTGTGCCCGGTTGTATTTCAGTAACTAAGTTGCACCTTCTAGAGTGACCCTCTTGTCCTAAGTGCCACTAACTTTGGTGCTAAAACATCACCATAATTGTACCATAGTCCCTATGGGATCAGTTTAATATACCAACCATTGTGCCATTCTCGCCCATTATGCACACACTACAGACTTGCCGCCTATACACATCCTGGTCCATAGCCTGGACCATTCTAACCATCACCACTATAATGGCCCTCACCAATACCACCCCATGCAATCTACAAGAGAGAAACTTGCGACTTAGAGCTAGGCTGCCTCGACTTTATGACATTAAAAACAAAAGAACCAGTCCACCAGTCCCTACACGCACCTCCACTAATCCTGACCTCCCAGCCTCAGTGACGGTAAATCGTCCTGAACTACAAGGTGAACCATATCACAAACAGAGGAGACCTAACCACCCTAGTCTAAGATCTGTCAAAGGCACCACTACAACTCCGAACTTATCAGGAGCCCTTATTAATGTTAGGTCCCTTATAGCTCACAATACCGAAATAGCTGATTTACTGGCTATGGACAACATAGATATCCTTGCTGTTTCCGAAACCTGGCTCCACGATGCAGCTGGCCCTGCCCTCATGACTGCCATTCCCAGACAATTACAATATCCTAAGAGTCGACCGGCCTAACACTAAAGGAGGCGGCCTGCCCATCATAACCAAAACGCAGCTAGCTGCTAGACTTACCCCACACCCAGCAATCACATACTGCGAACTTCTCTCAGCTAAAATACTGATCTCTAACAATAGCACACTAACGATACTCCTAGTGTACAGACCTCCAGGCCCACTAGGCAATTTCGAGGAAGACCTATCCAGTCTCCTTACTAACAGCATTAAAGACTCCACCCAGCTCCTTTTACTAGGTGACTTCAACCTAGGCTTTAACGACGCTGAGGATAAACGAGCCCTATCTATCCAATCCATTTTAGTCAATCATGACATTACCCAAAAAGTCCTAGCTCCTACTCACATAAAAGAACGTACACTAGACTGGATAGCCAACCACAACTGTGACATCACCATCTCTAGTATTCTACCACAAATATGGACGGACCACTATCTTATATGCTTTACAGCCAGCATAGAGCCTCCCAAACTTAATAAGAATAAAATAGTACCCCCCATGCCAACGAGAAGCAAAAAAGAAATTGCGGCTGAAAAACTTCTCCCACTACTCCTACCAGCTCCCTCCGCCAGTGCCAGTGAATCTAACCCTAGCGAGTTAGTTGAGGCATTTAACAATTCCATGACCAAAGCTCTGGACTTGATTGCCCCTATCAAACTCCATAAAAGTAAACGTGAAGCTCACCTTAACTCATGGTTCACCCCCCAACTCAAAGAAATGTGTATCCAAAAACGCAAACTCCAAGCTATCTGGAGGCACACTCCCTCTGCTGACAATAAAACCACGCTCGCCAACTTTGCAAAAAGTTACAAGAAGGAAATAATTCAAACTAAAAAAGACTAATTTAACGAAAGAATCAGTAAAGCCAACTCGAACTCTAAATAACTCTTCACTATTCTCCGGGAATTGGAAAACCCAATTGCCCCCACAGACAATGTCCCCAAGGACAAACCTTGGTGCACTAGCATCCAAAATGCCCTAGCAAATAAAATCACAACCCTTCAATCTAAAATTGCAAAGAAAAAAGCCTCCTTGAGCCCTAGTGGAACTCATACCACCCCACTGAAAGTGACACCCAGCATATCCACCCAAAGCAATAGTAATCCCTTCAGGTTTACTAACATCTCTATACTGGAAACTGAAAAGGTTATTCTATCCCTTAAACCATCGAACTGCCAAGGCGACAGCTACCCTGCGCAAATCATCAAGGATGCAGCCAGAGATTTAGCACCCTTCATCGCGAAATTAATTAACGCCTCCTTCAATACGAGTACTGTACCTACTAACCTCAAAGAATCCTGGGTACTGCCCCTACTCAAAAAACAGACACTTGACCCAGCAATCCCCACTAACTACAGGCCCATTACTACGGTCCCATTTCTCCTTAAAATCATCGATAGAGTAGCATACCTCCAGATCCAAAACTATCTGGAGTCACACCAGCTATTAGGCTCACGGCAATCTGGCTTCAGACCACTTCACGCTACTGAAACGGCCCTAATCGACCTCAAGACTCAAATCGACGAGTTGAAGGATAAAGGTAGAACAGCTATGCTCCTCCTCCTTGACACATCAGCGGCCTTCGACCTGGTGGATCATGCAGTATTATGCAACCACTTAGCGTCCGCCGCCCACTTTCAAGTGAAGCTATAGCATGGGTACAATCTTTCCTAGCTAACCGTACGATGAGAGTGTTCTCCCCTGTAGCTGCAGCGGACCCAATCCATATCACTTGTGGTGTCCCACAAGGCTCATGTGTCTTCCCAACTATGTATAATATCTTTACTAAGCCACTCTTCGACAAACTTGACAGATTAGGGGTAACCTATACCAATTATGCGGACGACACAAAGATTCTCATACCTCTATCAGGCAATTTTGTCGAAGACACAGCTCTAGTAAACAAAATCTACCTCCTCATTCAGGCATGGATGGCCTCCCACGGCCTCTGCCTAAATGACGACAAAACTGAGATACTGATCCTGGGTTCCGACTCCACCCTAAAAAAACTCAGCGCCAGTTATCGCAATTTCAACATAGATGGTAATACAATCAAGGTGGCAACCGAGGTAAAAACATTACGCTTTTACCTCGATTCCACTCTATCTCTCAAAAAACAAATTAATACCCTGGCATCCTCTACAGCATATACCTGTAAATTAATCAGGACTTGCAGACCTTACCTCTCTAAAACTAACTGCATCACGCTAGCTAACGCATTAGTAATGTCGAAGCTGGACTATTGTAACGGCCTCTATGCAGGAGCTAATAAAACCATCATAAATAAAATGCAAATCCTTCAAAATAACGCTCTTAGAGCAGCCCTTGACATACCCCGTAGAGCACATATTTCCAACATCAGGAAAGACCACCACTGGCTAAAAATCAGCGACAGAGTCCTTCTCAAGACACTTTCTCTTACACACAAAGGTCTTAACAACACAGCACCCCCCTACATCCCGGCCAGACTGACCAGAAAATCGTCCACCCACTACACCAGAGCTACTAACCACTTCTTGCTAGAAACCCCTAGATTTAGACGATCCAAAGCGGGCGGAGCAAGCTTCCCTGTTAGAGCTGCCCAGGCTTGGAATGCATTGCCCTCTGCATTAAGAGCAAACCTATCCTACTCCAGCTTCAGAAGTAAGGTAAAAAACTGGCTCTGGTCCAACGACAACTAACCTTGTTGCACCTAACGGTCCTGATATTCCTGAAATCCGGTTCTATGACCACTCTGCCCTTACCCTTCTACCTCTCTGAATACATGTACTCTTAACATTGTAACTTGTTAGCTATCATTTCTACTGTTTGTACTGACATATATGTATTGTTTTTGTTTCCTATCATCCATATGTATGTAACCTAAGCTTAAGTAACCTTGTACCTGCTGCGTCTGGCTACCCCTGGGTTTTGTGCGCATTATGAAATAATAAACTAAACTAAACTAAACTCCATGGGTGTATCCACAACATACAGTAACTGGGACGGCTCCAGCCAGTCTGGCCTGGACTTCCCCACAAGGCCACATATGGTTCTTCCACCCAACAGCCAGTCAGGGGAAGGGACAGAGTCAGGGCTTCCCAGATCTTGCCTTCTAGCAGGAATCCACTGATTTCTATTGCAGGACCTCGGTGTCCCAAATTGGAGGATACTCAGAGCTCCTGTCACATCAGCATGAAGCTGCCACCAGCCCATAACCTGCTCTGTGGGCAACACCCAGGTGCCCCAAAACATACACTAAGGGTATAGGGGTGTAACCCCCCCCACCCATGGGTGCCGTAAAGGTATCCCAAGGGTCTTTGTTCACCACAATCAAAAAGAGTAAGAGCTGCACTGCCAGGGGTCCCAACTGGACTCCTGTGCAGAAGATAACACAGAACACTGATAAGGGAGTAGAGGATAAGGACAGGGAGGCCCTGTCCCTCCAATGCATTTCCAGGATCACAGGTTTCCCTGTCGCCCGAAGAGGCACACCATTCCAGAGCCACCTCCTCTCATTCCTTCCACGCTCAGCCCAGGGACATGCCTTTGGACATTCTTACCACGCTGCACACGCTGGTATCAATTATTCAACAGAGACTGCCGCCCACACCGGGCCCTGCTCTGTCTAGGAGTCCCCCAAGTGCACTTCCCAGAAACCCTTCTTGAAGCAAGTGCAGGTCAAAGGACCCTGCTGGTCCAGGGCATCAACCGACACCACCTCCACCGGCTCCACCTTGGACTTGACCCTGACTGCAGATACGGCCATGTGCAGGGATACAGCGGCTATGGCAACGAAAACTGATGATTATGTGCCAGCTGATGGGGAACCAGCAGGTGCAGATGATCCGCACAGAGCCTCCCCGCCGGTTGAGGTCAGCTCCTTCCACTCATTGATATCCAGGGCCTCTGAACTTTTCTAACTGCTGTCTGAGGAGACAAAAAAGGAAGGGTTCCTTTATTAAAGTCGTCAGAAGACCATCATATCTGTCCCTTTGATGGATGATATCTGGGATAAATGTCTAGCCCTGTTGAAGAATCTGGCACCGTTCCACCCAAGTGGGACAGGCTTGAGAAGAAATACTGAGTCCCGGACCCGGCCGCCAAGTGCCTGAGGTCCCAGCCTCACCTGACTCTATGGTCTCATCCGCGGCCAGAAAATGCTCTGCGAACCAGTCATCCTCGTTCATGGTGCACCCGGACCAGGATGGGAAGAAGATGGACGCTATGGGGAAGATTATTATCTATACGGCTGCAAGCACCATTAAGGCTGCTAATGCCCTGGCCATCTTGTCCCGCTACGACCGGGAACTGTACTATAAGATGGGCTCTATCCTGGACTTTCTACCCAACGACAAGAAGGCAGAAGCTCTTCAGCTGTTCCAGGAGGGGGAAGTGGCCTCGGACCACCCCATCACAGTGGCGGTGGACATTGCAACACCGGATTCCGTCAGAATGGGCAATGGGGTGTCCCTTTGTCGGCAGGGTTGGCTGAAAGCCACCAACTTCAGGCCAGACCTTCAGTCTAAGGTGCAGGACATGCCCTTTGACAGAGAAGACCTATTTGGCAACATGGTCAACGAGTCCCTCCAAATCATCAAGACTGACACAGAGGCGGCACGTTCACTGGGTACCCTGCAGCAACGCCGGTCGTTGTCCTCCTCCTTTCGTTCTTTGAGGGGAAAGCCTGGCAGGTAGGTCCTCCAAAGGCTATACCACCCCTAATCGGCAGCCTTCCTGCTCCACGATGCAAGAGGCGTATAGAGGTTGCTTGCAGGCATACAGCATCGGAGGACAGCATCGGCACCACCCGCAGGGCAGGGCCCTGACACCAAAACAGGCCTGAACCGGTCGTGGACTCGGGGGTCCCAACTTGTACACCACGGTGAGAGGTCGGCTGGCGAGGTTCATCAGCGCATGGAAGACCATCACCACTGACAGATGGGTGCTGGACGCTCTCAGACAGGGGCACAACTTGGTGTTTCAAAGCAGGTGCCCTCATATTCCCCCTCTGGCTCGAGAAGAACAGCACGTGGCACAGCTGCTGCAGGAGGTCCAAGCCATGTTAAAAAGGTGAGTAATAGAGCCCATCCCCCCATTGGCTGCGGAGTATACTCCAGATACTTTCTGTTCCAAAAGTCAGGAAGGTGGAGGCTGATCCTGGACCTGAGACGCCTCAACAAGTACTTTAAGTTTCAGAAGTTCAGGATGGTCACTTTGCAGCACGTGCTTAGGCAACTGGAGGGAGCGACTTCCTGGTGTTGCTGGATCTGGCGAACGCCTACTTCCACGTCCCCATCCATCGGAAGTACCGCAAATTCCTGTGATTCGTGATCCAGGGGCAACACTATCAGTTCAAGGCGCTGCCCTTGTGCCTGAAATCGGCCATGATGGTCTTCACAAAGTGCTTGGTGCCTGTGGCAGTGCATCTTTATCTCGAGGGCATCCATGTCTACCCTTACCTGGACGATTGGCTTGTCCGATCCCACTCCCATGCTCTGGCAAGCCAGCACACGGCAAGGACTGTGCGTCTGCTGACTAATCTGGGGTTCTCCATAGATTATCCAAAGTCCTGCGTGGAGCCATCGCAGAACCCTCTGTTTCTGGGTGCCCGACTCAACACAATCACTTGTCTGGTGTCTCCCTCGGAAGAGAGGGTAGAAGCCTTCCTAGGGAAAGTGCAGTGCCTGTTATCTACAAGGTCGACTATGGTGCGAGCTGTCAAGTCGCTGCTGGGAATGATGTCCTCCTACATCAAACTCGCCCGCCTTTGCAGACTTCAGATGAGACCTCTGCAGGATCTTCTGGATGCAAGGTGGCTACAAGTCTCTGGGTCCTGGACAGACAAGATTGCCCTCAACGAGGAATTCCGAGCGGCGATACAGAGGTGGGACTGGCACCCTCATCTGACGTAAGGGGCTCCATTTCAGGTCCCTCCTTAGCAAGAGATGGTAACCACGGACACTTCTCTGGAACATTGGAGAGCCCACTCCAGACAGAGGCCTCTGGCTGCCAGAAGAAAAGATCCTTCACATCAACGTCCTGGATCTTTGGCTCGTCTCTTGGGCTATCAAGTCCTTCGGCCATCTGAGGGGCAGGGTGATAAGGATCTTCACAGACAACACCACCACCATGTTCTACATCCGGAAGCAGGAGGGGACATGCTCTCCAGGTCTCTCCATGGAGTCCCAGGATCTGTGGCACTGGGCTGTTCCATCGGACTTGTTTGCCTTTTCACCTGGCAAGCTCCACTTTCTTGCCACGAGTGGGAGCCCCATCAGGACCAATTGTATCTTCTATTCCACGACCCCAGATTGACCTTTTCACAACAGCGACAAATTCCAAGTGTCAGAATTTCGCCAGAAGATTCCCACAGCAGGGCACCATGAGGGGTGTGTTCTCGTTCCCATGGGAGGGACTTTTCGTATCCGCTTTTACTCGGTTCCCACTCCTATTACGAGTGATCAACACACTCAGATGGTGTCGCTGCAGGATGATAATCGTTGCTCTGGCTTGGCCGCAACAAATCTGGTATCCAGATCTACTACTTCTGTTGGCGGCTCCGTCCATCAGGATGCCACTACTTCCTGATCTTCTTTCCAGAGAGGGAGGGGATTCTGCACCACGATCCAGCATCGCTGAACTTCAGGGCCTGAATCCTGCAGCCCTAGTATTTGGTAATTAACCTTTACCTGCGTTGTGTAAGGACATCCTGGCCAAGGTCAGAGCCTCTTCAATGTTGTCGTGCTACGGCCATAAGTGGAAGCGTTTCTCCATGTGGTGCTGGGCTCAGAAGATTGTTCCTCTATGTGTTACAGCTCCTTCCATATCTGATTTCCTTGGCCAAGGCTGGACTGGCTCACGCCTCTATCAATGTACACCTGGCCGCCATATCCGATTACACCTGCACACCGGGCAGGCCTTCCCTGTGGTTGCACAGACTCGTCAAGGAGTTCCTCTTAGGACTTTTCCAAAGGTGAAGGCCCATGCCCCAGCTTGGGATTTCAATGTGGTCTTAACTACACTCATGGGTGAGCCCTTTGAACCGATGCATCAAACCCCACTCAAGTTTCTCTCATAGAAGGCGGCTTTCCTCGTGGCGATCACCTCGGCCAGGTGGGTCGGGGAGATGCAGGCATTGTCTTGCAAGTAGCCGTACGTGTCCTTCCACGCTTCAAGGCTGGTACTGCGTACACACCCCACCTTCATGCCAAAGGTGCCATCGGAGTTCCACCTCAATGAGCCTTTGGTGTTGCCTGTCTTCTTTACGAATCCGTGGTCGCCAGCGGAGAGGGCCTTGTATTCGCTGGACGTTGTTCCTTCTACGTGGCACACACAAAGGGGTTTCGGGAGACTTCTCAATTGTCAGTTTTGGACCTGTGAATCATGGGAAGGCCTTGTCGAAGGCTTCCGTCTCCAGGTGGCTCTCCGGCTGCATCATGCACTGTCATCGGCTGGTTAGCATACCCCTTCCAGGCCGGCCGAGTGCCCATTCTACCAGAGCCATTGCAGCAACAACAGTGTTTCTCTCTGGTGTGCCCCTGCTCGATGTCGGCAGGGCTGCTACGTGGAGGTCCACGCACACTTTCCCGAGGTTCTACTTTATTGACAGGGATTCCAGGGAGAAGTCCCGGGTTGGCCAAGCCGTGCTACGCAACCTGTTCGCTGGAGGTGAGTCTGTTCCAGGGGTGAGTGTTTTACTTCTGTTGAGCCTTGCCACCTCCCGTGGTTGTGTATATATACTGCTGTGTAATCATTATTCATGAGTTTTTGTATCCATGCCAGACGCCATGCTGGAGAAGGATTAAGTTACTTACCTGTTACTCTTGTTCTCCAGCATGGGTCTGACATGGATTCACATGCAAACACTCCCTCCTTCCCCTCTGTGGCTCTTCTTGGTTCATACGCCCACTTTTACGTGTTTACCAAATCTGAAGATGGCCACCAGGGGTGGAGCATAGGGAGAGGACTGTCATTGGATGGGGGCAGTATGACCCAGAGGACAGTGATTGGTTTAGAGAAGAAATACAGTTTTAAAGCTAAAGTGAAACTGTTTTTTCTTTTACTGAGGTTTCCCAGCCTGATGACCGGGAATATTCATGAGCATGTGAATCAATGCTGGATGCTGGAGAACAAGTGTTACAAGTAAGTAACTTAATGTTTTTCCCACCAACTCCTCCACCCCAAAGGAATGGCAACAATTTCTCTGAGGCATTGGTGGCTTCGTCCCTGGCACAAGTGGATCCATTGCGTCTTTTGAGACTGACAGGGTGCCGGGTGTGGTCTGCTCGCACATGCCTATGGGCTCAGGCCCAGCCAAGAAGGCGGCAGAACTTCCCCTCTGCCCGCCTTTGGCCATTGAGATCTCACCACTGGCACGGACTTCGTCCTCAATGTAGTCGTTGCTGGTCGGCACCTTAGAACCTCAGCAGTATGCTCCTTTTTAGTTCCAACCCTATACTTAGACGATGTGCGAGATCTTCAATGAGCAAAGAGCCATGTTCCCTTTTGGTTCGAACCCCTGGTCTCTAGGGAGGGGAGAACTTCCCAGACTAATTCTATAAGGACGGTGAAGGTGTCCAGAGGCCAGTGGCCTAGACACCTCCCTTGAGCTGGATATTTTCCCAGCCTTTATCCCCGGTAAGCGTCAGGCCTTCTTTCAGAGGTTGATGGCAAAGGTGGCCGATACTGTAGGGCTCTCAGCCCTGCCCACACCGCAAATTCACTTGGAATTAACAACTTTCTGGATGAAGGTCCCAGCAAGGGAAAGACTTCTGCCCTTCAATGTGGCAGTGGAAGCACCCATACTAGAGGTATGGTAGAAGCCGGCTTAGATTTTGTCAGTTGATAGGGAGCTGGCCAGGAAACATCGGCTGACCCCTTTCTGACTCTGTTTTTCTCTACACTCATGCCTCCCCAGAGAGCTTGAGGTTGCAGATTGCGACTGCCAATATGAAGTCCACATTCTCCGCTCTTCCAGCTGACAGGGAAAGTAAGAGATTGGATGCATGAGGGAAGAAGGTATTGTGTCGCACAGCCTCGCCCTTCACGCTGTAAATGCTTCTTGCACCTTGGTGTAATTCTCTTTTAGTCTATGGTCCACTGTTGCAAATGCGGCTGAGCATATCCTTGAAGGGGAAATGAGGGACTACTTCTTGTCTATAGTGATGGACTACAGAGAAGCTTCCTGACAGATTTGGCAGGGGATCAGACGCAACTCGTGGATGAGGGTGTCTGACTTTACACATGATCTTTAGGCATAGCTCTTGCACATGCACTTGATAGCCAAAATCTGTTCGGGGCGAAAGCCGATGACTCCCTCCAGAAATTTCAGGCATCAAAGGCGATGGCGCAGTCATTGGACCTAGCCATAGAGCAGTATGAGGGCTGAGTCCGTTTATCCTGAGCATACACTTTCTTAAAATAGTACCTTGAAATCCTTGCAAATAATACCTTGATACACAGTTACTTTTTCCACCTCACTCTTTATTGTTACATGTCATGTTGAATTACCTTCATTCAACTAGCACATTATTGTTTAATTATCTTCATTCAATCTGATTTCTTTACATGCTGTGAATTATTGAATTAGCGTCATTCAATGTGAGCATATCTATAAATGCTTGTTTTTGCCTGTATTCAAGGTGATTGTTTTGACCTGCATACCGACACGTGTTTCCCCGGCTGTGTGGTGACGGTTCTTCAGGGGATATCATTTAAATTACGTCGTACTGTGTTATTCAAAATTTGTAATTAGCTTGTTTGATGCTGGTGTTGGCTTTTCCAAAAGGACTAGTTAAACCAAAAAGGGTCATTGCTAATATATTAAATGTTGTGTTTGTATATTAGCAGAACTGAAAATACCACTTACTTGCTGAATCGATTCGCTTGCCACAATTGTGTTGCATCTTGCAAGCTGATTGGCCATAGAGAGTCTTTTATTCCCTCCCGTCTTATCTCTTATGTCTGATTGTAATTATAGAAACTCCCTGTAAGTAAGTATATTGCTACATATTAGGATCGATCCCAAAACCCCTAAAATGTCGTTCACTCTGTTCATTTAGAAAGATATTCTTTGCACATCTCTACTGATGTTGGGTACCCTTTGGTCCCTTCAAGACTTATTTTAAGTTTGATTGTTATACCAAGGTAATTGCTAGTGTGACTATTTTAAAGAAAAATGTGTGTATATAATGTTCTTACCTTCGTTTAAAGAAATTTGTAGCGTATTGATAATCCTCTGTACGATTGTCGTGAGTCTCAATGAAAAGAGACTGTGTTTATATATGGCGAAATGACGTTGTGCGTAATGTACGTAGTGACGTCGCACATTAGTCCCGTGTTTCCCCCATATTGTGTTGTGACAAAATACTAGTATACATATCTTATATTCTGGATCCTTTCACTTACTTGATGTCTATATATAAGTGACCCGATTGGTTTCATGTTCATATATTTGAATTCTTACTGGTTGATTACATGATTACTGAGGCGAATTTTGATTTGTATGCAGAGGCTACATTTTATGTACAAGAATAATGAGAATTCAATGTAATCGCTAGCTGTATTCCATATATTCCGCTATTTATACCGATATGTTTAACACATGCTATGTATACCAATCGTTGATATTCACAGAATTTCCAACATTTTCATGTAACAGAATTTACATTCTACTGTACACACACAATATTAATGTTTGTTACATTTCTAACATATGCTATTTAGCCAAATTGGCATTTTACACAACCATTCCTGAAATTTTTGAGAAAATGGTACACCTCCTGAGCTATGTTTAAACCAGAATGGCATGTGTCCATTCAACATATACAGAATGTCTCCCGTTTTCTAAGTAGTGTTTCCATATTGCCTCCTCTCAATGGGGGCAATATTTTCTCAATGCCATAGCATTTTAATTGCGTAATTTCTTGTTGGGAGTGCATTTCCTGGAATGTGATGCTAAAGGTGATCTTAGGTCCTTGTTGGTAATGGCCCTTATGTGTTCTCTTATCTGTATTTTCAATTTCCTGATGGTGCTGCCTATATATAGATTATGGCATCCATAGAGCACCCCTCCACAGCCTTGGCAAAAGGCTGTGGTTTACACCCCCTCATGCTCTTACGCCCTGAGGGGTTGTGGCCTGGCTGCACTAACAAGA
The DNA here is from genome assembly GCF_040938575.1 of Ambystoma mexicanum. NCBI lineage: Eukaryota > Metazoa > Chordata > Amphibia > Caudata > Ambystomatidae > Ambystoma > Ambystoma mexicanum. Next base: position 304,648,410 of record NC_090926.1, read on the forward strand.
CTGCAAGGCAGACTCTTCCCAAGGGGTAGAGGTAGATGTGCCCTAAGGGTTGGAGCGGCAGCAGCCACCACCCCTTCAGCACCTCAAGGGGCATGCCACCTGAGGTTTTCTGCCACTGTTCCCCTGTGGAGGGGAGGCTTTCCCTGTTCAGCACAAAAAAGGCCAAGACCACGTCCAATGCTTGGACTTTGCAGGTCATTCAACAGGGTTACTGTCTGCCTTTCATAAAGCGTCCTCGGGACCATAGCCCCTACACCAGCACCTTGACTCCGGATCTCATCTTCCTGGAGGAGGTCTGTCAGGTTTATTCAAAGAGTGCAATACAACTGGTACTACACTCTGAACAAGGCAAAGGTTGATACGCCACCTATTCTTTAGCCCACACCCTGCAAGCCCTTGATCTGCAGGAATGGTTGGTATCACTGGACCTTCAGGATGCCCACTTTCACGTGCTGATTCATCAGAAACACATGCAGTACCTATGTTTGTGGGGTTGCAACATCACTACCAGTTGAAAGTCCTGCATTCAGTCTTTCTTTCGCTCTCAGGGCTTTCACCAAACTACTAGCAGTGGTGGCGGCGGCGGCTCCCCTCAAGAGGGAGGGCATTCATTTTTTTCCCTACTTCAACAACTGCCTTGTCCGAGCTCGCTCCCCCCATCTAGTTTTTTTCTATGCACATGCACTCTGTTGCACAGCTTCGGCTGTTCCCTGAACTTCAAGAAGTCTCAGATTTCACTGTCCCAGTCTCTCCAATTTCTAAGAGCAGTCTTGGACATTCGCCTGTGCATAGTATTCCCGTCTGAGGACCAAATGGTGAACATCTTTCAGCTGGTCAATGTCCTCCAATCACAGGAACAAGACCAGGCCTCAGCCTTCCTGCTCCTTCTGGACCTCATGGCCTCCTGCATCCTAGTGGTGTCTGAGGCGAGGCTGCGCATGAGATCCCTTCAGTGGATTCTCTGTTGCTGATTGTTGCAGTTTCAGGGCCACATGTTGGACCTTTTACAGGTATCGGACCAGGTGGCTCAAGTCATGCATGGTGGGCCATGTGAGACAACTTGCTGAGAGGAGTGTTGTTTTTTCAACCTTGGTCCAAGGTGATGGAGGCCATCGATGCATCTCTGACTTGTTGGGGTGCTAGTCTGTCAGATCGGACTGTGAGCAGACTGTGGTCTCCAGCGGAGTCTCCGGAACACATCAACTTGGTGGAGCTGAGGGTGGTCAGGCTGCACTGGTCACCTTCCTCCCCTCTGAGAAATGCAAGACTGTGTTGATCCTGATGGACAACACAGTGGGCATGCAGTGCCTCAACAAACAAGGTTGTGTGGGGGGTCCTTGCCTTTGTGCAGAGAAGCAATGCGACTGAGGTTCTGACCTCTGGAGAAGGGGTTCTTTCTGATGGCAGCCCATCTGTCCAGAAGAGAGAATGTTACAGTGGATGCCTTGAGCAGACAGACTTCAGCCTCCCAAAAGTTGGAACTCTGCCAGGAAGTTCTGGAGGATATCTTCTCATTTTGAGGAACTCTTCAGGTGGACCTCTTTGCTTCCAGTGTGAACAGGAAATGTGAGTTGTTCTGCTCCAAGAAATGTCCTCATCCGGAAGTTCTGGGTTATGCACTGATGGCCGGGTGGACTTTCGCTAATCCCTGTCATTCCGCTCGTTCGACAGAGATTATTGCACCTGTTTAGAACCACATTGATCCTGATCACTCCAGACTGGGCCCAGATAACTTAGTATCTGCAGTTGCTGGACATGTCCATCGGCCCTCCCTGGTACCTTCCGAAGAGTGTTGTCTTGCTCTCCCAAACAGATGGGCAGGTTCTGCACCCGAACATCAGCAGCCTCAGTCTTAATGCTTGACTACTGAGAGGCTGAAGATACAAGGAGTAGGACTGGTCGTATATGACATTCTTGATGGGCTCCTTTCAGCTCGGAGACCCGCTACAGAGTTCATATATGCCTGCAGGTTACGTACATTTTTGGCTTGGTGTTGGGAGAGGGATCTGGACCCTTAACCCTCTCTGTTATCCCCTGTTTTGGGGATGTTATGTTTTTCTTGGCCCAGGCCAGCCTGAGATTGGCACTGTTAAGGGATACCTTGCTGTTTCGGTTTTGAAGAGGTCCCCGGAACTGGGCTCATTCTTCTCAATCCCCACAGTCATGCTGTTCTTGTGGGGTTTGTGTAACCAGTTTGTTGTCCTTGCGTGGGATTTAAATTTGGGAGCTTCATTTTAGTCCCTCCATTCATGTTCTATTAGATTGCTCACCCTTATGGTGATTTTCCTGGTTGCCATCACTTCTGTGAGATGGGTCAGTGAACTCCAGGCATTATTGGTTAAACCTCCCCACTTGGCTTTCTACAAGGAGAAGGTGACTTTGAGAGTGAGGCCTTCCTTTCATCCTTCTAAGGCAGAGGAGTGATTCCATTGGCTCAGCCGGGTGGGCTCTCAGCTACTATGTCTCTCAGATGAGAGAGGCTAGGAAAGAGCACCAGCTTTTCATTGGTTAGGCTGGTGCTCATGTTGGCAGGGCTGTGACCAATTAGACCTTTTCAAGGTGGATCATTCTCTGCATGTTGGAATGCTATGATCTGGCTGGAAAGGATGTGTCTGCGGGTCTCGGAGCCCATTCTACCAGAGAAGTGATTGCCACCACTTCCCTGCAGAGAAGAGTCCCGATCCTGGACATCTGCCAGGCGGCCACGTGAGCGTGTCTGCACACGTTTGCTAAATATTACTGCTTGGATTCCCTTTTGGGACAGGACGCTTACTTTGGTATACTTGCTGTCCTTCTACCTCCAAATGTTCATACTGTCTATCATAGATGAGGAATCCGTGGGTGGAAGGAATCGATTAGAAGAACAAATTACTTACCTATCTGTAATGTGCTTTCTGATGGATATTCCTCCCACGGATTACTCATCACCCTCCTTATCTTCCCCTCTGGGTGGATAGCTAGGACACCATCAGTTCCACTGTCTCTCAACATCGGAGTGCTAGGGAAAAAAGGGTGGAACTGAGGTCACTGGGAGCGCTGCTCCTTAATATATACTGGCCCTGACATCATCTCCATCTTGGGATGCATAGAGGCATCAGACGGAGCCTACATGGAACTGTGCCGTGCCCCCTGGCGGCGGAAAAGTTCTCAAAGAGCAGCTGCGCTGTGGATAAGATTATCATAGATGAGGAATCTGTGGGAGGAACATCCATCAGAAAGCACATTACTGAGGGACAAGTAATTTGATCTTTCACACTGTTTAGCATAGCACACTGTTTTTTATGAAAATGGCGCAGACAGAGATCAGAGAAGACAAAACTCCACTCGCATTTGCAGGCATGCAGGAGATTTGATCTGCAATCCCCCTGACCAGTAAGATGTAACATATGCGTGACTGTACTAATGTACTACACTGCCACCTCGCAACTCGCTTGAAATTCCACTTGCTATATTTTGACAAGTATGCTCAGTCCCTTATGGAAAGGCCATCCCTGGATTCAAACCTGTATACGGTAATGCAGTGCAGCCTCCAGGCATGCTCTTTCAGGTCTGTGGCACATGAAGTAAATATGTAGAGTGGCCCACAGTACTGTAACTATACGAAAATGCCAGGACCGGTCAGAAGCATCCTTGGCTGTCGCCCAACCCCCACTTGTGGTTTTGTCTTAAATATGTTTCTTACCCTATAAAGACACAAAGCATCAATAATTGTTAAAATAGATCATTTGTATGGACTAAAACCGACAACCTGAACCACCACAAAATAGAATAAATCTATTTGTATTTTTGTTTTGTTTTGTTTTGTTTTTTGTTATATTATTTGATTTAGTTACAAAATGCAATATTCTGACATAACAATGTAAAATATAAATAAAAACAGATTTTGGATAAACATTACATCTTATACATTCACCTTTTTAAACATAAGCAATAATAGTGCAATAATAATAATCATTACAATATCATTATTAAAATTAAATAAGAGCAAGGTCAATTTCAGGAATTCAGAAAATTAACATTAGTGCAATCAAAGACACATATTACACAGCCAGTCAGGGCTTGTATGGCTTCTTTTTCCACCAGTATCAGTTGTTATATGGAATATTTGAGCTCAGCACTTATTACTATTTTAAGTAGATATCTGGCAACAGTTAAGTTTAGTGATATGTATTTGCCTTGGCACATCATCAACTATATGTCATCTTTCGTGACTATTTTGTAGTCATTCAAATATTTCATAAAAGGTTTATGCCTAAGACTCCTTAAGGCTACACAATCGAGCATGATGTGTTTTAGTGTCTCCTTTTCTGAGTATTTCTTACAGAAACGACATACATTATTGAATTTTTTGTCTTTATCCCAATGTGCTGTTACTGCTTTGGTGGGCACTAAGTTAAAACGGAATCTCATAACTGCGCGATATTGTATGCTTGGATGTTTTTTAATGTAATCAGGAATTACATTTAATTTTTTTATTGGCAAATATCCAGCTGCAAAACATTTATATAGCTTGCATTTTTTTCTTGTATTTATCCAGTCTGTCAACCACAGCTTCACTTTGGATTACATGTTAATAGTGTATCAGTAATGGCAGCTTCAGCCATCATCTCCTTGCACCTAGTTTGCCATGAAGGCAACATATTACTGCTATCATCATTAGTCATCTGAGCGATAGTTTTGATGATTGTTCGTTCATATCTTTCCACCTTTTTGCAGTTCCCATATAATAATAGGAAGTTCCAGTTAACTACAGCCTGGAGGGAAGTAAGACCCAATTTGTGCCGTATAATTGAAATCGGGAAACTTTTTGGATGTTTTAATGTTTTCCAATATAATCCCTCTAAATATGGCTAATTTGGTTGATCATACGCCATTTTACTAGAAGCATCATATGTGACCGTCGGTATCACTTTTTGTCGATAATACATTAATTGCAAATTTGCAATATTTATGTTGGACTAGCTTGGCTTGGGAGCATAACGTGCACATTTTATTTTTGGCCTCTTGTTTGTACGGGGTTTACGCCCTGCTTTGATTGATGTTCATACCCAGATATCTGTATTGTGTGACTACTTTAATGATGTTACCCTCAATGGACCAACGATTCACCAATTTAATTCTGGATGCTAGTTTACCACCGACTATTAGTACATTCGACTTGGCTGCGTTAAGTAGCAAATCATTGTCCTTCGCATGCATTTCTAAAGCTTGCAACATTCTGTGTAACCCCACCATAGTGTGATCTAGAATGATCAAGTCGTCTGCATACAGTAAGTATTTCACAGCGCACTTATTTAGGCGAGGGGGGAAAGATCTAACTCGGTCAAAGTAGTTTTTGACATTACGGATGTAAAAATTAAAGAGGTTGGATGCCAATAGGCATCCTTGTTTAAGTCCAATGTTGGTTAAAAGGTCGGACCTGGTGGGCAGAGGGCACCGGCGAGCACAGCATGTCGGATGCACCGGCACCATTATCAATGGTGCCGGTGCGTCACCTCCCCATTCCCATTGAGCCCTATGGTGCTCAAATGGGAATGGGGGGCATTTTGTACCGGCGTCCGCGAAAGGGCAAATACCGGGTCCGGCGGGGCCGGAATGCCCCGGTAATTGCCCATTCGCGGGTGCTGGAAAAAATCACAAGTTTGGCGGCAACCTGCCAGTTATACCGGCAAGGCTACCGCCAAACTTGTAATGAGGCCCATTTTCTTGATTCGTATGCTAGTCCTGATTTCAATGAAAGGTTTCCGTCATGGCTTTATGCAGCTAAGCCCATTTTACTAGCTGCCCAACTGGAGATTGATTTCTCCTCTTTGCAATATACTTCTCTTCTCAAGCTGCCAATTTGACCTTGGCAGTTTATTAACGGGGTGTCACAGACAGGTTCAGTGCGTTTTCGCTTATTTTCCATGATATCATATCCTGCGTGTCGACTCGATTGTGTTTTGTTTCTCTGCCTTTGTCAATTTTTATTTCAAAATCTTTCTCATTTATTGTTTTTCTCTCTACCCATAACAATTGTCTAACTATCAATGATGGAACATGGATAGTCACAGTGTCCATTTCTTTATTCCTAGTTATTGTCATAGTGTCTATATTCCTAGATCTTATTGCTCTCAAGGGAGTAATAGTATGGAAAGCTGTTATTAAGGTAGATCTAATAGGATACGGATCTCCTTATCTCCTATCAGTAATTTTTATCACAAAACTATTTCCGGAAAGCAGGTCCCCTTCATGATCATGTTCAAAAGACTTCGTTTGAAGTCTGTTTTTATTAGACACTCCGCTTTGGTTCTCATCCGCTGGTCTCAAAGTATTGCATGGTTTTTCTGAACGTTTAGCAGTGGAATCTCTTGTTTTATTGTTTATCAGGAGATTAGCCCTTTTTTGCTCCGTAGTGTTAAAGTGGGCATCAATTCTAACGTTGTTTGGATTAATCAGATCTAGGCCTCATAATAGGTCATTTTCATGTTTATTAATCTCTAATCATGGGGTTCAGACGTTATAGAGTGTGTTGTTAAATTCATTAACACGCTCATATTTTCGTCATACTTCGGGTTCAGCTGTTGAATAGTTATCTTCTTCTGCACAGGTGGTTTGAATGGGTTTCTGCTTATGTGCTGCTCTCATAGGCATTATAGCTTTTTCTCTAGATTCTCTAGTTGTTTTATTACATTGGGAGACCAATAATGCTTTTCAAAATGTTTGTTTCCCTGTTATTTGATTGTTACTTTTATGTGCTACCTGGTTTTTCGTTTTTAATTTGTCTGCCTTTTGTCTTTTTTTCCCACAGGTTTTTTGGGGGTTAAACAGTTCATATATCTGTTCATTCCCTTGTAACTTATTGGGTACTGCCTCAGCTAGACCGCTCACGGTGGTTGGAAGTGGGAGCCAAATCATAGTTCTCACTTTCCTCCACTGACACTAGTAGCGGTTCGCTATCAGACGACTCAACGTCTGCTTTTTCTCCTGTATGCACTTCCACATTCATCATGCTTGCATGTGCAAGGGCATTACTGTCGCTCAGAACACACCCAAGATTGTCTCTTGGTGTTATCACATCTGTTTGGCAATCACAGTACATTTTCAAAGTTGATATTTCATTTTTTATGTCTAATAATCTTATGTTAATTTGTTTGAGCTCAGATTATATACATGGTCAAACATATTAAAAGCGGTCCGTGATATCGAATTAGTCTGTTATTTTTACAATTTGTTTGTGCATTTTATCTAGGCTGTAATGCCTGTATTCATGGATGACAAAGTTATCTCGTATGCTGGGATGACAGGGTTTTTAAACCCAAAAGAAGGTCTTGTGGTCGGTCTGATATAGGACATGTCAGAAGAAGCCAGAGAATTCATCACCTCCTTTGAAACTCTCGAAGCGAAAGTCGGAGAGTCTGAAAGATTCGTGCCATTCTGATTATCAAAATTCAATTGTGTCTCAGGCACTATAATATCTGCAGCTTGGATGGAAACCGTAAGTGCGGGTGTAGTTGCTGTATTATTTACTTTTACATTCGTTAAGTACAGTGGCAAAGCATATCTCTTAGAGTCTCATTCAGAATATGCCGCTTGTTTCATCATTCTATCCTCAATATGTTTTTCAAAGTTTTTGCAGGAGGTCATATACAAAATAGATTGTGCTGCTATAGTGTTTGGCAAATGGTTATCACACATTGAACATACATGAGTTTTTACACTTTCAGGAGTGTGGTCACCGTTGCTAACACTCTTTCTTGCTCCATGCCCACCTTCATGTAATTCGTGAGAGTTTTGCATAGGGACACCTATATTGCATTCATTATCCTTTACTACTTGGGAGTACAATCTAGGTACTTCCAAATATTCCGGAGCATGGATCTCCGTTTGTATAATGAGTGCGGGTACATTATTCACATTCTCATTCTCATTTATCCAGGGAGGTAGGAATTGGGACTGCAGGTCAGGATTGCAGGTCAGGATCTCATCGTCCATGGTTTTAGAACAGCCAGATGACCATAATTGGCGTACGTCTGAGCCTACTGATTTAGAGCGTATTCCACCCTTTCTATTGCGCATTGGCTTTACTTGAGAGGGACGAGTTATAACATTCCTTGAGTGTGCTGGTGACGAAGACATAGACCGCAAAACATCCATAACGTTTTCAAGCATAGCAGATTTTAAAGTGTAAATTGTTGCTAGGAAGCAGGTCGAGTAGGCCTGAAGGAGGACACACAGCCGGAGGGATGAAGCACAACTTCCTTTATTAAACGCTTACATGTAACTGGCGCTAAACGCGCCTTTCCCTTCAACTCCCCCTTCAACTCCCCCCAACTCTGCGTCACTAGTCCTGCCCCCTTGTGGGCAGGGCTACTCCTTAAAGGTGCAGCGGTCTGCAACACCTCCGCCTGAAAAATGGCCCTGCGTCGGGCTAGCATTCTTCGACCAGTCGTAGTGGTCTCTTGATCACTCGCTGTGGTCTCTCGTGTCAGGGCTCTGCTTCTTCTCCAGCTCCATTGTCCCCACTAGGTTCTGTTCTACCGACGGTTCCCCCAGGTGGGATCCACAAGGCGTCCTGTGGTTCCCGTGGTACCGGGCTGCAGGCCCACGGAGGAGACTCGCTCTCTTTCTTTTGAGGTAGTGTTTGAACTGTGCACAGTTCCTCGTAACAGCCTTATCTTGGTCTTGGGCTGTCACCATTGTTCCCTTGACGGTCGTGACCCTCATGGGGCTGCGGGCAAACCGTGAGTCTGTCTTTCTAATCATGGGCTGTTGCACTAGGACCTCATTTCTGATCTGAAAGTCTTTCGGCGTTGCTTTGCGCCTTGCGTCTGTGTCCTGCTTGGCTCTCTCTTTTGCTTCTGCGTCTCGGAGAGTCACTTCGGTGTCCATGTCCTCTGGGCCCAATGAGTTTCGTAGGATGCGGGTGTGTACGTCATACCAGGCCATGAGCTCTGCCGGAGTCTTGTTCGTGGCCTCATGGGGTGTTTTTCAATAGTGTCTGAGAAGTCAGCATAGCGCTTGGTGTGGGTTGACTGCCTCAATGCGGGCTCTCTGGATCATCTTCTTTATTGACGCCATGAACCGTTCTGCCATTCCATTTGCTTGCGGGTATCGAGGTGTTATTTTCATGTGCTTGAATCCTAATTGTCTTGCCAGTGCTGCGAACTCGTATCCATTGAAAGGTGGTCCATTGTCGGATTTGATTACTCTGGGAATGCCCCATTCGCTGAGTACTTCGTCTAGTACGGCAGCCACCTGGGAAAAAGCTGTGGTGGCTAGCTTCTTGACGATGGGGAATCGTGAGTATCCATCAATCAGGAGGAGGAAGTAGTCTCCTGATTCCATATGTCCGTAAAAGTCCACAGCCACCCTTTCCCATGGGCGGTCTGGTATTTGTGTATGTTGTAGTGGAGCGAGAGGTTCGGCTGGCGGCCTGCATTGGCATGCGTGACAGTTCTTTATCCATTCGTCCACTGCTGAGTCCAGGAATGGGAACCAGATGTGGCATCGTAGTTGCTTTTTTGTGTTCTCTGCTCCTCGGTGACCTTCGTGTGCGGTGCGGACGACTTCTGCTCTCAGGGCAGCTGGGATGATGATGCGGCAGCCTCTGAGCAGTATGTTGTGTTCTTTCACGGCCAGTTCGTTGTGTACTCTAGCGAGTCTTTCGATTTCCTCTTTACACACCCCTGGGTGAGCCAACATTGCACGTCTGTGGTGTCTCCACTTGCTGGTCAACGTGAGGCTTATGGCGAGTGAGGTTGTGGGGTCCGCTGCCGAAGCCGCAGCGACCATATCCATCGATAGTGCAGGTGGTAGTGAGTTTGCCTCAACGTAATTGATATAAGCGATGTCACCTCCTCGGGTTAGTGGGGGCCCCACCGGGTGTCGTGACAGGTAGTCAGCGGGGTTCAGATCGCCACCGGGTTGGTGTATGATATCGTAGTCATATTCTTGAAGGCGAATGCCCCATCGCTCTATTCTTGGAGGCATTTTCGTGTGTGGATTGCCGAATAGCGAGAGCAACGCCTGGTGATCTGTTATCAAGGTGAATTTTTTTCCAATTAGGAAATTGTGAAAATGTTTGCAGGCCCAGACTGTGGCCAGGCTTTCCTTCTCGGCCTGCAAGTAGGCCGCCTCTGGGGGAGACAATGCTCTGCTTAAGTAAGCCACAACATTTCTGGGGTTGACGTCCGCGCCACTTGTCTGTGCTAGAATGGCTCTCAGGCCGACAGGACTGGCATCCACTATCACTTCTGTGTGCCAGGACGGGTTGAAGTAGGCTGGCGGTGGGCTTCCATGAGAGCTTGTTTTATTGTACCGAACGCACGTTGGCACGCTTGGGGACCAGTCAAAAGTCGCATCTTTCTGTAGGAGTTTCCTGAGTGGTTCCGTGAGCGAGGCGTAATGAGGTATGTACCTGGCGCAGTATCCTGCCATTCCTAGGAAAGAACGGACGTCAGCTGCTTGTAGTGGTGGTTTCAATTTGGTAATAGTGTCCATTTTCTCGAGGTAAGGCGTCATCCCCACACTCAGATGTGGCCAAAAAATGTGAGCTTTGACTTGCTGAAACGACATTTTTCGATGTTAAGCGTGAGGCCAGCAGCTTGTACTGCTTCACATGTGGCAAGGAGAGCGGCGTCATGGGTCTCCTTCGCCGAGCCGAAAATGAGGATGTTGTTGCTGTAGTTTAAAGCCCCCCGTATTGGTCTAATGATCTGCCGCACCGCCTCCTGAAAGATTTCGGCGGCAGATGAGATGCCAAAGTTCAGTCTCCGGTATCTGAACTAACCATCATGCGTCGCAAAAGTCATTATCACTCTGGAGTCAGGGTGTAGTTCCAGTTGATGGTAACCCTGTATCAGATCAAGTTTGGAGAACATGCTAGCGTTGTTCAGCTGCACTGCCATGTCCTCGATGCTTGGGCCGGGGTGTCTCTCGCGTTGAATGGCAGTGTTGGCCACTCTCATGTTGACGCATAGGCGTATTCTGCCACCGTCTTTGGGTACGATGACTAAGGGCAAAACCCATGGTGTTGGCGCGGTTGCGGGCTGGATTATGCCATCGGAGAGTAGTTGCGGGATGTCTGCTTTGGTAATGAGGTTTTGGGATTGTCCATGGAGGATAGCCCCAATCTGCTCCTTTTGTCCTGCTGAATCGTGGTTGCAGTGATGGTGTCGCCCGCTCTCCCGTGGATGTCGATCAGCCCTAGGCAGGAGGCGGTGTAATAGCTGAGAAGGCACCACCCTTTGGTGAAAGATCGAATGACGTAGATGGTGGTGTCCACTTGTCGGCCATTGAGGAGGAGGTGGCGCTTAAAATGTCCAATGGTCTGTAGAGGTGTGGCTGCCCCCCACTGGAAGATTCTGGATTGTGACGGTTCGAGGGCTGGCGGGTTTGAAATTCTCAAGTACTCCTGCTCACCCATGATATTTACAGTGGCTCCCGAGTCCACCATGAAGTGATACAGATTGTTGCCCATTTTGATTGGTATTTTAGGGCTTCTCTGGCTTCTTCATTGTCGAGTACGAGGTTTACGTACTCGTCTTGATTGAGTGGGTCATAGTACATGGTGCCTAGAGCTGTCGTGGGGTGATGGTAGTATACGTCCTCTGCGTGTCCTTCCGGTGGGTTGTCATATTCGTCCGTGAGGTATTGTGGTTGTTCTGCATAGTCCTGTGTTTGTGGGTGTTCTTGACAGTGGTATTCATTGACGGCTCTCACGCGTCGTTGGTTCGGTTGATAGTACCTTTGTGGTCCATATTGGGGAAATGGCGGGCGGAAGGGCATCCTGATGGGTGCTTGAGGCCGTATAGTGGGGAATGGTTTCCCTTCTCTGCACACCGATTGAAAGTGTCCTTCTCTTCCGCAGTTCATGCACCTCTGTGATAACACCGGGCCCTGAGTGTGGAAAGGCCATGCCACAGCGATAGCATTGTCTCTGTTGTCGTGGTACATGTAGGGCTTGGGGTCTGTATGGGTATGTTCCTTTGTCACCTTGGCAAGGTGGGGTTGGTTGCATGGCTGCTATGAGTTCAGTGGTATCTTGTTTTGGGTTACTGGTACCTGTCATGGTATCGGCTTGGGCATCTACTCTCTCAAAGATGCAAGCAAGTTTGCTGACCTCGGGGATTGTGAGGGGCTTCTTGAGTAGTTGCTTCTTGAGCGTTGGTGATAAGCAGCCTTCGATGATCCTCAGGCAAATTGCTTCATCATGGGAGAACACATCAAATTGGCAGTGGGCGCCTTTTACCCTTAAGCGAGTTATATATTCGTCTACAGTCTCTTGCGGTTTCTGAGAGCACTGGTTGAAAAGATACCTTTCATAGTCGCGATTGGGTTCGATTATGAGTAGTTTGTCAAGGTGTCAAGGGCTTTGATTAAGTGTTATGATTCCTGCCCCTCATGTCCCCAGCCCTCCAAGAGGTCAGGCTGGAGCCAGGCCACGACCACCTACATGGCCCTCAAGTGCCTCTCCATCCCTGCAAAGACCCACTTGGAGTCAGACTTGGCGCTTGTGGCACCAGACTCACTCACTCCCATAGGATAACATTGGGGATTGGACTTGGAGTGCAATGATGGGGACAAGATGGATGCCCCCACATATTTCGGTTCCCAGAACTGCATATGCAGTCTAGTCTTTTGGGTGTGGTTCAGCCCTGAGACACCTGGGATACCCAGAGACTATTTAAGCCACGCCCGGGCTGAGAAACATGCCTTGTGTTTTCTGCACCTGCAGCGTGACACTCGCCGTGTTCGGATCGGTCTCCAGTAGGCCTGCATCTTTCTTCTGCGCTCAGCTCCTGCAAGAGCAAGAACACCGTTAGGAACAGCCTTACATTGGGGCGCTTCTGCCCATCATTCTTCGCTTCTTCTGTTCTGCGGGCATCTTCGGCAGTGTCATTCCCATCCCGGCACGCCGCTTCCTAAGGAAAAGGGAAAAGAACAGAAAAAAGGCATTAGTAAGCATTCATCAAATCTTCGCTTATTTTTAAAGACTGTACAAGCTTTAAACGCTTACATGAATCCCAGCCGCTCTGGGGTAACTCTGTCTCTGGAACTTCTCATCCATCTGCAAGAGGGAAAAGACACTCCAGGTTAGCGTGGAAACATCTAGAAGTGCTGCATACCGCGCTTACTCACCGCATTTCTTCTTCATAACCGGCATCCACCGCGCTCTCACTCACCTTCAGCACTACTCATCTCAGCAGCACCTCGCCATCCCCGGACGCCGGCCATCATCTAAGGAAGGAAAGGAACGAAGTTAGAGAACTGTTCAAAAGACTCATTATACTTATCTGTTGGACTCTTGCCAGTGAAGTAACTAGACAGCATCAAGCCCGCATCAATCAATGCGCCCCTGTGCTGAAAGCAGGACGGAGAGCACACTTTCCAAGAAAACAAGGGCAAGTCTCCAGTCGAGTAGACACCAGGGAAGGGTTTGAGGTCATAAGAGGTCAGAACAGGCTGAGTGACGTCCCTGTGGATACCAGGTGAGCGTTAGATTAAGGCTGCAAAGTCATTCTGTTCAGCTGCTGGAATGGTTTTGGCAATAGTCTTTATTTTGCCCCCCACCAGGTTGAGGAAAATGTCCCTTATGTGGGGAGAGTTGCCGTCTCCTGATCCCCTCACTAAATGGTGGAAATCCTCCATCCACTCAGTCCATCGCGGGCCTTTTGTGCCTTGTGATAGTGTAGTAAATGGTAGTAGCATCCGTAGTTGAATGGACTTGGCCGCCCGGCAGGTGTGTTGATTGTTGGCGGTAGGATATGACTGCCGGGGTACGGGCATTCAAGGGCATTCAAGGATTTCCGTTTTTGATGGAGCACGACGTTGGTGACACTCCCGGTGGGTGAATTGTTCTGTTTTGCACTCCTGGTGGGTGCAATTCGTGGACCGTTTGTCCAAACCACGTGGTGCAATGTCTCAGGGTCTGGGAGCTTCCAGATCCTGGATACTTATAGGGAGGTACTGTTATCTGGGAGCTGAGGCGATTGTGCAGACTTGTGGCCCAGCTACTCCCAGGAGAGGTTGTGGAGCGCAGCGTATGTTGGGAAGGAGGGGCTGCTCACCATCGCCTGCGCATGTGTTTGGCAGCGTGCTGTGGATCCCTGTGTCAGGTGGAGGCTCCAGGCCCCATGCGACCAGGTGGGAGCGGGTTGCTTTCCCTTACAAATGGTGTGGCGCTGCAGCTCCCTGCGAGGCAGCGTGGAGAGGCGTGGAACGTTGGGCTGCTGGAGATGCAGCTGACATCAGGTACGGGAGGAGCGGAACGCCAGTGCGGCAGGCACCAGCCGCGTTATGAGGAGGCCTGGCGGGAAGCAGGAGAGCGGGCACGGTGGGATCACCTGCCGCAATAGGAGGAGGACTAGCGGACTGCCAGGAACCAGGACGCATGGCGGAATGCCGGCAAGGAGGATTCCGGCATGCTGGAGAAATGCCTCGTCGCCAGTGTTGCTAGGAAGCAGGCCCGTTAGGCCTGAAGGAGGACACAGAGCCGGAAGGATGAAGCACAACTTCCTTTATTAAACGCTTACATGTAACTGGCGCTAACCGCGCCTTTCCCTTCAACTCCCCCCAACTCTGCGTCACTAGTCCTGCCTCCTTGCGGGCGGGGCTACTCCTTAAAGGTGCGGCGGTCCGCAACATAATTGTGCTTGCAGAACAGTTCAAAAACAAAAAACAAAAACAATCAGTGAAAATGGACGAGCAAAGAAGCTTACTTCGAGCCCTGCTGCAGGGTTCACCCACACCTGAGCAGAATCGGAAAGTCTGGGGGACGTTCGGCTGCACAGCTGAACAGCCACCACTTTCAGGAACCACTCACACAGAAAGCGCACGTGCATCCATAGCTTATGTGTAGTTCTGGGTACAGTGCAAGGGGCGTGCCCTAGAAGTATAAAGAAAAGAGATATAAAGTCTGTATTTAGCTGTAATAAAATGGAGAGTCTTGTTTTGTGGCTGCACAATGGATGGTGGCTTCATATGAAAAGTCCTACGAGTTGCTTTCTATGCCAATCACAAAGTTGGAAACTGCTCCGTGGTACAAGGTGTACAGTCAACAGCCGAACAGTCACCACTTGCAGGAACCACTCACACAGGAATTTTATTAAACTTTCAAATGAAAAAAATGAATGCTACATCATAAACCCTGGTAAATTAGATTCCAAACTAGCGCTTATTCTGATAAGTGACCATTGTTATTAATTACTTTACTAGCATGCCAGTGTGAAATCTGAAATTCAGTCGAGTGTGGGTAAATTGGTCTTATTATTTATTTTTGTTAGGTTACTGGAATTTCTAATGTGCACCACTGCCATTTGCATAGCACTTTAGTGGATCTAAAAGGTGGATGGGTTAGGTTAGTGGGTAGAGGAGAAAATACAAGATTGCTTTGCTGTTATGTTGATGCATCAGACCTCAAGTAACCTAGCCTCTGCGTGCAGGTCTGTTTCTAGGTGTGCTATATGTCAAGAGCATAGGGGCATTTGTGTCCAAAGGGAGTCTTGTGTGCCTGGGATGCTAAGATCCATTGGCCGGGGCTGTCCTATGTACGCTGCTTGTCAAGGTATAGGGTTCTGTTGTTTGAAGGGATATTGAATTATGTGTGGGAGTGGCTTAGTTGGTCTTCATCAAGTGTGTTTGAGTAGAGAATATTGGTGCAGAGGGGTTTGGACAGATTACTTTGGGACAGCATGGAGCAAAATCAGAGTATAGCATACATGAGGGAAGGAGGCCATGCACGTGGTAACCCACTTTCTCATAATTTTTTGAGGAACACTGGGTTTTCAAGCTTAAGGGCCTGATTCATAGAATCCAGCGCAGAAGCAGCACAAGCGCCACAGGCAGAGAAGGAGCGCGCGCCATGCGTGCACCAACCGTGGCGCAAACCAGCAATTGCGCGGCATGCGTATTCATGGATTTCCCGAGGCATCCATAGCCGTGGTGCAATGAACAGCAAGCAGTGCCAGCAGTGCCAACACGGCCCATGTGCATTTAAAAGCCAGTGAAATGCCCAATAAGGCACAAGGCCCCGCGCCATCCATGGGCCAGCACACAGCCCCCCCCCATTGTAATTGTGTGAAAAATCGTGTGTACCACGCTTGCACCAGCCAAATCACGTGGAAAGGGCTGCGCGTACCCCACTTGCACCAGCCAAATCGCGTGGAAAGGGCCGCGCGTACCCCAGCAAAATCGAGTACCCCGCTCGCACCAGCCAAATCGCGTGGAAAGGGCCACGCGTACCACAGCAAAATCAGATACCCCGCTCGCAAAGCCAAATTGCATGGAAAGGGCAGCGCATGCTGCCATCAGCTGCAAACACACCCCGCAGGCAGCCCACACCACAAGGGCCCCACCAACAGCCGTGACCATACCCTGCAGGCATCCCACATGACATGGGACCCCCATCACCCGTGACCATACCCCACAGGAAGCCCACACCACAAGGGCCACCCCAACATCCGTGACCATACCCCGCAGGCAGCCCACACCACATGGGATCGCCCCATCACCTGTGACCATACCCCGCAGGCAGCCCACACCACAAGGGCCCTCCCAACACCCGTGACCATAACCCGCAGGCAGCCCACACCACAAGGGTCCCCCCAACACCTGTGACCATACCCGGCAGGCAGCCCACATGGACCATACCCCGCAGGCAGCCCACACCACAAGTTCCCCCAACACCCGTGACCATAACCCACAGGTAGCCCACATGGGACCATACCCTGCAGGCAGCCCACACCACAAGGGCCCCCCAATACCTGTGACCATACCGCACAGGCAGGCCCCAACTCATGCCCCCCCCACCAGTGATGGCAACCTGCAGGCAGGCCCCGTCTCATGTCCCCCACCACAACCAGTGACGGCAACCTGCAGGCAGGCCGTGGCTCATGTGACACCACACACCACAAAACACATCTGACCAACATACAATCATGCAGCACATGCCAACGAACAGTGCCACCACACGCTGAACACCCCCAGTGCACCTCAACACTCATCAATTGATTATGCCCCAGCACATGCCCCATGGCATGTGAATCCTGATATCACACATGCATGCATGTGTGCACACACATGAACACCATTGGTGAACAGCAGGGGCATGCAAACTAGTGAAGGAAGAGTGAGACATGCAATAAACCACTGAAACCAGACACCAGTTCGATTTCAATGGCCAAAAATGTAATGAAAAACATATATCAAAGTCACACACAGTGGAAACATCAAACAAAACATGCATGAACCAAATCAGAAACAAAAGGAAGAGAAAGCCAAAACCAATGGGATGTAAATAATTAAAAAGTTCAAAATATGGTCCATCTCCATTAATGTATGTCCTAAAGAAACACAAATCATATGGACACCATTCCTTCATGGTGAAAAAAGTAGTTCTAATGACATTCAAATTATTTACAATGATCCAGGGTCCATGGTCCCAAAACATGTAGAAACATCATGAAAATACTATAAAAAAAATTATTATATACAAGATGCGGAGCAAAGTCCAGGAACAAAAAAAAAAGAAGAAACAAATGAAACCTACTCCTAAAGAACTATATACAAAGGCAGCGGGCTAGTCCTACGACTCACCATTTCGCCCAAGAGTTTCCACCAGGGCATCATTGAACTCTGTGTCAATTTCCCTGAGTTGACCCTGTGCTCTCCCCTCCAGGGCCTGCAGGGACTCCATCGGGCTCCTCTCAAACTCCCTGCGAGACTCCTCGAGGAACTCGGCCCACCTTTCTGCTGCTGCTCTGCTCCGATCTGCTGGCCTACTCGCCCCAACACGGAAGACATCCTTGTGGTAAGGTCCACGTTGCCCTCCTGCCAGATGGCATATACCTGCCCCTCTGATGTTGAGAGTCCTGAGTCCTGTCGCTTCCTATGTCGAGCCTGCCGCCGCCGAAAAGCCTGGTGCCTACACCTCTGGGACAGCCTCCGGGATGATGGCAACCCTCAGGGCTGTCGTGCACGTGCCCTGCTGCTTGGTGCCTGCACTTCCTCCATTGCCATTGGTCCTGTTGCTGCGGTGACCACCTCTGCTGATCCTCCTTCGACTACCGACTGTGGCAGGGATGTGGTCTCCAGCAGGCTGGGCGCCAGGGTTAGGACAGGTTCACAGGGAGCCCTGGTGGTATCTGGGCCGGAAGACGGCAGGGAGGACAACTGGCACACAGAGGAGGAAGAGGAGGAGGGGGTTGCAGCAGTGGCCAGCACATGTAGGAAATTCCTGACCAGGAACGGAGCTAGGCAGTTTATGAAGTGACAGACCTCATCGTGATGATGTGCAAGCCCCCGATTGGAAGCCTGCACATCCTCACGAATGCTGGCTGTACGCCTCGCAATACCGGATAGCAACGGTTCCACCCTGTCACTAATTGCCTCATCCGCAGGTAGTGGAAGATCCATTTCCGTGTATACATCCGCCACCTATGGACGGGTACAGCATGGGGCATGCCCGCAGGTGCATACTGCTGCAGTCGCAGTACCAAGGCCAGGATTAGGCACAGGCCCCTCCATGGCTACCTGCACTGCCTCCAGCCCCTGACCCTGGACTGCAGCAGTCACACCTACCTCATCACCCCTGCTGTGCCCCATGGGATCGTCTGATGTGGCCTCCTCCTCCTCCACCACCACCACCAACCTGGATGACTCCCCACTGTCTTCTGCATCGGATTGCCCCTGTGTGGGCTCACCTGTCCCTCCCACTGCCTAGGAGCCCACAACCAACTTCACCCTCTTGGGCCTACCCTAAGCAGCTGTGGCTGTTGACTCCGACGCGGCACCAGTATCCTCGCTCCCAGAAGATGACAGAGCCTGGGAGAATGACTGGGCCTTGCGTCTACGCCTGGTGGAGAAATCCCTGCTGCCGAGCTCTACAGTGCCTTCTCCGCCCTCTTCTTCCATCGTCGCTGTTAAGATGGATTTCTGAACTCGGACCTGGAGGGGCAGAGGTTGAGAAGGCCAGCCTAGTTTCTTGGAACAGGGTAACCTCTGGACAAACTAAACAAAACAAAACCGTGTGTTGCCACCCGGTAACCCCATATGCACTCCACGGGGAACAAAGAGTTACAGGGCATTTCAGGCCATAAACC
Source organism: Ambystoma mexicanum (assembly GCF_040938575.1). Classification (NCBI taxonomy): domain Eukaryota; kingdom Metazoa; phylum Chordata; class Amphibia; order Caudata; family Ambystomatidae; genus Ambystoma; species Ambystoma mexicanum. The sequence goes on from NC_090926.1 coordinate 304,667,492, forward strand.
ACGTTCACAGCATCACATGTACATGAGTGTTTGAGCCAAATCGGTTTCCCCGAGTGTGGGTGCCTGACACTGTTCCCCTTAATAACGTTTGCGCAATGTTGGCAATTCAAACAAGGGACTGTACCCTTGTATGTTCTTGCATCCTGTTTTGGTACTTGTAATTCTGCCTTAATGAGGCTATTGCGCAGTGCCTTGTTGTTCTTATATGCAAATGTTGGCTTTTGGGGAAATAGCTGTTGGAGCTTCGGGTCTATTTGTAGCATGGCCCAGTGCTTCTGTATGATCCTCTTGATTCTTTTGCTTTGCGTGGAATGAGTCGTCACATATACCAGTGTCTCGCCAGTCTTCCGAGGTTTAGGTGTGAGTAGAGTGTCCCTTGGTACTTTACTCACTTTGTCCTTCACACTCTGGATAAGATTGTGATCATAGCCTCTCTCCTCAAACTTCTTTTCCAACATGGCAGATTGCCGGGTGTACTCCGTAGGTTCTGAGATGTTACGCCTATATCTTAGAAATTGACTCAAGGGAACACTGTCCAACGTTCTCTGCGGGTGAAAGCTGGTAGCCAAGAGCAAACTGTTTCTATCCGTGGCTTTAGAAAAGATCCGGGTCTTGAGTTTTTGTGCCTGTACATAGACCTCAACGTCCAGGAAGTGAATACTTGACTTGCTGGTTACAGTTGTGAATTGGATCCTTGGATGCATCTGATTCATCATACTAAAAAAGGCCTGTAGTTCATCTGGTCCGCTCCAAATCCCGAAGATATCATCAATATATCTAGTGCAAATGGTAAGGTGCCTAGACCATCTTGGCGAGGAGATCACATACTCATGCTCGAGAAAATACATGTATATGTTAGCATAGCAGGGAGCCATGGCTGTTCCCATGCTCGTACCTGAGATCTGCAGAAAATATCTATCGTCAAACTTGAAAAAATTATTCATCAAAACTAACTTCAGCAAGGTCAACACGAATACACAATCACCTTGGCAGTTGTCAGAGTTCAAAAGCAGCCATTCCACTGCCTCAAGTCCGGATTCATGGACTATGTTAGTGTACAATGAAGTCACATTCATTGTGCTGTTTGGAATTTTGAAATGGTTACTGCTGTTCTACCTAAAACAATGCTCTAGTGTGATTGTTGTAAACACTGGACATTGTAAATTGTTTTGAAGATTATTTTCTTCCTTATTGTTTGTTTGTAGCATTCACTATGCCAGAGCTACTTTGAAAATGTGAACACAAAACATTCTGTAATCAAGTGTGAGGCACTTTTATGTTTACAACGGTGCTTTCCTTGATGATTTACTTTTCCTTATTAAAAAAAAGTTAGAGATACGTTTATGCCTGTTCTTGAGAAAGCCAAGAATTTGTTGATACTTATATGCTTTAAGTTCACCTTCTCTCGGTGTGAGAGTAACACTAGCGAGTTAGTTATAAACACTTCGCATGTGAGAAATTTAATTGATGGTAGTCGGTACCCCCCTCATTATCCCAGTGTTGGGAGTGTTGGGGAAACAGACTCGTAAATTAAACTTGGGGTAACTCTTCGTCCCCCTTGGAGTGCATATGGGGTTACCGGGTGGCAACACACGGTTTTGTTTTGTTTAGTCTATCATTAGCCCCGAGTGGCCTCGTGGCGTTTGCCCCTTTGCACCTGAAGTTGATTTAAAAGTAATATTAACTCTGATAATTTTCAGATACATCTTGTTATTTTCACTAGATGTTAGTGCCTCCCATTCCCCAATTACTCCAGACAGGTGTTATATTAAAAATATAGACGCATTTATTACAATGCCTTTGTAACATCGACCATAGCAAAGAATCACAATAACACTAAAGTAAACCAACACACCACAATCAATACAATATATATACAAGACTGCGGGGTCTAAGGAGTTAGGTGCACGTAATATGTAGACCACCTAGATGGGGAGGAAAACAGGCAATGCAAGTAATCATTAGACCCAGTTCGACATCCGAAATACACCTAACTAGGAGGAAGTCCGAGCCCTACGAAGAGAGGAGCCTTATGCTCAAAAGTACCTGCACGCGCTGGTGCCAATGGACAAAAGAGGGCCTCTTCAAGGACATCAGGCAGTTCAGGAAGGTGAATGAAGCGATACAGAACAAGTCACCACTATTCAAGCAAGGCCTCCACTTGTGGGCAGAGGCAGGGTGAGAGTGCGGGATAGAGTCGCTATTTCGCAACAGCGGTAGAAAAGAAACGGGCTCCTGCTCGAGGGGCCACCGGTTGGTGTATGGACTACTCACCGGTCCCCGACGCAGGCAGACCCAGACTTCTCCAGTTCAGTTCACGTTGCTGGCAGGTTCAGCTGCGATGATCAGGACGTCTCGACACCGTGTAGATTCTGTGTAGCAGGATGCAGGGTCGAGGGTGTCCAAACTGCAGCGGACGTGCACAGGTTGTTACCACAGCAGGGCAACACAGTAACCGCGTTTACTCTGGTCTGGGTGCACTCGTCTCACTTCAGACCTGGGAATGCCAAGTGTACGAATTCGGTGTGAGGGTGCCGTGGACACAGAGCAAGCAGTAGACCATGTTTCGAGGACTTCCCCGAAACGGCGGTGGTGACAGAGCAAAGCGTCCTGCGTAAGCTGGTCAGCCCACTGGTTGGCCCAGGGACACTTCCGAAGAGGCTTACTTGCAGGGTTTGATGAAGGTGGCGGGAATAGTTGATCCCACTATTCCAATGGGTCGAAGCGCCTTCGCAGACCTTCTAGGACGATCAGATGCAGAGGGGTCTTGCAGGACGACAGCAGTCCAGGGTGCCAAACCTTCAGCGGGTCACCAGCAGTTCCTCGACTCAGCTTCTTGTTGCAGGATACTTGGCTCCTTATCCCTTGTTCGGTGTGAACTCAGGAGATCGACATGGTAGTGGTGTTTTCAGCCTCCTCTTATCCAAAGTTCCCTTCGCGCCAAAACAGAGAAGGCCCAATGGGAGATCTGATCACAAACACTCACACCATACGTGGACCTATCACGAACCACAGTGGTCCCAGGAATTCAGGACACTCTAGACTCTCTGGCACCCAGGATGTGTATTGGGACCAAACATCCCAGCCCACATCCTGGAGGCACACACAAGGCATGCAGAAGCCTGCGAAAGTGTTGTGTTTCGCGGGAAAGTGCATGACCAAATAAGGAGTGGATTGTCGGAAGCGGCTGATTTTCTGTGCTGTGCTCGTACGATAGTGCGCAGACTTTTCAGTGCGGCTTGACGGTCCTGTGACCTGCTAGTGCTAGAGGATAGGTTCTTTCCTCTAACAGGAAGTTTCGGTGGACGGCGTATCGAGAAGCCGCAAACCGAGAGTGGTGCACGAAGCGGCTGAGCCGAAGCAGCTGAGGAACGACCGGAGCCGGGACCGGAGCCGCTGCAGCTCAAACTGACACAGCTTCAACACTGTAAGGAGATGTCAAGATCCAAGTCCACCTCCCCTTTCTCCTCACCTGACTCCTCCGAGGTAACTTTGTAAGGATCCGTCTTGGTCTCGCTGGGTTTCTCTTTAGCTCTTGGTCCCTTGCCTTTCTGAGTTCTGGTCTTCTTTTCGTGAAGGTAAGGTCTGGCCCCTCCGGAGGCCACCCTGACAGAGGAGTAGGCCTGTCACAGGGGAACGGCAGGGGGCCAGCCTCAGCTCTAGGGAAAAAGCCCGTAGGCAGAAAAAACCCTAGTCCGTAGATGGGTTCCGAAGATGGGGTCTTTAGAAATCCTTAAGGTTGAATTTCCTGGATATTAGGTAAAAGGACGTACTCAGTGCTACTGAAGAAAATGTCAACACAGAGTGGAAGGGTCTTAAACCCGAAGCGAGAGATAGGTAAGGAAAGGAGGATCAAATATAGTCTATGAAGGTTAGCTGAGAATATGAGAAGAATATCTTGTCGAGTTAGGAAGAGGAAGGTAGGTATGTTCTGAGTAGCCCAAAACAGCGTAGTGCAATATGACTACGGCGGAGAAGGAAGGAAGAACCCCGCCGGGATGCAGCACGCCGAGAAGGCAGGGAGGTAGGAGTAAGAGCCCGAAACAGCGTAGTGCAATATAACCACGGCGGAGAAGGAAGGAAGAACCCCGCCGGGAAGCAGCACGCCGAGACGGCAAGGAGGTAGGAATAGGTAACGCAGAAGCGGCAAAGTGCAGCGCTTCTGCGCTCGTTAGAGACAGAATGTACAAGACTGTAGGGCTGAGAGTGCCGCCGAAAGCGGAACTAGCTGGGAAGCTCCTGTTAAAGGACGCAGAGAACCGTGCAAGAAGCACCTCTGTGGCCGGAAAAGGAGGAAGACCAGGCAGCAGTAATGTTAAAAAAAACAGAAAGTTAGAGCGAAGAGATGAGTGCGAGGAGGAGAGGCACCGAACCAGAGACAGCGGCGGTGACCTCGAACTAAAGTAGAAAGCTAGCGAACACGGGAAAAAAAAGGCAACAGACAGAGATATTAACACACAGGGAAGGAAGAGAAGGTATGATATCAAGGGAGGAAACACAGGATGGCAGTAGTCCAAAGTCGGAGCGTTGAGAAAGTAAACAAGCCACAGATACAACGCGCCGAAAAGTGGGCGGAGCCTGGTATTATAGGCTCCTGCGCCATGTTGGGTGAGGACTAGACCGTTCACCGTCGGAACCGCCAGCGGTTCCAATGTTTCCAATCCTGGATCCTGACAGGAGAAGCCGAAAAAAGTGTCGGAAGCCCCGGTATTGGTAGGTCTTGAGCTGTCGTGGGCTCGCCATTGCAGCATTGACTGCGTTGTCTGCATTGCCTGAGTCACCTGAGTCACCCGTTGTACTTGTGCCTGTGCTTGTGCTAATACGGGCAGCGGCATCGGCATTGGGTTGAAGGGCTGAGGGGTTGAGGAGAGGAGGAGGAGATTATGATATCGGGCGGGCTGTAGGTTGGCGAATGGTGATTAAAGTGACTGGTATCACTTACAGTGGTTACGAGCAACCCGCCCTTCGTCGTCCTCTTATCCCTCTTATCCCCCACGTTGTATGCGGCATGCTTTATGCGGCAATCGCAGTTGAGCATTAACTGCTCACGGTAAGCCCCTCCAAATTGAGTCAAGCTATAGTTCCCGAACGTGATTGAACTCGAAGGGGCTCGTAGCTTGTTACTCGGAGTTTGGGCTACTTGGAGTGGGTAGTGAAGTGGCTGGGGTGCCATTAGCAGAGAGATTGCTTAGACTCAGTCTCTCATAATTATCATTTTAAATTCTTTAATTATTCTAAGTTTAGGCAGTAAGAAAGTAAGAAGTGGGGAGACTGTAGGAGATTTTACTCCTTTGATCCCCTATTCCTTTCTGCCTTACTTATACAGCCACAAAACTGTGAGAAATGTCCCGTTATAATCTAAGGAGTGGACAACATGTTGACGATCTAAGAGCTCCTGAATGGGACGGCTCTTATACTGAAAAGTCCCCGCATGTGGAGTTAAATACCGCAGGCTCTCAAATTCCCACTGTTTTGATAAGGGACAACAACTTAGTCGAGGTACAAGTACACCAAGAACCACAAGTTGATAAGACAACAGTGGGAGAAATTTTAAGGGATATAACAAGAAATACTCCATCTATACAGTCGAAAGACTTTACCCTGACATCAACTAACATAAAAGGGACTATTTACTATTATTTCCAGAAACCCGGACAAAATAATTCAAGTGGCCCCACTTTAAACTCCTCAAGACCTTTAAATCAAAACATCAATCCACAGATGGAAAATTGTTGGTCGGAATTACCCATTCCAGTTATGGATCTCTCAAGGACCCCAAACCATCTGACGAGTTCAGTTCAGAACTTATTACTTCATGAGGAAAGATTGAACTCAACAGTGGTATCGAGAGAGGACTCGGTTGTGTCGGAGGGATTTTCAACAGATCATCCAGCCCAAATATTAAGCACGACTCATGGAAACAAGAGCCAGGATCCCAAAGGAGACTCATCTCTACCAGCCTTAAATTTTGTTCTAAATTCTTTGGTGAAAGTTTTTGATCTTTTGAAAAGAGACGTGCAGACACACACAGGGATCTTAATGGAAATGACTAAGGATATTGAGCAACTTGAATTCTCAGTGGTAGGCAATATAATGTAATAAACTGCTCAGTTCTGCCTATGTTGGTAAAAATGGAAGAAGGATTCAGAAAGCAAAGTGAAGATCTAATAGAAATTAAGCAGCAAATGACTTCTCTGCAGATGGATAATAAGGAAATCAAAGATTTGTTACTAAAAATTAACACAAGATACATCAAACACTTTACCAAATCAAGAATCAGTAATTAAAACAGATGATTTACTGCCTGAACTGAGAGCTTCAGCGGATGACACTCCTCTATCCGAATCGGTATTGGAAGAGTTTTGCCGATTGGCACAGGTGGCTGATTTAACGTTGGAACAGCCAGCCGAAAATCAAGATGAAATTATTGAGATTCTTGAAGAAGTGAGAGAAAACACTAACACATGGAAGAAGAGTACGCAGCAAACTTACAAGAGACGGAGAAGAGAAAGACGGAAAAATCAAAAGTTAAATCATACGTCCTCAAAATCTCGAGGTAGACAAGAAAAGAAAACGAAAAACATGAAAAACACCAGAACAAAAAAATCAAATGTAAATAGTTTTGTTAAGGGGATTTCAAATCTAGAGAAAATCCCTGAGAACCAAAATACAGCAGATAAAGATGGTAGGAGTTTGGGAAATGATACCCTACAGCAGGAAGAGCAGAGAATTTCAAGAGCAAATAAGTCGAAAAAACAACAAAGGAAAAGATCAGAAATTGACAGAATCTCTGAAGCGGTGGGAGATGCACAAACGGTAAAAAAAATATATGAGTACTCAGACAGAAGGAAAAATATTAGATCTGGACAAAAATCGACAGCAACAAGACCTGATCAGATCAGAGATCACAGGGAAGTTGCTAAAAATAGCACCTATATTTCTACCCAAACATAAAAACGTCTTTAAAGTCCCAAGGCAGACGGGTTTAAAAATTGCCCCAATATTTAATCTAACAAGAGCTAATATTGGAGTCCCAGAGGCCTCTCAGAACCCTGTGATGAGTCACGTAGAGGACAGAAATCGTGACCAAATATCTAAATTGGAAACAGATAACCAAGACCAACTGGAAGAGGTTGAAAGAGAAGAGAACATGACTGTTCCGGTGGAAATTTTAACCTCTGAACACACAACTGAGAGATCAACAAATCCTCAAGAAGATACCAATCCATATGCAATCCCGAGACTCTGGTTTACTAATGAGGAAAATCGACAGTCCGGCATGCCATTGAACAGGGGCGCTATCTTGTTATTGGTTAAAAAACTTCCCGAACTGTATCTATTCTCAACAAAAGATATTGAATATGTGCGCTTCCCTAAACCGGATTGTATCAGTTTAGTTGAAGTTGGATTTGTTTCTAAATTGGGGGTAAAAGCTTTTTTAAACTTGCATCGAGTGGTAGTCAACGCTCAGAAAAATCGGTTGGGGAAATACAAGAGGGAAGGGGAACGGTTAAACAAAGGCCTAGATGGGCTTTATAATTGGGGAGATGCCAATATTTTACATCAAAATTGTAATCCGTCACAGTTCCATGAATTCTTATGGTCAATTGATCCACCGCTGAGTACCCAGAGAGGTTCCCAACAAATCCACAAACATTATTTTGATGAAGCAGTCTGGGCAAAAAAAACGTGAGACACAGAGACAGCTAAGTCTCGTAAAGAAATGGGCAAAAAGTCCGCTAGAATTAGTGACAGAAACAAAAAAAAATAAGAATAATTTAAAGAGCTGGTCCAAACATCATAGAGAAGAGTTGTGGCAGAAGGATGGGGAGGAAATGTTGCGTGCATTGCAAAATAATTCCTCATGAAATTTTTGGTCACTAATTAATGCTTCTCAAACACACCAAGACATTGTTCAAACAAACAACGTGTCAGAAGCAAGTTGGTTCACTTACTTTGGCGAAAAATACCAGGAACCAGTGGGAGCCCAAAAATACAAGGGGGATAATGGAAATTGGGGATTGAATTTTGATAAAGAGGATATTCTAAATTTGATCGCAAAATCTTCTGGGTCAAGATCTGCGGGACCAAATGGTTTAACTTATCAAGTTCCTAAAGGAAATGGGACACTGTGGGGAGAAATCCTGTACATTTTGTACAAGGGAGTGATTGAAAATAGAATAATTCCATCCTCTTGGAAGACCTCGATCATAATTACGATCTTTAAAAAGGGGGATCGCGAAAACCCAATAAGTTATAGACCAATCTCGCTGCTTGACATGGAGAGTAAGTTGTTTACCAGTCTATTATTAAGAGAACATGAAATGTGGGCGGGAAACAACAACATAATCCCCAAACAACAAACAGGGTTCAGAAGAGGTCAATTCCCCTCCTTGAATGGTATCATACTTGCTTCATTAACAAATCAAAAAGATAAAAATAACGCAGGAAGACTCTATGGCGCGTTCATTGATCTGTCGAGTGCTTTCGACATGGTAAACCGAGATAAACTTTGGAGTAAATTGGAACAGAAAGGGGCCCCGAAAACTCTAATTAACATATTAGTAAATCTTCATGAAGGAAACACAGCTAGGGTAAGATTAAATACAGCTGGGCACTTGTCAGAACACATAAGCATAAATAGGGGAGTTAGACAAGGCTGTATGGTGGCACCATTTCTTTTTAAGTTTTATCTGGGAGATTTTGGAGCCGCCATAGAATCCTCATCATTGATAAGTCCAAGGGTGGGGTCATTGGCTATAAGATGGCTTATGTATGCAGACGAGATAGTCCTACTTGATAGGACTCCTGTCGGTCTGCAAAGATTGCTGAGGGCACTTGATTCGTATATGAAAATAAATGACGTGGTGGTAAATCCTGAAAAATCAAGGGTCGTAATTTTTTGAGCGAAAAGGCCTTAAAGATAACAAATATTGTTGGTCAATCGGCAGTGAACCGATACCGGTGGTAAAAGAAGTAATGTATCTTGGCTTTACTTTGCATGTGGCCCCTACAGTCGGGATGCAGTACGGGGACATTTTGGCCAAAGGGACACAATTAATAGCTCAAAAGAAGAAGATCTCTAGCCTGTATGGTAAATTCTCCATTATGCCAGTAATAAAGTTTTATGTTGCGAAAGTGATCCTACGTACGGAATTGAGGCAAAACCTTTTTGGTAGTCTGTCGATTGGCATAAAATAGAAAGTTATATTTGGAAGCAGGTATTAGGTTTGCCCAAAGGACTGCACACGGCAACACTTAGATACGAGCTGGGTTTAAAATCTCTCAAGTATGCAGTCGACTGGAAACTTCTCTTCCTATATAGATCTATCATCGAGCCAATGACCAACACACTGTTTGAACATCTTTTAGACAACATGAACTTTGATACCTCACTAACCTTGAGAGAACTTAGAAAGACGGCAGAAAATCTGTTGATTTATTGTGAATCTGATAAATCGACATTAGCCACAAATCCGTTGAAGGCATAGAAAGCCCTGTCTTTGAGAGACTGGATCTCTACAGGAGATATGGTGAGATCGTCTTCTATCCCCGAAGCGTTTTTCAAATACGGTAAAAAACAGGGTTTCGTACAAAGGTACTTGACAAAGTTCCCAGATTTAAAAGGAAGGCAGAACTTTATGAGAGTACGGCTGAACTTGATTAAGACAGGCTCAATATTAACAAAATGGGGTGTCACTGAAGGAATTCAGAGTTTATGTACAGAATGCTCGGATCCAAGTAAACAAACCTTAGAGCACTTGTTAAGATTCTGCAAAGGTACTTGGAACATTAGGGTGGAATACTTGGGGAGTTTAGTAGGTTCACTTGATCGAATCCCCTCTGACACTTTCTGGGAAAGAATGATTGCTGGCCACGAAATTAAATTGACTCTAAATGTTTTAAGGGAATTGCAATTCACACGTTTTATATCACAAGAATACTGGAATTTGATTATTTGAATGGAGGGGTAAAACAATTTTAAATTGCAAGACTGTGATGAATTGGTTTTAAATGCTATATAAAGGGAATACTATTTAAATTTGATACAACTTGTAACTGCGATGTTTATAAATTCTTAACATGTTTAATTTTAAACAAAGAATGTGTAAAAAAAACAAATGTGGTTATATCACAATAAATAAATAAAATAAATAAAAAAATAAGGACTGCCCCGGGTTGGCTAGACCTGGGGGAAGGTGAAGCGGAAAGACGGTCAGCGGACAGGACAAAGAACCTCGTGGCATGCCCATTTTGGGAGCCAGGCCACCTATTCGTGCCAAACGCGGTAAGCATGGATACATGGCAAAAAAGGGTTCAAAACACAAGAGAAATGATAGCTGCCACCAGTCCCGTCCGTGACACACTTGCAAAGTTCATAATAAGTCCAGCAAGAGTTTCTAGGGCCTTTGGAATGACTAGAGACCCAAGAGCACGGTAATGTAAGTTACGGGGCACTCTTGTTTCATGTTGCATAAAAGCTGCAACATGAGGAAAGGACTAAGGGAAACAAAGTCACCCAGTACTGACTGTCTTAAGGGCATGTCAGTTTCCCCATATGAATTGAGCGAAAGCCCAGAGGAGTGCTGCGGAAGGCTGCGCCTCTCTGGCAAAGTCTAGATCAGGGTGTAAAACAACAGCAAAACGTTTGGGGGTTGCCACATGGAGGGAACATTACATACAATTATGAAATCTTTCCTAACACCCGCCCCTCCCAGACTAAGGACAGGGGGAACTAATCCACCCCTGGATGAGTTTCTTGTTCAGGTCAGTTAAACATTCTGGACAACCCATCAGCATTGCTATGTTGGACACCTAGCCTATGCTCAATAGTGAAGACGAAGCCTTGTAGACTTATGGACCACCTAAGCAATTTTGGATTCTCTCCCTTCATGTTCATTAGCCACTTTAAGGGCTTATGGTCAGTTTGCACAGTGAAGTGGGTCCCATAGAGGTAGGGCCTCAGCTTCCGTAGGGCCCACACAACAGAGAAACATTCTTTCTCTACTGTGGACCATCTGAGCTTTCTGTCCTTAAGATGGCAACTAATGAAACCAATAGGGTGTTCCTTACCCTTCTCATCTACCTGTAATAGTACAGCTCCTTTCCCAGTGTCAGAGCCATCTGTCTGCACAATAAAAGGTCTTTGGTAATCAGGCGCCCTGAGAACAGGAGCCTGGCACAAGGAGTCTTTTAAGCCATTTAAGGTCTTCTCACACTCCTCAGTCTAAGTTACGTTCTTGGGTTTCTTCGGAGTGGTGAGAGCAGTCAGAGGGGCAGCTATGGTGTCATAGTCTGCCATGAAATTTCTGTAATACCCTGTGAGTCCTAAGAAGGCTCTCACTTTGGTCTGTGTAGTGGCGGTAGGCCAGTCTTGTACTGCTTGTACTCTACTGGGTAGAGGCTGTATCCTCCCTCCACCTGCTTCATGTCCAAGGTAAACCACTGAGCCTTGTCCAATCTGGCATTTACTGGCCTTTATGGTCAAGTGGGCTTTCTGAAGAGCCTGTAACACTATCCCAAGGTGTTTCAAATGGTCTTCCCAGGTGGCACTAAAAACTGCTATATCATCCAGATATGCAAGACAGAATTCATCCAACCCATTCAACATATGATTCACAAGCCTCTGGAAAGTGGCAGGTGCATTCTTCAACCCAAAAGGCATTACCCTGAACTGGTAAAGACCTTATGGAGTTGAGAATGCTGTCTTCTCCTTGGCATGTTCTGCGAGGGCTATTTGTCAATAGCCTACAGTGAGGTCAAACGTGCTGAGGTACTTGAGGCACCCAAGGTATCCACCAGCTCATCTGTTCGAGGCAAGGGGTGGGCATCTGTCTTGGTGACAGCATTCAGAGCCCTGTCATCCATGCAGAACCTCAATTCAGAAGTGCCTGCTTTTGGAACCAAAACCACAGGGCTGGACCAAGGACTACTAGAGGGTTCAATCACCCCAAGATCTAACATTTTGTTGACCTCCGTCTTAATGTAAGACCGTACTTTGTCTGACATCTGTATCCCCTACTTTTGGTAGGTACACTGTCTCCTGTGTCAATGTTATGTTTGCACCAAGGTGTCAAACCAGGGGACTGTGAAAACAGGGGGAAAAATTGCCTAAGCAAACGTTTCACCTCAGCCTGCTGATCAGAAGTCAGGTGAGGGGCAACTCGGGCACCCTCAAAGGAGCTATCTGAAGGACTGCTTTGAAACAGGTCAGGGAGAGGTTCAGACTCCTCTTCCTCAACATCTGAAGCCAATAGCAGTGCTGCGATTTCAACTCTTGGGATGAAAGCCTTCAGCCTATTTACGTGGAACACTTTTGGAGCCTGTCCAGGCCTTCCAAGATCCACTAAACAGTTGACCTCACCCAGGGGCTCCACCACTGTGTAAGGGCCTGACCATTTATCCTGTAAAGCTCTAGGCCTTATGGGATTCATGATCAGGACTTGCTGACCAGGTGCGAAGTTGATGAGGGAAGCTTTCTGGTCATATCAATGTTTCACCAGGGCTTGTCCTGCCTTCAACTTGTCACTAGCCAGACCCATCAGGAGTACCATCCTTTTTCTGAGCCCTAACACATAGTCTACCACGTTGGTAGTAATAGGGGGAGTGGGCATCTCCCATCCCTCCTTGACTATGGCTAAGGGTCCCCGCACAGGGTGACCAAACAGACGTTCGAAGGGGCTGAATCCAACACCCTGCTGTGGTACCTCTCGGTAGGCAAACAGTAAGCATGGTAAAAGAAGATCCCATTTTCTTCTCTGAGGTTCTTCCAGAGCCCCAATCATACTTTTTAACGTTCTGTTAAACCGTTCCACCCGGACCATTGGTCTGGGGGTGGTATGCGCAGGAGAACTTGTAGGTGACCCCACATTCTTTCCACATAGCCTGCATATACTTCGACATAAAATTGCTGCCTCTGTCAGACACAACTTCTTTAGGGAAGCCAACCCTAGTAAAGATGCTGAGTAAAGCTTTTGCGACTGACTTGGCAGTCACAGTTTTCAATGGGATGGCCTCAGGATATCTGGTGGCATGGTCGACCAATACCAGGATAAACCTATTGCCTGAGGATGTTTGGGGGTCAAGGGGACCAACGATGTCGACCCCAACCCTCTCGAATGGTAGTCCAACAACTGGGAGTGGTACCAATGGAGCTTGGATTGTTGAACCACTCTTACCAGATAACTGGAAGGAGGCACAACTCCTGCAGTGACCTTCTACTTACACCCCTATCTTGGGCCAGTAGAAGTGCATGGATAACCTTTGCTTGGTCCTCTTAATACCAAGGTGACCAGCAAGGGGCAATTCATGCGCCAGCTGCAGGAGGAAGGGTCTTACAGCAAGGGGAACCACCAACCTCCTATGGTCTCCTTCTGTAGACTCTGTGGGCTCACTATACAGGAGTCCACCTTCCCAATAAATCCGATGCTTCCCAGGAGGTTCACCCTCAAGCTGGGAGCAGGCCTGTCTCCTTAGGCCTTCCAGAGATGGAAACTCACTTTGGCCTTTACTGAATTCTTCCCTGTCAGGACCACCTTCTACTAACAAATCGTTTAGTTCAGGATGGTCATTGGGGTCAAACACTTCAGGCATCACCACCTCCTCGTCAGGTCCGGGCGATTGACCAACTACCTCCACCGCAGTTGTAGGAGAGTTAGGGGGAATATTCTCTTTGCCTCTTTTTGGTTTCTTGACTCCGTTAGCCTTGCGTTTCCCCTTTGGCTGGGTCAGGGCGTTGGTCTTGGCCAATGCTGCCCTCGTTTGAGACCTTGTGCAGGGTCTGTCAGCAGTATCTCCCACAAGCCCTAAAGCTCTGAGATCATTGCCCAAAAAGACCTTTCCTGGGACACTCCTCTGAATGCTCACTGGAATCCTGACTGCTGTACCATTGATAGTAAGATTTACAGGTATTACTGAGAACATGAGAGGTGGGCCGTCAGCCAATTTAGTGGGCATCAGAGTAGCTCTGGCAACTTCCTCTGAGTCTACCAAGGTAGAATCCACTACAGTTAGACTGCACCCACTATCCCTAAGAGCTGGAGTATCTACTCCATTGATCAGCACACTACCTTTAAAGTAGTGCTTGGTGTTATCTGGAATCCTAGTATAAGCCTCTGCGACTTTAGGTTCCCAGGAACCCAGGGAAACTAAAACTACCTCAGCTTCTATCCTGCTGGGGAAGGAGTCTGAGGAGAAGGATGCTCCAGTAATCTCTTCTTCCTCGTAGGAGGAGAAGGCCAGATTAGCAGAGTGGACCCCCAAGGTTTTGACCTTACATCTGCGATCCCCCTTCATGTGATCAGTTGCTCCACAAGCAAAACAAGATCCATTATGTCTGTTTACATAGGGAGGCTTATTATAACCAGAGTTCTGTTTCGGAGGCTGACCTCCACTACCCTGTGAGTTCTCTTGTGTCTTACCATTATTTTTCTTTTTGTGGCCCTTTTGGGAAGAAGATTTATCAGTTTCCCCACCCTCCTTATCTTTTGACTTTTTCCCTTCCTCCTGCTTACCAGGATGAGTCTTGTCCTTATGGGACACTCGATGTGACACCCATAAATCTGCTGCAATGGCAAGCTTCTTAGGATCTATCTCCTTTGAATCCGCCAAATGCTGCTTAAGCTCAGGGGAAGAAGATGCAAAAATATGTTCCATCATGACAAGACTTATCATACCTTCAAAGGTAGAAACTTTATAACCTTCGACCCAGCCAGTCAAGTTTATTAAGGATTCAGTTACATAAGATACCCAAGTACCACCTTCTTTTTTCTTATACTCTCTGAATCTTTTTAAGTATTGGGCAGGAGTCTTTCCAAACTTTAAAATGAGAGTCTGCTTCAACATTGCAAAATCTGCTCTCTCAGCTTTCGACATTTCCATAATGGCACTGCAGCCAGAATGGGGCAGTCTGCTAAGTAACCAGGCAATTTTATCAGCATTGTCAACTTGTTGAACTTCACATGCATACTCAAATGTATTCAGCCAGTTCATAATGTCCTTCTTTTCCTCATACACACTGAGCAGATCTTTTGGAAACCTTGGATGAGAGGACGCCCCAGACCCATGTCCAGGACCCTTGGATCCATTGGCAACTTGAAGCTTGGCCAGTTCCAACTGGTGATCCCTGTCTTTCTGTTTTTCTGCCTGTTCGATTTTTAGTTTGGCCATATTGAAATCAAGCTCCTTCTGCCTAAACAGCAGCTCTTGCTTCTTGAATTCAAGTATTGCCTCCCCATCAGCACTGGCAGAAGAAACATTGGACATTTCATCCTCCCTGTCCTCATGGTCGCTGTGGACCAGTGCAGCGGCAGAACTGTCAGTTCTACCAGTGAGAGCAGCCCCACCTCCTTCTGCACTGTCCTCTGAAGCTATAGAGCTAAGCTGAGCTTCTTGCCACGCCATGATTCTTTGGATCATTTCCATTTTGGTGCCTTGAGAGGAGACACCTCTCTCAGCACACATCTTTTTCAATGTTTCGGATTTAGAAGCATTTAAAGTCAACAAGGTACTTGTTTCCATACTGTTAGATAGGAATATGGCCTTTAAAAAGTTATACTACGACAATTCACTAGGTGTCCTGTTAGGAATACCTTGAAATGCCTTTGCTCGTGCACAACACTGGATACCTTCAGTCGTATCCCACCGGTGTACAACAATTTGTTAAGATGGATTCTGAACTCAGACCTAGAGGGGCAGAGGTTCAGAAGGCCAGCCTAGTTTCTTGGAACAGGGTAACCTCTGGACAAGCCAGATTAATCAGGGTAGCAATGGCGGCGGTCAAGACTAAGTCTCAAGAGGTGTGAGGGTGATGGAAAGACCTCAATGAGCACACAAAGCAAGGACACTTACAAATTACTCCAGACAGGTGTTATATTAAAAATATAGACACATTTATTACAAGACCTTTGTAACATCGACCATAGCAAAGAATCACAATAATACTAAAGTAAACCAACACATCACAATCAATACGATATATATACAAGACCGCGGGGTCTAAGGAGTTAGGAACACGTAATATGTAGACCACCTAGATGGGGAGGAAAACAGGCAGTGCAAGTAATCATTAGACCCAGTTCGACATCCGAAATACAGCTAACTAGGAGGAAGTCCGAGCCCTTCGAAGAGAGGAGCCTTATGCACAAAAGAACCTGCACGCGGTGGAGCTAATGGACAAAAGAGGGCCTCTTCAAGGATATCAGACAGTTCAGGAATGTGAATGAAGCGATGCAGAACAAGTCGTCCCCACTACTCAAGCAAGGCCTCCACTTGTGGGCAGAGGCAGGGTGAGAGTGCGGGATAGAGTCGCTATTTCACAACCGCGGTAGAAAAGAACCGGGCTCCTGCACCAGGGGCCACCGGTTGGGGTATGGACTACTCACCGGTCCCCGACGCAGGCAGACCCAGACTTCTCCAGTTCAGTTCACGTTGCTGGCAGGTTCAGCTGCGATGATCAGGACGTCTCGACACCGTGTAGATTCTGCGTAGCAGGATGCACAGTCGAGGGTGTCCCAACTGCAGCGGACGTGCACATGTTACCACAGCAGAGCAACACGGCAACCGGGTTTACTCTGGTCCAGGCGCACTCGTCTCACTTCAGACCTTGGAATGCCAAGTGTACGAATTCGGTGTGAGGGTGCCGTGGACGCAGAGCAAGCAGTAGACCAAGTTTCGAGGGCTTCCCCGAAACGGCAGCAGTGACAGAGCAAAGCGTCCTGCGTAAACTGGTCAGCTCACTGGTTGGCCCAGGGACACTTCCGAAGAGGCTTACTTGCAGGGTTTGATGAAGGTGCCAGGAATAGTTGATCCCACTATTCCAATGGGTCGAAGCGCCTTTGCAGGCCTTCTAGGACGATCAGATGCAGAGGGGTCTCGCAGGACGACAGCAGTTCAGGGTGCCAAACCTTCAGCGGGTCACCAGCTTCTTGTTGCAGTATACTTGGCACCTTATCCCTTGTTCAGTGTGAACTCCGGAGATCGCAATGGTAGTGGTGTTTTCAGCCTCCTCTTATCCAAAGTTCCCTTCATGCCACAACGGAGAGGGCCCAATGGGAGATCTGCTCACAAACACTCACACCATACGTGGACCTATCACGGACCACCGTGGTCCCAGGCATTCAGGACACTCTAGACTCTCTGGCACCCAGGATGTGTATTGGGACCAGACATCCCAGCCCACATCCTGAAGGCACACACAAGACATGCAGAAGCCCACGAAAGAGTTGTGTTTCACGGGAAAGTGCATGACCAAATAAGGACTGCCCCGGGTCGGCTCGACCTGGGGGAAGGTGAAGGGGCAAGACGGTCAGCGGACAAGACAAAGAATCTCGTGGCATGGCCATTTTGGGAGCCAGGCCACCTATTTGTGCCAAACGCGGTAAGCGCGGATACATGGCAAAAAAGGGTTCAAAACACAAGAGAAATGATAGCTGCCACCAGTCCTGTCCGTGACACTCTTGCACAGTTCATAATAAGTCCAGCGAGAGTTTCAAGGGCCTTTGGAATGACTAGAGACCCAAGAGCACGGTAATGTAAGTTACGGGGCACTCTTGTTTCATGTTGCACAAAAGCTGCAACATGAGGAAAGGACTAAGGGAAACGAAGTCTCCCGGTACTGACTGTCTTAAGGGCATGTCAGTTTCCCTATAAGAATTGAGCGAAAGCCCAGAGGAGTGCTGCGGAAGGCTGCGCTTCTCTGACAAAGTCTAGATCAGTGTGTAAAACAACAGAAAAAAGTTTGGGGTTTGACACATGGAGGGAAAATTACATACAATTATGAAATCTTTCCTAACAGTCACTGTAGATAGGGAAACATAGAACACATACATCAGGGTACTGGACATGCAAAATCATTTCCGTCATTCACACCAGACATTCACATCCTTGGACAAGGCACTGCCAGCACATCCAAATTGTGCATGCACCTCACACGCATCATGGCACATACACATCTCACTCACACACATCACCTGACAGTCATGAAGCAGGCCATGGATCCATCACGTCAGAGAGCACTTCCAGTGAAACTGGCAGCATGAGGCAATCACACATGCAAAAGCGAAGAGTCACAGACATCCTGGAGTGTTCGCCACTCACTTCTCATACACATGCACATGTACACCATGCATGTCCATGATGTTGCCAAATGCACACATGTGTCACACCTCTGGCATGACACAATCCACACACATGGATGCATACATGTGCACATTGTGATAAACATGCGCCCATCAGGCATTTCCACACAGACACCATTGATGTCGCACATGCATCAATGAACTCACATGCAGCTGTGCCTGGGACATGCACACGAACATCTGCACAGTAGGCATGGCAAACATAAGAGCAGGGTGCACACACCAACCACACGTCTACATGCACTATGGTAGACAAGAACACATAGACACTTACCAGTCGACTCCGGACGGAGCTCCAACTCCAAGACCTGGGTGTGCAACGCTGGGTCGATGCGCTGCAGGACCCTCTTTTCATCAGTGGTCAACCAGCCCCCGCGCCCCACTCGGACAGCCCCAGGCTTGAGGAGGCCCTGGGCCTTGTTGAGGGTCCTAGACCCGTAGTCCTCCATGCGCTTATGGACATGTTGGTTGTCGCAGGATGCCACCCCCTGCACGTTGATGACACCTACGATGTCCACCCAGATCTTCCTCCGTCCTTCGTTGTCGACTCGCGATGGTCCATGGAAGAGGGCATCATAATGCCCCAGGACTTGATCCACCAGGATGTCAACTTCTTTGGCACTGAAGCTGACAGCCCCCTGCCTCACTGCTGGGGGTTTGCTACTTACCTCAGATGGTGTGGTGTCAGACATGGACTGTGGCAAGGTGGTATGGCAGCTGGGAGTCTTCCGGATCAGCAGAGATGTTCACAATGACAGGATCACTGCCAATAGCTGATGAGCAGGCACCAAAATGCACGGCACGTGGGCAGCAGGCACACAAGAGTGGGCTGGCAGCAGCAGATGGCTCTAGGAGGCAGCTCGGGGCAGTTGGAGTCAGGTAAATGGCCTTGCAGGCAGGAGCATGGGTCTTCCGTGTTCTTTCACGTGGCCAGCCAGAAACAGTGAGTCTGCACGTGCGGAAACAGCGCGTTAGTGTGTAATCAGAGGAAAGGCCCTAAGTGCTTAAGTTATGTGACGCACGCTGGATGCTGGGCGTTGAGGTTCAGTATTGGATAAAGGTGTGTGTAGGACAACAGTGCAATGTACATGCTTTTCGTAGGGACGGACGTGTGAATTTCATATTTGTGTGGGTTCACACGCGATTAATTCACTACTGTGGCAGTGCGTACTTCTTGTTTTGGAGGGGGAGTTGCCTACGAGCACACGCGCGTGTGATTTCTTTGATACTACGAGGCAGACGGTGAGTCGACCACGCATTTTTCCCACTGTGGCTGCCCCTGTGTGTCGCGTATCCCATTTTCGAGGTCATAGTAGCCTACGTGTTCCTCGCGTATGCATTTTTTGTGTTGCTGGGTGCCACAGCGTATTGTGGGACGTTTTTTACTCACACGTGGACTACCAAGGGGTTGCGTACACGTTGATTTTTGTTTTTGGGGTGGCTGAGCATTGCGCGACCCGTTATATTTTCCCCAGGGGTCACATAGAGCCTTGCTGGAGCACAGTGGTAGGGTTTCCATCACGTACCCTACCCCCTCACTCCAATTGCCCAGGACAATTGTTGGCTGCACCTCCCATTGCGCTAGTTCATCAGTGCCATGACTGGGAGGGCAACAAGAGGGAAGGGAGGCAAAGTTGGGTGACCTGCCAGAGGTGGCACAGGTGGGCGACGTGGCCAAGATGGGCGACGTGGCCATGGTGGTCAAGCTTGCCAAGTTGGTCCACGTGGGCAAGGTGTCTAGGCCCATGCAGAGATAGCTATGCGCCCCACCCGTGGTCCCGTGAAGTTACACCCACCTTAAAATTTTGAAGTCAAGAGACCGGGTAATTGCCTTTCTTGTGTATTTTCTTTTCCCAGACAATCAGTGCCATCTGATATCCAGAGCAGCCAGGGTGTGGAAGCTGCTGGGCAGCTGCGGCTACCACCACCCAGGCTCAGGGTCAGCCAGCCCGGACTGTAGTGGTCCCAGCTCAGGCATAGGGTGATTCAATAGCCAATTTCCATGTCCCAAAGGCCAAGTCACGTGGGGGGCAGGGTCCTTGCAACAGCACCCAGCTACCAATACCTGCAAGCCGACCTTCTGTAGTGACATCAGTGGCTGATTCCATAAGCCAGTCCACCTGTACTCCAGCCCCTACTGACCAGAGTGGTACAAGCCACTCAGGGTCTGCACCACCTTGCAAGAGGCAGAAGCGTGCTCCAGCGGTACAGGCTGGGACCCCAGATACGGCACAGCAATCCCACATGTCGAGAAAGAGGAGTTTCTGTGATGAGGAACTGGACACGCTCGTTGACTACGTGTTGGATCACAGCCATAACATGCTGGTGCATGCAGGGAGCACACATACGCCTGCTCAACTTATGGCACACTGGCAGTGCCTCGCGGACCGTATTAGCGCCTTGTGCCATGAGAGGCGCACAGCTGGTGATGTCGGGAAGTGCTGGAATGACCTCTGACGCCAAGCAAAAGACAAGCTGGTTGCCAAGTTTGCCTCTACTCTGGGGGTGGGTCAGCACCAGAGGACGATGAACTCACTGGACATGAGGAGATCGCTAGTGATTTCATTGCAGTGGAGTAGGTCCAAGGCGTGAGAGACCTGCCAATGCATAAGGTAATGTCCGGTGAGTGGTGATGCGTGTGTGTCCAGGCCTTGTGTATGTTGTTTGGGTGATGTGTTATGATTGTCTGCCAGTTCGACTACATTGACATGGCTGCCATGTGTGGCCCATCTGATGTTTGACTGATATGTGTTTGTTATGCAGACTGCATAAAAACAATGTGCTGCACACAGAGGCAATCCTCATTACCACAACTGCTCCATCCTTCCATGACACTCTGGCCAGCCTCTCTTGGCCCTATTCTTGCTCCAACCTGTGGTCGCGGATATCCTGTGATGATATTCCACTAAACAATCGCCTTCTATCGTCACATGACTGACGTCTCTGTGAGGACACCTTGCAAGCTGCTCCTCCTCTGAGGCATTCTTCCTTTCCTCTCCATCCCCCAGCAGCTCACTGTCTCCAGAGGACTGGTCATTCCTATGGCAGATGTGGATGGGCTTTACCAGGATGACTGAGGTTCTACACTCTTCCCTCTGCAGCTCTGCCAGACCTGGACTGTGTGGAAAGTCCTTTGAGCTTGGTGCAAGATCTGCCTTGGACTGTGATGATGGCACAGGCTCACAGTGGCTATGAGTGTTCATTCCTGAACCCTATTCATTCTCAGCAAGTCCATATGGGTCCTAGGACAAAAATTATAATTGAATAGGTCCAGAAAGAATTCTGCTCAAGTACTCTCCTACTCCTTATCACCCTCTGCATATATAAAGAAAGATCAATTTATCATGCTGAATTATGGAAAAATCTTAGTTTTATGCAAAGTTGCATAAATCAACATGAATTGAATATTGGAGACATGACATCAAACGGTATTTGACCGGTCGTACAGGCAAAAATTAACAACACACAAGACCAAACATTTTTTGGCAGGACAACAATTTGTGCATGTAGGACAAACGAAGTATAAGTCCTTAACTGTCAGAAAACTCAAATGACAGTATTATGCAGAAAAACAATTAGACATTGTGACAAAAAACAACATAGTAAATAACAATAGTTCTCTTTGTGGGGACAGCGATAACACACTGTGGTTTGAAAAAATGCGTCTACACCGGGGTGTTTCAGCCATCTAGGTGGGCTTGCTATGCCTCATCTTGTACACGGCCTTCTTCAGGACGGGAAGCTGTACGATAAAATGTCCGTGTTATGGGTGATTATTACCACAGGCACTATGGTGGGGATCCGCTTGCATCCATGGAAGCTCCCTATGGGGTCCTCTCAGTGGAGGCTTGTGTCTCTCTAGTATAAGCCTGTTCAGTTCCTTATACTTGTCTGTCCCGCAGGAGTAATCCTGTCCGGCTGGGAGGCTCACACACAGCGAGCCGCTTGGATGAGCAGCTTCGTCTAGGAATGCTGAGTCACTCTGAAGCGCGACAGGACCTGGCAGTGAAGCGTTAGTAACCCGATGCAAGCGGATCCCCACCACACCAGAGGGTGACGACAACATCGACAGCTCTCCCACTCTATGTTAGCTGTGCAGGCCATGAAGCCATGGAGGTTTTGTTTGTGTTTTTTTTCCTCAACATCCAAACCTGTGGGTGTTGAGGTGCACCCTGCACCTACTCCCTCCTGGGTGTCCCCCCTTGTCTGTTGTGCATTCATGTGACAGTGTGTTGCTTTGTGTAGCATCCAAAGGCATCCACTGTGTGTTCTGGCTGGGCCCATACAGGCTTGTCTCGTGTTGGTACACTCCTTGTTTGTGCCTTTGGGTGCAGACACACATGCAACTCCTGCTTCCCCTTTCCATGGGCTTGCAAGGAGGTCAGCGTGTAAAAGTAATTTACACAGAGGCATTGGCCTTCCATCAGTTCTGTGGTCAGCCTGAAGTCCACCCTGTGTATACACCCCTAGTGGGGATTCATGATTGTTTGTCCAGTGCATGGTTAGCATACCTTTTTGTTTGGACATTGGTTAATGTGCATTTTTACATGTTACATCTTCATGTATTACCTTGACTGTCTCCATTATTGATGACCTTCCTGCTGTATGCGTTACCCTGCCCCCTTTACCTAGCAGAGACACACTCAAGATAGAAGGGGTCCATGTGGTAGCTTTGTCACTTTGAGGAACTTGTGCTATTGTGATTGGTCACTGTCTGACATTATCACTGTTGGGTCCTGTGTTTGATATGTTATGCTGGAAGATGGATGTTCATGTGTACAATTTCATTTTAATGTGTCAGAGTGAGTTATTTCTGACCTAGTTCCATTTGTCGAACTGCACTTTGTGACAGTAGCGTTATGTGTTGGCCATTTATTTGTCGCTTTTGACATTGCATGCCATGGCATGGTGTGGCAACCGGTTGACATGAAGTTTGGGAGGGTTTATGTGACATACCAGGATTTAAATGTGCTGTTTTCCATGGGGTTAGTGGCATACTGCATCTTCAAAGTGTGCCTTTTGTTCACACAAGATTGGGTTAGTTTAAGTAGCTAGGGATGCACACAATGTAGCACTTCCAATGACACATTCTCAGGGTGGTACGGTTGGGACAGTTGATTGTCCCTTTGTCATCATTGATTGTCACCTGGAATGTGCCAGGCCTGTGTGCACAGTGCAGGGGTGGGATTTTAGGTGAAAATTTGCGCCACAAGCTGGGTACGGGCTGCCTCGACACGTGCCCTTTCCCCTCCCATGCCCAGCGGGCGTGCACGTGGTTGGGGATGTGGGGGCACCACCATGTCCACCGGTACGCCACGCTGTGTTGCAACGTTGTGCAGGACACATGCTGCACTATGGCCCTAGTTGCAATATGGGCTGCGTTGTATCTTACCTGGGGTGGTGTGGTGGGGTTCCGTATTGGCGTCGTCATGTAGCTGCTCAGAGAGCAGGCACTGTCCTCTGGGGAGGTGAGAATGGTTGTCATTAGTTGGCTTTGTCCATTTGTCTGTGTCTAACATGCACGCATGTGCACAGGCATTTATACTCACCAATGAGCCATGTGTTGCCATGCCTCCCAGCTTCCGAGTCCCGGTGTAAGGGTGACATTCCGAATATGAAACTATCATGGGTGGACCCTGGATAGTTGGCATATACATACAGAGGTAATTATTCCCTTGGCATCGCATACAACCTGCATGTTGATGGAAAGCCAGTTCTTGCGATTGCAATAGATGTGCTATGTGGCCCTTGGTGGACGTAGAGCCACATGGGTGCAATCAGTGGCACCAAGCACTTTGGGGAAGTGTGCCACCTCATAAAAGTCCTGGACCATGGCCTGCCTTTCTGTAGGTGTTCTGGGCTTGCGGACTGAGGGGCATGCAGTCATGATTGCCAACACCTGGTGTAGGCAGCAGGACTGCGTGACCTGTGAAACACCTATGGCAGTTGTCCGCTGAAATGACCCAGTGGCCAGAAAATGCAGTACATTGAGCACCTTTTCCAAGGGGCTCAGTGCTTGGGAGCACAGGGTGGGTAATGTGAGGTCATCCTCCCACTCAGTGACCAGGTCTAGGAAGATTTGAGGTGGAAACCTATACCTGCCATAGATCTGGTAATCAGGCATCCCAAAAAGGCTGGTCCTGGGTAAAAAAATGCGGGGCCTGGCTATCCTCCTTCTCCTCCTGCGGTGTCCCACGATCACTGCTGCGATGAATGGTACATTCATCGTAGCTGTATACGTGTATTTGTGTTTGTACATGCTTTTTATGCATTGTTTTAGGTGCGCAGTGACACTTACGCCTGCTTTCACTTGGCGGACGTGTTTCCGGATTAGCGTGTCTTTTCCTGCGCGCAGGAGAGCCTTGTTCAATTCCATGAATATGTGTTGTTAGCGCATGTGTGGGCGGTGCAAGTATTTTACTGTGGTACTTCCCACGTAATGCCCACATTTACGCTTGTTGTCCCCCGTTCCACGTGTTCCACCCCCTTTTTAGGTGTGTGCGCTGGATGGTGTGCACCTTCACTGGGCGTCTCCGAAAGACGTTCGTGGTGTCGCCGTACCATGTTGGATCTGCGCGGATTCAACGCAGGTCTCAGGTAAGCCACGCGCAATGTGTTCCATGAATCGGAAAATGGGCGCTTGTGTGCGTTTTGCACACACGCGCCCTGTTTTCAGCGCAGATTTATTCCATGAATCGGGCCCATAATGAATTCCCAGGATGCAGCATGCATCCACAGCTGTACATTAGTTGGCATGCATGAGCCAGTGTTCAGCTAACTGGCCCAGGACGGTCGCAAGTAACAGAAGCGGGGACGCATGGCTAGTCAATGCACATGGAAATACAAGGGGGTTGAGAAAGGTGTACCGTTCCTCTGCAACAAGCCTCATGTTAAATGGCGGTATGGTTATGATATGATATGATATGGCATTTGTAACGTGCCTATACACAAGTGTTTCAAGGCGCGACGAGGCAGGGAGGGGGGAACAAGGGGAGACAGACAACGATCCTACTAGGCCAGGTGTTATTCAGATTGCACAAGTGGATGGGTGGAGGGGAAGGGAAAAGTGCAAGGGGGAAACGGAGAGAGGAAAGTGCAATACGGGGTTAGTAAAACAAGATAAATAATAAGGGCCAGCAGGTGGCAAGTGCAAGGTAAGTGCAGACAAGTGCTGGGAAGGGGGGGCTGTAGGGATACAGAGACCGTCTCGCAGTGCATGGGTTGCTAGGGAGGCAGTGCAGGGGAGAGTTGCTGGGCCAAGGACCGAGATTGGTAAGTGGCCCAGTTGCAGATTCAGTGCAGTTTCAGTAATTAGCAGGGGAGAGGGGGAGAGAAGCAAAGAGGAAGGTTTTGAGGTGCTTCCGGAACCGGAGATGGTTCTCCTGAAGTTTGAGGGAGGCAGGAAGGCTGTTCCAGAGGGAGGCCCCTGCTGCGGAGAGAGATCTACCCCCAACTCGTTGCTTGGATAAGCGGCTGACCCTGAGGGAGTTGGAGGCGGATGAGCGAAGAGCTCGAGAAGGAAGATATTTAGGAAGAGAGAGTTGAAAGTATTTTGGCCCCAGGCCCCAGAAGGCCTTGTGGACAATGCAGAGGGTTTTGAACTTAATCCTCTCAGCCACTGAGAGCCAGTGTAGCGATTTCAGTCCTGGAGAGTTACGGTCCCTGGGCTTGAGGCCAAGGACAAGTCTCGTAGTCCTGTTCTGGATGAGTTGCAGAGGGCGGAGAGTAGAGGCAGGCAGATTTAGATAGAGGCTGTTACAGTAGTCCAGCTTCGAGAGAACCAGGTCTCTGGAGACAGCGAGCTTCTGGGGGAAGGAGAGGAAGGGAAGGATACCTCTGAGGAGGTGCAGCTGGTAGTGTGACATCTTAGAAACATCACATATGTGAGGAGAGAAGGAGAGTGTGGAGTCGAAGATGACCCGAGGTTTTTTGCCTTGCAGGAAGAGGGCCAAGAGAGGCCGGCCAGAGAGCTGCAGGGAAGGAGGGAGTGGGTGTGCCGATGGGTAGAATCTCAGTCTTACTGGCATTAAGGCAGATGTCATTGGCGGTACACCATTCCTGGATAGCAGAAAGACAGTCAGAGATGAGGGAAGGAGAGGAGGAGGTGGAGGGTAGCCTGAAAATGAGCTGGGTATCATCTGCATAGCACTGAAAGATGGGGCAGAGAGCGGTGATGCGGTGGGCAAGGAGTGCCAGATAAAGGTTGAACAGCCAGGGAGAGAGGTTAGATCCCAGGGGGACACCACAGGTGGAGAAAAATATGTCAGAGAGGAAGGACCCCAGTTGGACATGGGAGGGTCGATTGGAGAGGAAAGAGGTCAGCCACGCCAGGGCCTGACCAGTGATACCCAGGTTATCACAGAGACGGTTGAGCAGGATGGCATGGTTGACGGTACCAAAGGCAGAAGAGAGATCAAGCAAAATGAGAACACACGGAGTGTAGAGTCAAAGTTCGAGAGCAGGTCCTCACGGATGTTCAGGAGAGCAGTTCCCGTGCTTCTGGCAGCTCTGAAGCTAGACTGATGGGCAGGAAGACTACAAACAGATTCAGCATGGAGATTAAGCTGGGAGTTTCTCCAGTAGCTTGCCCAGGAAGGGATTGATGGGGATTGGGTGATAGTTAGCCGGGCAGGAGGGGTTAGAAGAGGGTTTCTTAAGAAGAGGGTGCACAAGGGAGTGCTTAAGGGGGGAAGGGAAGACTCCAGAGGCGAAGGAGTGATTGCAGAAGTCAGCCAGGGCAGGAGCCAGGGAGTCAATGTGGTCCTTGATAGTTTTTGAGGAACAGGGGTGGACCTGTTTTGACGAGACTTTCATAGATCGGACTTGTCTGGAAAGGTGGCTGCAGAAGGGCCACAGGAAGAGCAGGGAATAGTGGGGGGGAGGTGATAGGAGGAGAGTGAGGACAGGATGTCGTGAGTTTTTATTTTAAGAAAGGTAGCAGGCACTCCTCTCCAGAAAGAACATGGCATGATAACCTGTTCTGATATGAGAGTTTGCAGCACATGCTTTTTGCTCACTGTACCTTTCACAGACGGGAAATATCCATTTGCATATCAGTCTTTGTCCCGCCCACGTGGGAAGTCCAGCACCGAAATGCTATGGCAATTCCTTTCTGAACAAGAGTACCACCAGCAACCCCATACACGTGTTTCAACCTTGTTGGGCCTCATCAGTGAGGTGAAGCTGTGCCTCTCTGAGCACAGTGAGCAGGGAGTCCACGTCTGGTTGCCCCCAGGTAACTCAGGGGACCAACCCCAAGTTCCTTGCAAATATTTTAAAAAAGGTAGCAGGCGCTCCTCTCCAGAAAGAACATGGCATGATAACCTGTTCTGAGATGAGAGTTTGCAGCGCAGCACATGCTTTTTGCTCACTATACCTTTCACAGATGGGAAATAGCCATTTGCATATCAGTCTTTGTCCCGCCCACATGGGAAGTCCAGCACCGAAATGCTATGGCAATTCCTTTCTGAACAAGAGTACCACCAGCAACCCCATACATGTGTTTCAGCCTTGTTGGGCCTCATCAGTGAGGTGAAGCTGTGCCACCCTGAGTTACCTGGGGGCAACCAGACGTGGACTCCCTGCTCACTGTGCTCAGAGAGGCACAGCTTCACCTCACTGATGAGGCCCAACAAGGCTGAAACACGTGTATGGGGTTGCTGTTGGTACTCTTGTTCAGAGAGGAATTGCCATAGCATTTTGGTGCTGGACTTCCCATGTGGGCGGGACAAAGACTGATATGCAAATGGATATTTCTCATCTGTGAAAGGTACAGTGAGTAAAAAGCGTGTGTGGCAAACTCTCATCTCAGAACAGGTTATCATGCCATGTTCTTTCTGGAGAGGAGCGCCTGCTACCTTTTTTGAAATATTTGTCCTGAGTTTTTGAAATGAAGTGAGAGGCCAGTGCCGTGCAGAGGGCCTGGGAGGGGACAGGCGAGGTAGAGACTGCAGCAGGGTTGGCAAGCTCCTTGCAGATTTTAAAGAGTTCAGCCGAATTGTTAGATGCCGCGGAGATGCAGGCTTGGATAAGGGCTCTCTTCTTGGTGAGAACGGAGAGCCGGTATTGCCTTTGGAGCAGGCGGCAGGCCAGTTTGTCGGAGGATGAGCATGAAGCACGCCATTTCCTCTATGCCACCCTGCACTTGCGTTTTAGGGTGACAAGATCCGAGTCATACCAGGAGTTACATTTGGCTTTGGGCTTCAGGCGGATTCTCATGACAGGGGCAAGGATATCAAGAGTATCAGATATAGCAGAGTGGAGAGTGGAGAGGGTTGTGTCAGGGTGGGAGTCAGCCGAAGGGGGGGGGTGCGAGAAGGTGGCAGCGAAAGCCTCAACTGACACGCGCTTCTTGGGTCGGATGACCACGAAGGAGGGTGGCAGTGAAGATGGCTTTGCATGAGGGGTAGGGAAGGTGAGGTGGGAGGATAGGAGAAAGTGATCACTCCAGGAGAGGGGAATGGAGGTTAAGGGGAAAGACATGGGCATGGTGGGTAATGGGGCAAATCGGCTAGAGTTCAAGCTAGAGTGGGGGCGATGATGCATTCTGTGTTAGGTAGTCCCGTTTATTCCTCAAGTTGCCGGTCCAAGGTAGGGGGTTGCATCGTGATATTCGGCGCTCAGCGGGGAGCTGCCGTGTCACGTGGTATGCTTTCTAAGGCTTGTCTAAATTCAATCTATTGCTAAAGTCGAAAAAAAATCAGCTGATTCCTGCAGTGGGAGTATAGGGTGCACTGCATTCAGGGTGGGAAGCAGTACAGGCGCTGGTTGGTTCAATTGAGGATCAGACTAAATTGTTAGTCGCGGAAGATACGGGTTTCAGAAGCCAGTGTTCGTGTGGGTTGGTAACGCGCTCGAGCTGCCCTGTACAAGTATTGTGCCGCCGGATGTTAACACAAGTGTGTGACGAACCCTTGATGCGGGACGGAGACGTGTTGAGGCGGGGGAGGTGGGCACCTCCAGACAGCTGTTGAGGTGTTTGCCCCCTGCTCATCCTCGCTCCCCTTTCAGGACTCCACCACCCCACCCTTCCACAATTTCGGCGCCATGGCAGCATTTGGCTTCTAACTGGGGCCATAAACAATATTGGAGTACCTTCCCCGACCCCCCTACCCCCTCAAAAATGCAGCCTGGTCAGCGGCCCACCTCCCAGCTCCTGACTCCGCATAACCCCTAATAGGTAACATGGAACCATGATCTCACATCCAACAGAAGTTTAAGGGAAGAGATGCAGAGAGCCCCCTTTCAATGTAGTATTCGGTCCAGGGAGTTATGTAAGTTACTGTTCCCTGCCAGCAGCCCTTTCATATTGATCACTCTACAACCGCCGTTCATATATATATTACATGTCCACACTAGTGGCCATGTAGTTATGGTTGAGTTGGTATTTCCATAGGAAGAGCACTTTTTGGGCGGCTTATAACTTCGCTCTCCCTTGACAAATCCTCACCAAACTTTGCAAAACAAGTATTTGGGTCACTCTGAATTTTTTTGCAAAGTTTGGTGAAGATTCGTCCAGGGGGGGCAAAGTTATAGGGGGGGTCCCAAAACTTTTATTTTCCCCATAGACTGAATGGGCACAAAATTTTGCTTGCATCTACAGCCCAAACTGCTGGACGGATTTTCACCAAATTTGGACCAGGAGGAGCGGCTTGTCCCGAAAGCGTGCTTTTGCAAATTTGGTGAAAATCCGTCCAGTAGTTTTTTTTTAAATGACCAAAAAGTAGGTAAAAAACAAATAGTGATATCTGTGTTTGGTCCGCGGACACACTTCCTGTTCACTCTGCGGACAGTGGGCCTCATTAGGACCCAGGCGGTAAGGGGCTTACGGCGGCGTAAACAGCGCCAACCCTTACCGCCTGATTCCGAGGTCCCTTAGCGCCATGGAGGTTTTAACACCTGCTTTTAGCAGGTGTTAAAATCCATGGCGCTAAGGGACCTTGTTGTTAATTACGCCACCGTAATTTACGGTGGCGTAATTAACGCCTTCCCCACTCCCATTATGCCCTATGGGGCAAAAATGGGAATGGGGAAAGGTAAATGGGTTAATGGGGACTTACCGCCCCACTCACCTCGGAATCGGGCGGTAAGTCCGCCAACCACCATGGCGTAAACGTAGTTTACGCCATGGTGGTAAAGGTACGACCCAGGCGGTAACTTACCGCCTGGGTCGTAATTTCGGCCCAGTGTCCTGATTGGCCAATCGGCTTGCGTGATGTTCGCAGACATGCAACGTGTTCGCTGATTGGATGGCGTGGAGCGTGAAGCGCGTCAGATTTTCGGTAGCGCCCGTCATCTTGGATTTGCGGTCGGCGCGGTGAAACTTTGTTCAAAATTTGTATTTAGTAGAGTGTGTTGGTGTGTAGGAGTGTTTGGGGAGGGTGGGAGTGTATGAGATAGGATGAAAGTTGTGTTTTTTTATGTGTTAGACGTTCTTTTTGTGTTCGATTTGTCTGCGGACATCACAGGTGTTCTGAAATGTTCTAAATAAACTGAATGGGGGGGTGTTCTGAGGACTCAGAGCAAACTGAAACTGTTCGCAAGCAAACTGAAACTGTTCTAAGAACACTTGCAGTGTCCTGAAATGTTCACAAATACACAAAATGGGGGTGTTCTGAAGACGTTGTCGAACACTCGCTGTGTCCTGAAATGTTCATAAATATGAATGGGGGGTTGTGGCTGGCAAGTTGAATGTGTTCTAAGAACACTCGCGGTGTCCTGAAATGTTCGCAAATAAACAAAATGGGGGCGTCCTGAGGACGCTGTCCGTATTGTTCTCTGTCAAGTTGAATGTGTTCTAAGAACACTCGCGGTGTCCTGAAATGTTCGCAAATAAACAAGATGGTGGTGTTCTGAAGACGCTTCTAAGAACACTCGCGGTGTCTGGGTAACGTTCGTAGGGGGTGTCCTGAGGACGCTGTCCGTATTGTTTGTTGTCAAGTTGAATGTGTTCTAAGAACACTTGCGGTGTCCTGAAATGTTCGCAAATATGAATGGGGGGTTGTGGCTGGCAAGTTGAATGTGTTCTAAGAACACTCGCGGTGTCCTGAAATGTTCGCAAATAAACAAAATGGGGGTGTCCTGAGGACGCTGTCCGTATTGTTCGTTGTCAAGTTGAATGTGTTCTAAGAACACTTGCGGTGTCCTGAAATGTTCGCAAATAAACAAGATGGTGGTGTTCTGAAGACGCTTCTAAGAACACTCGCGGTGTCCAGGGAATGTTCGTAGGGGGTGTCCTGAGGACGCTGTCCGTATTGTTCTCTGTCAAGTTGAATGTGTTCTAAGAACACTCGCCGTGTCCTGAAATGTTCGCAAATACACAAAATGGGGGTGTTCTGAAGACGTTGTTGAACACTCACTGTGTCCTGAAATGTTCGCAAATATGAATGGGGGTTGTGGTTGGCAAGTTGAATGTGTTCTAAGAACACTTGCGGTGTCCTGAAATGTTTGCAAATAAACAAAATGGGGGTGTTCTGAAGACGTTTCTAAGAACACTCGCAGTGTCCGGGGAATGTTCGTAGGGGGTGTCCTGAGGACGCTGTCCGTATTGTTCTCTGTCAAGTTGAATGTGTTCTAAGAACACTCGCGGTGTCCTGAAATGTTCGCAAATACACAAAATGGGGGTGAACACTCGCTGTGTCCTGAAAATTTAGCAAATATGAATGGGGGTTATGGCTGGCAAGTTGAATGTGTTCTAAGAACTCTCGCGGTGTCCTGAAATGTTCGCAAATAAACAAAATGGGGGTATCCTGAGGACACTGTCCGTATTGTTCTCTGTCAAGTTGAATGTATTCTAAGAACACTCGCGGTGTCCTGAAATGTTCGCAAATAAACAAAATGGGGGTGTTCTGAAGACGTTTCTAAGAACACTCGCAGTGTCCTGGAATGTTCATAGGGGGTGTCCTGAAGGCGTAGTCTGTATTGTTCGCTGGCAAGTTGAATGTGTTCTAAGAACACTCGCGGTGTCCTGAAATGTTCGCAAATAAACAAAATGTGGGTGTCCTGAGGATGATGTCCGTATTGCTCTTTGTCAAGTTGAATGTGTTCTAAGAACTCTCGCGTTGTTCTGAAATGTTCGTAGGGGGTGTCCTGAAGATGCTGTTCGTATTGTTCGATGGCAAGTTGAATGTGTTCTTAGAACACTCATGGTGTCCTGAAATGTTTGCAAATAAACGAAATGGGGGTGTTCTGAGGACACTGTCCGTATTGTTCGTTGTCAAGTTGAAAGTGTTCTAAGAACTATAGCGTTCTTCTGAAATGTTCGTAGGGGGTGTCCTGAAAACGCTGTCCGTATTGTTCCCTGGCAAGTTGAAAGTTGTCACGACTCGCTCCCTTCGCTCCCGTTCCCGCCACTTGGGGGCATGTTTTGGGGTTTCTTCCCTACTGGACATTTCCTCCGAACCTTATGCTACAGTGTCCTGATGAATTGGGAGCGCTAAAACCTTATTTCCCAAATTACTTCCCTTCCGGATCCATTCCAGGTTTTTGGCAGCCAGCATGCTACTGCTGCTTTAATCAAATGACTATGCTTCCCAGAATGCCTGGCTCACTGCCTCACCTCCTCCCTTGCAGGACAAGGCTGGGTGGAGGATAGGCAACACCTGTGGCTGCAGGTGCAGCAGGCGACACGCCTGAGGGGTGTGCTCGTTAAGCAGCTTTAAAAGCCTCAGTCTGCTTCAGTCCAGCGCTGGTCATTGTTGCAGCGTTCCTGTCTTGACTGGTCCCTTGTTCCTGGTTCCTGGTTCCTAGTTTTTGTGCCCAGTTTCTAGTTAGTGTTTCTTGTTCCTTGTCCTGGAATTCGTATTTGTATGCCTAATTGATTTCTGCCTTTTGGAAATCCCTTTCTTCCTTTCTCTGTCTGCAGGCAGCCTTTCTCTGAGCTTTCCTTTTGCTGTAGCCCAATTGCCTGTGTTCACTGTTTCCTAGAAATTGCCCTTTGCTACTGAAAGACTTGTTGCATTAATCTTTCCTTTACAGGTTTAGTTTCCTGCCTTTTCACCTTGGATGGGTGGGGCAGTTTCCCTTTTGATATCGTTTTCACTGCTCCTGATCCTTGCCTTCTATTGGGATCCATGCCATGTTTTCCTTTACACTTTTACATTTATTTCCTATTTTATTATTAGGTGTGGGAAGCTGTTGTAACTAGCTCCTGTGTGATTATCTTTTGTTTTCCACACTGTACTATTCCTTCTTGCCTCTTGACTTGGGCTTAGGTATTTAGTCATCCTCACTCTTTGCCTTTACTGCCTTCTGGGTTCTTGTTTGATTTACAGGGTTGTGGGTTAGTACTGACTTTTGAGTGGTCTTTCCGGTCCTCGTGAATACGGACATCCAAGTGGTCTTTCCGGTCTTCGTGAGTACTGGCATTCATGTGGTCATTCCGGTCCTTGTGAGTACTGTTTCCAAATTCTTTATTCAGTACCGTCTAGAGTGTCAGCTTACAGATTCTGTCCCTGCTTGCCCTCTACGTGGGCTTAGCGCTGTCAGTATCTGTAATAGCATAGTGGGTAAGGAGTTTGCCGACTTTCCTTTCAGTCATAAGGAGGTTCTAAGTGCTTACCCTACATTCCTTTTCATCTAGTGGTATACACGAGTCTTGGGTATTGAATGCACGTTGTTATATTCAAGGTTGTTTACTGTGTATTTTGTGCACATTTCCCCTGCCATATCCATCGCCTTCTTCCTTTCCTGACAGAATGACCAGCCGTTGTTCCCGTTTGAACATGGCCAGATTACGAAGGAAAGGCAGCAAGGCCTCTAACAAGTTTATACAGAAAGCTTCCCTTACAATTACCCGTGAAAATCGAATCTCTGCTCCTGACTTAAATGAACTCCTTGACACGAATGGGTATTTACGTGCAAAGTATTTTTCCCACTGGGTGGCCCATCGTACATTGCCTGATCCTAGCTCTGTCTTTAATTCTGATCCAGAGTCTATGTCCGCACAAGCCTTAGCAGTGGAAAACAACACACTGCTAGAATTTATACACACAAGTACCTCTGTTATTGAACCCCATGACTCCGGTTGTGCTTTACCTCAGATTGAACAGTTTCATGATTCAAACATGAAGAATGGAGGGGTTTCTTGCATATCTTCTGTTTTCTGCCCTCAGTCTACAGCTTACTCCTCTGCACAGATTCTTACTGTGGTCACTAATGCCAAGGGGTCTGATGCCAATAGTCTGCTTAAAAGAAACTTAGACCACGTCGGTAAGAGAGAGTATAGATCACAAGACCTTCAAGCAGTAGATGACAATATACAATCAATGCACTTCCAGATGGCTAGGGCAGGATCCAGCCCTGATGCCACCATGCCTTCCCCTGTGCCTACTGATAGGGATGTACAGTTAATGCGGGACATGCTAAAAGCAGAATTTGAGGAGTTAAAACAAGAATACATTTCCTTAAAAGAGGAGAATAAGATGTTACAGTCTTTTCTGAATACACCTCCAACTTTATCCGTTGATGAAGTGAATACTGTTCAGTCCCTGAGTGCGGAGACTTTTGTAAATCATGATACTTGTCAATATGTAAGATCTATTGGGAGTGAAAGTCTTTTTTCAAGCACAGCGCTTATTCAGGACACAGGTTCTGACAACTGTCCTACCGTTTGTCAGGAATTGCTGTTAGCTGAAGATTCACAAGCCACTCCTTTACATGAAGCTTCCTGTGTAGCAGTTTGTCATAACTCTGAGCTTGAACACATACATGCTTCTGATTTCCAAACACAATCCACAATGGTGGCATACACAGAATCAGTCACAACTGTAGGCTTAGGTTCTGCCCTTGATCTTGCTGCTGAGACTGAAGTAGACATTCAAGCTGATGTGGAAAACGATGCTACCTCTGTGTTCGCTCTTCCTTCTGCCAATATCGGTCACTACGAGCAGTCAAAGACAGTGCAGAATTCATGTTTTGATGGACTCATTCCACAGATTACTGAACCAAAAACCCGGCAGGCGATCCCTGAACTGTTGATTGTTAATCAGCCACTTTCAGAAGCTAAGACAGAGGAATGGTCAATTGACGAAATCCTGATTAACAGAGACTTTACTATGGTGATTCCTCTGGTTGATTTTGACTTCTACAAAGGAAGAGACTCTGTGTCATCCACTAAGGAGAGGGACGGCAGGGGTACAGCTCAGACTTTGGTTACTGGTGCCAAGGGGTCAACTGCCTTAAAGGGGCTTTCCATTCCTGAACCACAAGTGTGTCTGTCGACTTCTGGGACTTCAGACTGTCCTCCTACTACCATTGACTCTTCAATAATCCTGTCCACAGCTCTGCAGTCATCGTTGGCACACGTATCTTCGATCAATAAAAGAGTGCTATGTCTGCCAGTCACCCAAGAGCCTTCACCATGCACGCAGTCAGAGCCAAAGACCTTGACAAGTTTGTCTTCAGCTAACAAGACGGCTCCAGCTTGCATGCCCTCAGCCTCAGAATTTCCTCTGGCATGTTTGTCTCCGGCTACAGTGACTCATCCAGCAGATTATCCTTCAGCCATGGAGCCTCCGGTAGTACATTCTAAGTGCATGTCTTCGGTCCCAGAGCCTACTGCTAGTTTGGCTTCAGTTCATGAGAGACCTGTATCCTGCTCAGCCTCGCTGCCAATATCGGAGGTGTACCTGTCTACACTGTCAGATCCTGCTGCATATTCCTCTGCTCCAGAGATTCCTCCTGAATCCCAACCATTTACTGATGAACGTCCATCTTGCCCTTCTTATGCTTCAGGGGAATCACCAGAATGTCTGCCTTGTACACAAAACAATTCTCCTAACTACTTGACTGTAGCATCAGCGCCTCCCGAATATGCAACATCTGAGCCTGAGACTTCTGCCAGCTCTCTCTTCAGAAACATCAAGCCGGCTCACGACTCGGGAGGGCCTTACATGCGAGGCCGCTGGACTTGCCTGGAGTATTACGAGAGAGAAACGGATGCCATCCACCACGGCCCAGTCACCGAACGAGTAGCCGACCAGGATAGCGGGCTGGACGGTCCGCGTTTGGAGTCCGGTTTGCATCAACCGCTTGACAACCCTTTTGTTGCCGGATCCCACATGAGCCTGAGGAAAGGGACGGGCACGGCCCTCCAGCTGCAGCGCCAGTTGGGTGATAGTAGCCAAAGGAGGGGAATGTCTGCTGCAGTTCAAGATGTGCCTGTTTTTGCTCCCGCTGCTAGTATGCCTGATGTTCTGAGTACTGTGTCTAACACTCCTATCAGTATGCCAAACGTTCCTGCGGTTGTATCCCACGTGCAACAAGGTGGCTACTTGACTGGCTACATGACTGTCAATGGGAGTGCCAGCCTCGTACAACCCATTGGATCTCCAGACCTCCAAGGCAAGGAACTTATGCAGGCAAATCTTTGTCACTTTCAACCACAAACCTTTACCCAGATGGATGACAGAGTATCCGAACCTCTACCTCAGCCGCCACCTTCCTCTTCCGAACATAAACATTTCCTGAAACCTGCTGTTTCCTCACCTCCTGTGTGTCCACTCTCGGCAGTGAGGCTAACAGAACTTCTACCGTTGTCTAAGGCATGTAGCACCAGCCTGCCTCTCTCCTCAAGGATGTATGCATATCCTCTTCCAGTGACTAAGCTTTCTGGACCTTCCAACTCTGCTTCGGGTCCTGCAAGTCCTTCATGCCTTTCTTCGACCCATGAGTCTCTTCCTCACCGAAAACCCACCTATTGCTCTTATAGACTGCGGCCTGATTCTATTCATTCCAGTCCTTCTGCTTCTGCCCGTGGGTCATCGTTTCCGTCAGTGCCACTTCTGAAGACAAAGCGCTCCTGTCATGGAAAGAAGATGTTTTGTGCAAGTAACGGCCGCCTGGAGTCGGCCGTGGAAGGGGGTATACTGTCACGACTCGCTCCCTTCGCTCCCGTTCCCGCCACTTGGGGGCATGTTTTGGGGTTTCTTCCCTACTGGACATTTCCTCCGAACCTTATGCTACAGTGTCCTGATGAATTGGGAGCGCTAAAACCTTATTTCCCAAATTACTTCCCTCCCGGATCCATTCCAGGTTTTTGGCAGCCAGCATGCTACTGCTGCTTTAATCAAATGACTATGCTTCCCAGAATGCCTGGCTCACTGCCTCACCTCCTCCCTTGCAGGACAAGGCTGGGTGGAGGATAGGCAACACCTGTGGCTGCAGGTGCAGCAGGCGACACGCCTGAGGGGTGTGCTCGTTAAGCAGCTTTAAAAGCCTCAGTCTGCTTCAGTCCAGCGCTGGTCATTGTTGCAGCGTTCCTGTCTTGACTGGTCCCTTGTTCCTGGTTCCTAGTTTTTGTGCCCAGTTTCTAGTTAGTGTTTCTTTTTCCTTGTCCTGGAATTCGTATTTGTATGCCTAATTGATTTCTGCCTTTTGGAAATCCCTTTCTTCCTTTCTCTGTCTGCAGGCAGCCTTTCTCTGAGCTTTCCTTTTGCTGTAGCCCAATTGCCTGTGTTCACTGTTTCCTAGAAATTGTCCTTTGCTACTGAAAGACTTGTTGCATTAATCTTTCCTTTACAGGTTTAGTTTCCTGCCTTTTCACCTTGGATGGGTGCGACAGGTTCCCTTTTGATATCGTTTTCACTGCTCCTGATCCTTGCCTTCTATTGGGATCCATGCCATGTTTTCCTTTACACTTTTACATTTATTTCCTATTTTATTATTAGGTGTGGGAAGCTGTTGTAACTAGCTCCTGTGTGATTATCTTTTGTTTTCCACACTGTACTATTCCTTCTTGCCTCTTGACTTGGGCTTAGGTATTTAGTCATCCTCACTCTTTGCCTTTACTGCCTTCTGGGTTCTTGTTTGATTTACAGGGTTGTGGGTTAGTACTGACTTTTGAGTGGTCTTTCCGGTCCTCGTGAATACGGACATCCAAGTGGTCTTTCCGGTCTTCGTGAGTACTGGCATTCATGTGGTCATTCCGGTCCTTGTGAGTACTGTTTCCAAATTCTTTATTCAGTACCGTCTAGAGTGTCAGCTTACAGATTCTGTCCCTGCTTGCCCTCTACGTGGGCTTAGCGCTGTCAGTATCTGTAATAGCATAGTGGGTAAGGAGATTGCCGACTTTCCTTTCAGTCATAAGGAGGTTCTAAGTGCTTACCCTACATTCCTTTTCATATAGTGGTATACACGAGTCTTGGGTATTGAATGCACGTTGTTATATTCAAGGTTGTTTACTGTGTATTTTGTGCACATTTCCCCTGCCATATCCATCGCCTTCTTCCTTTCCTGACAAAAGTGTTCTAAGAACACTCATAATGTCCGCGGACACTAAAAGTTTCCATAGACCATAGTTGAAATGTTTGACTCTATGGATGTGATATGCTGCAGTGGTTGTTGCCAGGGCATAGAGTCTTGGGTGCATGGCCATTTGGCCATGCACCCAAGACTCTATGCCCTGGCAACAACCACTGCACCATATCACATTCATATTTGCTTATAACTTTGGGTGAAAAACAAATGTATAAGGAACAAAGGTATTAGATACTATGGATGTGATATGCTGCTATGGTTCTCCTTATTATTGTATACTTACTGTTTGGTCTAGTAACCGGAGTACATGTA
Organism: Ambystoma mexicanum; assembly: GCF_040938575.1. Lineage (NCBI taxonomy): Eukaryota > Metazoa > Chordata > Amphibia > Caudata > Ambystomatidae > Ambystoma > Ambystoma mexicanum. The sequence continues at coordinate 304,706,197 of NC_090926.1, forward strand.
TTTCTTGTTAATTTCTGTGATAAAAGAAAATAGCATGTTAGTATTAGTATTTTGTAATGACTTATTACATTGTATAATCAACATACTTTTATTTTTTTTTTTGGACCGTCATATTTAGTAGATTACAAATCAGAGTACTGTGCAATTTGCTCAGTTTCTGTATTGGGTCTGTGGGAGAAAAAAAATCCATGTTGGATTAAAAAAAAAACCTTTTTCTGTTATGCTACAGTTTATTTGTTTGTTTGTTTTCAGTGTTCACTTGTTGTTTCTGACTAATGCTTTATACTTTGGCTTGTTGCATTTTTTTGGAGCAATAACATATTATTTATTTGTTTTGATATTATACAATTTTGGAGCAGTTAGATACAAATTGGCATATTCTAACTGTCTATTTTTTTAATATATTTTAGTGGTATTGATTTAACTATTTGGATATTGTTAAATTTTGGGACAGTTAGATACCAATTTGCGTATTCTAACTGTGTATTTCTTGGTCTAATTTAGTGGTATTCATTTATCTGATTAGTTGTTGTAGAATCTTTGAGCAGTTAGATAGCTTTTGGAGTATTCTAACAGTTTATATTTTTTTAACACAAGTTTACTTAGGGTTTAAATACAGTTTAGTTATCAAATTTTGCTTTTAAGAACATCAAATAAGCGTTTGTAAGATTTTCTGGTAATCTCTGCTTTAGAGTAATGGTACTATCATTACATTCAAACCATCCACATTTCTTTTTTATATATGCAGTGCAGTGCCCTGAATTGGTTGTGGCTCCTGGGTGGTAGATTGTTGTGAAGGTTTTCTTACCAAGTGATATTTGACCATGTGTGAATCCAGTCAGCTTGCAGTTGTTTTTGGTACCATCTGCTTTGTAACGTAGAAGCATTGGAATTATGTATTTACTATGTGTTTGTATTACTAACGTGGAGCGATTATCTGAATTGCAGGTAGAGCATAATCTACCATGGTTTGCATTTTGTACAAGTCGCTGAAATGGAATGGATTCACAATTTGGTATTGATATATATATGAAGCGTTCATTGGTGATTTCTTCTTGTGTCACATTGTTGCAGAGAGTGCATGTATGTTTCCACATGTATGAAATCTGAAAGATTTCATTTATAGGTATGTTTTTGTTTTCCAGTACTTGTAGTAAGTACATTACAAATTCTTGTGGATCTTCCTGTGAGTTTATAGTGAATTTCACCATTCCAGCACAGTAGTCTAATTGTTGTCTTATTCCATAAACACTATACGTGTTGTCAGGATTGTTTGCTGCATTTCTGTGAAGTACTAACATTTGCAAACACAATGGGTCTGTACTGTGTAAGTAAATGTTGTCAACAATAATTGAAATAGAATATTCATTACTACATTTGCGTAGCAACTTACACCAACTATATTGGTCCAGGTAGTTCTGTATCTAACTGCTTTTTTTGGAGTTTGTCTTCCTTCTTTAAAGAAGTACCTGGTTTACTTTCCCTAATTGATTCTTGTTTGCTTGTGGTACTTGATGAAGTATTAGTTTATTTTACTCTCTTTGGAGGATTTTCAGTGACATCCTGTTGCATTTCTGTTTGATTTATTTTTCTTTTATAACGTTTTACTTTTTGTGGAACAGAATATGTGTTTAGGTGGGGGGTGTATAGTGAGCGAAGTCTATTGTATTCTAAAATGCAAGGAATATCAGCGTTTATTTTACTTGCATCAAAGTTGATTAGAAATAAACCGTGAAGTGTACGTAAGCGTGATAGTGCTACATAGCTCATGCGTTCTTTAAAGACTGTGTTACCAATATCTATCATTGCTTTGTCTAGGGTAAGACCTTGTGATTTATGAATCGTGACTGCGTATGCAAGAGTTAGAGAAAATTGTTCTCTGCGTACATACATATCTTTGAAGAGAAGGAATCTAGCTGTTGAGCGTCCTATCCTTTTTACTTCTGAAAGTTTGTCAAAGAGTATATTGACAAAGTGAATTTTGTTGTCGCGTGGGTATGTTTGAAAGCCAACAACTGTACCCAGTGCTCCATTACCTAGTCCTTGGTCCACGTCAAGGTTACGTTTAAGCATTACTCTGCAATTTAAGGATAATTTTAATATCTTTTCTAAGCCTGCTGTGTTTGAGATTGATTTTTCTAAGCTATTTAGTCTTGTTGTGGCTTGGTCACACATGGGTAGTGTCATACCATGTACATCTAGTTTGTCTGTGGCGCTAATTTCCATGATTGGTTGCATTTCTTTACTTAGCATGATTTCATTGAATTTGAAACAGCTTGCAAGAGTTGGCATTAAGGCCATACAATTGACATTTTTGTGGGCTAATAGTTCCATAACATCTGTAGCAGATGCATTATCGCCATAAAGTGCATTAATGTGCCGGTTTTTCAATATTGCTTCTGCTTCTTTAGAAAGTATACCAACTCTGATACTTTTTAAAATGTTGGCATAAGTGAGATCTGCAGATTGCCGCATGTTTTCTGTTAAATCTCTGTATTGGAAATGTTGCCAAAGGTTGACATTTCCAATGCTGCCAACAGTTTTACGGCAGAGTTTGTGTCCTAATGTTTTAAAAATAGGCTCACCTTTTACTGGTGTTAATTGAAGCAGATCTCCAAAAGCAATAATGTGTTTTCCTGCAAAGAGCTCTTCATAGTCTGTTTTGAGTACTTCTTGTAATCTGAGGTGAATCAAAGCTAACATCAGGTTGGAGACCATGCTCACTTCATCTATTAGTAGCATTTTCATTTGTTTCAATACTCTGCTTAATTCCATTGCAGCTTCTGCAGAAAGTTTGTAATAGTCTAATTTGTTCTGGTGTTCTACTGGTAATAGTAGTAATCGGTGTAATGTAACACCACCTATGTTGTAGGCAGCTAAACCTGTGGGGGCAGTGACAACAGCTGACAGTTTGTTGTTTGTCAATTGTTGAAGGAACTTACTAATGATTTTGATTAGGAATGTTTTGCCAGAACCAGCTTCACCACTGACGTACAGTAGTATAGGTTTATAATTATGGCAGGAAAATTCTTTATTTTCATGTTTTACACCATGTGCAATTTGTTTTGTTACTTCTTGAAAAATGCTACTTTGCTCATTGTTTAGTTTTAATCGTAGTATAGTTAAGTCTTCTTTATCTTCATACTGGCACATGGTGTTTTCTACTTCTATCATAGCTAATTCTGTCTCATTTATTAATAGTGGTTCTCCCAGTGTTTCTTGGCTTCCTGTTACAGAAGGTTGACTACCGTCAGGAGTGTCCTTATCTAGTTGGGCTTGGAGTTCTTCTTCGTGTTGCTGTTCATTGTGCAACATTGTTTTGTACTGTGTAAAGTTTACATCAGTTATAGTGCTTTAATTTGCTTTGAAAGCATCCTCATATGAGTCATAGTTATCTAGTAATTGTTCTTCTTTTCTCCATGGTTTGAAGAGTTGTAGCAGGGACATGTAATATACTTCTTTATGTTGAGGAGTCTTCAATGACAATGTGATATGATTAATTAAATTTGGTTTAGTGAGTTTAACTAAGCTGCCTTCACAATTTGCCACTCTATATTTACCTTTTTTTTCTTCAGGTTTCATATTATTTTTGTATGTGTAGTTTTGGGCTATGTGGTATAGACACATGTTTTGCAAAGTATTACTTCTGTTTGGGTAGTATGTGTCCAATGAATTGTTTTTTAAAATATCTTGGCTGTTGGGATCATGTTTGGCTATTGTTTCTATATCTTCATATGATTTTAGAACTCTTTTTCTAGATTTAGCTGGACCAAGACTTAGCCATACTATATTTTCAGATTTATCATACAATGCAGTACCAGTTAAACGATCAGCTGCTTCATATGATCCACATTCTCTATGGGTGATTTTGTCTTTGCTTTTAACATATTTATTGAGGAATTGGCGTAAAGATTTGAAACATTGTTTGGGAATGTTACACATTGACGTGCATGGCCATTTGTACACTAGACGTTCTGATTCAGTTGAATGGAGGGGTAATTCTAGGTTTTCAGGGCATATTTTTGTAAGGAGTACTTCTTGTTCCATTATGGTATTGTTCACTTTTTCATAACCTCGACCACTGCTATGTATGGCAATTGTATATATTTGCTTTTGTTTGTACGCTTCTTCATTAAAATATGGTTTCGTGCTCGTAGTGTGATTCCATTCACCTACGCAGATACTTAAGAAGTTCTTTCTGTTGACATTTCGCTTATTGAGAAATTTTTTTTGTAATTTAGTTATTAGTTGTGTTAGTGGTTTCATTTTGTTTAACAATAAAATAAATAACTTTGTTTTGAGAAGAATTGCACTGTCCATCAACGCTTCTAAGATTAATTTCCTACGATAGGTTTTAAGCATTGAACCTGATTTCGCTCCTGTTTTTATAAGATTCTGAAAGACTTTGTGACGATATATTTTGGCTAAAATACTTTTCTTGGTATGCTTACTTTGCACTATATTAAAATTTGAAGAAGTAGTTTTATCTGTAGTGATAACTGATTTTCTGTTAATTGTTTTTTGGTTTGTTTTACATTTTGATAGAGGAGGCAAGGTTTTTGTACTTGAAACTTCTTGTGTTTCACTAAATGACTGTATTAGCTGTTTTTCAACTTTTTTTACAAATTCTGCTAGAGATGGATGCTTATGTTGGACACTTTTATTTTCATTTGCTCTACTTTTGCGTTGCTTTCTACGGACTTGACTTTTGGTAGGCATTCTTTAGGGTCTGTTGAAAAAAATAAAGAAGCTATGGGTTGGGGTGTTCTGGAATGTATGTGTGCTGTGTGCATGAGTGTTTGAGTAAGATGATAAAGATGTATGTAATGGTGTGTGATTGTGCATTGGGAACTACAACTAGTAGGGATAGGTATTCTTGAATTTATGTGTTACCAAACTGGGGTTCAGATGACAAAAAAAAGTAAGCTAGTGGTGTGGAAAAGTACAAATAGTAAATCTAATGTATACAATTAAGACAGTTGTTTGTTCTATAATATGAACATTGTAGCAGTTCAGTTGGGTAATTTGTGTGTCCAAAAATAGGAATTTGTGGGCCATTCTGGCTGTAAATCGCTGTTTAAGACATGGAGATTTTTGGACAAAATGGTACACAATCTCTATTTTCAGGCACAGAAATAGCTTGTATTAACGTTATAGTATGTTTGAGTAATCATACAAATATTATGGTGATATTCTACTTACTTTTTTTCTTAAATTAACAGGTAACTTCTCAGTTCTTCTTTGTTCTTCGAATTTGGCTGCTTCTTTTCAGGAGACTGGTCTTCACTGCAATTGTAAAAGCTTCAAATTAGTAACTTTGTTTGTATATAGCGCTGTTTTTAATTTAGATATTGATTTTTTTAATTGAAATCCTCAGTGCCTTCTTTAAAACTATTAAACTAATTTATTTACATAAGATACATTGCATCAGTTCAGTACATATGATATGTTCTTAATGAACAAATTGTATTGAATGACTAACTGTAGCAAAAAAATATCTTTACTATGTCTTGTGAAATTTATAATATACCAGTGAATACCACTATTTCTGTAACTGAGCTGTTCTAGGTAATAGCGCCTCAATGTCATGTCTAAATTAAAGTAATTAAGTAAATAAATAAATAAAAACAAAAAAATGTGAAATTGTATAAGTATTTTTTTTAAAGATTTAAACATAGATTGTGCTTGCATGCAATTTTGTTTGAATATATATAGTCTATATATTTCATTTAAAAACTGTTAGTTTAACATGATTTGAGTGTGTGTGTATAAAGAAAGTAAATAGTATAAAGGTTTATAAGTGATAGTTGATTTTAGGAAATTGAAAAAAATACAGTAAATTCATTTTACAGATTACACAAGCTAAAAGTCTGTTTGAAAATGTGTTCATCTACTGTACAGAAAATATGCATACCTGAAGTTTGTGTTCATGCATATGGATATGCATGGAGCTGCAAGTAGAAATCTTGGAGACTTGTACAGTATTTCTGGTAGATGGTGCTTGCCAATGATATGACACTTGTACTCAGAGAGATTCACAGTACATTTGCAGTGCTGATCTATGATGATGCAGTTAGATGTAGAGGTCTTGAATGTGATTGGTGTATGGTCATATGATTTCTTAGCTACATCCAATGAGGGAATGGCAGAGAGAGTGAAGTGGAAATGGTAGAAGGACTGTTCATGTTACGATATGTCCGCGGACATGGCGGTAGTTAGCGGACATCAGGAGTTACATCCAGGGATTTTTGGGTTCAGAAGTCATGCAAATGAGAATGAGTACTAAAAGGGATTGGTCAGGAAAGTTTAGTGGGTGTGTTGTGCCAGAATAGAGTTTCTCATATACTGTTTTTGCTGAGAGAACAACAGATAGCTATGTCTGTGTATTTTAGGAAAAAGATTGTATGGATTTTGGGAGATTCATGGATATATTGGTTGAAGGTGCATGCAGAAAGCTGTGGAGTAGCTGTAGATCTTGGATTCCCACATGTGGAAGTACACGGCATGGAGTACGTGGAATGAATTGGTTGGACTTGCTACCTCTCTGTGCTGCTTTGAAGACAGAGCAACATCCAGACATAATTGCAATTCATTGTGGAGGGAACAGTTTAGGACATGTGACTGGATTTTTTTTGCAATTTGCTATGAAAGAAGGACTTGGGAAGGTTATGGACATGTTTCCCAAATGATATTTTCACGGATTGCGCAGAGACAAATGTGGCTTCGTTCTTCTTCATTTGCTCCACAAATGGAAAAAGCAAGGCGCAATGTTAATAAAGCGGTTTGTGCCTTTCTAAAAGATTTTGGCATGTCTTCTTTTCACAATGAAAATATTCTGTTTCGTAGTACAAACATATTTCGCAAAGATGGAGTCCATCTTACTTATGGTGGCAATCAGATTTTTCTGAGAAATGTACAAAATGCATTGCGACCTTTTTTGGAATTACAACATCCATTTTGAAGTAGGTGTTAAGCATTTATAATTTTTGACTTACAAACATCTCCCAAAGGCTCTTTTCAGAGCCACCACTTCCTCCCAGAGAAAATTGCAATGTTTGTGATAGGGTAGCAACCCAATTTTCTAAATGTTCGCGAACTGTCCGCGGACTTCAAAAAAATACAAAGGGCCCTGCTTCATTTATTTTCACTATTCTTTAACTGTGAAAGGCGGCTCTGAAAAGAGCATTTTTTTTTTTTTTGATATTTTGTATTTTTTTTTGTTTTTTATACACAACACACTAGGAGAGGAGGGGAAAGGAAGGTAAAGGGGGGGACACCAACCACAGGGAAAAGAAAGGGCGAGCTGAGAGAGGAAGATGTATAGTGGGTTTTATTTGGGTAGTGAGCAGATCTTCTCGTGCTCTGAGACGATAGTCTCAAAAGCACTACGAAGTCGCCCCCCCTGCAGAGTACTGTGTCACAGTACATACATACAACTGTGACCCTCGAAAGGTAAGGGTCATCAGCATTCTGTATGGCCTGTGAGGCAGCTTGAGGAAGACGCTGTCCCACAGAGGTGGTCCTTGTGGTGACAGGATCAGAAACAGAGGATGAAGTAGAGGAAATCAACCTGCTACATTCTTCGCAAGGTACAACCCTGCGAATAGCCCCAGAGTGAAATGACCTCAGGTGTCGCTTCATAGTAGTGGTCCCAAAGCTGTACTTACCGTGCTTCCCGCGACTGAGTATCATTTTGCACTCATTGCAGGTAACACGGTTCGCACGAGCCTTAGGAACATTCCCATGAATGGTAAATAACCGCCACACCCAAGACTCACGCCTAGTGCGGGTAGTAGAGCTTTCCTCTACCTCATTCTCATCATCCTCTTCTTCCTCCTCTGCATCCTCACTCCTGTTCCCCTCTTCAGGCCCTTGGGGAGGTGGTGGTGGTGGATCGGGTGACGGTGGTGCTGAAGCAGGTGCAGCACCAGGTGGCAGTTCAGCAGCCAGGGATGCCATCTCGCTGATGGTGTAATCTGCAGGTGGCAGCAAAAATCGCTGTGTTTTGAAGAATAGCCAGAAACACAATGAGAATAAGCTCTAGGGCGTGGTCTTTTATAGGGGTGCTTGTGCGCGGTCCGCGGACATGCGCGCTGTCCGCGGACAGATCGAGCACAAAAAAAAGTTTGAAAAGTTTCAAAAGGTATGTAGAAACTCAGGATTACTATGTGGGACTTGTGCCATGGTGAGATTTTATTGAAAAATATTATGGATTAATTGAAAATGTACTTTTAATTTGTTCGGGGACCCGAACAGTGTCCGCATTCAGAACACGCGATCAGCGTGGGCGTGGTCATATGATCCGTTCGCGAACAAGTCCGCGAAGGAAGCGCATGTCCGCAGGACACCAAATGCACGGCGATTGGCTAGCGCATGCGCGTTGATGTTCTACGGACACTGTTCGGGTCCTGAACTAATTAAAATTGCGTCACACGTGAAACGAACATTTCAGGACACTGCGTGTGTTCTTAGAACAGTTTAAACTTGCTAGCGAACAGTAAGGACAGATATAGTGTTCTTCAGGACACGTTCAATTTCGTTTATGTACGAACATTTCAGAACACCTGCACTGTCCGCGGACACCTACATTGTTTTTTTTAAAAAAAACGAAACTATTTACAACACAATATAAAAATTAAACTTTATTTAACATATATTAATAATTTATGACAGAGAAGGTGAGGCAGAAACAGAAACAAATACAGGACAATTAGGGGTTTCAACATGATTGTTATTAGGTGAAGAAGGGATGGAAGTCTCATCAAAATGTTTTGGGTTATGGAGAGGGTTTGGGGATAATTGACAGGGATATGGTGAGGAGGAAAAAGTACATGTGGGGCAATGGTACGAGGTTTTTGGTTTAAAATGATCTTCCACAAAAGTTTTCAAATTATTAAAATTAGTCAACAATAAATCCATTTTTCTTCTATACTGTGAAAAATGTTATCCATAACAGGTTTTTCTGAAGTATTTTCTATTTTGGTATGCTCTGTGCAAAAATATATATATATATATATATATATGTTAAATGTAGTCAAAATAATAATGACTAAATGGTTTATATTGTAAAGTGTTTACCATTAGTTTCACTATCTTGTGACATTTCTTCATGTGGGAAATGCTCCTCTAGCCATTCCAGAGTACTAGACATTTCTGTGAGAGAAAAAAAAAAGATAATATATTTTTTATCTAATACAGAAAGTTTATAAATATATGAATAAAATTAAGTACACTTACTATTTCAGGTAAGATATGTCCTAGGTACTCAGTGGGTCTGCTCTTGTTCTCAGTTCTGTCGTGTTTGTTAGGTAATTATGTTGGAAGCCATTTTATTTTCTTGTGGTATATTCCATTTTAGAACATAGTGCATTTAAATGAATGGTTAGTGTGTTGTATATATGGGTTACATTTCTTATGTATTAGTACATATAATGTGTTTGTGTGCTTCTTTTTGAATTTGTTAAATGTTCCTATGTTATGATATAACAATCAAACATACCCCTCCAGAGTTTTTAGGTAGTGGTACTGTTCTTCGAACATGTCCGCGAACATTAAATGAGTTTGCAGACATCAAGTACAGTAGAAGAGATTCAGTCAGTTCCATTTGATATGTATATAAAGTCAAAGTCATTATTGTTAAGTTGCACTACTAAAAACCTATGAAATTCAGTGAAAAAACTTTGTTAAAGGGACGTTATGGTTAAGTTGCACTGTTAAAAACCTATGAAATTCAGTGAAAAAACTTTGTTAAAGGGACGTTATGGTTAAGTTGCGCTGCTAAAAACCAATGAAATTCAGTGAAAAAACTTTGTTAAAGGGATGTTATGGTTAAGTTGCGCTGCTTAAAACCTTTCAAATTCAGTGAAAAAACTTTGTTAAAGGGACGGTATGGTAAATTGCGCTGATAAAAACCTATGAAATTCAGTGCAAAAACTTTGTCAAAGGGACGTTATGGTTCCAAGTAAAACCGAAAAACCCTTGAAATTCGCCAGTTATGGTAAGCTGAGCAACCATAACTCGCGCCACCACCGTGCACCGCTAAGACTAACTCCCAGGACATCAAAGATGACATCACAAATGTCATTGATGACATCACTGGGTGTCATTGATGACATCACTTGTGGGCTGCACCTCTCTGGGGTAGGGATGGAAAGCATGAGAAGGGGCATCAGGGAAGCACAAAAAAAAAATATGGGTTGTAAATACAGAGGTATGATGAAGACGGCGGCCGGGGCATAACCGCTGATGTGCAACAGGGGCATGTGGGTGGTAGTGGGAGGAAGGATAAAAAGTAAAGGGGGAAAGTAAAGTTAAAGCGAGAAAGTGAGTGAAAAATTAAAAGTGTGCAAGGTCACTGAATAGGTCGGCGGCGGGGGCATAACTTCTGATGCGCCAGGGGGCATGTGGAGGGTAGTGGGAGGAGGGATTAAAAGCAAAGGGGAAAGTAAAGTAGAATGCGAAAAATTAGATAAAAGGAAAAATAAAGTTGAAAATGAGCTAATATAATGTAAGTGGAAGGTTAAGGTACGGTGCATAAGTGCCTAGGGGAGGTTAACTGATCAATGCTAATGGGAGCACAGAGGAGGAAAGAAACGGGCACCGAGCCAGCTAAAGAAGCCTACGAAGAGGCAGGTGGGGGAACTCTCTGGCGCCGTAAGCCGCCCAAGAGTCATGGCGGTGGACTAGGCAACTGGCGGTAGGGACTAGCAGGCACAAGGTAACAGGGCACAGGGGAATCCAGTTAGTCTGGAAAGGGGACAAATGTACGGAAAGCGATGCAGTTACTTGGGGAGTTGGTAGAGGAGTAGTGGTCGGGTACCAGGGTGGAGCAAAGGGAGAGAAGAGTGGGCGGGTACAACCCCCACGGGAAATGAGGCACACGCAACGGGGGTAAGGGAAGGGGGCAAGTGCAACAGGGAATGAAGGAGAACAGAAACCTAATGGGGGAACAACAAAGGGGAGTCACACAAGCAACGGGGAGCGAGTAGCAGGCCTGGAGACCGGGTTGAAGGGGCAGAGGTCAGATACCTAGAAAGGAAGGGGCGAGGAAGGAAGAGAGTGACAGGACCCCAAGGGCGAGGAATAAGATAGGGACCTGGAAGCGGGGGGCAGGGGTTAGGAAGGGTTTGGGGGAAGGGAAAGTTTAGAGCACGTACACCTGGCCAAAGAGGTGCATGGGGGGCAGGCGACAGGGGGTAAAGGAAGGAGGCAAGTGCAACGGGGAATGAAGGAGAACAGAAACCTAATGAGGGAACAACAAGGGGAGAGTCACACAAGCAATGGGGAGCGAGTAGTAGGCCTGGTTTAACGATCTTGCACCTGGGAAAGTAGTAAAAGTTAAAGTTGTCGGGGTCAGCTCTGCGCAAACGGAGGCTGCCCACCATCAAGTTTGAGTTCATACTAAGTTCAAGTGGAAAGGTAACAGCGTCAGTTCCACTCAACGGATGCTGCTCGCCACCAAGTGGGGAGTGTAAGGGTGTGCAGCTCAGAGCAGAATAACCTGAGGCTGTATTACCAATTAAACAAGTAACGGAGCACCTGTAAGCTACCGCCTGCATAATAAAGCAACTGCGGCCTGTACATCCACAACCCGAGTCAGTGTATTATTGCGCGTGTTTTGCAAGAGTGGTTGCTGAGTGGGCTGTCTTGCTGTCTCCCACGCTGTTCCAGTGGCAAGTGCAAAACTGCTGTAGATCTACTTTAGATTGGACTTTGCTGAACTTTGGTACAAACTATATCTAAAAGCACACTAAGGAACTGCTTGACTTTATCCCAGTGAATAGTGGCTTACTTTCTTTATTTTCTTTATTTTCTTATAGTTACTTGTGTAACCAGTCCCTATCAATAACGATTTTTGGGCCATTTGTCAGCTTCCTGCCAGCCACTTTTCCCAGCAACCTTCTCATAACCACCATTTCCGCGCGTTTTCGCCCGCGCGTTTTGCAAGAATGGTTGCTTGCTGAGTGGGCTGTCTTGTTGTCTCGCATGCGAGCGGACTGCGACTGCCCTTTAGAATTGCCAAATCTGTTATCTTTTGACCGAAAATGACAACAACGGTTAGTAAAAAATTGAAACTGACTTCAGGTATGCCTGCAATTAATCCCGGCCAATTATTTAATGTTGAGATGGCGGCGATTAAAATTGGCAGCAGACCTAACCGAAAGAAACAAAATCCCCAGCGTTCAATGTCTCTCTCGTCTGACATTCGCTTGTACTATACCCAAGATATGTTGTCCAGCTATACACATTTTTCTTCTAAACCTGTCAAGACAAATGCTGCAAAAATCACAGCGGTAGTGACCCTGCGCCACTCATACCTATGAAATTATTTACAAAGGGGCAGGGTACCAGACCAGGGGCCACTGGGCGCAAGTATATCAAAGCCCTATCCAGACGTGAACAAATTACTAATGCTGCAAAAGGTGAGTTGGTGAGATTATGCCCCAAGCAGGTCACTCAAACCTTTATTCCATATGGGCCTCTGGATGAACTGGTCACTCTTTCAAGTGGTGTGGGTATCCCAGAACTGGCACAGAGTCATAATCCCCAAAAACATCAAATAGTCTTGATTCTGGAGATACTGTGAATAATAGCACAAGACCCTGCAATGAGGGTCATGAAGACACACAGACCGGGTTGCCCACTGGGGTGAGTGATGGGTGTTTGAGCCAATTGGCCATAGCGGAACTTAGAGAGGAAATTAGAACCTCCATTAAGTCATATATGTCTCTCATTCCAGGAGTACCACCTGGCTGAATAAGCAGTGAAGGTTCTTTGATGATACAGGGTGCTGGTGCGGGAAGAGAGACCAATGTATTGGGAAATGTAAAAACGCTAATTTCTGAGGAAACCCATATACAAGTTGATCCAAATTCCAAACCATGCCCTGTGCCTATATTGCAAGCCGAGTCCTCTGATCTACTTCTGCTCCCAGCTATGCCTCTACAATCAGTAAATACCTCGGGTGTCCCTTTGCCTCAACAATATAGCACTACACAAGTACATGCTCAGTTGCTCCAGCCTGAAACTACTGTCCAGACACAAGACCTCCGAGATACTGTAAAATCTTCGATTGCTGCATACATTGATGAGACCAGCCAGCGTCCTCGAGGTACTGGTAGCAGTCAAATGCAGCGATATCCTGATGTGAGCCAGTTATTGAAGGGGCCGACCAAGTTGGCTAATCGAGTAGTATTAGAAAACGGTGTTCCATCAAGACCGAATTTCCCGACTACTGCCCAAGGCCACAATTATAATTTTATGGATGGCAACAAACAGCAAACTAAACAGCACACTAAGTTCAGGTCTCACTGTCTAGTTATCAGATGTCGTGATGATCCCTATCCTAAATATGTACTAAATCGGGCTAGCATTCTGAACATATGCAGTGAAATCCCGTCCTTGTCAGCCTTATCCTCAACAGATGTCACTTTGGTAGAATTTACTAATATAAATGATCCATCAGAGACCAGAATCCATCTCCAATCTGCAATTGTGATGTACATTATGTGGCAATCCAAAGCAGCCCTATACGAACTAGGCTTCTATCTATTTCAAGAGCCACTCATCACAAGTAATGTGATGGAAAAAACACAAATCAGGACATACCAGCCTATGAAGAATAGAGAATCGAATCAGTTTGTAAACTTTGCTCCAAAAATGATGACATCACATGAATTCAATCCAAGATTGTAAAATAATGCCACTGATAGAATAGGCAGCTTAGTCTCATGGAATACTAGAGGGCATAAGCACTTATTTGACCTTGCAAGCAAAGATCTGGCACCATATGAACTTAGCCCTCCAGGAAACCTGGTTTACTGATTGCCCCATCTGGGCGTCCCACAACATTATAATAACATCGGCTATTCAAAATAGTAGGGGCCGACGCAGTGGGGGTCTTTTATTAGCAATCAGCAAAGCCTCAGGATTTGTAAGTGAAAAATTAGTCTCCCCTTCTAAGTTTTCCAGATCGTCAGACTGCACAGAAATAACAAGATCTTAGTGATTGTCAACATTTATTGGAGTAAAGGCAATGTTACCTCAGAATCCTTTTTTTGGTCACTGAATTCGATTCTCGATTGCTTGACTCTTGAAAGAAATATTTGTCAAACCATAATAGTAGGGGATTTAAACCTCCACTTGATATCACAAAGTGTACAAGAACAGACTGTTGATGAACTAAATTGGTTAAATGTCATGGAAGAGAGAGGGTTTGTGATGATGAATGGTGCAATTGTGGGCGATGTTCCTGCTCAGTTTACATGGAGTAGAGGGACCCAGCAAGCAATCCTTGATTATGTCTTTTTTTTTTTTTATTGAAACTTCAGTTATGGTATCACAACTAAAAAGAAAGTTGGTCAGCCATAACTTTTGTTACATAGAAAACAAAACTGTACATCTAAGGAACGTCTTACAACCAAACAGCTAGATGTACTAGCAGTCGCATACATCAGGGTTTCGACCTCTTAACTAACTGGTGTTCAGACCCAAAGATTACATGGTCATACGTGGAAATTTGTTGATTAGATGGTTAAATAGTTAATTACGCCTCAGGGCTCAAGAAAAGAGAGTCCAGAAAGTTGACGACAGCACATGTGAGTTGGATACCATGTCCAGAAATTGCACGGCCCCATCAGTTGGCCGTGTCGTTATCCAGTGGAGCATATTTCCCAAGATGGCATTGTCGCTGGGTATTCACCCCTGCGCATGCTGTTACTAGATGATAAGACGTTTCTGTGGCATTGCCGCAAAATCGGCATATGTTATCTGCAATGTCCTTGTTATGTCTTTGTCCATAAGAACTATGTAGAATCCATGCAAGTGGTATCAACTAATCGTAGTGATCATAACAAGCTCGCTATGCGCTATCTGAGACCCCCAGATGTAATTTCATCCAGGGTTGAGGCTTATGTACATCCAAATCTCGTAAATAACAGTGGTAACAGTGGTACACGAGTGAGATGGAACGTGAACAAATTAGACCAGTTTCATCAGGCGCTCCTTGAGTCTTCAGGGCCAACCAACTGTTATGTTACGGTGATGCAATTGTTCAAGCAGCTAAAAATGCCGGACTTGAGCGTTCGACACAAACATTGTCATCTCTTCGATCCTACAGCACAGTGTAGGAAAGCTGAATTACGTAGAGACTTACGTAACCTAATATACTTGCCAATAGCCAACCGTGCCTTAGTCAAAAAACAACTCAAGGCCTCTTATAGAACATGGCTAAAGGGTCAGCGAGCTTGGCATTATCAACGCAATGGGGAGATTATGTTGTTTTATATCCTCAAGAAGTCCACTAGTGGCATATGGGCTTGCTGAATGAGGCCACACATAAAACACAGGACGCTGTTCAGATAAATGCCATTCCGAATGCGATCTGGAAGGACTATTGTGGCAAGCTCTACTCGTCGCCTTTTTCCAAATCTGATTCCAAATACATGTTTTTCAGGCTGGTCCCATTACTTTACCATCTCCATTGATGATATTCAGTTATGTATCAAAAACATGAGTCGCTCTAGGGCGGTAGGCCCGGATGGTCTTCATAATGGTATGGCCAAAGACCATCCAAAGGAATGGGCAAGGATCCTCTATCAGATATTTAATCAAATACTCATGACAGATGTTATCCCTGATTCGTGGAGGAAGTCTATCATCCTACTCATATTTAAAAAAGGAAATTGCGATGATCCAGCCGCCTACCGCCCTATAGCGCTCCGGGATTGCCCGGGAAAATTTTTTGCACGGTTGGTCTTGAATAGATTTAACACCTGGCTTGATGTAAACATGTTTCGAGACTTGTTTCAGACTGGGTTTTTGCCAGGTAATGGGACGACTCACGAGTATTATCCAGAAGGCTCTCCAACAACAGCAGCCACTCTATATAGCCTTCATAGATTTTAAAATGGCGTTTGACACTGTACCTCGTGAACTCCTTTTTAAAAAATTGATGGATAAAAATGTCTGTGGTCAATTGTTAAGTGGCTTATTGATCTACACACAGATACCTCTATTCAAATTAAATTATCCAGCAATGGTCTTCTGTCCGACGCTATGAAGACCGCATGTGGGTTAAAACAAGGTTGTCTGCTAGCCTCAGCTTTATTTACCTTTTTTATTTCAGATATTGGTATAGATTTCAGTAAAATTGTGACGGATTCACCAAAAATTAATAGGGTTAATAGGGTCAATGTAAAGTACCTGCTTTATGCTGACGATATGGTGCTTTTCTCAAAGACTCCCAAGGGGTTATGTGCACTTTGTGTGCTTTGGATACATATACCAAGAGGAACTGTATTACTTTTAATCTAAGCAAAACAAAGGTCATGCAATTTTGCAAAAGTAAACAACGGAATGCCATGTATAGATGGTCGCTACATGATGTTAATCTTATTTCAGTTTCCTCCTATATTTACTTGGGAGTCTATATAAGTAATTCACCAGATAAGCACAATAACCATCAGCATTTAAGGCAGCGATTAACGAACACCATCTCGCAAAGTAGACTCATTAGGAGCAAATACTGGAAATTCTCAATAACACCATTATTGGTCTATTATAGACAGAAATTTATTCCAGTAATTCTGTATGGCTCAGAGGCCATCTTGGCTAAATCATATCAATATTGGGCAATACTAGAGGGTTGCTATTGGAAGCGTGCTTTAAACTTCCCATTGTCGGAACCCATTTGCATCTTGAGACATGAGCTAGGACTTCTGTCTCTTTATTGCTTCTATAAATGGAAGCTATGCTTGTTGTATCGTAAGTGTATAGTGAGTGTCAATCAACCTGGTTTGTTAAGACTGATCGCAGCATACCTTTTAAGATCTGATGATGCATTTGCGATATCCTGGAGAAGTAAGGCCGAAAAAATCATCACCAATATCGGTTTTTCTTTGGCATTATTGCTAGGAAATCCTGATAAAGCGAAAAAAACGGATATGGGAGGACGACCGGATAAAAACAAGGTCTACATGTCTCCTATACCAAAAATTCAAGTATATGTGTATTTTGAACATCTGTTTTCTGGGTATATGACTGTGTCTCAAAAACGTTGTTGGAATCTGCTATTTCATAGTCATCTAAAAATTGTCAGCTATGACATATTGAATTTTCTGTATTACTTGGGGCTTAAAAGCAAAGTGAGTACATTAAGTCGCATCTAAGGAGCTCACCAGATAAGTTTTAGGTTCTACATCTGTAACTTGTATTTTATATAACTGGTTTTTCTTTTCTCTCTTTTTTTAAATTTTACCAGCACCAGTCTCCATAGCGTGTGCCACTCATCACTCCTTGTTGCTCCTCAGAGGTGAGTGGGGAAGACTGGGACTCCTACGGGACTCGCGTGCAGCGCTACACGCCGCGAGTCAGTATTTGTAGGAGTGTCCAATAATTAAAGCGCTAGTAGTAGATGCTGCCACAGACACAGACCTCCGCACACAAGCTCGAATAGCTTCCTCTCCTCTGCTTCTGCCAAAAATGAAAAAGTGTGCAAGGACTGGGAGAGACTGGGACTCCTACGGGACTCATGTGCAACTAATTGTTAAATGTTCAGTGTATACAATAGTGCAACTAATACATAGATGCAATATAAATTGGGTGTATTATGATGCTAATTGCACAATGCACTTTATTGACATATGTCACATGTGGCTACCTCGTTGTCTATGCACTTTAGCAATAAGGGCCAGCAGAGGCTCCATGCCCAGATGCAATCCCGAAACGCAGTTCAGTAGAGAATAGATCTGTGACGAATGCACTGTTATGAGTTCATGTAAAAATACTTGAGCACTACATGCACCATTGCACTTTATCAGTTGAATGAGGAAGGCACATGAACAGTCTAATTAACACTAAACATTGCAATATGAGGCATAGCTGCCCATGCTAAGGTGTTAGACTTGGCAGGAAATATGAGCTAAATACATCGGGCAGCAATATCTTTGCCCTATACACACATGGACAGCTGTTTACCCAAACCAGGTCTCGACAACCACGGGGTAATCACATAGACGCATTTTCACATTTGGTAGTCTCTGCCAAAAAATGGGTAATTCCAATGCCAACACACTAAGGCACCTTTGTGATATTACTGAGCAATATGCTCGAAAACAGATGCCCCCCATAATACAACTTAGTCATGATAGTTGGAGAGACACAATAGTCATCACAATATGGTCATAGCAAGTCACGGCAAAATATGGTATATAAAAAGGAAGTGCACCATGCAAAGATGGCGTTCCATGTTTTGCAACTTTAAACCAGGGCAAAGTAAAAAGGACAACAGTTGATTGTTACAAACACCGTATGTAATGAATGCAACAACTTGTACCATTAACTCTGAGGAAGCCATAGTGGCGAAACGCGTTGGTTGACTCACCTGAGTCCATTATCTGACATCTCGCTGGTGCCAATATTTTTCGGAAGTAAACGGCTGCAACGTTTTGAATGCACTGTGCAGTTTGAAAAATTGATTTTGTTCCCTGCCGTGCAACGTGCGAGAAACAAGAGTGCAGACTGTGAGTGCAGGAGCATAAGACGGGGAGCTGTTTCCTCAAAGTTGTGACATATATATATATATAATTACATAAGTTGGTCGACCGTATTTTGGTGGTATATTATACTTGAGACAAAGAAATGTGAAGACTATCAACCAATTGAGCATACCAGGTCAAGGATACATTTGTAAATAGAAATATAGGGAACCCATGAGATTGATTCACTTCTGCATTTATATACTGCAAGGCTTATTCTGTTCTACTTACTCAATGCTGGGAACTCGAGGGCAAACAGTGCAGCGAAGTGCATCAACACAGCGGCATTCTCAAAACCGACTGATCATGGCAGGCTGGCATAAAGTCATGTTGCTGTGTTAAGCATAGTGGCAGAGGATTATTTTCTGATATGTAGGCCACGCAGGTTGAGTTTTCGTGGCATTTGTTTTTGACCAGAGTTGTCATCCTTGACACAGGAGGCATGTGCACCAAAATGTCTTCCATTCTACTCGCCTCCGGATCTGGTGAATCTTCGCCACTGCTAGCAGTCATGTCAACACTTTGTTGTCTTTCCCACCTCAAGCATTTCCTTGTTGGTCTCTCACTCACACCCACTCCCCTCTCCCTTGCTGGCATGCTGATGTCGTAATGAGAGGCGCGTGTTATGATTTGTCATTTGAACTGATTACAATAACACACAATTGACGTTATGCATCGGCGTGGTTCGCAGATATTAATGTCAGGATATATAAGGTGAGATGCACTAGTAGAAAACATGTAATAGATTGAAATATGGTCCAAAATAGATTTCTTGTCGATTAAAACTCATGAGAGAACCTCTGCTTTAATTACTGTTTATTCATACCAGCCCAGTAATACAGTTACAATTTCAAAAATGCACAGCTTTCAACATAAATGAAGCTCCCTCTTCTCTTTTTGTGGTGTTTTAGTGACAGCACACTTACTAAAATAGCCACCAAAGGGATAGCCAGAGGGCAAACGGTGGTGTCTTATCGGCCTGCTGACTGGACCTAACAGTGGTCCTTGAGTTTCCAACATATGTGCCCTTTCCTGCATCCTCTTACTGGACTTGAGGCCCTTGTCCTTGTTTGTCCTTGTTTGTAATGTTTCTGGCTTGGTTCTCCTTGTCACCCTGTACTGATTTTGCCCGCCCTATAATTTTAAAGCATCAGTGTTCTACGTGGTCCCCCTTTGAACCGATTTAATAAACAGATTTCAATGGTTGGGCAGCTGTTGTATCTTCTAACTTCCATGGGCCAGAGGCTCCATGCAATTATTTGGTTCCATTAGGTTCACCCTTTGCTTAGTAATAGCTGCATGATGGTCATTTCTCAGAACCATTTTCTTGATCCTATGTATTTCATCACTAATACTCATGATGGGGCTCTCTATCATAGTTAACCTTTTGTGTAGAATGAAATAAGAATACATTCTGCCAAGTAAGACTCAACATACCTACACTGGCTGCATCAGGCCATTCTGTGTCAAAGTCTTGCTCTTTATTTTGCATCCTTGCCCTGTTGGATTTACTGACATTGAGCTCTGACTGTTTCGCCTCCTTGTAATTATGAATGAATTCCCCTTCTTAATAAAGGAGTTTCCCACTATTAACCTTCTTATTTGCACTTTTGCCCTCTTAGATCACATCTTGCTTGGTGTTCAATCGTATTAAACTCGTTTCCCCTATACTTGTGTCGTCTTCTCAAATTGCATTAGTTTCCAAAAAAACCTCGGCCCAATCTCTCCTCAATGTACCTCCTACAATTATATCTTGGCATGTGTGTGTGCAGCAGTTGATGGAGTTGGCTTGGAGGAAGATGCAGAGCCACCCCTGCTCGCACAAAGCCACTGTGCGGCACGTTTTTGTAATTTGTTATTAGTGTTGCCCTGCTGCTCTAATGTACTTCAGACTCAATTGTATCCAATAGTTTTCTTACTGTCTTTTCCTGAAGTTCAGGAGATTTTTGCACTACCCTCTGCTAATGGGCATGTAGCCACCCAATGCTAACCCTTTGTTTCCAACCAAAAGAAAATATCAACTTTCTCATTGGGCAGCCATGGCAGACAAATCAGGCTTAAAACGAGGGAGGAAGGGTGGCAGTGAAGTAGTAATTCCCAATAGTCACCCACAAAGAATACAATAGACTACTGTCATCATCATATATCTTTTCGGATTTCTCCATTAAATCAAGACCAGTAAATGCCCAATACAATTTAAAATAGAGCCTCTTAGTAGGGGCCTAAGCAACCTTTAACGTTGAACATAATTATTCTCACAGATTAATAGAAAATTGCCCATGTCCTACTCGGCTCCCATTCCACAATCACACTTCACAGACAATACCCCCCTTTTCCAGGTCCTGCATGTATTTAAAGGGAGTGGATTAAGTCTGATCACCGTACATGTCTGGCAGTCCTGTGATTTAATATTACAAACTTCGCCTCCTACTTTGAGGGACAGTCGGGTAGCCTTATACAGAGCAAGAGAAGGTAAAGGACACGTCTTAGCCCCATCTACTTCTTTGTCAAGACAGATGGCTTGCCTCAACAACTCCTTTTTTATTTTAAAAATTTCCAGTGCAATCAAATCCTTCACTTTTTTGTGACCCTACTTAGTTAAGAGAGCACTTCCCTCATTATACAAAATAGATTTCCTCCTAGCATCAGAACAGGCCATCTCCCCTAGTGTGTTCAGTATATTAGGGTTCTTCAAGCCCAACTGGGGTACTGAAAATATATACTTTTGATAAAGATTACACATAGAATATAACACACAGTAAAGCCAAAGTAGGTATAAAAACAGTAACAGTCAGTTTAAGACCCAACCCACTCCTATCCCTAAAATGTAATTTCACAATCTTGTGATACACACTATGCATAGGACTTCAAATGATGGGAAGAGAAGGGAGCTGTTACTCACCGGTATGGGGAGTGCGTAAAAAACAGACCGGTCCTCTTGTGCTGGGGATTTGCTTGAAGAGCTCGGGTTGGAGCCTCCATCTGAGCCTCCTCTCTGTGAGGGAATGAACTCTTTAAACTGATATGACCACCTGCTGAACTATACAGACAAGGAGACCGATCAATCAAAAGAGCGGGGAGAACACACCGCCACGGACCCAGCTGTAAAGAAAAGACAAGATATGAATATCCTATTTGATTCACCCCTGGCTTTCCCCAAGACTATTACCCTTAATAGAGTACCTGAGTGAGTTCCCCTTAAGCCACAAAAAAGGACCTGGATCAACCTATAAAGCAGAAGAGACTTTAGATACTAGCTAAATGTGAAAACTGCCCAATGATGCTAATCAAGGAAATATACTTTACCACTGGTGTAGGTAAGAATAGTGCAAAGAATCCTGGGCAACAACGAAAGTATAAAACAAAAAAAAGGAAGGTTAGTAGGGTAGCTATGCCTGGACGGAACGAGGGTCGCACTGGTTTCGGGATGGTGCAGGAAAGCAAAGCGTTCCAAAATGCACTTTAGAAATGAAGCAATGTTATCTAAAGATGAGGTAACAGTTCGATGAAGACAGGATTCCAAAATGAAGAATTGTTCTTACCAGTGTTATTCCCCAGAAGAACGCAAGCACTGTGAGGAATGGGTTCAAGAGTCCGTGGCCAAGTGAGATATGGCATTCATACAGGAAGTAGTAGTAGCAAAGTCTTAAACCAGGGGTCCAGGAGCAGGCAAAAGGTCTGGTACATGGGCGGTCAGCAAACACAACAAAATCACAATCCAGGAGTCCAGGAGCAGGCAAGGGATCTGGTACATGGACGGACAGCAAACAAACCAAGACAGGATCAGGAATTAGAAGTCCGTGTGCAGGCAAGGTCGGTACATGGAGAAAACAGGAGACTTCCGGAATTACAGAAAGTAGCACTTCAGAAAATGCCGGTTGTAACTATAAACAGAAGCAGCGTTCTGAAAACCGCTGTGGTTTGAATACAACAAGGAGGCGGAACATAATCGAAAACGATGCTCCCGTATTAATGCCGGGAACTACAACCCATGGCAGGTTTTCTGGGAAATGTAGTTTGTTGCAGCTATTCTCCATGGCAGCTGCCACCGTGAGAAAAAAGGTCCATGGCGGCGCCGTAGCCCCTTATGAAGAGCAACTACTTTCTTGTCCCTCTTTCTGGCCTTACATAGAGCTCCCCAACTGTCCTTGTTAACGCGGGAGACTGAAGAGGCATGGGGCAGACACTGGGGAGTGTGATGAGGCGAAGGTCGGGGTGTAACAGAATCCACCCCCAAAGGCGGCGCAGACCCCCTCCGAGCATGGAAGCGGCGTAAGAGCGCTGGAGAATGTATGTTGCATAATGGCTCCCAGGATCTGTCTTCGGGACCGTACCCTTTCCAATCGACCAGATTAAAGGGGCGCCCCCTGCGGAGATGAAAGTCCAGAATCTCTGCCACTTCATACTCATCACCCCCGTCCACCTGAACCGAAGGGGGGCTATCGGGCAGCCGAATAGAGGGCGGACAAGGTTTCAAAAGACAGACATGAAACACAGGATGCTGTTTCCAAGAGGTAGGTAAGGAAAGGCGTACAACCACCGGATTTACAATCTCTGTGATGGAAAAAGGACCCACGAATTTAGGCAGCAACAAGCGTTTGCCAGGCATTCGCAAATTGCGGGTGGACAACCAAACTTTCATGCCCACTTTATAGTCAGGTGCCGGTTTTCGGTGACGATCAGCATTCATTTTAGCCCTTGTTTGGGCTTCAAGTAGATGTGAACGGACCGTTCTACGGATCGTCACCAATTCCCTTACACAGTCCTGAGCTGCTGGGTTGTCGATGGGAAGAGTCGGGTCTAGTGGTAATGACCATGGATGACAGCCATATAGAGCACAAAACGGTGGAACCCCTGAGGCGGTATGCATAGAATTATCATAAGCGAATTCTGCAGAGGAAAGCATCGTCAACCATGAGGCTTGAAAGCGGAGGCAGAGGCACCGAAGGAATTGCTCAAGGGTGGCATTAACCCTCTCAGTTTGTCCGTCAGTCTGAGGATGATAAGCAGAGCTGAACCGGTCGTCAATACCCAAGGAAGCAGTCAAGGCCCTCCAAAAACGTGATGTAAACTGAGAGCCACGGTCTGAAATCATGATAGTAGGCAGCCCAAAGAATCGGAAAACGTTCCTAAGAAAAAGGGAAGCCAAGACAGGAGCAGAGGGCAGACCTGAACAGGGAATGAACAATGCCATTTTGGTGAAGTAATCAATGACCACCCATATGGTATCAAAGCCTTTCACAGGAGGTAAGTCCACAACAAAGTCCATAGAAACCATGTACCATGGTTTGTGGGGCACAGGAAGAGGCCGTAACAGACCCACAGGTTTAGAACGGGAGACTTTGCATTGAGAACATACTGAACAAGATGCCAAATAGTCAGTCACATCCCTGGACATAGTGGGCCACCAAGGCCATCGGCGTAAGGCCTCCAGCGTCTTCTGTTGACCCGGATGAGCCGCGAATAGAGAGTCATGTGACCAAGCCAGGGCACGTAAATGTGCCTGTCCTGGAGGCACACACAAGCGTCCCTGAATGTAGGGCAGGCCTTGAACCACATCAAGATTAAGAGTGTCACATTCTTCTTTATGTGTGGAGACCGAATCTGAAATCAAGGTCCGCAGAGTAGGTTGAGGGGTGCAGGCACAGACAATGTTACAAGGTAACAAAAGAGGTTTGTCAGAGACATCGCTGCCAGAATGAAGGGCAATGCGTGACAAAGCATCTGCGCAAGAATTCAATCGGGCCGGCCGATATGTGATTGTAAAATATAACTGGGAAAAAAAAAAGATGCCAACGAGCCTGTCGGGCAGTAAGGCATTTCATTGATTTAAATGCCAAAAGACTCTGATGATCTGAAAAGACCGTGACCTGATGACGAGCCCCCAAAAGATGATGCTGCCATTCGGAGAAAGCATCTTTTATGGCTAAGAGTTCCCGTTCCGTGATCGGATAGTTGCGCTCATAAGGGGTCCATTATCTTGAAAAGAATGCGACTGGATGAACCTCTCCTGAATCTGGACATTTCTGGGAGAGAACTGCCCCGATAGCCGACCCAGAAGCGTCGGCCTCAACCAAAAATGGGAGTAAAGGATTAGGATGCTGTAATACTGGAGCGGAAGTGAATGCTGCCTTAAGAGCATCAAAAGCTCGCTGTGCCTCCTGGTTCCATTGATAGGATTTCTTAGAACTGGTCAATGCCGTCAGAGGCGCAGAGATAGAGGAAAAGGAACGGATGAAGCGCCTATAGAAGTTCGAGAACCCCAAAAATGATTGCAAGGCTTTGATCGATGTAGGAACGGGCCAGTCCAAAATAGCTTTAACCTTGGAACGACTCATTCGTATACCCCGACTGGTCAGATCATAACCAAGAAATTCCACCTCAGTAGAATTGAAAACACACTTTTCAGCTTTGACAAATAGGGGGTTTTCTCTCAACCGTTGCAGGACAATTTGCACGTGTTTCATGTGTTCCTCTTTGGAGGACGAATATATGAGGATATCGTCCAAATATACCTCCACAAACTGATCCAAACAGTCATGGAAAATGTCATTCATAAACGCCTGGAAAGTGGGCAGGGCGTTTCAGAGACCGAACGACATAACCAGATGTTCATACAATCCATAACGTGTTTTGAAGGCGGTCTTCCACTCGTCCCCTTCTCTAATTCGAACGAGGTTATATGCACCCCTAAGATCAAGCTTAGTAAAGATTACAGAGGAACCAAGTTGATCTAAAAGTACTGAAATGAGCGGGAGGGGGTATTGGTTTTTTACCGTCACCGCGTTTAATGCCCTATAATCAATACAGGGGCGGAGGTCTCCCTCCTTCTTAGGGACGAAAAAGAGAGGAGAGGCTGCAGGGGACATGGAAGGTCTGATGAAGCCAATAGCCAAGGCTTGTCAATATATTCCTTCAACACCTTATCTTCTGGTACAGTAAGAGAATAGACCCTACCAGCAGGAATCTTAGCCCCTGGCAATAGGTCGATGGGGCAGTCGTAGGGCCTATGAGGTGGCAACTGGTCTGCCCCTCCTTTGTCGAACATGTCTCGAAAAGACTTGTATTCAGGAGGGATTTCAGGTTCTGGAGACTTAGTGATGGCTCCAATTACAGACATGGACGCCACCAAAGCCTGACAAGAAGACTCAGGGGACACACTAGTGTCTTGGAAACATTTCTCATTACACTCAAACGAAGGAAACTGAACGGTTTTCTTTGCCCAATCAATGGCTGGATTATGATGTTGCAACCAAGGGATGCCCAAAATGACCTGGAATTGAGGGGCTTTAATTAGATCAAAGGAAATCGACTCAGCATGTCCTTCCTCTGTTTGCATACGAACTAAAGAGGTATTTTGTGTAACCAGGCCAGAGATCAAAGATGTGCCATCCACAGCGTGAACAGCCTCGGGTTGGGCTTTAGACAAAATCAAAATATTATTGCGTGTGGCGTAATCGTAATCCATGTACTTTTCCGGTGGCCCCAGAATCAATGATCGCCAAGGAAGGAAAGGTATTAGCTTCAATAGTGGTAAACACCACAGGAAGGCTAACAGGAGCAGAAACAGAACAGTGGGAGTCCAAAGAAAGTACCCCCGGCGTAGGGACTCTGTCTATCGCCGGGTTCTGGCATTTCCCGACTTTTTGACAGGTTTCTTAGGGCAATCCTTCAGTTGGTGTTCAGCAGACCCGCAACACATACATAGATTATGTGATCTGCGATATTCACGTTGTGCAGGGGTCAAAGGACCTCTTACTGCCCCAATTTGCATAGGTTCTGGAACAGAAGTAGAAGGAGAAGACTGGTCCACATGGGGAGTAACAGGGACTGGTGCCTCGCGTTCCCCCTTTCTTTCGGACCTTCTAGCATCTATTTGCAAAACCAGATCTAGCAATTCACCAAAAGTGGTAGGAATCACTGGTACTGTAGCCAAAATGTCCTTTAATTCTTCCGACAACCCTTTATAAAAAACGGCTGATTTTTTCTCTTCAGGCCAATCTGTCTCAGCTGCCAATTGGTTGAACCTGGTAAGGTACGAAAGCAAAGAAGACGTGCCTTGACGCAGATTGAGAAACTCCAGGTCAGTAGCCTGAGATTTATAGCGGGTGTCAAAAACTCTGTTCATGGCAGTGATGAGTGCATCACAGTCGTAAAGGACATAGCTATTGGACTCAAGTAATGGATTAGCCCAAGCTGCTGCTGTACCCCCAAGATGGGAAAGGACAAAGGCTGCCTTTGTAGTGGAATTAGGAAAAGCAGTGGGCCGACACAGAAAATGTAATTTACACTGGTTGATAAATGTCCGGTATTGTTTGGGTTCCCCAGAGAAACGTTCTGGGGGGGCCAGCGGGAACTGGGTAGCCATAAGCACCGGGTTTGCCGTAAAGCCAGAAGCAGAGGCCGTAGGAACACTCAAACCCGATGCAGTAGCAGCAGAAGTATCCACCCCCAGGGTTTGGGGAGTTGGAAAACTCTGTAAACTGTCGATCCTATGATGGATAGCATCATGTGCAGCTGTCATGTCAGACCGAAGTTCGGACACCAAGCGAACCAAGGTGGCCAAAGGATCGACTTCATCCATCGGCTTCTGTTTTTGTTACTCACCGGTATGGGGAGTGCGTAAAAAACAGACCGGTCCTCTTGTGCTGGGGATTTGCTTGAAGGGCTTGGGTTGGAGCCTCCACCCAAGCCTCCTCTCTGTGAGAGAATGACCTCTTAAAACTGATATGACCACCTGCTGAACTATACAGACAAGGAGACCGATCAATCAAAAGAGTGGGGAGAACACACCGCCACGGACCCAGCTGTAAAGAAAAGACAAGATATGAATATTCTATCGGATTCACCCCTGGCTTTCCCCAAGAGTATTACCCTTAATAGAGTACCTGAGTGAGTTCCCCTTAAGCCACAAAAAAGGACCTGGAGCAACCTATAAATCAGAAGAGACTTTAGATACTAGCTAAATGTGAAAACTGCCCAATGATGGTAATCAAGGAAATATACTTTACCACTGGTGGAGGTAAGAATAGTGCAAAGAATCCTGGGCAACAACGAAACTATAAACCAAAAAAAAGGAAGGTTAGTAGGGTAGCTATCCCCGGACGGAACGAGGGTCGCACTGGTTTCGGGATGGTGCACCAGAGCAAAGCGTTCCAAAATGCACTTTAGAAATGAAGCAATGATATCCAAAGATGAGGTAACAGTTCGATGAAGACAGGATTCCAAAATGAAGAATTGTTCTTACCAGTGTTATTCCCCAGAAGAACGCAAGCACTGTGAGGAATGGGTTCAAGAGTCCGTGGCCAAGTGAGATATGGCATTCATACAGGAAGTAGTAGTAGCAAAGTCTTAAACCAGGGGTCCAGGAGCAGGCAAAAGGTCTGGTACATGGGCGTTCAGCAAACACAACAAAATCACAATCCAGGAGTCCAGGAGCAGGCAAGGGATCTGGTACACGGACAGACAGCAAACAAACCAAGACAGGATCAGGAATTAGAAGTCCGTGTGCAGACAAGGTCGGTACACAGAGAAAACAGGAGACTTCCGGAAATACAGAAAGTAGCACTTCAGAAAATGCCGGTTGTAACTATAAACAGAAGCGGCGTTCTGAAAACCGCTGTGGTTTAAATACAACAAGGAGGTGGAACATAATCAAAAACGAGGCTCCCGTATTAATGCCGGGAACTACAACCCATGGCAGGTTTTCTGGGAAATGTAGTTTGTTGCAGCTATTCTCCATGGCAGCTGCCACCGTGAGAAAAAAGGTGCATGACGGCGCCGTAGCCCCTTATGAAGAGCAACTACTTTCTTGTCCCTCTTTCTGACCTTACATAGAGCTCCCCAACTGTCCTTGTTAACGCGGGAGACTGAAGATGCACGGGGCAGACACCGGGGAGTGTGATGAGGCGAAGGTCGGGGTGTAACAAGAGCCTAGAGAGTAAAAACAAACATTAACATCATCAGTTTCAGAATTGACAATAACACACAGAAGTTAGTCACAGTATTCTCCCTACACTAAATTCTAGTACAAAGTAATATGAATAATACATACACACACACACTATAGCTCCTAGTGGGAAGAAGCCGGATTGCTCATTATCCAACAAGACCGAGGGGGGTAACAAAGTTCAGGATACACTTAGTCTTGCATAACCCAGCCCCCTAAGGTCAGAATACACTTGATGGAAGGAAAACAAATGGAAGCAATTAATTAGACATTCAAACTCAAGAGGTAGTAGTGCAATGCAAAACTAAAACAATTTACAATTAATCGGGAATAGTTGATATAAATCAAGACTTTGGAAGAGTTAGAGAGTTTGTTGAAAATCACTTGTAGGGAGGGTCACAAGCTGTTAAGCTTGTGAAAAGAGAGTTGGAATCAGCTCTAATGGTAAGCCACTGCAATTCCTAACTGAGAAAAGCACAACTAAAAGACAATGAGGTAAGTACCCCAAGTCTAAACAGTACCTCTGGTTTGAAGAAGAGTGGTCCAGCCGGATGATTCTGTCTTGCTAACGCGGTGCAGACCCAGTGTTCCTGAGCCTCAGTCGTGGGGACAAGAGGGAGGATGTCTGGAGGGCTCCTGCGAATGTACTTGGTAGGTCGTCGGCAGCTACGGGCTCTTTTAGGTTCAGCAGCACTTTGAGGTTTCAGCGCTTAGCAAATAGCACCGTAGCGGATCTTGGATACCAGTTGGGCTTCCTTCACTCCTTGGGTCCTGCACTCTGGGGGGGTTAACTCAAGCTCTGGTTGTCCTGCTTCTGGAGGGTCATTGGGAGACTCCTGGAGCTTCTGGGCGGATTTCAATTTGTTTTTAATTAAAAAGTCCTAAATTCAGCAAAAGAGCTTGGGGTCTATAAGGTTGAAGGGAATTAGCACAGAAATTAGAATTCTTCCTAACAGATGCCAACAAACTGATAGAAGTTGGGGACCTATGATATTCACTAAGTTAAGTCTAACGGCCAAAAACCTCACTGTAGCCACTAACAAGTGGGTTTTATCCTACATAGTATAGGAGAAGTTTGAATCCTGCCTAATGAGAGACGATTGATACACATCAGGCTCAGTCTTTCCCCACACCTAGGTACCTATATTAGGCTAGCATGAAGATATGGCCTGGATGTCATGGCGGGGATGATAGACCCTGACTTCAGATATGAAGTCATAATCTTGTTACAGAACCATGAGAATAACCCATACACAGTTAAGGAGGGAGAGCAAATAGCCCAAGGAATTTTGGAATGGGCCTTATTCCCTGTTCCCCTGAAAGGGGCTTGAGGTTTTTTGGAGAAGCAGACACCCCCACAGAGGAGATCCCCTGAGAAGAAACAGAGAATGTTGCCCTAATCCCTGATCTTGCTTTTGGCCACACAAATGATCTGGCCCTTACAGGGGCCTTTGGCAGGATGACCGCGGAAGAAAGCAGGCATAGCCAAGCTGGGCCTTTTTTCTGCTTAAAGAAGGGCTTATTTCACTCTGGAGACTTTGGGAGAGATGGTCTGCCCCGAACCGAGTTAGTGGTTCCATGGAGCCATCAGAGGCTAGTTATGGAATTAGCCCATTCGAATGGATTGTGTCCTCCAACGCATTCCACATCTTCGACATGTAATGTCCACAGCTGTGCACTTCGGAAACTTTTTCGGCAGAGGGCGCCCTGCGTCAATGGCATCGAGTCCATGTCCTTCGAGGGCCTCCGTCGAGGACGACGTCACAGGATGTTATAAATAGGACGCACGGCGCCCGTAGCCTCAGTTCTGTTTTTTCCACGAACGTGTTTACTGCGTGAGACTCAGCGCGCCTTGTGTGTTTTCTTCATTGAAGATGTCTTTCTCTTCGACCCCTCCGACTCCGTGGTCCAGTTTCAAGACCTGCCGGGACTGCAAGGCCAAGATGTCGATCACTGACCCCCACCGCATTTGTTTGTGGTGCCTCAGCGAGTCGCACGACACCGACGACTGCTCAAAATGCCAGTCGCTGACTGCAAAGACCTTGCGGGAGTGGAAGGGGAAGCTCCAGGTAGGTAGGGGTTCGAAGCCTGTTGAGTCCCGGACTTCCAAGTCCAAGGGGGTTTCCACCAATGACTTGAGGGGCGACTCTCCACATCGGAAGGAATCCCAGTGTTCTCGGTCCCGGAGTGGTTCCCGCCACTCGTCTTCCTCGTCCCGCACTTGCGGAAGCACCATCACCGGTAGCCTTCCCCGTCCTCCTCGGAGGATGGCACCTCGAGGAAGGTTACGTGCCCTACGAAGTTCTTGACTACGCAGGAATGGGCAGCGTTCAAGAAATCTATGATGGCAATTTTTCAATCGCAAGACACGGTTCCGGTCGCGCCTTCTGACAAAGCCAACCGGGATCAGTCTCGGTCTGTGGCTCGCACGCCTTCAGGTTCAGGTTCATGACGCAACACACATCAGGAGCTGTCGAGGTCCCGTACGGAAAAGGTTTCAAAAGGTCGCAAGAGACGTGTCTCTAGGTCTTGGTCCTCGTCTCAAGTGAGATCGCAGCAACCTATTGAGGGCTTGGGGCCGTCGTATCAGCCCACGGCGCAGTCAGCACCTGTGTCGATGTCGACGCCGAAGCCTTTGGCGGTCTCTCGATGTCAAGGTTGTTGACGCTCTCGACATCGAAGCCTTCGGCGCTATCAGCGCCTTCGGGAATCTTTTCTCTGACTTTGCTGATGGATTACCCAGACATTGTGGATCCTCCAAGAAAGGCTACCTCTAAGTCGGTGAAGCCGGTTTTGGCCTCCAGGCCCTTGTCTGTCCCCAGACCTGGGTTTCAACCCCTTCTGGATAATATTTTTGAAGAGGAGGAAAGGTCTGAGGTTGAGGAACCTGGTGACCTCGATGATGCTCTGATGTTTTCTGGGGAAAGTGAGTTGGAGGAGTTGAGACAGACCCTCCATGATGCAAGTGTACTGGACACTTCCCCGTAAGTGGCGTTTGGTAGACCTGAGCCTGGGGCTCATGCAGAGTCTTCTTATAGGAAACTCATGGCACGAGTCTCGGAGTATCTGGGCTGGTCTAGTCCTCCGGAAGACTTTTTGCAAGATGATCTGACGGACATCTTGGATCAAGGTCTGTCCTTTGCTTTTTCATTTTACCTTGCAGAAAAGGGTGGCAGCTGCTTGGCAGTCCCCGGAATCTCTTCCGACGGTGAATAAAAATCTTACTAAGAAATACCTCCCTTCCGTTAGCAACCCCAGCTATTTGTCTACTCACCCCACTCCTGAGAGTTTGGTGGTTCAGGCGGCTGTGGCTACGGCCACCTCGAGGCAGGCTGCGTACTCTACCATCCCTCCGGATAGGGACGACAAGTGCTTCGACGGTTGGGCACGGAAGGTGTTTTCTGCTGGGAGCATGGCCTTGAAATCGGCATGTGCCTTGGCAAGGTCTACACACACTCTGTGGTCTTGTGTTTCTTTTGCAGCTGAGCGTATTCCCGAGGGGGAAGAAAAGGATGGTTTCCTTGCTATCGTGCAGGATGGCAAGGATGCCATGTGTGAGGCCCTTCAGTCGGGTTTGAATACGGCTGACGGTGTGAGCCGGTCTATGGCTGGGAGCACTGTTATACGCAGATTTGCGTGGTTGCGGAAGTCGGGGTTTGCTCCGGATGTGCAAGCCCGTCTTCTTAACATGCCCTTTGATGGCGCACATTTTTTTGGCAGCAAGGCTGACGAGAGCCTTGAGAGGTTGCAGACCACAAAAGCTGAGACAAAGTCTTTAAGTGCCGCGGTGCGTCAACCTCCGCCTTTTCTTCCTAGGGGACAGCAGTGGAGGGGAGGTTGCTTTCATTTCTACTCCTCTTTTGGTAGAACGAGGGGGGCCGCCAGTCAAAGGGGCCAGCGAAAAAGTACCCATGGTGGTCGGGGAAATCATGGTGCCAAAGCCGCTCAGGCAGCTTCCTCTTTGCCTTCAGGCACTGCTGCAGCCGCTTCCAAACAGTCGTGAGGCCATGTCCCATGGTTCGCCGGTTGAGGGCAGACTGTCTCAGCATCTCGAAGAATGGCATGCCATTACTTCAGATGCGTGGGTTTTGGATACCGTAGCCCACGGCTAATGCCTTCCCTTCCTTCAGCGGCCTCACGACAATCCACCGGGGAAATACTCTTTGAAGAGTCCGGATCCGCTCCTTGCACAGAAAATCTTGTCTCTGCTGGAGAAAGGTGCCATAGAACTGGTGCCTGTAACGGAGAGGAACAAGGGTTGGTAGTCCCCTTATTTTTTTTATCCCAAAGAAAGACGGGGTATTGAGACCCATCATGGACTTGTGTTGGTTGAACAAACTTCTCAGGAAGGACAAGTTCAAGATGGTCACTCTTTCTCAAGTCCTCCATGCCTTCAACTTCAGGATTGGTTGGTGTCTCTGGACTTCAAGGATGCATACTTCCATGTGCCGATCCATCCCGTGCACAGGAAGTACCAGTTTTGTGTCCTGCCGTTCGGATTGACCTCCGCCCCAAGGGTCTTCACCAAGCTCATGGTGGTGGTGGCAGCGTACCTCAGGTGAGGGGGGATTCACGTCTACCCTTACCTGGACAACTGGCTTAAACCGGGCACGCTCTCCCGAGCTAGCTTTGGATCATCTCGGTGTCACCTGCTGCACCCACCAAAGGCTGGGCTTCTCCCTGAATTTAAAGAAGTCGCACCCGATGCCTTCCCAGCAGCTCCAGTACATCGGGGCTGTGTTGGACACATCCTTGGGGAAGTGTTCCCCTCCCAAGCTAAGGGCTCATCACATTGTGCAAACGGTGGACACGTTTCAACATGCCCAGAGTCTCCCGGCTTTCGAGTTCTTAAGGTTGCTTGGCCTCATGGCTTCCTGCATTTTTCTGGTGCCAGAGGCCAGGCTGCGGATGAGATCCCTGCAATGGGCCCTCAAGATGCAGTGGTCACAGTTCTCCGGCAAGATGATGGATCCTGTTCCGATCCCACACTCGGTCTCCCAGGACCTTCTGTGGTGGGTGAACGGAGGGAACCCGATGAAGGGGGAACCGTTTTGGCAACCGTGGCCGGTGGTGACTGTAGTGACGGACACTTCCCTCACAGGATGGGCCGCTCATGCCAACAGCTTGACCGCCAGCGGTCGTTGGTCTCCATCGGAGTCCAGATACCACATCAATCTGTTAGAGCTGAAAGCTATCAGGCTAGCCCTGAAGGCTTTTCTGCCCTCGGTACGGGGAAAGAGTGTCCTGGTGATGACGGACAACCCAGTGGCCATGCATTACCTCAACAAAAAAGGGGGGGTCACTCCCGTTGTGCAGAGAGGCAATACAGCGCTGGTTCTGGACCATTTAGCAGGAAATTTCAATCTCTGGAGTTCATCTGGCCGGCGACGAAAATGCAGCGGCGGATGCTCTGAGCAGGCAGGGCACAGTCTCTCACGAGTGGGAGTTGGCTCAGGAAGTCCTTCAGGAGATCTTTGCCCTTTGGGGAACCCCGCAAGTGGATCTCTTCACCACCAGTGTCAACCGGAAGTGCGAGAGGTTATGCTCAAGGGAATTTCCTCCAAAAGGAGCCTTAGGAGACGCGTGCGTGGTGGATTGGTCATCTGCACTGCTGTGTGCGTTTCCTCCAGTCCTTGTTCATTCCTCAAGTGTTGCAGAGGTTACGGAGGTTCGGTTCCCACATGATCCTCTTTGCTCCGGATTGGGCCAGGAGAGCGTGGTACCCAGACCTTCTGGAAATGTCCATCTGCCCTCTACGCCGTGTTCCCCACCGAGAGGATCTGCTCTCGCGCGAGGGGGGGGGGTGTTCAGATTCTCCATCCAAAGGTCAAGACTCTCAACCTTCACACTTGGTATCTGAAAGGTTGAGGTATAAGGATTGGGACCTCCCAGATGACGTGATGGAGGTGTTGCTTTCGGCCAGGCGGCCTGCAACAAAATCCCTGTTACGTTGCCGTTGGCGTAAGTTCTGCAACTGGTGCAGGGATCACAATGTTGATCCTTTTCAGTGCTCCATTCCTATGGTTTTGTCTTTCTTGCTTTATTTGGCCCACAGAGGCCTTCAAGTGGGTACCATTAAAGGTTACCTGGCGGCGCTGTCTATCTTTAAGCGCTCATCTGAAGAATGTACTTACTTTAAGATTCCTTTGATTTCTCAGTTTCTTAAAGGGCTGACTAATGTATTCCCCCCGTCCCCTTTCCAGGTGCCGGTTTGGGATTTGAATTTGGTTTTGAGATTTCTCATGGGTGCTCCGTTTGAACCCTTGCACTCTTGTCCTTTGAGATTACTGTCCTTTAAGACTGTGTTCTTGGTTGCCGTTACTTCCGCTCGCAGAGTGAGTGAATTGCAGGCACTTTTAGCTAAGCCACCCTTTACTGTGTTTCACAAGGACAGGGTTGTACTGCGAGTACGTCTTTCTTTTCTACCTAAGGTAGTCTCTGAATATCATTTGAGTCAGAAGGTGGTTCTTCCATCTTTCTGCCCTCCTCCTCATCCTGGTAAGGAAGAGGAGCGTCTCCATCGGTTAGATCCCAGGAGAGCTCTTAGCTTTTATATTTCTAGGATGTCCAGGGTCAGAGTGCACGATCAACTCTTTGTAGGATATGCTGGACACCGACTGGGCCAGGCTGTTACCAAACAGACCATGTCCAGGTGGATTACCCTTACCATTATGGAGTGTTACCGGTTGGTGGGTAAAGACCCTCCTGAAGGGTTGAGAGCTCTTTCCACTAGGGGCGTGGCTACTTCCACCGCCCTCCAGCGGGGTGTTCCTATTAGGAATACTTGTGATGCCGCTACTTGGGCTTCAATCCATACATTTGTAAAACATTATTCCTTGGATACAATCCATGGTCAGGATATGGCCTTGGGAAGGCGGTTCTTCATTCCGCAATCCAATTGGGTATTCTAAATTCTTTTACTTCCTCCATTTACTGGTACTGCTTTGGGAGTCTGTCAAAGATGTGGAATGCGTTAGAGGACACAATCCATTCGAAGAACAAGTTACTTACCAAATGGTAATGTTCTTTTTGACTGGATGTTCCTCCAACGCATTCCACATTGTCCTCACAGCCTGTCCCTCAGGAGAATTTTCTATGTGATTGCAGCTTCCGTTTCCGCATAGCTAAATGCAGTCCAGCAGGCATCAGACTGGTGTCGCACGCTACAGGCGCCATGCGTCCTATTTATAACATCCTGTGACATCGTCCTCGACGCAGGCCCTCGAGGGACATGGACTCAACGCCATCGACGTAGGATGCCCTCTGCCGAAAAAGTTTCCGAAGTGCACAGCTGTGGACATTACATGTCACAGATGTGGAACATCCAGTCGAAAGAAAGTTACCAGTTAATAAGTAACTTGCTCTTCTCATCTCATGA
The DNA here is from genome assembly GCF_040938575.1 of Ambystoma mexicanum. Lineage (NCBI taxonomy): Eukaryota > Metazoa > Chordata > Amphibia > Caudata > Ambystomatidae > Ambystoma > Ambystoma mexicanum. The sequence goes on from NC_090926.1 coordinate 304,742,060, forward strand.
CAGCTCGCCAAGGGGTTGGAAAAAACGTAGTAACATTTTGAGTCGAAGTGGTCCTGCAGTGGTCTGAAAAGAAAGCCACGCACATTCGAAAGCCTTCGACATCTGAAAGTGGTCCGAACCCGACAGAGGGAGACCCGAAGTGAAGTAAGCTTGGGGAAGGGAGCCCCCCCTTGCAAGTTTGTGTTGAACGTTATCGTGAGAGGTCTGAGCCAGAAACAGGGGGATCTTTGAGAACTTTTTGGTTGAAACATTATTTTTGGAAGTCGAGAAAAGAGACTTAAGTGTGGAAGGCCAGACAGGCCTTGATCTGTTTTCTGGAACTGTATTTGTGTTGGAAGCCCAGCCAGATTGTGTCATCCTGCCTACAGGGACAGCCTTACTCCGTGAGGTTTAACGTGGGGAGGAGAGCTGGTTGAACCACATTTATTTATTTGAACTCTGATCTTTCCTTTTGCATACATTTCTCCTTTATTCACTTTTGTGTACAAGAGATAGGGCAGGCATTAGGTTTTGTTAGTAGAGGCTATTTTGATTTGACTGACTCCACTAGGACTGCGTTATTTATTATTTGATGGTCGAGACTGCTATCTTAAAAGGCAGACTAGGAGCTTCTCCAACCCCAACCATTTCAATAAAGCTTGTACAAATTGTACCCATTGTGTCACTGTCATACTTGTGATACCATGCCTCCTCTACATCATATATCATTGGACATGGATTCCTTTTTTCTTCATATATTTCTGAACTGCCAATAATTTATTTTCCTTGAGTCATATTTCATTGTTAATACGCAGCCTACTAAGGAGGTAACATAATAAAGTAGTTTGAGATAAAAGATAAGGGAATAAAGATAACCAATGCACAATGAGGCATTGCTAATGACAGCTGATTCTCCCCACACTTTGGGGGAATGATTTTTTCTGGCCACCATTCTCTTGCAAATGCTATACGAACAATTGATAAGTGTTAAAGAGAATATTTATTTGAAATAAAAAATGTACATTGTCATATTTCATCATCTGAACTTTTAACAAATTACAATTCAAATTTCCATAAATTATTCAAATTGCACGCTACACATCCTGTATATAAAACATTCACCTACCATTGTACAGTATAACAAGTAAAATCAGGTGATTGAATCAAATCAACAGGTTTACATATGCGTTATTACTGATCACAATCACAAGTTAAACATTAAGAATCTTATATTTTTATGAATGCCCCTTTGGCTTGTTATCAACTGTTATTTTGACCATATTTTAATCTAGAGTTTACTACTGCAACTTAGTATGGTACATTGTTGCTTTTTAGCATTCTACTTAGGTTTTATGGCCTTCGATAAAGCACAACACTTATGGCATTTAGTGCTCCAGCTTATTTATATCTGTCCCGTCTGTTACAACCTATGACTAAATAAGAACAGTTTGTTTCTGTCATGCCTATCTCTGCGATTGGTGACCCAAACCATGACCACACACACATGTAGCGGGTCCAGCAAAGGTCTGTAACCTCTCTCAATTCTACTATTCCTTGAATTAAATTCAATAAACCTCATATTGGTGCATATCAGATTTAAATATGCAAATTCATGTAGGACAGTCTTCCTTTCAAAATGCCCATCTTAAATCGTGTGCCTATTTACAAACCGTTAAAACAAATACTCCACACAATGCAATGTTAAAGCATTCTAAAGGTACTTTTTTACTAGTTATCTTTCTTTTTTATTTTACATTCCCATATCAGACTACTCTATCCTGTGACCCACTGAAGAAGCTGTGTATTAGCAGTAAAACATGTGTGAGCGAATTAACAATTATTGTCCAAGTCAGAGAAACATGAAGAACAAGGGATCATTGAACTATTAACAATATTCAACAAGATATATTTGTGTTTACATCATATGAAAATGAAAGATAAAAAAGTAATGGACACACTGCACCAGTATTCTGGAGGCACCCCGAAATACAAAAGGACTGAGCACAAAATAAGGACTCGGGTGTACTTCTGTGAAGAAAGTTAAAAGAATAAATGTAAACAATTAGTGCAGAGCAAATCCTACCTTCTATACTTTTTCAGTTTAAAAGCCTTGGCAAAAAGTGTATATATATCTGCAGCATGAAGAAGACACTGATGCTCTCAATGTGTTGTAAAATACCATTATTACGGCATCCAGTGACATGAAAATGTTTATACAACACGCCAAAGAATGTCATGGTAAAACACTGGATGAAAGTGACACTATTAACAAAGTTATAGAAGGTTTACTTTTAAAAGATTACCAGATATTAGAAGATATCCTAGCAGAATTGCCAACCAATTGAAAAAATGCTAATTTTAGAGCGATGACAGATTATGCACTGAATACATTAATCACATCTGCAAAGAGGTACGATAGGAATCAGCGAGGATACAAATAGGATACCAATGCTAGTACGCAATCATTTTTATTTATTTATTTATTTATATATTTATAGCATTTGTTATACGTCCAAACCCTTGGGTATCACGCTGTAGGTTACAGAAGGATTTACATATCTAGTTACATTGGAGGGAATGTTAAACAATTAGAGGCAAAGAACACAAATCTGAATATACAATTCAAGTTACAGTCGAGGCTGGGTTACACAGACAATAGTCAAAAATGCTGTTCTGAGAAAACTGTTCTTTTTGGACTCACAAAGGATATTAATTGCAACCGGTTGTGTATGCAAGGGTTTCTGGTATGGGGAGCGGTTCTACCCTAATCTCTGTTAAAGAACCAGGTCTTTAGTGATTTTTTGAAACTTGAGTGCACAGGTTCACCTCTCAGAGTCACTGGAAGGGAGTTCCAAGTTTTAGGTGCTAAGAACTGAAAGCTTGACCCTCCCACTTTCGAGAATTTGTAATGTGGGACCTGAAGTTGGGAACTGTAATTCAATCTTAATGTTCTTGTCGAATTCTTGGTTGTCACTGTATTAGTGAGGTAAATGGGGGCGGTCTGAATCGGCATTTAAAATGCACAGTGTTTTGAAGAGGATTCTTAACTTCATAGGTAGCTAGTGAGCTTCCTTTCTGATCTTTGAGATGTGGTCGTACTTTTTAATGCCAAGGGCTGCTGTTAGGGCTTTATTTTGTAGAAGTTGTAGTTTGTCAAGGTTGGCTTTGGACACGCCTCGGAGTAGCACATTACAATAATCCAGTTTGGACAGTATTAATGCGTGGGCGAGGGTGATAGAATTTTGAGGGGTCAAAATTGACGACTAAGTGAGATTAGCTTGGCTGTGTATGCAGTAGTTGAGGAGAGTGAGTTGATGTGCTTTGTCATAGTTAGGTTTGAATAAAGATTGTGTTACGGACTTGCTGGTCGTGCAGAGTATGAATACCTCCGTCCCCAAGTACCACACAGGCAATACCAGAAACACTGCCTGTGCGATCTTTGAGGCCACGGGTGTGGTAGTCTGTCAGGCCTGGATTCGGGAACAGCCAGAAGAACCCCTTGAACGCTGTAAGGCAATAAATGTTTATGTCTAGGGCAGAAATGTAATAACAAGAACACAGGAAGAGGTATCTAAGCACTGCTTACCTATGAGCACTGAAAGGTCACCCAGAGATGGGAAGAGGACTGGACCCCGGGCAATGATCCGTGGCTAGCTTCTCCTAGTGGGGTATGGCAGAAGTGAGCCACCGGGATAGCCTGATGGAGTCAGGGGCACAGACAGGTAAACACCTAGCGTAGGGCCGATGGCCAAAGTTCCAAGACAAGACGTAATCCGTAGAGTATCCAAAAGACAATTCTGTGGTCTGGCAACAAATGTCCAAAGTTCCAAAGCAGATTCAGGGCGTAGGCAAAGACAGTCCGTAAGACAAAAACGTGGTCGCGAAGGAAATCCAAATCCGAAATGAAGAACGAAGCATCACACAATCCTGGAGGAAAACAGCTGTGAAGCAACGCTTCCGTGTTTCCGGACGCATTTAACCAATAGCAGAAGTCATGTGATGCGTAACACGGAAGCGTTGATGCGTGATGGAACGTCACGTGATCCGTGACGCGCAGGTCTCCGTGAATGGACTCGGGGAACGTCACGTGAACCGTGACGCGCAGGTCTCTGTGAAAGGCGTCGGGTGTTGTGACCAAGCGGGATTCTCCAGTTTAGTTGCCAATGACGGGAGGGGCGATACACGCCAGGTCTATCATAACGTGCTCTATTAGGGGTGAGAGAACGTAAAGATGTTTGTGTGCCTGGGTGTGTGTGTCGGGTGATGGGATGGATGGAAGCTGAAGGTGGGTGTAGACATGTACCTGTAGGGGGTGCACTTGGCTGTGCGGAAGAGGTGACAGAGTCCCCCCTCAACGGCCCACGACCCCGTGGGCAGGCAGGGCAATCCCTATGGAAACGTGCAACAAGAAGCAGGGCATGGACATCCCGGAAGGGAACCCAAGAGCGATACTCAGGACCATAACCCACCCAGTCCACGAGATACTGGAGCCGACCCCTGTGAAAACGAGAACCCAAGATAGCACTGATTTCAAAGACATCAGGAGAGGACACAGAGACAGGGGCGGGTGGAGTATTGATACGGGTAGGAGCAAGGCAGGGCTTGAGGAGGGAGGTATGGAATACCGGATGGATCCGCCAAGTAGGAGGAACAGAAAGACGTAAAGCCACAGGATTCAGGACCTTGGCAATCTTGTAGGGACCAACAAAACAAGGCAGCAACTTGCGACAACCAGGGATACGTAAGTGTCGAGTCGACAGCCTAACCTGGTCGCCCACGCGGTACTCAGGTGCCACTGCCCGTCTCCTGTCCGCTTTCGCCTTCATCACCGTCTGGGCCTCACGGAGATGGACAAGGGTCTGCGCATGAACCTCGGCCAGATCGCGAGCACAGGCGTTAGCAGCAGGAGTAGCAGAGGAGAAATCAGGGAATGGAAGGGTGCGTGGATGTTGACCATACATGGAATAGAATGGGGAAAAACCAGTAGCTGAGTGGCGTGAGTTGCTGTATGCAAATTCAGCGAGATGGAGCATATTGATCCAAGAATCTTGGTACTGGAGGGTCAGACAACGCAGATATTGTTCTAGGGCTTGATTCACCCTCTCGGTCTGCCCATCGCTTTCTGGGTGATAGGCTGAGGAGAAGCGTACGTCAATACCCAGGAGCTTGGTAAGGGCACGCCAAAAGCAGGACGTAAATTGTGACCCGCGATCCGATATGACCTGTGGAAGACCAAAGAGACAAAAGATTGTCTTGAAGAATAAGCGGGCCAATGTCGGAGCTGAGGGTATGCCGGTACAGGGAATGAAACGGGCCATCTTAGTGTAGGAGTCGACGATAACCCATATGGTGTCATAACCCTGTCTGCGGGGTAGGTCCGTGACAAGGTCCATAGAAATCGTGTGTCATGGCTTGGGGGGAATGGGTAAAGGCTGGAGCAACCCCAGAGGACGTCCTCTACGTGACTTACATTGAGCGCAAATCGAACAGGTGTTTATGTAGTACTCTATATCCCTTCTCATGGACGGCCACCAGCACCACCGCTGTAGTAGTTCTAGGGTGCGTTGTTGCCCTGGATGACTGTTTATAGCAGCATCGTGAGACCAGACAAGCGCCTGGTTGCGTATGTCGCATGTAGGAAGGAACAACTTGTTTTGGATGAATGGCAACCCCTGCTGAAGAAGAATGTCCCATTCAGTGAGTGCATGAGGGTGTTGAGAGACCCATTGTCTAATGGCAGTAAGCATGGGCGGGGATGGTGTACACATACAGATAACATGGCCCTTCCCCAACAGTGTGTCTGGGAATGAAGACAGTGGTTCCCCCCCGGGAGAGTGGGAAAGCGCGTCCGCCTTGCCGTGGATGAGACCAGGCCGGTGCTTGACTACGAAATCAAATGCGGCAAAAAACAAGTGCCAACGCACTTGTCTACTGTTCACGCATTTAAGAGAGGCCAGGTCTTGTAAGTTCTTATGGTCCGTGTATACCACTATTTGATGCCTCGCCCCCATGAGATGATGTCGCCATGTTTGGAGCGCGTCCTTGATGGCCAGCAGTTCTTTCTCGGTCACCGTGTAATGAGACTCGGCTACGGAGAACTTCCGTGAGTGGTATGCTACCGGATGCAAACTACCCGTGGCTGAACAAGGTTGAGATAGTACGGCACCCAGTGCAAAGGAGGAAGCATCTGCCTCTAACACGAATGGAAGGTCTGGGTCAGGGTGTTGCAATACAGGGGCAGAAACTAACCTGGCCTTAAGCCCCTTGAAGGCCTCTTGGTGTACAGAGGTCCAGGTGAATGGGACAAGAGGGCTGGTTAGAGCAGTGAGTGGAGAAACAATGGAAGAGAAGCCGGCGATAAATCGCCGGTAAAAGTTAGCAAAGCCGAGAAATGACTGGAGCTGTTTGAGATTGACAGGGGTTGGCCACTCAGTGACAGCACGGACCTTTGACTGATTCATGGACAAGCCTCCGGGGGTAATAGGAAAACCCAGAAACTCCACCTCCCTCAAATGGAACAAACACTTTTCGGGCTTGGCTAACAAGGCGTTTTTCTTGAGGCACGAGAGAACTTCTCTCACGTGAGCTACATGTTCCTCCAGGGAGGACGAATAGATCAAAATGTCGTCTAAATAAACCACTACAAAAATATCCAAGATGTCAGAGAAGATGTCGTTGATGAAACGTTGGAACGTTGCGGGGGCATTACAGAGCCCAAAGGGCATCACGGTATACTCAAATAACCCCTGTCTAGAGCAAAATGCCGTTTTCCATTCGTCTCCACACCGCATGCAGATCAAGTTGTACGCCCCTCTTAGGTCTAGCTTGGTAAAAATAGATGCCTTCGTCAACCTATCCAGTAGTGTGGAGATGAGCGGAATGGGATATCGGTTCTTTACGGTGATGGAATTCAATCGTCTATAGTCGACGCACGGGTGCAAATCGCCTTCCTTTTTTGGCACAAAAAATATGGGGCTGGCAGCTGGGGAACAGGAAGGACGGATGTGACCCAAACGTAAAGCCTGTTGGATGTATTCCTTTAATGCCCGTTCCTCAGACTGCGACAATGAGTAGATCCTGCCCCTTGGTATGGGGGCATCTGGGAGAAGGTCAATAGGGCAATCATAGGGTCTATGAGGAGGCATACCTTCCGCTGTGGCCTTATCAAAGACCGTGTGATAATCGTGGTAATCAGCGGGGGTACCCGCCATAACGGCCCCCACGGTATGCGACGATGTGGCGTCGGGTGATACATCAACAATACGGGAGGAAGCCATAGCGCCAAGGATCGTGGCGGGTGAGGTGAGCGAGTCAGATTCTGTTAGGCAGAAATGTTGGCATACCTCAGACTCAAACGTTACTTGACCTGTTCCCCAATTGATCAAAGGGTTGTGGTGTCTCAACCAGGGAATCCCCAAAATAATGCCGAACTGTGGCATGGTGATGAGGTCGAAGGAGATGTACTCCCTATGGGTGCTTTGTATCACCACTTCCAGAGATGCGGTCTGATGCTTAATCGGACCAGAAGCCAGAGAAGTGCCGTCAACTGCTTGCACCGGTTCTGGGTATTCTTTTTTAATCAGTGGTAGATTGAGACGATGGGCTAATGCAATGTCGATGAAACAGCCAGTGGCCCCTGAGTCAATCACGATATGCACAGCATGGACGATCTCCCTAGTAGGCTTAAGTAAGGCATGAATTACAACCGGTCTGAAAGGACCGAAAATGGGCTCAGTGGGGGTTGTAGATAGGCTCGCCGGTGCCCCCTGTCTCATGGGCGAGCCTTCTGAAAACCCGGGTCTTGTTGTTTGGTCGTCGGGGGCATTCCTTTACATAGAGCCCGTTTAGCCCGCAATAAAAACAGGCATTATCGGTCCTCCGACGTTCTCATTCAGACTGTGTTATGGGGCTCCAGATCCCGCCTATTTGCATAGGTTCAGAGCTGGCGGAGGGAGTCGGGGCTGACTGGCTAGTGAATGTATTTTCTGCCTTCCGTTCGGATCTACGGGCATCCACCTGTAATGCAAGATATACTAGTTCCGAGAACACAGAGGGAAGGGCAGGAACCACAGAGAGAGCGTCTTTCATGGTATTACATAGACCTCGGTAAAACACGATTGCCTTCTTTTCCTCTGGCCAGGAAGTCTCTGCGGCGAGCTGATTGTATCGGGTAATGTACTCAATTAGCGTTTGCCTACCCTGTGTGAGGTCTAACAACTCCAGATCCCTTGACTGGGCCTTATAACGGGTATCGAACACTTTAGCCATTTCTGTCACTAAAAGATCAAAGTCGTACAAAGCAGGTTGGTCATTCTCCAGTAACGGGTTCGCCCAGGTAGCCGCTACCCCGGACAAATGAGACAAAAGAAAGGCAGCTTTCGTGACAGAATCGGGGAAGGCCTGGGGCCTACACAGGAAGTGGAGTTTGCATTGATTTATGAAAGTGCAATACTTCCGGTGGTCGCCCTGGTAACGTTCTGGAGCAGTGAGAGGGAAGGAGGTCGGGAGCAATACAGGAGTGGGGACAGGGGCAGGAGTAGAGGCGGACTGGACTGGAGGGGCGGGGTCCCCAAAATCGGTGTCTGCGGGCAGGGGATAACGTGTGCTCTGCAAAGCATCAAGACGATGGTGTATGGCGGTTGTGGCGGCGACCATGTCGGTCCTAAGGGCCGCCACGGCCTGCATTAAAGCGGTCACTGGGTCCCCGGCGGAGGGATTCATGGTCTGAACGACCAAGAGGCTTCACAGTCTGTTACGGACTTGCTGGTCGTACAGAGTATGAATACCTCCATCCCCAAGTACCACACAGGCAATACCAGAAACACTGCCTGTGCGATCTTTGAGGCCACAGGTGTGGTAGTCTGTCGGGCCTGGATTCGGGAACAGCCAGAAGAACCCCTTGAACGCTGTAAGGCAATAAATGTTTATGTACAGGGCAGAAATGTAATAACAAGAACACAGGAAGAGGTATCTAAGCACTGCTTACCTATGAGCACTGAAAGGTCACCCAGAGATGGGAAGAGGACATGACCCCGGGCAATGATCCGTGGCTAGCTTCTCCTAGTGGGGTATGGCAGAAGTGAGCCACCGGGATAGCTTCATGGAGTCAGGGGCACAGACAGGTAAACACCTAGCGTAGGGCCGATGGCCAAAGTTCCAAGACAAGACGTAATCCGTAGAGTATCCAAAAGACAATTCTGTGGTCTGGCAACAAATGTCCAAAGTTCCAAAGCAGATTCAGGGCGTAGGCAAAGACAATCCATAAGACAAAAACGTGGTCGCGAAGGAAATCCAAATCCGAAATGAAGAACGAAGCGTCACACAATCCTGGAGGAAAACATCTGTGAAGCAACGCTTCCGTGTTTCCGGACGCATTTAACCAATAGCAGAAGTCATGTGATGCGTAACAAGGAAGCGTTGATACGTGATGGAACGTCACGTGATCCGTGACGCGCAGGTCTCCGTGAATGGACTCGGGGAACGTCACGTGAACCGTGATGCGCAGGTCTCTGTGAAAGGCATCGGGTGTTGTGACCAAGCGGGATTCTCCAGTTTAGTTGCCAATCACGGGAGGGGCGATACACGCCAGGTCTATCATAACGTGCTCTACTATGGGCGAGAGAACGTAAAGATGTTCGTGTGCCTGGGTGTGTGTGTCGTGGGATGGGATGGATGGAAGCTGAAGGTGAGTGTAGACGTGTACCTTTAGGGGGTGCACTTGGTTGTGCGGAAGACGTGACAGATTGCCAATGCTGACAGCTCAGGAAGTCTTCATTCTATTAAAGACAAGGAGGCGAGCATTATGCTTTATCTTTCTTTAATACTGCCACAACAGCTTTTCAATTTATACTTTTAAACATCTACCTTTGTGCTTTTTTTTTTTTTTACAAAAAATTAAATAGCCAATCCGAAGTTTAAAAGTTTCAAACCAGAGTCTTACATCTCGAAAACTCTCTAATTCACACTCCAATGCACCTCAGGGAGTGCCGTAGTCATGACCCGATCCCATGCTCCAATGCGGTGATAGGCCATCCTATAAGAACCCTACTGTCTCAGGTCCTTTCCTCTTTCTTTCTTGCCTTGAAAATCCTCTGAAACAAATCCAACTCTGTTCTGAACTGTCAACAACCAACTTCCAATTTATAACTGAAACAGTGTTCTTGGAACCAAACGCCGCTGCTTCTCAGACGACAAAGAGCACTTCACCGGTCCCGTGATTGAGATCATGCTGCTTTCTGATCATCTCCTAGAAAAACAGAAACATATTCTTTTTAAGGGCGGGTGATAAGACAAAGTTGAACATGTGATATCAACATTATAACATCAACTTTCGAGTCTTTCTGGGTGGGATATAATGCTCGCCTCCTTGTCTTTAATAGAATGAAGACTTCCTGAGCTGTCAGCGTTGGCAATCTTTATTCTATGACAAGACAGGAGGCTCGCATTATGCTTCTTCAAAGCTAGCCACCACTCTATTTGCCAAATCTGACACTGGCTTGAAATAAAAAGTCTTAAAAGTAGACTCGGAGGACCAGTCGGCCGCTTTCATTATATCTTGGAGTGGCACTCCCGCTGCAAATGCTCTAGATGCCATCGCCCCTCTAGCTGAATATCCCCCAAACTGTGACAAGTCTATGCCTGCCCATTGCATTATCTCACGTACCCATCTGGCAATTGTCGCTGTTGCTACTGCATGAACAGGTTTTCTACGCGCTATTAGCAGCTGCGTTACGCCTCGCGGTCTCAGCAGTACTGTGGCTGTTTCATAATCTTTAATACATTGGGCTACGCACAGTTTCTTATTCTCTGTAAAATAGGGGTATGAAATCACTCGAGTGTTTGTTTTTGTTCTTTTAGCTATTGAAAATGCTACTCCCTCTGGATAGAAGATCTTCCTGTTTATCTCTAGCGCCTTTACATCGGAAACTCTTCGGCATGCTGTGAGACACAACAACATTGCCAGCTTGCCAGAGAGTTGCGATCGAGATAGATCTTTATTGTGTGGCCATGCTAGAAACAGCTGAAAAACGTCCCTGACATCCCATAATGTTGTATACTTAGGTTCTGGGGGCTTTCTTAATTTCATTCATCTCAAAAGACGCAAGACTGACGGATGTTCTCCTATAGCTTTACTATCTACCATGTCATGACCTGCAGAGATCGCGGACCGCAGTACACCTATCGTCCTGAAGGCACTACCTTCTTGGAATTTCATTGCTAGGTAGTTCAATAATTGTACTACAGGGGCAGAAACGGGATCCAAACCATGCTCTGTGCACCAGTAAGCCCAACTCTTCCATGCCGTGTTATAGCTCCTGACGGTGGAAGGCGCCCATGAATCTCTGATACAGTCTGCAACGAGTCGTGAAATGCCTGGCAATTCCCCCTTTCTCCTGAAACCTTGCAAGCTATCAGTCGCAGGGTGCCTGTCGATACTAAGGGGTGAATTCTCCCGATTGGGTCTAGTAGAAGGTCGTGCTGCTGTGGAACTATCCTCGGAAAATCCGTAGAAAGTTCCATCGCTACTGGAAACCAAGGCTGCGATCTCCAGAGGGGAAGGACTATTAATAGGTCTGTTCGCTCCCTGCGCACTTTCGCTAGTGCTCTCGAGATCATGAGAAATGGAGGGAAGGCATAATTCAGTGTTCCATGCCAAGGTTGGAGGAAGGCGTCTGTGCCCGCTGCCCCTGGGTCTAATCTCCAACTGAAATAAGTCTGCGTCTTAGCGTTCAGTCTGGACGCAAATATATCTATATGAACGGGACCCCAGAGGTTCTGCAATCTGTTGAACACACTCGGGTGTAGTTTACAATCGCTTGAATCTACAAGATATCGTGAATTCCAGTCCGCTCTCTCGTTGAGCGTCCCTGGCAGATACTCTGCTGTGACTGCTACTTGATTCTGAAGGCAGTAGTGCCAAAAATCCTTCGCTAGTTCTGCTAGCATCCTCGATCTCGTTCCTCCCAACTTGTTGATATAACGCACTGCTGAAATGTTGTCCATTTTGAGCAGAATGCAACACCGAACTTTGTCCTTCGTAAATGCTTGTACTGCAAAGGACCCTGCCAAAAGTTCGAGACAGTTTATGTGCATTTCTAGTTCCTGTTCCGACCACTTCCCCCTGTCTCTAAGTTCTCGCATCTGGCTCCCCATCTGGACCTGCTTGCATCTGATTCTATGACGATGTCCGGTGAGTCACTGAAAATCGCATGGCCATTCCAGGCCTCCATGTTGGCGAGCCACCAGTGGAGTTCCGAGATCGCTTCTGGGTCTAGAGTCACTAGCTGGTGATATCCCACCCCCTCTTGTAGGTGTCTTATCTTGAGCCTCTGTAGAGCTCGATAATGGAGCGGACCCGGAAAAATCGCTTGGATCGAAGCAGCTAGCAGGCCAACTACCCTTGCAAGAGCTCGAAGAGATATGACTTTCTTTGCTATAACTGTTCTGAGCTCTTTCTTTATAGCCTTCACTTTGTGATGTGGTAGCTCTAGGGTTGCTTTGTTTGTTTCTATACTGAAACCCAGGAATTCTATATTTTGCACTGGCACTAGCTGAGATTTGTCTAAATTTACTAGGAATCCTAGCGAGGTCAAGAGCGTGAATATCCATTGCACGTTCTTGGAAAGCGTGACTTTGTCTGTACCCATGACGAGAATGTCGTCTAGGTAAATGATTATGCGAATGCCTCGCTCTCTTATGGCTGCTGCAACGGGTTTCATCAACTTGGTGAATGCCCAAGGCGCCGATGCTAGTCCGAACGGAAGACACGTGAAGTGCCAGATCGCTCCTTCCCACCGAAACCTCAGATATTTCCGAAACTCTTGATCTATCGGAATCGTTAGATACGCGTCTTTGAGGTCTAATCGCGCTAACCAGTCCCCCGTCCGGAGGAGATCTCGGAGTAGATGAATGCCCCCCATCTTGAAATGATCACTCTCGTGAAGAGTTCTTTTGAGTTGGAGGCTGGCTTATTAATGCAGGAGTTCAGGTCATTGGCTTTGTGTTCAATGATGGATTTTTTGTAATTTTTGATTACTTCCTGAAGTGAATTAGCCGTCTCTGTGCTGGGCGATTTCTTATGAGCATGTTCCAATGCTCTTTTGTGCCATTGTAGGGTGATCAGTTCTTGGTTAAATCAGAAATTGGTGCGTTTGGTTGGGCGAGGTATTTTGTTTATGAGGGGGGCTATGAGGTCAATGGTATTTTTTAGGCCATTGTAGTACGCTCTGGCGATGCTACTAGACGCAGCCGTTGGGTCTCCGAGTATCGTAGCAGAAAGGGCTTCTGCCAGCGTTGGTGCGAGGCTCTCAGCTGTGAGATTATGTGTGTTTCTGTGGTGTTGGTAGGAATTGTGTGAGGGGTATGTTTCTCTAATGTCTATAGAGAGAAGCAAATAAGGTGGTGGTCTAACCATTAAATACCTGTGATGAAGTTGATGGTTAAGCTGACATTAAGAGTCAGAACCCAGTCCAGGATTCTCCCCTTGCCATGGGTGGGTTTGGTCACCATTTGGATGAAGTTCATGTCGTGCATTGCTGTGCAAAATGCACTTACTTTATGATCTTAGGGGTCATTGAACCCTACGTTGATGTCCCCTAAGATAATGAACTTAGTCTTGGGTTTGAGAGAGGGTGCGATTTGCTAGCGGAATTTCTGTTTACGGATGGCTAGGTTTGTTAGAGGCTCGGTAGATGATGAGGAAGTTAAACGTTGTTTTAGGATCTGTTAAAATCTTTAGGTATTTTAGGTGAGGCATTTTGTATCCCTCTATAGGGTCTATGGGGCATGTTCCCAGATTTAAACTAGCTTTGGTGATGATTGTAACACCACCTCCTTGTGCGTTGATGCGGTCTGCTCTGTGTATTGTAAACTCTGGAGAGATTGCCAACGCTAATAGTGGTCCAGATGCTTGGTGGAGCCAAGTTTCTTTGATGACTAGGAAGTCCAGTTTGTGGTCTAAGATAAGATCGTGTTTCTCAACGGTATGGGCTCCTAGGGAACGCACGTTAATAAGTGCGCCTTTGAGTGTGTGACTGTTTTTGACTGATGATTGTGAAAGATGGAGTTGAGGTGATTTGGGTGGTGCTTGGGTTAAGGAGCTGGGGGTGTTAGCTATGCTTCTTGTGCAAGATAAATGCTGTGTGACACATCCGGGTTTCTGAACTTTATAGTGCTGATTGGGTTGCGGGAGGGGCCTGTTATCGGGGTGGAGGTTGTGGGTTGGTGGACTGTGGGAGTATGCGGGTCATGGGCAGCAGGATGCTCGCTGACTTTAGATATGGTCGATGCTTTGTTTTTCTTGCATGCTTTCTTGTAGGATTGCTTGGTGGGGAAGGGCGAGGTATTGGGGAGAAATGGATTAGGGCAGGGAAAAAGGTGGTGTCGGTAGCAACCTAGTCTCGCCAGTCCATCGTGCAGTGGGATGAAGGCACGCCCTGAGCAGCATGCTGCATTATGTGTGTGTAATGCATCAGACATGCTATGGTGGCGTGTGGCGCTCTGGCGGGTGAGAGTGGCCGTAGAGGGTATCTACACTGAACGCCTAAGGAGACTGTAGTCAATGCCACAGTCTGCAACAGTGACGGAGCCTGTGGGATCCTAACCAAAGGGTCAATGGAGGGTGGGCCGGTAGTTAATGAATCTAGCAAAACGTAAGATCAAGCAATAGTGCAATAGGTCAATTTACGTCATAGCATCTTCATATGCAGAGTCTCAAAGTGAACAAGAATCAGATATTACTACAGCAGTAGCAACAACAAGCACATATCATACTACTAACCCAACCTGTTTTTTGTTTTTATAAGAAAAAGTGGATTGCTACCGAAATTTCACCTGGACCCATAAACACAGAGTAGAGTACATGTTGAAACCCCTAAACCAGAAAGAGGTACTACAGCAGCACACAGAAGAGCAGGGACAACACATGAAGAGAAGATGGAGGACCAACCATCAGCTTCAAACAGAAGGACAGATTGGCTGGACAGAACACACAAAATATAATTTTATTTGTAAACTAAGGGACAGCATTTTCAGCAGATATGAACACAGCACTCCAGAATGGTCAATATTTGTGTCCCAACAAGGGCAATGACTGTATGAAATACATATAGACCTGCATAAACTTTAAACTAAAGAAATCCTACACCAAGCAATATCTTCTAGCGATGGACTGCCCAGCCCCCTCAGACCTTTCTTTGAAATTCGTAGCAAATGCCACCACACGTGATGACACTCAGACCTACAGATAAGGGGTGTATCACCAACTTTTATTCTCTACAAATGGGCAAATACTCCCATAAAATAAACATAGGGAGTAAAAATACTCCCAACAAAAAATAGGAAACATACACATAAGGTGCCTCTCCTTCTGCCTTCACATACACAACTCTGTGGATATGTTTGGACCAGTAGCACACTTTATGCCACAGGAGGAAACTACTCAACTACTAATTGCCTGGTCTGCAGAGGAAAAAAATGCATTTTTTAATGTGCATGAATGACTAGGTGTAAAGAAATATTTATTACAAAAACATGTGTTTTACAGTTAAAACATGTGTACTGACTTATAAAATATTTCCATTTAGAATGGGACATTAAAAAATAGGGACTAAAATACTCCCACTTCCAGATCTTATCGGGAGCATTGATAACACTAAACTCTGAAAACTATATTTCAGTTCAAGACTTTGCTACAGATAATGACATTTGCAGGAGCTACAGTCTGTACAGATTCGAAACCCACATTTCTCTTTAACCCTTTGCTAACACAGGAGACCATTATTTATATTTTTCAAAAGGCAGGCAGTTACAAATTATGTACATGCTGTGATGAATCGAGGGAACTTGTCCCTTATCCCTGTTACGTTTCGGCAGAGATTGTCTCCTCTGCGGACTATGTCATGCTCACAGACCCCCTTGAGGGACCGCTACAGGTTGCCATGGCGCCTGTGCAAGCTCCGGCGGACTCTGTGTCAGCTGACACGTCTTGCATGTAGAAAATGTGTATGAAAGCCATGCCCCCTTACTGGTTAAAAAGCTGCCGTCTTCCGTGGGCTCGTTGCTGCTAATTAAGCTTTGCTTGCCGCCACGGTTACGTCCGTTTGTTTGTGAAGCTATTGTCACAAATTTCTGATTGCTTTCCTGGTTCCAACCTTCGCTTGACTCCTCAACTGATTTCCTCTCCTAAATTTGGCATTGTTCTTCGACCGTTACGGTACTGACCCGGACCGCTCTCGGACTGCCTCCTCTCTCCTCCTGGTTACGGCCATCATCTCCTGGGATCAAAGCGGTACGTCACTGGATCGCTAATCCCCGCTCCTACTACCTTCTTGCAGTTCATCTTGTAAATAGTGCCCCGGAACGCCACAACTGTTCTGAAGGTTGTGCCTACCTTACACTCTAAGGTACTCTTGCTTTGCATGTTATTTGGATTGCCTGCCATCTCTCTCTGCTACTGCTCCACTCTTTTAGGATTACTATACTCTGAACTGTTTCCTAAGTGCATATTGTGACGCTTTCCAGCGATTGCACCAACCCGACTCTAGTGCGACCCTCTTGCCGCCTGGGGTATTTTCCCTGTACTAACTTACCTGTTTATTATTTTATCCTGTTGTTTTTGCTTCATCCTGGACTTCATTAATCCTTGAGAATCCCACAACTCAGGTCTGTTGTTTTTGGTTGATTATCTTATAGATCCTGTTGGAACACTTCCACTCATATCATATATTTCTTTATAATTGGGCTTATCTTACTTTGTAGGCAAATCCCAATCCAGGGGGAGCTCCACTCCAATCCTTATCTAGGTATTTTTCTCCACTGCTGTTGTTTGATTCCGTTACTAGTTCTTCACAACAATGCTAATCTTCTTTGTATTTCCTTTTCAGCATTGGGCTTTGGCGGTGTGTGTTCTCCCCGCTCCTTTATTCAATAGACACCTCTGCCTGTTCAGATTGAAATAGCAGAGAGGTACATTGTAGAAAAGAGCCCCTCCTTGAGGAAGCCTGAATCTTTGTATTCAGGGGAGCTGGAACATTGGAGGCTAAACATCCATTCCTGTATTACTATTGTCTCCAAGGTCTTCTAATCCCGACCTACTTCCAGAGCGGTGAGTAACAATCCCCAAGAGGGAGCCTCCCCATAAGGATAGGGAGGTGGGCCCATTCCGCAACACCCTCCCTAGAGGTCGAGGCAAGTGGGACCTCCCCGGGAGAGATTCCCCAAGGACTCCCGTTCCAGTGAGGAACTCCCTGAACAAAATCACATAATGGCATATATGGGACTGTCTCACATATCCAATCCTTCCAATTGAAAAGACTTGCCAGAAGAGGACGATAACATATGCTACCAACAAGGGAATAGAGCAGTTGGCTCTTTAAGTGAAAATTATAAATCCACTGGGACGAGTTGATTTAAAGAAGCGTATTCATTAGTCTCAGAGAGGGAGGCAAAAGCGAAGAGAGAGGATTGTATGCTGAAGCAGGGGAAGTCGCCTGGTAATGTTACGCTAGCTAGAGGTGGAGCCGTGGATGAGCGCAGAGCCCGCGAAGTCCAAAATTGCTAGAAGCCTGCAATGGAGAGCGAAGTTCTTTGTAGTGAGAAGGAGAATGAGAGGGTTTCCGAGGGGTAGGGGAAGATTTTCACGAGGAGGTGGGTCATTTGGCAGGGTCGGAGGAATGGGGCTCCAGTTTATTGGGTCTATGGGAGGTAACTATGGAGATCCAGTGTTGGTCGTGTGGAAGGATGAGGCATGTGGCACTAGTTTTTTAGAGCAGGCCACAGTATTTCAAGATAGGTGTCCAGCAAATGCAACCCCCGACCATGCCATGTGTCCCAGGTTTTGTGCAATTGCTGCAGGTTTGGGTTGAGCAGAACCTGTCACCTTGGACTGCATGGATCTGTGTTTCAACTGACCGTGCCAGCACAGGCATGGTAGAAAAATCCTTTACCCAAAGGAACGTCACTTACTACACTGGAGCAAGTGTTTTTGGAGGCAATCCTTTCCTGCTCCCCTGTGCTAATATGTACCTGGATTAGGACAGCCCAAAGGGATGTCTGATGTGTCCAGTCCTGTCTGTTAATGCTGATCCAGAAGAGTAACCCCGGATAGGTGTACAGGTTATGAATGATACAGGGCTACAAAAGCTTGCATCAAGGAAGGCGAGTTCCCCTTGTCAGGCAAAACAATGGACACACAGGGATTCTCTGTGGCTTTCCTGTTGGTTCCTTACAGTGAGGATCCACTTATTAACGTAGGTACACAAAATGCATCTGCTCCCTTGTTGTATTGTGCAGATACCCTGGCAAATCTTTTGCGCAGAGATCTCCTCAGTGGACTCCACATGTTGATTGTTTTCATAGAGGAAGTTATAGTATGCTCAACTCCAGGTTTGTATCCGGTAAGTGAAGCAGCACTTTTGCATGCATACTGTAGTGTTCCTTTATGGAGTGATGGGTCCCGGGAATCAGAGCTCAGACATGGCGAGTATCGATTGAATTTTTATTTCGGGCTGCTGAGCCGCAAGAGGTAACAGGCACCATTGTCACAGTTCTCTTAGAAGCAGTAGTTATCTAAAAAGACAGGATGGTTCTGTCAAGCAGTGTTGAGGAAGGTGGAGAGTGACACACAGTCTTGTGCGTCAATCCAACCTTATTGTTAAGGGACGTGTCCAATGAACAATTGTTCAAAGATACAGGAGAGATTTGGGTGTCTTGCCAGATATCGATAGAGCAAAGGGAAGTACCACAGACCATGCTCATCATTAGAAATACATCGCCATATTGGAAGGAGGATTTGGAGAAGGTTTCCGGACCATTCACGGACCAGCCATCCTCACAATGAGGGGGTGTTAAAGAGTGTTGGAGCAGTACAAATACAATTGAAACCTGGTGCGATACTACCACATGTTAAACAGTAACCCATGTCTAGAGAGGCTGACAAATGTGTTTATGAGACCATTATGGCATTGTTGAAGCAAGGCATAATCCAACCTTCTGTGTCCCCATGTAACATGGCCATCTATGAAAGCGAAGGGGTTCAGTTGGAGGATGGTCCAGGATTTGTTCCCTCTCAATAACATTGTTGAGGCAGAGTTCCCTACTACCATTCTCTGTAATATCCGTACTGGGTTGACCTACTTCACAGTGATTGATTTAAAGAATGGATTTTTCTCAGTCCCCTTAAACCCCGATTCTCAGTATCTCACAGCGTTTAGATATTTATTTATTATTTATTTATTTATTCAGATTTATTTAAAGCGCACATCAGCCCGGGGGCATCGTGGCGCTGTTACATGAATACATACATAGTCTGGTTACAATGGAAGGAAGATGGTTACAAAGCAATTTTCATTACAGGAAGCATTTCGTATCGAACACTTTTAGTATCAGATGTGTGCGAGCTGAGGTGGGTGAAGGGAAGGTGGAGTTAGTTGAATAGCGTGGTTTTGAGGGATTTGCGAAAGAGATACAGAGATGGTTCTGCTCTAAGCGCGTTGGGGAGGGCATTCCATAGCTTAGGTGCTATGTGAGGGAAGCCAATGCCGCCGGCTTTGGCTCTTTTTACAGTAGGTACTTGGAGTTGGTTGGCGTGGTGACTTCTTCTGGGGCGGATGGAGGAGTTCTTGGTTATAGTCTCAGATAGGTAGGGGGGTGCTGTGTGGTTAATGCATTTGTGTGTGAGGGTGAGGATTTTAAAGTTGATCCTTTCCTTGACTGGGAGCCAATGGACGCGTCTTCTGGCCTGTGAGATATGGTCAGTTTTGGGCATGTGTAGTGCAGCACGGAGGGCATTGTTTTCATAGGTTCAAGCACACAAGTTTGACCCAGGGGTACTGAGAGTTTCTGAGTGTTTTCAATTGGGTGATTCAGAGGGATTTGGGGAATTTGCATGTGTCTAGTACAATAATCCCCTACTTGGATGATGTACTACTAGTCCGTAGCACTTCAGAAGAGCAGTGTTGAGGAGATTCAATTACGGTCCTTACCATGCTTGAGGAGGCGGAGACGGGGTACAAAGTGGACAAAGAAAAGTTGCAATACTGCCAGACAGAGTAGTAGTAGTATATTTAGTATATTTGGGGCAAGTGATATCGCCCACAGGAAGAAAGGTAATGCCAGAGAGAGCTGCCACAGTTCTGAATATGCCCCAACCAGTGACATTGAAACAAATACAGCAGTTTTTGGGGCTCTGTAACTATTGTAGATCATGGATCTTTGACTACTCTTGTTACACAAGGCTGTTACTCCACTGGCTTAAGAGAGCGCAGAGCGTGAAGGGTCCGATAGAATGGTCTGAACAGATGGTGACCTGCTTTCGGGAACTCAAGCCTGCAATTAGTAATGCTTAGGTTTTAGAAACCCCTAATTACAAGAAACCATTTAATTTATTTTTCTCATTCGAACGGGCAAGCAAACATCGCTAGGCCATAAACCTTTAGCGTACTACAGCGGATCCCTAGACCCAGTGATGCAAGTACAGTTTCCTTGTGAATAGGCTTTAGTGGCAGCGGCTTTTGCAATTCAAAAATCATCAACCATTAGCATGAGTTGCCTGGTGACATTGTATGTGGCGAATACGATCTTGGAAAAGTCTAAGTTGACTTTGACGACCCGAAGAGTCTCTGGGTATCTTATTTATCAAATGCTTCCATGTATCCAGAACGGTGTCACCTAGTCAATCCTGTGACATGTGTAGCCGAGCCAGTGATACCTGATGGCATTGTCCATGATTGTGCGACTTATGAGGGAAAAGATGAAAAGAGAACAAATGTTAAGGAAGATGCGTTGGAGGGAGGTGAGGTACTCTTTGTTGATGGGCTCTCGACAATTAATCAGGACACGGGTGAGAGGCATATGGGTGTGGCCATTGTGGGACTTGTAGATGGGGAATACCAGGTCAGGATGAAGAAACGGTTGCCTTCACATTACTCAACGCAAGCGGTAGAACTAGTGGCACTTATAGAGGCACTGGAACTGAGTAAGGAGAAGGCAGTCACTATTTATTCTGACTCTGCGTATGTAACCTCCATTGTACATTTAGGCTTGTCAAGTTTAATGTTAAGGATATTTGTACCGCGCACTATCACCACCGGAGTGGTCCCCTGGCGCTCTTGCGGCACTGAAAAGGGAGGGCGGGTGAGTTAGTGGGAATAAGTGGGGAAAAGTGCAAGAGAGCAGTGATGTGCTGTTGGCTTCCTCAACCCGGTTAAAGCACGCTCGCTGGGCTTGGGGTGTTTTCCGGTAGGTAGCATCCGTGTGCTGTTGTGCAAGTCTCTATGTGTGGTTTGTTTTGTTGTTGCAGTGTAGTGAAGTTTGTGCGGGTTGTTGTGTTATAGGCTTGTGTTTGGTTAGAGTTTGAGAGGTGTATGCAGAGGGGTGAAATTGTTAGTGGATTGGCTAATTGGCTGCTGCCTGGAAGCAAAGTGCTAACTTCCACATTCCCTCCAAGTGCGGCGCTCGAAGATCTCTGCATCTCCATCCAGATCCGGCACTGGCCGACACCCATGATTCCTTCCACACATTACGCCCACCCACATTCATAACCGTGTCCAAGTTCATCCCCCGCCCACCTCCATCAAACCTGTCTGTATGCGGGGCAGGCAAGTGTTCGTGATCCATCCAAATCTGGCCGTGATAGCATTCTGAATCCAGTCCATACGTGGCATCAGTCAACCAACGCTACTCCCTCCAGATGTGGCAGTGGTTGGCATTCAAAGTCCTGTCCAGCCGCTCACGCAGGTTAGTGTTTTCAGCCCCTTCGAAGCGTCGCACATGGCAATATTCGCAACCACATCCAGGAGTGGCACCTGCCATCATTCAAAACTCTGTTTGGGCCTGGCGCATGTCAATGTCTACAACTCAGTTCAAGGGTGGCAACTGCCAACATTCACACAACTCTAGCCAAGTATGGTACCTGGTAGTGTTCATGGAGTGGGTGCGGTTGTTGGATGGATTTGGGCAGGGATGCTAATTTATGTCCTCATGGGTGTGCCGCTTATGTCCTATTCGATCTAGCGTCATCTCTCTTGTTATTATAGGAGTTTCCCTTAGTTGGTTCTGGGTGTCGTCAGTGTCATCCTACATTCTGTCATCCTGTTCTTTGTGTTTCCTGTTTGATTGTTTGGTTGTTTCAATTTCAATCTGTGGTGTTGAATAGCCAGGTCTTTAGTAGTTTTCTGAATTGTGGGTGGACTTTGGCGTTTCCTATTTCTTTCGTGATGTTGTTCCAGGTTTTACAAGCTAGGTGGGAGAAGGAGGAGTCCCCTAGTTTTTTCTTGAGGTATGGTTTTGGTTCCAGGCGCATTTCATTGCTTGATCTGAGGAGTCTCGTTGGCTTGTAGATTATTTTCTTTTGTAGGAATTCAGCTCCCTGTCTGTTGATTGCCCTGTGTGTTGTGCACATTGTTTTGAAGGTGATGTGATCTTTGTCCGGGAGCCAGTGTAATATTTTTAGTGCTGGAAGTGATGTGATCTCTTCTGGATAGTTTGAGGAGGAGTCTGGCTGCTGCATTTTGAATGCATTGTAGTTTCTTCAGGAGGTATTCTGGCATCCCAAGGTAGAGGCAGGTTGCATAGTCGATTCTTGACATGAGGGCAAGAATTGTGAGTGTTTTGTGGGTGAAGGAGAGGAAAGGTAAGATTCTTCTTGTTGTGTGAAGGAGGAAGAAGCATTTCTTGATTATTGCATTTATTTATGGTTCTAAGGTTAGGGTGTTGTCCATCAGGACTCCCAGATTTTTTATTACCTTATATGGTGTTGGCGCAGTTCCCATTTCCGTCGGTCAGGGAATGTAGGTGGTGTTCTCTTGGATTTTGGATATAATCATGATTTCTGTCTTTCCTAGGTTGATTTTCAAGTTGTTGGCGTTCATCCAGTTAAAGACTTCTTTTAGACACTCAGTTAGGGTTGAGTGATCGGCTTGAGTGTCTTCGATTTTGTAGATGATTTGAGTGTCGTCTGCGTAGTTGTAGCATGTAATATTGTATATTTTGAAAATTCTGATTACTGGAGTCTGGTAGATGTTGAAGTATATTGGTGATAGTGAGGATCCCTGTGGTACTCCACAGTCGTTAACTCGTGGAGTAGATTTGAATGGTTTTATCCATACAGTTTCTGTTTGGTCTGCTAGGAATTATTTGATCCAGAGTAGTGCTGTGTCCGTTATACCTATATCTTCCAATCTTTTGGTTAAGGTGTCATGGCTAACTGTGTCGAAGGCTGAAGAGAGGTCGAGCAGAATCAGAGCTGAGGTTGTGTTGGAGTCCGCGTTTGTTTTTAGGTTTCCCCAGATGGATAGTAGTGCCGATTCTGTTCCTCTTGCAGGCCTGAAACCGACCTGGGCTTGGTCTAGCAGGTGGTGTTTTTCTACATGTTCTTGGGTTCATTTGTATACATAAGTTTCTAGGAGTTTTGCCGGGTAAGGAATGTTTGAAATCAGTCTGTAGTTGGAGAGGTCTTCCACGTCACCACGTGTTTTTTAAAAGCGGTTTGATGTATGCTGATTTGAAGGATCTTGTTACAGTTCCTGTTGTGAGTGAGAGATTTCGGAGGTTTCTGTAGTATACTGATGGCGTTCCTTGTGTGAGGATTGATATGTAGATGTCAGGGGTACAGGGATCCATGAGGGATCCTGCTTTCTTGCTGTGTTTTACCAGCTTGGCGAATGCCTCTGCTGATATTTCAGGAAAGATTTGGAGTTTGTGCTGTGGCTCTTCGTTAGGTCCGGTTGTTTGAGTGTTATGGTTGGTTTGGCTTTGTATGATTCGTCGGATGTCGTGATTCTGTCATCATAATGCCTTCTCTTTGCCTTTTGTATTTCCTTCTTGTATGCACAGATGTGTTTCTGGAACAGTATTCTCTTGTCTTGGTTGTATTCTTTCCTCCATTCCAATTCTATCTTCTTGTCCTTTTTCATGGTGCTTAGTTGTGGGGTAAACCATTTTTGCATTGCCCTTTTTTGTTTGAGGGGGTAAACGTTTTTTCCGGGGCGATGTTTCCAATTGTATCAGCAATCCATTGGTGGAGTAGCTCTGCTTTCCCGTCTAGGTTGGCCAGCTCTAGTTCTGCAGTTGACGGTTTGTCATCTCCAATTGTTCCATTGGGTTGCTTTCTTTGACAGTAATCCAGTTTCTTTTTGTGATGGTTGTGAGCTTAAGTTTTTCCTTGGCAAAGATTGCGTCAAGGGTGTGTCCTGCCGAGTGTGTTGCCCCTTGTTACGCTCACCTTATCTCGGCAGGGGGCATCGTCGTTACCAGGCGTGAGGAAGTCCGCAGGCGTGCTGGGCTTGGGCAGCTCAGTAGATTCGGTTTACTCGGGATCTGCGCCTGTGATGGGGATCTGTGGTGCTCATTTATCGACCTCGGAAGGATGAAAGGCTGAGTTTGGCCCTGCCGGGATTCGAACCCGAGTTAGCAAGCTCTGCACGGATGTTAAAGCGAGCGCTCTACTCGCTGTGCCACTTGACCGGCATGACCCGCAGTTTGGTGTAGTATGCACCTCCGGTATGGTTCCAGCGTCTGGTTTGTCCTTTCCGTTTGGCCTTCGGTCTGGGGGGGGTGGCTCGTGGACAGACGAACATCGATTTTTGCGAGTTCACAGCTTTTCCTCCAGAATTTTGAAATGAATTGACTGCCACGGTCTTATATCAAGACTGACGGGAATCCGTGTAGCCAAATGATTTTTTCCAGGAATACTTTTGCCAAGGTGAAGGTGGCTGGGATGAAGTGGGCCATCTTTGAGAATAAGTCCACCATGACCAGAATAGTGTTGAAACCTCTACAGGGCGTCAGGTCTGTGATAAAATCAAAGGATAGTGTGTGCCAGGGTGTAGGAGGCACCTCTAACAGATGCAGGAGACCTGTAGGCTTTTGCTTTTGTGATTTGTTTTGTGCACAGATCCCGCAGGTTGACACAAACTGGAATACGTCCTTCCGCCAAGTTGGCCACCAGTAGCTTCTCTTGATCTTGGCCAATGTTTTGGCCACTACCGGGTGTCCCTAAATCAGCGAGTCATGGTAACTTGCTATAACTTGATCCTGTAATTCCTTGTTTGGGATGTAGAGACGTTCCTGGTAGTACGGTAACAACTGTGTGTTGCTTGCCTTTCAGAAGCCATGCCTGCTGTGTCTCTTGGTCCATGTGACGTTGAATTCTGGCCCTTAGGTCATCCAGGGGTGAAGCTGCTATAAGCGCCCCCATAATTTTCTCCTCTGGGATGATGGCTACTGGGTCTGGCGCTGCATATGCCTCTTCTCCTCCACCCATACGAGACAGATCGTTGGCTTTGCCATTACGTACCCCTGGCCGGTAGGTGGTCACGTAGTCGTACTCTGCAAAAAAGAGGGCCCATCGGAGCTGGCGGGACGACTGCGCTCTGGCTGTTTTTAGGTATTGCATGTTGCGTTGGTCGGTGATTACTGTGACCGTGTGCCTGGCCCCCAAGAGGTAATGCATCCATGCCTTGAAAGCAGCCTTAATCACCAGGAGTTCTTTGTCTGTGACAGTGTAATTCAGTTCCGGAGCTGTGAATTTACATGACCAAAACGCTATGGGTGCAGTTGACCGGTGTCTGGGTTTTTCTGCGAGAGAACCGCTCCCATAGCTATGTTGGAGGTGTCAGTTTCGACCACGTACAGGAGGTCAGGCCGAGGGTGTTGAAGAACCGGGGCTGAAGTAAATTCCGGTTTCAAGTTTTGGAAGGCTTCCTCCTCCTCTATGGACCAGTGAAAGTGCTTGTTCTTTTTCAGCAGGGAGGTGATTGGATGAACTATCTGCGAAAACCCTGGGAGGAAACAGTGATAAAAATGTGCAAACCCGAGAAATCTCTGAACTCCTTTTACTGACGATATGGAAGGTCAGTTGAGGATGGTGTCCACCTTTCGGGTATCCATTCGGACGCCACATGGGGTAAGAATGAAGCCTAGAAACTCGACGTCTGTTACATGAAAAAGCATTTATTTTAGTTTGCCATACAGACGGTGTTGCTGGAGTTTTTCAAGGACAGCACGAACATGGGCGATGTGGTCTTCCTTTGAGACTGAATATATCAAGATGTCATCGATATAGACAAGAGCACAGACATAAAGTAATTCCCGGAGTACGTTGTTCATTAAGAACTGAAACGGCGGAGGGGCGTTACAAAGCCAAAAAGGCATGACCTGGTACTTGTACAGGCCATATTTCATACGGAAGGCGGTCTTCCACTCGTCCCCCTTTTTAACTCTTACTAGGTGGTAGGCCCCTCTAAGATCCAGTTTGGTATAAATCTGGGCATCCTTGACTTGGTCCAAGAGTTCTGGGATGAGCGGCAAGGGGTAGCGGTTTTTAACCGTTATCTGATTCAGGGAACGATAGTCAATACAGGTCCTCAGATCCCCCTCTTCCTTGGGCACGAAGAAGAGGGGGGATGCCACAGTTGACTTGGATGGGCGGATGAAGCTGTTTGCTAAATATTGGTCGAGGTAGGTTTTTAAGTAGAGGTTTTCCTGTTCGGTGAGTGTGTAGATCCGACTGCAGGGGATCTGATCTCTGGGTCTGAGGTCTATTTGGCAGTCGTAGGGCCTGTGCGGAGGCAGCGTATTTGCCTGCTCCTTTTTGAAAACATCCTTGTAATCCAGGTATTCGGACGGCAACGTGCCTGTTAGGCCTAGCATACTACCTTCCTTCGGAAGAGTCCTCAACTGTCCTCCCGGGAGAGACCTCATATTGTAACAGGAACCAGCACATTGCTTTGAGAAGGTCAGAACCCTCGCTCGCCAGTCAATTCGGGGGTTGTGGGCCTCCAGCCAGGACATTCCCAAAATCATTTGGAACTGGGGAGCGCTGATGAGGTCAAATATGTCTTCCTGATGGCCGTCCTGACAAAGCAGTTACTTCTTACGTACATTGAGTTACAGGGCCCGAAGACAGCTGGCTACCATCGACAGCCGTGACGTGCTCAGTTGTCATTTTTTGACGGAGGGGAAGATCTATCTTGTCCACCAGGTCTTGGTCTATCGCTCCAAAGTCTATGTATGCCTCCAAGGCATGCATCAGGGACGGTTGTTTGTGACTGATCAGGATCACTGGTATGACTAGATGCGAGGTCTGTGGGGGTTCCTTCTCACTGCTCGACAAGCAGACCTCTACGCTTGCCGAGCATTGAAGTTTTCCGAGTCGGGTTCAACGGTTTCTCTGTCTGTGGCTCCCACTGTCTTCGTAGGTGGT
The DNA here is from genome assembly GCF_040938575.1 of Ambystoma mexicanum. Taxonomy (NCBI): domain Eukaryota; kingdom Metazoa; phylum Chordata; class Amphibia; order Caudata; family Ambystomatidae; genus Ambystoma; species Ambystoma mexicanum. Next base: position 304,769,241 of record NC_090926.1, read on the forward strand.
TTTACTGGACATTCACGGAGGAAGTGACCTGCCTTACCACAGTACAAGCATAATTGTTATTGTTGTCTCTTCTCCCTCTCAGTTTAAGTAAGTGGGCTCTGCAAGCCTCCGATCTGCATGAGTTTGGGGTGGTTCTCAGGCTGCCGACTCTGGGGTTCTTTGGGCCGCACGTACACTGCACGCCCCTCTGACCGAGCACGATCGCACTTACAGTCCTGCAACCTGCTGTCCAGCTGTACGACTAAATTGATGTACTCTGCACATCCGTCGGGGGCGGGGGGGTTCACCACCTTTGCCAGGATGTCTTTTAGCTCTCCTCGCAAGCCTCAGTGAAAAAGGGTGATTCTTTTTTCTTCCAGCCAGGTGGTTTCAGCCACGAGTCTGTTGAAGGTGGCTATATAAGTCAATAGGTCCTGGCTGCCCTGTCAGAGCGATAACAGTTCGTTGTCCAGGGCCTGGCCTCTGGTGTGTGGAGCGAACAACTTCTTGAGCTCGCGTTGAAATACCCTGAAGTCATGGAGCAATGCATCATCCCTGTTTACCAAGGGAATTGACCAGTCTGCAGCGCTCCCACCCAAATACGAGAGCACAAATGCGACCCTCGACGGATCATTATGGAACGCCCCTCGTCTGCACAGGAAGTGCAAGCAGCACTGATTCATGAAAATGGCATATTTGTCAGAATCCCCCAAAAACGTCCACGTGGGGCCAAAGGAACTCCTCCAGGGAGGACTACCTGTACCAGTGAGGGCTGCGGTGTAGCCTGGCAGCTGGGCTTGACCGGCTTGTGTCTGGAGCACCTGTCTTGCTAACTCCTCAGTACGAACCCGGTTCACGATCAATTCCCTTCTCAAAGCATTGGTTTCTTGCCGGGCCATGTGCACCTCCGCTCGTAGCTCCCCCAACAACTTGGCTAACTGGTGTCCAAGGTTTCCATGACGACCAGGCAGAGGTTCGGAAGGTGCTTTGCGTTCTGTTACGCTCACCTTAACTCAGCCGGGGCATCAGTCGTTACCAGGCGTGAGGAAGTCCGCAGGCATCCTGGGCTTGGGCAGCTCAGTAGATTCGGTTTACTCGGGATCTGTGACTGTGATGGGGAAAGCGAGTCAATTGAGGGCTGTCAGCGCTTGCGCCTGTTCACACTTCCCTCCCTGCGTCACTACCCTTCCCTTAGTGCTGAACCTTTTTCCCCTGATTGCTGCTCACCTTGTGACTGTGTTTGGTGGGCTCTCCGTCCTGCTTATTTGTTGCAGGGGCGCTGTTGCAGGGTGCAGGCTGTAGTAGGGCCTAGTTACGTCACTGGCCCATTGTGGTTTGTAGCTGAGTCAAGCCCAGACCAGCTGGGGCCAGACTCGCCTTACCCTGACTTGTGGTTGTAGTCCTTATTGTACACCTATGATTGTCTTTCTTGCTTACTTTCTTGTTTGTCCGTTATTGATGTATCCTTCCTCTATCTTGCTTTCTTGCTTACTTTCTTGTCTGCCCTTTCCTGGCAAGTGTTTCTCTTTGTCCTTAGTTTTCCATCCCTGTTGTTCCTGCTTTTGCAGGTGCGGAATGATTGCTGATGCCGGCTGGTGCGTGGTTTGCGAGCACGACCGACCTGACTCCGGAGCGGATGAGCAGTGCCGGAGGAACAGAGCGCTATGTCCAGCTGGGATGACAGGTAAGAGTTGATTGCGTAAGGTGCTGGCGTTGTGGGTGTGTGCGCTTCTCTGGCTTTCCGTTCTGACCTGTGTTTTCTCTTTCAGATGCCGAGTGACAGCAGTTCCGCGGAGCGGAGCAAGACGGCTGCAGAAGACTTGGATGTACGGATCGTGGTGCAGGAATCCAGGTAAGTGTTGATCTGCTTTTTAATGTCTGAGTTGGTTTTCCTTTGTAGAAAGGTTGCTGGCGAAGTCAGTGGATGTTCCGGTTCAAAGAAGATTGAAGATTCCAGGAGCTGATCATGGTGAACGTCTCGCTGCTCGGAAGCAGAGCAACGCAAAGCATGGACTTCAGCAAGGGCGGGGCTTAAATACCCATCCACACCCAATAGTATGGTCTGCTTGTAGGCAAAGGCGGTGACTCGATACCCCGCCATCTTGATGTCATTTTTCCTCCCTGTTCCATATGAGCCTGGTGCCATAAGCGCCAGGACTGAGTCCAGGTGGCTCCTTTAGGCTTATTACGGGGTCTGAACAGAGTGGCCGCCCCGGGCCTGTCCTAAGGTCCCTACAACATTATGGGAATAAGTGGGCATGGGCTCCCTTGGGTAACGAATGGTGACAGCCCTTTGACCAACTGTTGTGGTTTCATGGTTGTTAGTTGTCCAATTAGTGAGTTTTGGGAGTTGGCATGTTTTTCTTTGAACTAAATGTTGAAGACCCCCAGGATTATTAGATGTTCATGCTTGATGGCTATGTTGGTGATTGTATCTAAGAAGTTGTCGACAAAGGTTGCATCGTATGTCAGTGGTCTGTAAACCAGAATGAATGTGATGTTAGTTTGTGGATTCGCTGATGAGTGTATGACCATGGTTTGGCAGAGAAGAGGGCTTAGGAGATCTGACAGGACCCCTGTACAGCATGTTGTGCTGTTATCCAGATGAATCAAAGTGCTAACATTGTCTATAGAGGTAGGAATTGTTAAATGTGCCTCATACACTAACCGTACTAACCCAATAGTGCTTGGGAATTATGCTGCAGACAGACCAGCAAAAGAAGCCGCATATTTGCCATTCACAGATTCCCCAAAATGAAAACGGTGTCCCAGCAGGTACAGTTGCCAGCTTTGTACACTGCTGTCCCTTTGCTTCAAATTATGGAAATGCAGGCGAGAGCACCTAAGGATGAAAAGGAGCTCTGGGCAAAGTGGGGATATGCCCTCTCGCACATGTCTTTGCTGTGGAGACAGGAGCTTATGGGAAAGGTAGTAATGCCTATGGAGCTGCTTCTTGTGGCTCTAAAGCAACTACATTACCAGTTGCACACTTCTCTGCAAAAAATCGCAGCAGAACTCCAGGAGGAATGGTTCATACCAAACCTCAAAGACCAGGTAAGTAGATTTGTAGGTGACTGTATAGTTTGTAGAGAATTCAAGACTGGAAACACCATGAGTACAGTAAGAGGAATTTTGCCCAGGCCCTCTGGGCCATTTCGGGAACTCCAGATACACTTCATAGAGATGATTCAAAGATGCAACAATTTTCGCTATCTTATTGTCATTTGCCAATTTTCCTGTTGGCTAGAGGTTGGCGCCTGCATACACCCTGATGTGAAGTCTGCAGCAACAGTTTTGGTGACAGAGGTATTTCCACAATGGGGAATTTGTGAGGTCATGAAGTCTGACAATGGGTCCCACTTCTTTAATGCCTTGTGTGCAGAAATTACTTTGCTCTTGTAGATTAAGCACAGGTTGTGTTCAGTGTACCACCTTCAGGCCAACGGAATCTTGGAAAGGTTCAATGGAGTTCTTAAAGTCTGTTTATCAAAGTTAGGTTGTGATTTGAATAAAAATGGACACTATTATTTACCAATTGTTCCATTTTATTTGAGAATTTTGCCAGGGAAAGACCACCATCTTAGTCCACATGAGATTGTGACTGGGCATAGGTTACACACACCGCTCTCACCTGCGCACACAGCATCAGATGCACATAAGTAAGCAGAGATTCTTGGTGAGGAGTTTAGGCAAAAGCTTAGGGCTTTACCCAAAAGTGTCAGACATATGTCAGACTTATTTCTTCACAGGTTGCGTCTTCTCATCAACCGCATACAGGAGAAAGCTGTGAAGAATCCGTTGATCTACACCAGCCACAGTTTCTCCCCGGGGATCTGGTGTTCGTACGCACCTTTGTCTGAAACTGGAACGAGCTGTGTTCCGCTGTGGCTGCACCGTGTGATTTTTCACAACTCCATCTGCTTTGAAGGTAGAGGGCAGCAAGAGCTGTGTCCACATCAGCAACGTATGAAGGGACACCGGTGCCCCTCCTCTGGCACAGGAGCAGGCTCAAAGTTAAGTATGCGCTAAAGGTTTGCAGGTCATTTCAGTAGAAAAGGGGGGAGCAAACAAAAACCATTACTTATTAGCATAAAAGATAAAGGAACGTTTGGATTTAAATATGAATATTAGGATGGTTGATTATATGTCTCTCATTTTTTGTGTTATTGTGTTCAGGTGTAATAGACCGTATGGATGGGAATGTTTTCAACTTGTCGAGTATTGTGGAATCTGATGAAACATTATTGAGGGCATGAAGAAGTATACATTCTGATGTCATGAGGAATGATGATGATGTAAATTCAGATTTGATGATAAATGCACATGGCTTGCAGCAGACAATGTATGGTACAGCCAACTGATGATGATAGTTAAATAAATGTGACCAATGAGAGCGTGGGAGTTAGAAAACATTGTATTTCTTTTGTATAGGCTTGACCATTCGTGTGTGGGGGATGATGATTTATAATAAAATATTGTTACAAATGGTTGTGTTTTAACTGTTGCAAAATGTATACAATGTGTAAACTGGTGTGGTTCGAGGAGACTCAATTTAGTTTGACTCTACAGCGTCATCTAACTGCTCCCGGCCGTTTGTATAATAAACTTGCTTTTCGGACAAACATGTACTCGCTTCATTAATTGATGGGCCTAATTTGGGTTAAGGTGATCAGTGGTCCATCCGCACAATCCCTAAACTGATTATTAATGGAATAGGATCTTTGACCAAATATACTTGGAGATGTTTCTAAATCCTCTGGTCCATAATCTAGCATTGTTCATCAGAGATCAAATGAAGCAATTAGAAAATATTATTTGCCAAGAAGATTCCATACTGGTGACTTTACATGCAACATTCCCTTGTACCATGATTTTATGTGAACTCTGTCTAGAAACAATGGAATAGTTTCTCAAAACAAAAGAGATAGTTCTAATTTCTTGAACATAAGAAAATGCTATTTGAGATGCTTTGCTTCACATTACAGATTAATGGTGTTTGTTTCAGTAGCTCAACATACAAAGTGATTCAAGGCACTTCTTTGAGGACTAAGGGCCTCATCAGGAGTTGAGTGTTAATATGTACAAAACACCAAAAAAGCATGGCATGACAGGCGAATGTGAAAGTCTGACCTGCCCACCTTCGGCACCAACGTCGCAGTCCACTACACGGAACATGCACATGTAGGACATACCCAGATGGATGAGCTGATGCACACATACAGTAGCAACACCCAACACACACATACAGGTGCCACAATGCAACATGCATAATCCCAAATCAATGTAAAACCAAGTGTCACATCATATCACACAACATCAACCCTGTCAGTACCACAGCCAAGTACCCATGTACACAAAGCCTGCAATGCAGACCCGCTGGACCCAGAAGCCTATGGAGGTCCGATAGGAAACAACAAGGCCACATGCACCAGAGCAATACACTACCACTAGACAGCTACTATGTTGGCTTGACATGGCACCGACAGACACATGATGTCACATCTGCTGCAAGGGAACAGGGTGCATGTTAAGAAAATACATTGCATGATGGAAGTGACACAGCATGCACAATCATCGAAAAGACACATGCCACGCAATGAAGCCCCACATGCATGCACAATGAAGTCCATTGCCCGGATGCCGTGTAAGGCCACCCCCACACATTACACTGTGACTAATGGCTGTGCCTCTCCCCATGCAGGTAACTCTGGATATCCGCAGCTGCCCTGGCTAATGACACCTGTGCGTGATCCACAAACACTGCAGGATTTTGTCTACAACCACGCTCCCAGCAGGACACGTGTGCGAATATAGCGTACCTTTGGCCTCCTGAAGGCCTGTTTCCGCTGCCTCGACCGTACTGATGGAGCCCTGATGTACACACTTGGAAAAGTGGGTAAAGTTGTGCTTGCATGTGCCATGCTGCACAATATCTGCCTACAGATAAATGTTCCTCTACACCGACGTGGACATGCCACCCCCAGAGGATGAGGATGCAGCACCTGTGGCAGAAGCGACTGCATGCATTGCCAAAGACAACATCAGGGATGTCAGACTGGCTCACCAGGGACTGACAGACAATTATTTTTGATAGGTTCACATGGCACATGGCATGCACCACTTTGTGACACCCACGTCAACTAATAAACACAATGAGGAATGTTCTTGCATTGATGAAGTTCAACTGTTTTAATGAAATTATGTACACTACCTATCCCCCTCCCACAACCAACACCCCCACACACTATCCCCACTACCCCCTCCCGCCATCAACACCTCCACATTCTATCCCACCACCAACACCCCCACATACTATCCCTCCTCCCCAATCCCAACACCCCAGCACGCCCACTGTGGGCAAAGGGTGTGAAAATATCACTTCCGTGGCCTCTTCACTCCTCCCCCTGGGCTGCCCCTAGTGATTTACCGGCACCTGGGTGTGCTGGGCTGTGACATCCTCAGTGGGTGTTGCAGAACTTGAGGGTATTGACCCTGTCTCGCGGATGTGCTGCAGAGAGTTCTATGCTTTGTTGCATCAACTCGGCAAAGGATGAAATCCCTTCAGTCAGCCCCCTGAATCACTGTCCATACACCGTCATGGGGTCAGTACTGGTGCCCACCTGTGCCCTGTTCCTCTCCATTGCCCTCGCGATCCTGTGGGTGGCCCCTTACATGCAATCGCGTATGCCCTGGAGGTGCAGGGAATGTGTGTGGACAATGGCCTCCATCTCTCGTTGCCGCCTCTGCATTTCGTCCAGCCTCTGGAGGATGGATTGGCTTGGTGGTGAATGGGAGGGGGGCTCTGCAGAGGTTCAGGGCTGTAGGCTGGTGAGCCATATGATGGTGTGTCCACATCCGGTGTCTGGGCACGCTGGCGGCAGGGAAGGCTCTCAGGGGTGTGTGACCCATCATTTCCCTGTGACATTGGGCTTGTATCTCCCCTGGATGTCAACGGAGGCCCTGCCTGAAGGTGTGGTCTCTGTCTGCCACTGCAGCTGCTGGAGTGGGTGCAGCGGGTGTGGAGGTTCGGCTTTGCTGGCTCCAGGTGTGGCATGGCGTTCCTTGTGCATAGGTGTGGTATGTGGCCACCCTTGAGGGGTTGTGCTGGTGGACCTTGAGGGCCTGGAGGCGCCACTTCCCGCCAGGCCTGCCCCCTCATCCTCCATCCTCTTGAGATGCCTCTGGAGATGCGTGAGTGCCTGTAGGGGACATATGAAATGTTGTCGGGTATGGTTATTTCATGTGTGTTGGCATGCAAGACACATTTGCTATGGTACAGAGTGGCTCTCCATACATTTGGGCAGATGGGCATGGTTGTTCAGGGGATATTGCATGTGGGCACAGCATTGTGGGAATGGTTGCATCCATGTGTGGCTGAGACATGGCCAGGTGGCCTTTGGCCTGTGTGTGGTGAAGGCAAGATATCCAGCCAGGGGCAGCTGACCTATTACATGCATGTTTCTGGACCTTCATGCCCCCACATATCCTCCCGGGGTGACGCACGACTTGTGGGATTGGGTGTGATGGCTTTGTCTATAGCACTGCCATGGCTCTATGGAGCGCTGCTGTGCATCCAGCAGTGTTGCGCTGTGGTTTTTGTATTTGGCTTGCTGCACACATGTTGGTTTAGGGGGACATGTACTTCCATGGGGCTTGACTGCCATCCCAACATGGGGCATGCCAACTGGGCCTGGAACATGTTGGTGTGACTGCTGCGCTGTGTCGTGGTTACTCATGCACCACAATCCTGCTGGCACAGTTTGTGCCAGCAGGGGTGTGGTGTGCATTGCACTTGAATTGGTCGCTTGCCACCCCTTCACATTGCAGTGCCACTCATGGGTGCACTTGGTGCCCTACCCCTGGCTGCTGTGGAGGGTAGCTGATGTGGCACCCCATCACTTCACCCTGATTGGCCGACCCAGCTTCTGGGTCTGCTGGCACGGGTCCTGTCCACCATGGTGTCTGTCAGAAGCTCCCTTCTTTCTCACCTTTTTATCCTTGTTGGCATTCTTCCGGGACGTGGCTTCTTACTTTTTCACCGACCGTGACTTGTATAAACTGGAACGCGAGTCCTCGGATTCCAGCGTGGAAGCCGGCTGCCAAGCCGGTAGCGTTCGAAAATCCAGGAACAATGGTGATTAATCCAGGAAGGAGGATAATGAAAGGTAAGGAATAGAAGGAGGGGAGGGGGTTCCAGGAGTTAAGGAAGATAGAAAGCACGATACACAGGGAGCGAACTCGAACACGTCTAGTAACTCGTAGAGGTAGAGTTGAGACGCGCGGAGCCGCGAGGGCGTGCCGGTTTTCTAGGAAGATGGCGAGTGCACGCAAAGGCTAGACCGCCGCAGTTCTGTGTCGGCGGCAATTTTGGATGGGTTGCAGAGTTAATGCTACGGTGCATCAAGGACCATGAAGTCCAGAAGGGTCGAACCCGGACATTCATGACAGCGTCTTGTGCTAGGCTGACATTTATGCATGATCATTTGCTGTGTGAAGGGGGGGTTGACTCGCCTCCTGGCACCCGCCTCCGCTCCACTGACTCCCTCAATAACCTCCATGTCAAGGATGGTACTGCATTTCTCCTCCCATGCTGTCAGGACCAGTGGATCGAAGGTACCACCTCCAGTTGCCAAGGACTCCTGCCGATGTTGGGAGAGGAGTCCCCACACCCAACATGACGTTCCACCTCTTCTGGCAGTTCCCTGCATCATGGAGGACGCTGCCTGTAAAAACTGGAGGGGGGTATCTGTACTCCTGCCCTCTATATGGCAGAGTAGAAGCACAGAGAGCACCCCAGCCAAGATTCTCTATATGGTAGTATGGACAAGCAATCGAGGCTTAAGTTCTCAGGAGGTGATGCAGGCTGGTTCTTAAGTTCAGTGTAGTCCCCAAACCCCCCACAAAGGAATGTCCACACACTGTTATGTGCTAACACAGTTCTTTATATAAAAATAAGGTTCAATATATACACACAATTAATAACACACTTTGTACTTTGGCTAATCTAAGATGGCAAATATATAAAATGTCTATGTGGTGCCACGCTTAACAATGGACTCCTTTAAAATGCACCAACTGCTGACAGTTTCTAATGGCATACAAATAAAACAGTAATGTGTATCAGCATATGACATAGGAAGTAAGGCAAGTTGGGTTAAACAATGGCAGAATAGTACTTTAGCTACTAGGACACAGTTCTTTGTGAGGATACCCCCACCTGGGCAACCTGTAATAAGGTGTGTTAAAAAGACCAGTCCATTTATGTTTAAATAGTTTTGTTTCCTGGTCAAAAATGTTCCACTACCCCAATGTACCTGAGTTTAGAAGAGTTTCTTCGACAGCTCGTCGACTGGTTCCTCATGAGTGGACTCCCTTTAAAGCAGGAGCCACGGTCGATGAGATTCCGTGAAGAAAATGTGAACACTGTTGTATAGACAGCAGCTTCGAATTTCGTGGTGCTCGTCATCGATCGTGGACATCCTGCATAGACGAGGCGTGCAGTGCACCTTGATGACAGAGTTCGGTACTGCAAAAGAGGACTCGGTGAGGAGCGTAGGCCCGGCAACGGGCATCAGGTGTCAGTGTTGGCATCGACGATCGGGACTCGATCACAGCTGGATCTTCACTGGTCGGCGTCTTTGTGGACGTTAGGTGGCGGGAAACCCACTGGCGAATTCTCCTCGGTCGTCGGCAACCTCAACTTTCTCTGGCAGGACAAAGTGGTTGACGGTGATGGCAAGGGAGCCCTTGGTTTAAATGTTCTTAGGAAATGGTGGAGCGTTGCAGCTCCGGTCCTCAAGCAGCACGGCGTCAAGCTGTCCCCGCTTCTGGGCAACACGACGCAACGGGCTTCCAGCAGTCACAGAAATCCTCTGAACACCGGTCGACGGTGATGAACGTTGACGGACTCGATGTCCTGGTTCTTCACTTCAATGTTTCTCGGCGGACCCAGTCTCCGGTCGACAGCCTTTTTGGGACTGACTTCCAGGGTGCCTTGATGAAGATCAGCTTCTGCACAATGCTCCCTCGTAGTTCGGGGAGAGGTCTCCTAAACAGGTCCTCTCTTGGATCAGTCCTCAACAGACACGACAGCTTTCGGATTTCATCGATGGTGAGTAGCAGCAAACCTTCTTTCAGTTGGGCTTCTAGACTAAGCCGCTTCAAGTTTAAACTTCACCTTCTGAACAATTTGGTCAGTGAGAGGTACCCAGATATACACATTGGTTCCTCATTCACACTGCTGAGCCAAGCTCAGTCAGCCAATCAGTCAGAAGGGCATTCATGCAGGCAGGCAGCCAATCAGGCTCAGAGTGGATTCAGGCAATTCACTTCTACCCAGACACCCATAACAAGGAATGTGGATTGGGGCAAGCACCCAGTCTTTCAGCACACTGCACTGCATTCATGTCAGTTTCAGGCAGGGCTGTCTCATTATTTGTGTCACACACACAGATACCAGACACCCATAATATGAAGTGCATATTGGTCACACACTCCATTCACACAGGTCCCACCCCAAGGGTGTGCACATAATGTACAGTCATTGGGGGAAGGCTCCAGCCAGTCTGGCCTCTACTTCCCCACAACACCATATATGGTTCTTCCACCCATCAGCCAGTCAGGGGAAAGGACAGTCAGGGCTTCACAGGACTTAGGGAAAACCAGGTAACAGGTCATAGAAACCAAGAGGCCACAGGGGCCATCTTGTCTCCTATCAGGAATCCACTGATTACTATGGCAGGGCCTGGGTATCCCAAAATGGAGGAAACTCAGAGCACCTGTCAAAATTAGCATGGAGACGCCACCAGCCCATACCCTGCTCTGTGGGCCACATACAGAAGCCCAAAAGCATACACTAGGGGTACAGGGTTGTACCTCCACCCATGGGTACCATAAGGGTATCCCAATGGTCTCTGCTCACCACAACCAAAAAGAGGAAGAGCTTCACTGTCAGGAGTCCCACATTCACTCCTATGCAGAAAACAACACAGAACACACATGATAAGGGAGTACAGGACCAGGACATGGAGACCCTGTTCCTCACTGCATTTCTAGCAACACACTGCCCCCTGCAGTCACCTTCTGGCTGATGGCAAGCCAGATGGCAGTTTTGCGCTGTCCTGTTGTCTTCTTCTTTTTTTAATTTTTTTTATTTTTTTATTTGTTATAGTTGAAATTAATCAACCTTTCAAATATACATAATCCAAATGTATTTAGAAAAAAGACAATAAAACCAATAAATAGAACACAACCGACAAACATATCATAATTACATTACAAAGGAAAATAATTTGGAAATACATTTCATTGTTATTTGATAAATTCATGACTTATTATTTCACTAACTTATACTGACTCAAAAGTCACTATCGGTTCCAACTTTAAACTCAAAAGAAAATTAACAGTTGCAATTTGTAATGGCTGATATCCCGAGCCCAAAACAAGAAACCATGACAACTCTTGTGTAGCAAGTTGGAGGTAGTTGCAATGTCGCGCAAAAAAAATTTCGCGCAGGGGGCGCAGAACTGTGCATTCTGTGATAAGATGCCTCATGGTTTCGGGAGTGTTGTAAGTTGTGCAAAAACGACAAAAATTTCCAACTCCCTGCAGTTGATTCCTTTTATAGAGTAGTTCTCTGGTGCCCCATAAATTAAAACGTAATTTTAGAATATGATGACGGTAATTCGGAGAAGGGCAACGTACTAAATATGAAGGCAGGGTTCGCATTTTCTTATGCGGAAATCTATTAGCGTCAGCATCCTGATACATAAGACAACTCTGTCGAGTTGTAATCCAGTCTATGGCATAAATTTTGCTTTTGGCTGTGTCTGGATTGCAAATTAATAGCTCAATGGATACTTCGGCTTTGATTAGTACCACATAGACAGACATTAGCCATGTCTTAACAAACTCGTGATTTGTTGAAAACATATAAGATGATAAATATTGCAGCAAAATTCGTGATGTGGTTGACATAATGCATTTTCTAAAAAAGGCACATTTGTGCCAATTCAGGATAGCATGTAATGAAATCAGGCCAAGCTCATATCTCAGCCAACTCACCGGGATACAGTTAGGCAGATGCAAAATGTGACGCCAATAACGCGCTTCCCATTTGGCCAAATGCTTGGGTGAAATTTCTTGAAAGGTTTCCAAGCCATACAATAGGGCCGGGACTATTTTTGCAGTCCAGAACTGCCATGCAGGAAGGACTGAAAATTTGCCAAATTTGTGCATTAAAATAGTTGCCTGAGATATGAAGCCAGTTAGCCTGCATGCCAAACGTGCCAGATGACTTGCGGGAGATTGTACATTCTCAAATACAATTCCCAAATAAATATATGAGGGCACTCTGCTAATCCGAACTTGGTTCATGTGCCAAATATAAGAAGAGAAACAACGCCTTTTTGGACAAACAGCCACAATTTGAGTTTTTGTAAAATTGACTTTGAGTTCATTATGCACAGTATAAGAGTAAAATGTATCCAAAAGTCGTTGGAGCCCTACTTGAGTCTTTGAAACCAAAACCAAATCATCAGCGTAGAGGAGGGACTGAATTGTGTAACCATTCAATTTCGGTGAATCTGAAATGGTTTTCACTAAATCAAATCTTAAATCTTGAATGAAATAATTAAAAATGGCAGATGCCAATAAACAACCTTGCTTTAGGCCTCGTGATGTAGGAATTTTTCCAGATAACATACCGTCTAAGGTTAGACGAACTGTAATTGAAGTATTGTAATGGAACTGATGTATGATGTCTAACAATGTCTCGGGACACTGATCTCTGTGCAATTTGGCCAACAGAAGCACCCGACTAACTGAATCGAAAGCTGAATTGAGATCAATAAAAGCAAAATAAACGGTTTGCTTTTGGTGAATGCAATGTAATTTGATGGCATTGAGAGTGAATAAGTTTATGGATGTGCCCATGCCCGCTACGAATCCCGTTTGATTTGGATCACGCAGCTGAGCACGGCAAGTCCACGCATTGAATTCAGCCAAAACAATCTTTGCGAATACCTTCCCCGGAGCATCAAGAAGAGCGATCGGCCGATAATTGGCAGGGATGGTACGGTCGCCCTTCTTGAAAATGGGGATGATGATCGAGGTCTTCCAAGAAGCAGGAATTTTGCGGATGGCCAGAACTTTATTAAAAATTAGAAACAAAATACGAGCCCATTCATGTGGAGAAGACTTAAACATATAGTTAGACAACCCATCTGGTCCTTGGGCTTTCGATGAACTGATTTGTTTGAGGGAAGCTAGAATCAAATCTTCTGACAAACAAAGTTGCCAGGGTGATCGGGAAGCTGATGTATAAAGCAATTTGTCATAGATCGGATCAGCATATAATGTCGAGAAGTGTGAGATCCATTCTTTTTCGGTGACGCCGTTGATCTGAGCGTCACCCTGTAAGTTGATCTTGGCATTATTCAGCATTTGCCACATCTGTGCCGCATTTTTATTCCTCACTGCACCGAGCCAAGAGACACTGTCATGGTGAAACTGTAAGGATTTCCTCTGTTTGAGCCAGTTTTTATAGCGGCATTTGGCAGTCTTTAATAGCTGATAACAAAATGGACCATGTTGAGCAATAATCTGTTTCTTAATGTTCCTATATTCAGCCTTTAATTTCTTGATTACAGGATCAAAAGTGTGTGAATGATAAATGCGATTATGGCGTAAAATCGTGATGTTTTGTCTGTGGGGCTTTAACAGATGATTATAAGATACCCCGTTGGTATGCCAATCATTTGCTTCTAGAGTGAACATGAATGAATGTAATTTCCGCGAGGTCCATCTGAGACGATTTCGTGCCGTGTTAATAGATGCTACGTCACGATGGACCTGGCGATGGGATTCATGTTCAAATATCCATGCAAATTTCACAATTAAAAGACAATGATCACTATTAGGATGTGGACAAATGGTGAGCTCTTGCGCTCTTTGAAACAGAAAAGAGTTCGTGTATATATAATCTAGAGTGCTCGTGGTTGAACCTCGATGCCAGGTGTAGTGAGATTGAGTGTCACCCTTTATGGAGCCATTTAATCTATGTAGGTTCCTTTCAGTCATCAGAGTTGTCCATTTTAAGGCCACTGAAGAAGGTGTTAGTAAATCTCGACAATCCAAGTTAAGGTCCCCCGCAACAATAATGTGGGATACAGATTTCCTAGTTAATATAAGGTTAAGCATTTTATTCATACCTTCAAAAAAAACCTCATCATCCATCATAGACGGATTGCGATAAACATTTATGAGTGCTAATTCTTGAGAATGATCCCAGATGAGGACCAACTGAATCTGGACATCAACTGAGGCCCACGGGGCAATGCAAAAACCACTGGCATAATGTACCCCCACTAATAAACCTGATGAAGGACGGCCTTTGCTAGACTTGGCAGGAAGAAGGGAAATTTCATAGCCATCCCAAACAGGACAGGCGGTTAGCCAGGTTTCTTGTAAGGCAATTAGATGATATTTGACGGGAAATTGTGCAAAAGTGGAAGGTAAGTGAGAGTGTCCTCTTGTGTTCCAACTCAGAAAATAAGCGACCTCTGTCACTTCTGACGTTGATGGTTACAGGTGGGAAATATCATCGTTCTGTACATTACCCAAAGGACGTTGAGCGCCACTGTATATATTGGGTTTATGCCTAAGCTGTTGAATTGGCAAGCGCTCCTTAGCTGGATCTTCTGCAAGGAGAAAACCCATACTGAATAATGACATTTTACATTGCCAAATGGCATCATGAACTAGAGCAGATGGTATCCATAGCCTCACGATTGAATTTGTTAAGTCAGAAACAAATTCAATTTGGTCAATATCATGTGATGCCACCTTTTTCAAATCCTCAATATCTCTAAAAATGTTGAGAACGCTATTGCGATTTAAATCATAGCTGGGAAAATTTCCCTCTCTACATTTGAGAATGAGTGTGAAAAAGGAAGCACGCCGTGGATGTAAATGACGTGATATTATCTGACTCGAATTTTTCTCTGGAGCCCACTGTAAGTGGGGCATATCAGGATGATTAGACTCATGATTTCCATGAACACATACACTGGTTGGGTGTTGACTTATTGTAGGCTGCAATGGATGTTGAGTTTCAGCAGCTGCTGTCGATGACCTCAAAGCATTTTGTGCTTGAGCTAAACTATTGGCCAGATAGGCATCTATTTGTTGTTTGAGAGTATGCAACTGTAAAGAAGGAACCAGATCAGCTGAGGAAACTGGCATTTTGGCTTTCTTTTGGTGGCCGAAATCAATAATATTAGAGTCCATGTTCATCAGCGGCCCATTAGTAGTAGAGGAGCTTAAGGAATCTCTATGAAGAGGTATGATGGTCTGACTTGGCTCTCTTGTGTTTGGGACACCTTTGGGCACAAAAAGTCTATGATGTGCTTCATTTTGTGCTTTTAATGTCACCAATTGTCTGTCAGCCTCTATATTCCGGTCTATGGCAGATATTAATTGGGACAAAGGAGATAGAATATCTTTTGTCGCAATTAAAGACGGCTGTTTAGAATATTCCGTGGAGGTCAACAAATGTTCTTCTGACAGCATGGCCGGCATTGGAAGTGATGACTTGAGGATCTTGTTTGCTGTAAACGGTATCTCCGTCTGTTGGTGTGTCATCGGCCTACTCTGTCCAAAGTTCAAAGGGTACTCCTGAGCAGCCTTCTTCGATGGTTGAAAGTCTAAGGGGGCACTCCCCGAGGCCGGCACATTTGTAAAGGTGAAAGGCAAAACGTGGGGTTGCTCACTCTGTTGGAGTTTCATTGACCAGCTCTCGCCATCTCTCCCCGGAACTGGTGCGTTCTTAATGGTGTGTGTCAAGACATGGGGAGGCCCTGGAGGTACAATTTCCATTTCTTGGTGCGCTGTCGACTTACCCAGGGCTTTAAAAAAGGAATTCAATGTTTTTTTGGTTTGTTTCAGACCAACCATGTTTTTGGTCTTTTTTACTGCCAAGGGTTTTTTTGGCATGACCTTTGGGTTCCGAACGTTCAAGGCGTCCAGATGACTGCGGCCCAGACCATTTTTTCTAATATCAGATCTTGTCAGAGCTGGACTGGGTATTTTGTTATCTGATGGAATCTGGTTTTGTGTCTGTGCAGAACATTTTTGAGGTGCTGATGTTATGTCATAAGAAGCCTCACATGGGCAAATGATACCAGGAATCAAAGGAAGGGCACAAAATCCAGCAATGGGTGCATTAGCAGTATGGGCAGATTTGGCTGCTGGTGATAAAGATGTTATTAGATCCTCGCGTTGTTGCGCGGGATCGGTCATACTTTGCTTACTTGGCGAGGTGATGTTTTTGGCAGCAACAGAGACATAATGAACCGACAACCATCTCATTAAATCGTCAAACTGTTTAGATTGATGAGAGACCTTTGTATCTAGAGATTCAAATAGCTTACACAAGCTCATGAGGGTGGTATTGATAGCTGACATAGCTGGTTGTGTCATAACCATATCATGTAATCGTGTATCTGTCGATACTTCTTTAAAAGCTCTTGGGGTCGGTAAAACAAAAGAAGGTAACAAAGATTGAGGGGAATGGGAACGATACCGATCATTTTTAAGAGACATGGTTCCTAATGGATTAGCAGGTGGATAGATCGACATGCTCCCATCCATGATAGACTCATTTTGTGTTGATTCCGTCAATGGATTGGAGCGATCTTGTAGTAAGGGTGGAAAGGGAATTGGTGAAATACCAATATGGGATGAGGAAAGGCGTGAAACATTTCGCGTCGAGGCCAACATGGTAATATCTGATAGTGGACAAGGATTATTAGTTATACTAGGAGTTTTAAAATGGCTTGGAAGTTCCATATGTTGCCTCTGTGATCCAATACCAGAGGTTCTCAAGTTCGATGTTGACATGGCAGAAATCGAAACTATAGGGTCATGCACATCGTGTTCAAATGAGAAAATAGGCTTGACTTGAAATAATTTCCCCGAATCAATGGCAGAGTGTGCCGAGTAAAAAGGTTGAGGTCCAGGATCTGTTTCCACGACCATACAGGAAGTAGAGCAGGTTTTAGGTAAAAATTGCGGACCAGGATCTGTTTCCACGACCATACAGGAAGTAGAGCAGGCTTTAGGTAGAAGATACATATCGGTACTGTGAGGGCATATTTGTTGTAAGGCGGTAGGACATTTTTTTTTTTTTTTTTTTCCCCTCTTAACCACTCCGCGCTCTGCGTAATGTAGTAATGATAGTCAGGTAACCCACCTCTTCTTGTTTAACCTGGGAGAAGGAGAATCTACCGTGGTGGGCCCCTACAAGGAAAAGGATTCCGCCCCGCCGCTCCGCGCACCGCGAACAGCAAACAGCACTCGCTGTACTCGACGTGTGCGCGGCGCTTGTGCGCGGAAGGCGTGGTAGTTATGGATGGTGGGAAGGGCGGAGTTAGTGAGGGGCGGCCTCACAGACAGGAAAGGACCTTTAAAAGTAAAATAAACAAAGAACACAATTAACACTTACGACCAACGTTGTAATCAAGAAAAGGGAGGGAACATAGTTTATGACGTGTGACAATAGGACCACCCTTTTTCTCTTTGAAACACGGGGAGGCTCCTAAGAGTGTACCCGAGTCAATAGAACCACCCTTTTTCCCTTTGGGACACAGGCAGCTCCTGGGAGTGCACACGCAAGCACTGCCCCTCCCCTGGATACGTATGGTGAGCCCCCAAGAACACAGTCACCTTGGTCAGGCACACTAGGTGCAACTGTAAAAGACGTCCTCCAGGCAGAAAAAAGTTCCGCGTTCACTGCAGCGCAGACGAGCGCAGGCAATCCACACGCAGTCTCCCTCCGACAGCGCAGGCGATCCAAACGAAGTCTTCCTCCAGCAAACAGCACTCGCTGTACTCGACGTGTGCGCGGCGCTTGTGCGCGGAAGGCGTGGTAGTTATGGATGGTGGGAAGGGCGGAGTTAGTGAGGGGCGGCCTCACAGACAGGAAAGGACCTTTAAAAGTAAAATAAACAAAGAACACAATTAACACTCACGACCAACGTTGTAATCAAGAAAAGGGAGGGAACATAGTTTATGACGTGTGACAATAGGACCACCCTTTTTCTCTTTGAAACACGGGGAGGCTCCTAAGAGTGTACCCGAGTCAATAGAACCACCCTTTTTCCCTTTGGGACACAGGCAGCTCCTGGGAGTGCACACGCAAGCACTGCCCCTCCCCTGGATACGTATGGTGAGCCCCCAAGAACACAGTCACCTTGGTCAGGCACACTAGGTGCAACTGTAAAAGACGTCCTCCAGGCAGAAAAAAGTTCCGCGTTCACTGCAGCGCAGACGAGCGCAGGCAATCCACACGCAGTCTCCCTCCGACAGCGCAGGCGATCCAAACGAAGTCTTCCTCCAGCAAACAGCACTCGCTGTACTCGACGTGTGCGCGGCGCTTGTGCGCGGAAGGCGTGGTAGTTATGGATGGTGGGAAGGGCGGAGTTAGTGAGGGGCGGCCTCACAGACAGGAAAGGACCTTGGTCAGGCACACTAGGTGCAACTGTAAAAGACGTCCTCCAGGCAGAAAAAAGTTCCGCGTTCACTGCAGCGCAGACGAGCGCAGGCAATCCACACGCAGTCTCCCTCCGACAGCGCAGGCGATCCAAACGAAGTCTTCCTCCAGCAAACAGCACTCGCTGTACTCGACGTGTTGTCTTCTGTTGTCTACTGCCATAGAGCTCATCGAAGTGGGCCACTACCTCATCAACGAGCACTACCAAATCTCCCTCACTGAATTTGGGTTTTTACAGCTGGTTCTCTGGCACTTTCCCTCTGGTCCGTTCCTGACACATGTTGGCAGTGTGTTTCGGGTTCAGATGGTTGCAGGCAGTGGGTGATTCAGGTTGGATTGAGTTTTTAAATAGGGCCGCCGCCATGCTTCCTGTTCCGGTGATGTCGCTATTTCTGGCAGCACTAATAGCACCGTCCCGGTGGTAACGCAAATTCCGCTCAGCGGATATTGCACCAGAATTCCGCCCAACGCCCAAAGTATGCTCCTCCTTTGACAGTGTATTTATGTGATACCCATTTGAATATGCTTGGACCCACAATGCCTTTACAGCTGCAAAGAAAATCATATATTAGAGAAGGTACTTTGATATTATTCTGCTTATCTGCAAAAATGGTAATGCTGCTCTGAGCCACTATGTAACTTTCTTCAATGACAACAACTCTAGCCATCATACAATCAATGCTAATAAGGAATGATATTGAACTGTACAGGAAAACTGCCTTAATACGAGACTTCACTGGAGACTAATAGCCAGCCACTCAATATTGCACAAACTTAGCCACACCGTCCACAATATTAATTAAGGAGAACTATTGAGCTTTCAAAGGAACTGTAAAGACTGTGAGAAACCAGAAGGTGTCTCACCCACTAGTGCCTGGGGATCTGTAATCCATGTGGCCAGGACACAGCCATCGCTTTTGGATCCAGTTCCTGGTGGTGGACCAGTGCGGGAGGATCACCTTGGTGAGGGGTCTTCAGGGAGTGGGACACCCGATGTCGAGACGTGGTATCCCCTTCCCTGTAACACCTTTACCCCATCCTAACCGGTAGAGTATTTAGGAACTCTACCACCAACTCCTTTACCTACACTTTCACTTTCACACTGACAGCCCGCTCTGGGAGAAAACAGACTCACACCCGAGCATTGTACCTGATATGTCCCACTACTATGGTCAGGAAGGTCAGGCAATTAATGGTAACCACTCACACCTGACTTCTATTAAGCTTCCCCTCATGGATAAAAGGTGGAGCACGAGAGCACACTCTGAGCGAGGCAAAGCACACAAATAAACAGCGTTTTCAACACTGCAGCTGAACGAGGGTGTCATGAACTTCAGATCACGCCCCTTTCAGACCTCCTGGTCCTTGTCTCAACGGGGCTTGCATTCCGTACTACTTCCAACATGGCCGTCCAGAGCTGAAGCCCTTGCTCGCTCCATGCGCTGAATGCGTCGTGGTCTATTTATAGACCGCGGCTCCGCGCGTCTCAATGCTATTGCAGAGTAGCCTAGACGTGTGTTCGTAGCTCGCGGTATTGTTTCCCTTGTCCCAGTACTATTACCCATTCCTTTTCCTTCCCCTTTCCTGGTTCCAAGCTTTTCTAGCCTTTTCCAGTCTCCCGGATTCCTGGACTCCGTGATCCCAGAACTAAACGCAACCTGGAACCAGACGAATCTCGAGCAGCGCTGTTCAAGACCAGGAGCGTTCGCAAGAAGGCAGCGATCGAAGTCACCGGCAAACATCGGACCCAAGTGAGAAGGGGGGAACTCCTTGACAGTTTGAGACGCCACCCGACCGAACCTAAAAACAAGATGGAAGCCGCCGTGCAGGACTTAATGCGACGCATGCAAGAACTAGCAACCGAGGTTCAAAATCTTAAGGCGGAAAACGCTGCGCTCAAACATTTGGTCTTATCCCAGGATTCTGCTACAAAGGAGGGTGTCCTGTTGGGCGGTATTGTTGACTAGTATGATGGTTCGGTAAAAAACACTCTGCGGATTCCTGGATTCATGCCTGGTCCACTTTACCTTCAAGCCCTATTATTTTTCGACTCCTAGGGCTAAGGTGGGTTTATCATATCCCACCTTTCCGGTAACGCCTTAACTTGGGCAATACCCCTTGTCAACTCCGGCGATGCCCTCCTAGACGACTACGATGGGTTCATACAGGCCCTTAAAGGTATGTTTGACCGTCCAGAGCAGGTCTATACTGGCCAAGAACGCTTGCTGGACTTTCAACAAGGCTCCCAAGATATGCTCACTTATGTGACCAGATTTAAACAATTGGCCAAGGAAGCAGACTGGTCCCCTGAGGCTAGTTTTACCCTGTTCAGGAGAGGCCTAAACAAAGAGATCAAGGATGAACTGGCCAGGGTGGCCAGACCAAATTCATTCCAAGCACTAATGGACCTGGCCTTGCAAATAGATTTTCGCATCCAGGAAAGGAAGGCTGAAAGGAAGAAATCCAAGGGAAACCCACCCAAGACGTCCTTTGAGAGCACAGCCAGATCGGACGCAAACCCAGGTCCAGCCCCAGAACCTGAACCCATGCAAATTGGAGCCTTTCGTGGACCCATATCGCCTCAAGAAAGATTGAGAAGGATCCATACGGGTTTGTGTATGTATTGTGCTTCAGACAAACATTTGGTCAGGGAATGTCCTCTGGCACCTCCTCGGCGTTCGGGAAATGCCAGCTCCCGATCTTAAATGGAGCAGAGATTCGGGAGAGAGATGTTTGCTCCATATCAATTCCATCCTTGAACTCTCCTGGACAAAACAGTTTGATGATACTACAGGCTTTCCTGTCGCCCTCCAAAGACAAGACCTATCCCATTCTGGCCTTGGTGGACTGCGGAGCTATGGGAATTTTCATTGATCAAGACTGGGTGGTTAGTCATCATATTCCGTACGAGACCCAAAACACCATGCAGCCGGTGGAAGCAATAGACGGAAGACCACTCTCTTCAGGGCCCATACGCCTGCAGACTAAAGAGATCCAACTTTCCATAAACCATCATCAAGAGCGGATTACATTCGACATCATTAAGTCAGCCCATTACCCCATGGTTTTGGGAATGCCCTGGTTACAAAAGCACAATCCGTATATCAATTGGACAGCAGGATCATTATTCCTGGGCTCTGAGTTCTGTATGTCCCACTGTCTGTCCCTGGATCCCTCCTCAGTAACTCCTAAAGAACCACCAAGAGACCAAGAAACACCACTCATGGTTTCCAATATCATACAAGTTCCAGAGGCCTATCAGGGATATGCTGATGTATTCTCTACTGCCATAGTCCAGGCCTTACCCCCTCACAGGCCCGAAAACTGTGCCATAGATACTGATCCCTCAGCTGTAATTCCTTTCGGCAGAATGTTCATTCTTTCTGAACCCGAGAAAAAGGCCCTTCGGGAATACCTAGACACTAATCTTGAAAATGGCACCATAAGACCCTCGAAATCTCCAGCGGGTGCTTCATTGTTCTTCGTTCCCAAGAAGGATACAAAGGAACTCAGACCTTGCCTCGACTATAGAGGCTTAAATCAATGCACTCTCAAGGATCGGTACCCACTGCCCCTGATCTCGGATATCCTGGAAGCTGTGAGAGGAGCCGTAATATTCACCAAATTGAATCTCAGGGGTGCCTACCATTGAATCCGTATCCGGGAAGGAGACGAGTGGAAGACCGCCTTTAGAACACCCTTTGGCCACTACGAGTACCTGGTCATGCCCTTTGGACTAGCCAATGCCCCAGCAGTTTTCCAACATTTTATGGATAGGGTGTTCTCTGATATGTTGTTTCTCTTCGTCATTGTCTATCTGGACGACATATTGATTTTTTCCAAGGACCCTCAGAAGCATGAAGGACATGTCAAGGCAGTTCTACAAAGACTCCGGGAACATCACCTTTTAGCCAAGCATGAAAAATGTTTGTTTCACGTTACCTCTGTGCACTATCTGGGATTTATCCTTAGTCCAGAGGGGATTGGCATGGACCCTTTCTCGCCTGGCCTACTCCCACGTCGGTGAAACAAATCCAATCCTTCCTAGGACTAGCCAATTTCTACCAGAAGTTCATAGCCACCTTTTCCGAGATTGTACAACCCATAGTGGCTCTGCTAAAGAAGGACACCCCATTTGTCTGGTCAACCTTACAAGAAACTGCATTCCAGCGTTTAAAGACTGAGTTCACACAAGCTCCCATATTGGCTCAACCCGATACAAGTCGACCCTTTTTAGTGGAAACGGATGCCTCTAATTACGCCATAGGAGCAGTGTTGAAGCAGAAGATGGAGGACGATTTGGAACACCCCGTTGCTTATCTGTCAAGAACCTTAACTCCTAGTGAAACGCACTACTCCGTCCTGGAAAAGGAACTCTTAGCCATTCGCCAAGCTTTCACTGAATGGCAACATCTACTTCTAGGAGCCAGACATCCTGTCCAGGTCCATACTGATCATCGAAACCTACAGATTCTACAGTCACTGGAGTGCAGGAACAGTCGTCAGGCACGTTGGGCCTACTTTTTTGCCCAGTATCAGTTCCACATTACCCATGTCCCTGGTTCACAGAACCTGATCGCTGACGCCTTGTCTCGCCATCCTGACTACGTGACCACTGAAGATAAAGCATTTCCTAAGATGTTCTCTCCCACAATATTCGTAGCCCAAGCAGTTAATCTCCTGGAAGATGTCCGATCGCAAACCCAATCCTCGGAATTATGGAAGGACATTTCAACACGAAATCTCTGGAAATTAAGAGCCAAGGAAGGCTACTTATTCAAGGACAATGCACTATTCATTCCTGCACGGAAGCTACAGCAAAAGATAATAAACCTTTGTCATGACACACTCCATTCCGGGCACCGAGGTATCAACAGCACCCTCCGTCTTATACAGAGACAGTTCTGGTGGCCTAAAATGAAGTCTGCCTGCAGCAATACATCCAGACTTGTATAACCTGTGCCCAAAATAAACATGATAACAAGAGACCGGCGGGTCTTCTTCTGCAGCCCACTCTACCCTCTAAACCATGGGAAATCATCGCTACAGACTTCATAGTAGAGTTACCACCTTCCTGAGGATATACTACCATCATGGTCACCATAGATTTGTTTACCAATATGGCCCACTTTACGCCACTGATGAAACTACCCTCCTCTTCAGAGCTAGCTGGAATATTTCTGGAACACATATTCTGACTACATGGGCTTCCTTCCAAGATCATATCTGACCGGGGTCCCCAATACATTTCACAATTCTGGAAACATCTCTGTCGGGTATTAGGAATCCAACGTGCCCTCTCTTCAGGATATCACCCCCAAACCAACGGAGCCACAGAACGTGCAAATCAGACCCTGGAACAATATCTCTGATGTTTTGCTACCAAGCTCCAGGATGACTGGTCTCTCCTGATACCCGTTGCGGAGTTCGCTTACAACAACTCCGAACACTCAGCGCTACAGACCAGCCCCTTTTATTGTAGTCAGGGGTTCCATCCATCGGTCTTACCTTCGGTTCTTCCTGACCCTACACGAATACCTACTGTTGACTCCTGGATCGAAACTCTTATCAACATTCTCCCGGAGGCTAAAGAACACTTAGAGAAAGCCAGATTACAGACCAAGAGGTATGCAGATTCCAAGAGAAGACCAGGTCTGTCCTATACGGTCAGTGACCGAGTGTGGTTGTCATCAAAACTACTCCCCCGACACTTACGACCAAACAAGCTGGCTCCCCGCTACTATGGTCCATTTCCCATCAAGGAGATTATCAATCCTGTCTCATATCGAATCAAGCTACCTGACTCCTGGAAAAGAATTCATCCAGTCTTTCACACATCCCTATTGAAACCCTACATCCAGTCCTCTCGAAATCCCAGTAGACCACCTCCTCTACTGGTTGACAACCAACTGGAATATGAGGTGTCCCGGATTTGTGACTCCAGGTATAAGCGGGGCCATCTTCAATATATAGTGGAGTGGAAAGGATATCC
Source organism: Ambystoma mexicanum (assembly GCF_040938575.1). Lineage (NCBI taxonomy): Eukaryota > Metazoa > Chordata > Amphibia > Caudata > Ambystomatidae > Ambystoma > Ambystoma mexicanum. Next base: position 304,793,762 of record NC_090926.1, read on the forward strand.
TCCTAGCGAAAGGACCTGGGAACCTATTTCAAATATCAAGGCTCCTCGGTTGCTCAGAAGATTTCGCCTAATACACCCGGGCAAACCTGGAGGGAAAGGCCTTCGGAGGAGGCATGCTGTCATGAACTTCAGATCACGCCCCTTTTGGACCTCCTGGTCCTTGTCTCAATGGGGCTTGCATTCCGTACTACTTCCAATATGGCTGCCCAGAGCTGAAGCCCTTGCTCGCTCCATGCGCTGAACGTGGCGTGGTCTATTTATAGACCACGCCTTCCGCGGCTCCGCGCGTCTCAATGCTATTGCAGAGTAGCCCAGACGTGTGTTTGTAGCTCGCGGTATCGTTTCCATTGTCCCAGTGCTATTACCCATTCCTTTTCCTTCCCCTTTCCTGGTTCCGAGCTTTTCTAGCCTTTTCCAGTCTCCCGGATTCCTGGACTCTGTGATCCCGGAACTAAACGCAACCTGGAACCAGACGAATCTCGAGCAGCGCTGCTCAAGACCAGGAGCGTTCGCAAGAAGGCAGCGATCGAAGTCACCGGCAAACATCGGACCCAGGTGAGAAGGGGGGAACTCCTTGACAGAGGGGAGAAAGATGGCAAACCAACAAGGGTGCACTAGGAGGGAGATACCCTTGACCTTTCTGCCTGAAAACCTTTACTTTCCAAAGTCCTTCAGATTGAAAGGCGTAAGGCCAAGAAACAAGAATGAAGAATCCTGCATGGTGTGTTAGCGATAAACGGGGCCCTCCTGCATGGCTGATTAAGTAGGGGAGGAGGAGCAGCCACTGTGGTACCATCCTTGGCTCCAAAATTAAAGCAGCGCCAGTAAGATTAACACAGCCGGTGAGTTGGGGAAACCGATGGAAGATCGGTCTGTGTTGAAGTGAAGGTTGCAAGCGGCAACATTGAATGAAGAGCGCAAGAAGGAAGATTTGTAGCGCATGTGATGAAAGACGTGAGGAAAGCTGAATTGCTGATGGATGTTTGAACTAAGAGAAGAAAGATACAACACCTGTGACAGAGTGGTCCGGCACTGTCAGTGTGCTCAATCGAAGGTCTCTGTAAGGTGTCCAGCTAAAAAGAATAAAAAGGAAAAGTAAAAGATGAGAATGAGAAATTAAGTGAAGTTAAGTGGTCCTGCGACAGTTTAAGCAAAATCCATTGAACAATCCAAAGTCTTCGATTTTTGACACGGTCTGAGTCCGAACAATGGAGAACAATCGGGACCATTGTGTTAAGGGGTCTGAGCCCGAATGAGGGAGATCCGTGGTCCGAGCCCGATTAAGGGAGACCAACTGTGAATATTGTGCTAAATGGGGTCCGAACCTGAAGGAGAGAGGCCCATGGTGAATAGTGACCCCGAGAACTTGTGAATGTGAAAAACATGGGAAGAAAGGACCTTTAGTGCTTGTGTGTTACGTCAGGCCCTCTGCAACAAAGAGACTTTGAATGGTAAGGAGACTTTGGCACAGAAGGCCCTGATACCTATGCTTTGAACTGTATCCTTGTGGCAGAGAAGCCAGAGTGTGTGTGAAGCTCGAACGTGCCACCTTGTCCCGTGTGAAAACGTGGGGAAGGGAAGCCAGCTGCTCAACTATCCTGACATATTCTTTCTTGAACACTTCATTTGCATACATTGGTATCCACACCATTTGTATTTAGAAGTAAGGATTGGCAATAGGTTTATTAGTATAGGACCTTTTATTTTGACAGAGACTCCACTAGGACTGCGTTATTTAATATTTGATGGTTGTATCTTACTCCCATCCTTAGTTTTAATTTAGTTTAGTTTAGTTTATTTATAATGCGCGCCTCACCCTGGGGTATCTGGGCGCAGTACAAGATGATGCAGTTTCTTAGTTACACATAGTAAAAAGGTAGAAACAAGATATTTAAAATATGTACAAGTGAGGATACAGGTTATTCATAGTTACAGGGTAAAGCAGTCGAAGGCTGAAAGGCAAAAATACATACAGTAGGGACTATACTACATATGTACAATAGTGTATCAGTGTGTTTCTAGGGATAGACGGGTGCTTAGAGCGGGTCGTCCTTGGGAATGAGCCAGTTCTTCATTTTATTTCTGAAGCTGTGGAGTGATTGATTCGTCCTAAAATTTGGTGGGAGAGAGTTCCATAATTGGGCAGCCATGACAGGGAAGCTGTTACAGCCAGCTTTTTTAAGTTTGTATCTGGGAACTTGAGGCAGCCAGAGTTGGCAGATCTAATAAATCTGGCGTGCTGTTTCAAGGGGAATTTGTCTGAGAGATATTGGAGGGCTGCATTATTAAGGCACTTGAATATTAGGGATGCAGTTTTAAGTTGGATTCTTTCTTTGATGGAGAGCCAATTATGGTCTCTTCTTATGGCGGAAATGTGTTGTCTGTGGGGTATGCTCAATGCTGTTTTAAGAGCATTGTTCTGAAGGATCTGCAGTTTTTTAGTGATCTATTTATTGGCAATTTTAGATAGGGTAAGGGCTCTGGCTGATGTGAAGCAGCTCTTTGTTGAGAGGAAGGGTTTACAGGCTCAAATGAGCTTGTATGCGCTTGCTGAGGCTGTGGCGCTGACCTGCTTTTTCATGTTTAGGGAGGAGTCAAGATGGAAGCCCAATGTTTTTACTTTGCTGAGGTTGCCATCGATGTTAAATGATTGATATTGATCACCTAGTTTGGTGATGCTATTGGGGTTGGCTAAGAGTAGGAGTTCTGTTTTTTCATCATTCAGGCAGAGACCATGTGTGGCCATCCATGCCTGAATGATGAGGTACATTTTGTTAATCAGGGCTAGATCTTTAGCACAGTCACCTGTTAGTGGGATCAGTATCTGGGTGTCATCTGCATAGTTTGTGTAGGTGACACCCAAATGATCTAGGTCATCAAACAATGGTTTGGTAAATGCGTTGCACATGGTGGGAGATACACATGATCCTTGTGGAACCCTTGTGGGACTCAGGGATGCGGCTGCAGAAGCCGAGAACACACATCGACCTATTGCTTAGGAATGAGTTAATCCAAGCTGTGGCTTCAGATGAGAAAGTGTAATGTGGTGGAGAGGTGGTTGCATAGGATCGTATGGTCAACCAAGTCAAAGGCTGTTGAGAGATCCAGTAGGAGTAGAAGGGCTGAGTTTCCTCTATCTTTAAGGTCGTCTATTTGCAATTTTAAGTCAATCAGGGCTGTTTCAGTGCCATGTAGTGGCCTGAAGCCTGATTGACGGAGGCCTAATAGTTTGTTAGACTCAAGGAATTTTTGTATCTGATTGTAGGCAGCTTTGTCTATAATCGTCAGCAGGAATGGGACCATGCTGATAGGTCTAAAGTTAGTGGGTATATTAGGGTCGAGGGATGGTTTTTTAAGAGGGGCAGTACCCAAGAATTCTTCAGGTTGGTAGGTACAGAGCAAGTATTGAAGGGGGCATTGATAAGTGATGTGATGAAGGGGCTAAGATCTTAGCTGCTTCCTTGATGACGCTGGCTGGGCATTTGTCTCCTTTACAATTAGATGGTTTGAAGGAGGCTATGAATTTTACTACTTCTTGGGGCATTACTGGCGTGAACGTGAATCGTTGCGAAGAGGTACAGTTAGGAGGGCTTTGTATTTGAACATAGTCTTGTGGTGGCAGGGTGGATTTTTTATTAAAGATTTTCTTTTGGATCATGGTAATTTTGTTGGTCAGTGCTTCCTGGATTTTAGTGCACCGGGTTTGGTCCTTGTTGCATAGGTCTGTGGGTAGGGGTGGGTGATTCGAGTTCTCTGAGGATAGTAAAGAGTTCTTGAGTACTTGAGCTTGCTTTGTCGATCCTTTCATTATTGGTGTTACGTTTGGCTGCGATAATTTAATTTTTGTAGTTAGTGGTGATTTTTAGCAGAGTTTCTTTATTAGTGGTGGAAGGGTTGTTTTTCCAAATAGTTTCATATTTCCTTTTTTCTTCCCTAAGGTCTTTAAGTTTAGGAGTAAACCAAGTGTTCAGGTGAGCAATTGGTTTACTTTTGCACATTTTTAGAGGTGCAATAGAGTCACTGGCATTTTGGATGGTTTTGTTGTACATATTAACAGGTTCCTCAGGGTTTGAGGGTAGTAATGGCGCTTGCAGGAGTTCAAGAAAGGGCCTAAGATTCTCGACAGTGATGTTTTTCTTATTCCTAGTTTGTACAGTTGGAGCTAAGATTTTTGTAATTACTGGAGGGGCACAATCCATAAGGGTAAAATATAGTAGGCAATTGTCTGTCCATGATAGTGGTTCGATGGCTGTTATGCTGGTTGGGCAGTTGAGATCTGCTAGCCAGTCCAAGGTTCGTCCTTTATCATGTGTGGGAAGGAGAACTCTCTGGGTGAGGCCTAGTTCTGACAAGGAGTTAGCTAGGAGTAGTGCTGCATGATCGGCTGGATCATTAATACCCAAGGTGAAGTCACCTAATATAAGGACCTGGGAAGTTGTTTTAGTGTTGGTTGAGGTAATATTATTGTCATCTTCGAATAGGCCTAAATGGCCTGGAGGACGATAGATTAGATGCATAGTTAAGGTCCGTGATGTGGAGAGTGGCAATTTTATGGATAGCAGTTTGCAGAATGAGGTAGGGAACTTGTTGGGTGGCTCTGAGGTTGAGTGAGGATCTGGCAATGAAGGCAATCCCCCCTGCCCCCTCTGTTTGATTCTCTATCCGATCGGATAACAGTGTAGTTGTCCGGAGTGGCAATAAGGAGTGCTGGGCCTGAATCTGCGTGTAGCCAGCTTTTGGTTATTGCCAAGAAGTCCAGTTTCCTATCAAGTATTAGGTCAACGATTTCAGCTGCATAGGCAACTAGTGTTCTGGCATTAATTAATTAATGCTCCAGTGATGGTGGTATTTGTAGCAATCATGGATGCTTTGGGTGCTGTGGGCTTGTGTGCACCTTTGGTGGAGGCTTTGCTGTGTTTAAGTGAAGGCTTTGTTCTGCTTACCATATTATTGTTAGCAAGCAGGACAATGGTAGGTAAGGTGTAAGATCTACCTAATCTCTAACCAAGTCTAGAGTTTCTTACTTGAGTTGGGATCAGTATAGTGGAGTTTATGGTGGTGTAGCTAGTGCTGGAGTCTAATGAGTCTGGAGATCTCCTTCTCCTATGGTGGTTTGTGGAGGATGAGGCCAGATACGCAAGTATTTAGGTATTAATGGGGTAAGAAGGGTGTAGGTTTAATATTAAGGTCGACTTTGAGAGGCGGGAGATATGCATTTAACCAACCCATTGACGTTCAGTAAACACCCTTGAACTGTGATCACTTATCTGTCTTCACTGTTTGATACCGTGCCTTCCTTACAGGGCCCAAAATCAAATTGACAGACGTCCTTGCAAGCTCACCAAAGATTTCTTTATTTTATTTTATTTTTTAGTTTATTACAAACTTTAATAAAATGTACATACTTTTAGAAATTTGCAGCATTATGGTTTCCTACTCAACTCTACATATATTTCTTCAGGTGGGGTGCCATGGATCTTTAACAGGATAAATCACTTTTTGCTTTCAAATGTCTTTCTATCACTTCTAAGAACCCGATCAATGCAAAAGTTAGTTTTTTATTTTCTCCTATGTGAATAGCTCTCCACCATTCTTCGACGGTATATGTAGAGTGGTTTTCAAGTTCTTGTCCCAAGCATCTCGTTCTGTCATCTCGTAGGCTCGGACAAGTTAACACCAAAAGCTTCAATGAGTCTTCCTCAGTGTTGCAGAGGCGACATATCTCATCTTCTTCCTTCCTATTGCTTCTTTGACATGCAGTCTCCATGGTTTCCCATTCGTTTAGCCTGAAGAGCATAAAAGTTCTTCTCTTCCTTTTACATGGAAATTGCGTCAGATATTTCGGGAGTTCATTTAGTTTCGTGTGGAGCATTTTTCATTCTTTTGTGTTGAATTCTCTTGTCTTGTGTCTCTATCCAGTCTAGTATTAGCAGTTTTTTTTTTACTTCATCCGGATTCTTGCGTGTCAGTGTTCAATTGGTTTAGAATGGTTTCACAAGTTGCTTTCCAGTTTTTGAGGAGACCATCTCTCATTTCCTCTTTTTTTTGTTTTAAGATTCCAAATTGAGGAACGATGTTAGCTCCTACAATTTTTCTGTGGAGGTTTAGTGCATTCCATATGACAATAACATGCATCAATGATAAACTGAGTTCATACCACATACAGGCAGTTGGAAAGCCTTTGGGCAGTTTGAGGATTCTTCGCCAAATCACGTGTTCGCATCTTACCCAAAACTCTCGACTGATTCCGAATAGAGTCTCTGCTCCGTATGTCAAAGCGGATAACATTTTATTTCGATAGAAGCGAACGACAGGGACAATAGAGAACTTTCCATATTTTGTGTTGAGTTTGGAGGCTTTGGCGGCTAGTTGATTACATTTGGACACCAGTTTTTTGACCATTGGTTCATCACAAATGCTAGCACTTATTGTTAAGCCCAGGTATTTTGCTTCTGAAACAACTTTGATGACATTGTTGAAACTTACCGCACGTATTTTGGTTAAGTGTGCCTTGTAAATTCTTTAATACCAAGATCTCTGTTTTGGCAACGTTAATGTTCAGTCCATTTGTTTCAATGTAGATTTTTAGGGCGTTGATCTTTCTCTGAAGTCCGATTGGCGTTAGATCCAAAATTGCAATGTCGTCTGCGTAAAGAATCATATTGATGTGTTCTTCATTAATTTTGGGAGGAAAAGAATTTACATTACTCATCACTTCACCCACATCCGATATGAAGAAGTTGAAGAGCGTAGCTCCTAAGGGGCAGCCCTGTTTGACTCCACGGGTAGTTTGGATGGGTGCGGTAATATTCCCTTTCTGATCAAGCCGGACTTGCACGGAGGTATCAGAGTACAGGGCAGTTATTGCTGGAACCAAATTTGTTGGGCATACTTTATTTTTCATTTTTTTGCCACAGCATTTCTCCGTCCACTCCATCAAAGGCTTGGGCCAGATCAATAAAAGCAATGTAAATTGCTTGTTTTTGTCTTATGGCATCCATTTTCAATATGTTCAAAATGAATAGGTTTAAATTGCAGCCCACTCCTCTAACGAATCCAGTTTGCCGTAGATCCGCTACACCTGCCTTCTGGATCCAAGCTGTTAGTTGGTTTAACAGCTGACTGGCGAAGATTTTTCCAACTACGTTGAGCAGCGCAATCGGCCTGTAGTTATTGGCTTCCAACCTTGAGCCTTTTTTAAAGATTGGCACAATTATAGCTTTTCTCCATGTGTTCGGACCTCTTACCTGTCCCAATACCATTTTAAACAACTCGAAGCAATAGTCGGCCCATTCCTCAGGGTTGTGTTTTAGAATGTGATTTGTTAAGCCGTCGGGACCTGGCGCCCTTGATGTACTCAGTCTTTTGATGTTGTTAAGGATATCCTCCCTCTCTATGAAGAGATTCCAAGGCCCTACAATTGGCGTTAACGGTTGTTCTTTGTCTTTGTTCTTCTGGAATAGTGCTGTATAGTGAGCAATCCATTGCGATTCTGTAACCACATTACTTAGACTTGCAATTTGTGGCTTCTCTAAACCATTAATTGCTGGCTGGAAATCTCTCAGGTTTCTTTGAGCGAGGCAGGCTATCATTGACTCAGCATCTTTCTGTTCCGTTGCGGCTTTATGTCATTTTGTCCAGTTTCTGTATTGCATTTTCTGTTTCTTTTCTTCTGTGTTTTTTTCTTCTCTTGATTTATTGCTTGTTTCAATTATACGCAGTTGCTTTCTCAGGTCTCTTTTTTTGCCCACTACTTCGGGATCATATACATGTTTTTTTACAATGTTATTATGATTTGTTTGTGTTGCAACTTTGTATAACTGCAGAAGTGTATCATATTCAAGCTTTTCATCATCATTATTTAACTTGTTTAATTTTGCTGTGAAGTCCTTTATTTTTTAGCTGCTCATTTGTAGCCAATTGCCACCAGGTAGGACTTCGATTTTTTGGTCCCATTGCAATTACTTTTCCGTTGTTTTCATTTTAAAGGTGATGGTTACAAGGTTATGATCACTTAAACTGGTTTCAATAACTTCCATATTTTGAATCCTGTTTGTCATTGCTTTTGATGTTATGATATAGTCCAGGATCGATTTTTGTGTGCCTCTCTGCCATGTTGCATGCGCCGGAATGTCTCCTAATATGTTGCCATTTAAAATGTCCAAGCACCTGGCATCCACTTCTTCCCAGATAACGTTTCTCAGCTTTTGTAAACTTTTCTCTTTTGGTCCATTATCCGTTTTTGTTATTAGATTCATGTTGAAGTCACCACATATAATGATAGATGCGTTGTCTTCCAACTCTGCTAACTGGTCCACAAGATCACATAGTTGGTCAACAAATCCAGTTTCACCAATCGTTTTATGCTGCCAGTATATGTTGATTATATGCATTTTTGTGAGTGATTCGTTCCGACCTAGATTTATCACTGTAGTTGTTTGGATATACAGGCAGAGATTTTTTGAGGTGTTAATTCTTAATTCACTTTTCTTTCTGACCATGGTAAGCATTCTAGACATAGGTCAACCTCTTTTTTTGCATATGGCAGTGTTGAATGCCAGGTCAAACCCATCAACCAGTGGGGGCTTGGTAAGCCATGTTTCCTGACAGCAAATTATGTCCAGCGGCTGCAGGATGTTGTTTGAGGTCTGCAGTAAATGACTGAAACCCCAGGTGTTCCAGGAGCCCATTTTTTCAGATTTGTTTCCATTTCCTCCTTATGTTAACTGCGATTTGTACTGTGTAGGGCTCCCAACATCCAGGTCCAGTTGTCACCAATGGCACCATTTAGCTGTAATTCCTCCTCTCGAGTCGATCTTTTTCTACAATTTTGTGTTTCAATAGTGACTCGAAAAGGTTTTTTTGCTTTCATTAATTCTCTAATGTTTTGTTCCTCCCAACAGGATTCATCTTGAATTGGTTTGGGAGCTAGTTTAGTCACATATTGATTTTCTTGACTCGTAGTCGTGCCATGCAATGAGGAACGATCCTCATTGGCGCGGAGGTCAATAGCCTGGGGCTTTTTCGCAAGCTCTTTCTTGTTACTTATATCTTCTATTGAGAATCCCAGGTAGTAGATATTCTCTGCGTTTCTCAGTATTAGGTCGTGCACAACCTTCAAATGGATGTGTAGCACTACTCTATCTAAGGTGCAATCGCTGATGAATTCGACTCTTGGATCGTTGGATGACACCATCTTCACGTTTTCCACATGGTTCAAGAGCTGCAATAAATTAAAGCGATTTAGAATCAAACCATCGTCTTTGGGTTCTGTTCGTTCTAAAAGTAGACGATATTTAAATTCTTCCAGGGTCGATTGCGAGCCAGCTTTTTGGCTCATGGATTTCACTCTTCTTTCCACTCTCCAAGCTTCATCAGAGGGTTGCGCTCCTTGCATTCCTTTGGCGAATGACTCTTTCTTCGTCTTATCATTTTTAAAGTTTTTTTCCCTTTTCAAGGGAGTGGAGGGATTTTCGTCAACGTTGTCCTTTTTTGTTCTGTCATTCTCTATGTTTAATTTGACGAGCGTCTTCTCTCTTTTTTCTTTCACTGTGAGGAATTCTTGAAAAGCAACGCGTTTGTCACTCTTAGGGTTTTCACTGAAGTTCAGCTTCTTATCAGGTGACGGTTGGGCGACCATTCATTTCCATATTTTTGCATCATAACGTGGAGGTTCGATACTTGGCTGTCCTTCATCGTTAGCTTCTAGTTCAGATGATGAATTTAGGATCTGTTCTTCGTACTCAGGTGGTTGCTCACTTTCTTCATCTTCTTCGGATAGTTCATAGATCGATAACTCCAGTAAGTCATCAGTGGAGTCTTCTTCCGGTGGGGCAACTGACGGTAATTGTTTAGCCTTCTGCACATTCTTTTGAGTTTCTTGCACAGCACATTTTGCCATTAGAGGTTTAGTAGGCACATTTTCAGATGTCGGGTTGCCACTTGCTTGGATTGGTACATTCAACGCCTTAAGATTTCTCAAGAACTTACACAAGTTTTTGGCGTTCGGGTTTTTCCTCATTATCATATTCTTTGTTTTTTTCTTCACATTTGGCATTTCTTTCTGTTCACTCTTAGACTCATTCACTTTGTCCGATGTTTTTTTATTTTTTCCAAAGATAGGATAGCTATCTTTGATTGGATTGCTTGTTACTTCTTTATTGCTAGAGGCAGGTGTAGGTCTCTTAGGATGTTTTCCCTCGTCTGTCTCGGTTATGTTATTGACCTGCGTATTCATTGGTTGGTCCTTGTGATTTTGTGCTTGCGCTATTAGCTTGTCCTTCGCACTCAGGTTTTCAAATGATATTCCTCCAGCATTCTTTGAAGTTGACGGCAGGGACATGTCTCTTTCCGTGATATTGGAGCAAATCTTATCTTGGGTCCGTTTGCCATCATCTATAGACACGAGGGACTGAGTCAGCGATGATATTCATGACTCTGCATGCAGTCTTCTCTCGCTACTTTCGTTCGCATAGGTGGTGACGACGTTACCAACACTTCCATCTTTGTTGAGCTGCAATACATCTTGGTTTATAGATGGCACGTTTGCACGTTCGGAGAGACCGTACTTTCTTTTCTGTCTGTGTGGTAATTCCTTAAAATTGATAATGCTTCTTTAGCCACTTCTGCTAGCAGTTAGCTCATCATTACACTTGTCCTTTTGGTGCTGGATTTTCATTTCTTGTAGCTTCATCTCCAGGCTACTCATTTTGGTATTCATGAGAGCAATCAGAGTATTTTGATCTCTGTAGTTCTCGTTGAATTGGTCATATATTTTGGCCAAAGGTGTGATGGAAATAGCCATGGCTGACAGTAGATTCGGCCTCAATTCATTAATTAAGTTTTCGGTCACTTAATGGATAAAATTCTTTTGAATCATGGCTTTGCTTTTCGTTCTCGTTTTAGCATTAGTATGTGGTCTCTTTGTTTTATGTTTTCTATGTCTAGGAGCCTCCTCAGACGATAAATCGTCACTAGAGGATTCGTCCATTGGAGATTCAGACGGTGTTGACCAATTGTCTTGCCTCATGCCTTTTGATGTTCTTTTGTCGTTGTCCTTAGCTTCATCATTCATTAGCTTTATCAACTTAGGGTTTCTTTTCTGTGAGCAACACAGGTCTGTCATAGGACTTGAGTCCACGCGTCTTCTTTTCCGTTGCACAGCTTTTTTTGCTGTATTCGAAGTTTCGGGTGATTCCTTCTTTTTTTGCCCGGTTTTATCTCCGCTTTCCGCCTCAATGTCAGTATTTGCTGAGCCAGTATTTATTAAGCCACTGTGTTTTTCTCTAGCTTTTTTGCCACAGGGAGTTTTCTCCTTGAGCAGGTTCACTTTTTCATTCATGGCCATAATATCTTTGATGATCTGGTCAGCCACAGCAAGAGAGTTACGCCTATTGTTAGAGGCCACGGGCTCATATTCAGTGTTATCTCACATTCATTGTGTAGTTGCACAAATGATGAATTAGCAGGAGCTGTATTAGGCTTTGTGCAGTGTGTGTCACTGTCATTCATGTTTGGTTCAACTAGCGAGGGTGTCATCCCTCGTACAGGTTCCTGTAACGGATCCCCCGGAAAGGAGCCATTTTTGGACGTGTGTACATTCTGGGCATGTGTCGGGGCGCTCTCCTTAATTGTATCTGCGGGGTCAGACGGATCAGATCCGTTCTGGTATCGCTGTGTGGAACATTCAGTGCTTGGCAGATACGGTATGTCAGGCCAGTTGTTTTCCCCATTGGCAGTTACAGGCGTATGATAATCGGAATCTGAACATTCTCGGCCGCTTTTTCGCAATCTTTGGGGTTTGGTCTTTATCTCATTAGAGTCTTTATCACATTCTCTTTCTTGCACACACAGTATTGGGGTATCTGCTGGGGTATTTGATTTCAGTGCATATGACAATTGATCAGTCGTTACCGTGTTTTTATCACAGCCGCTTCGCTGTTGATTGCACGCGGAAGCATTTAACGCCCCTGCTGCATTTTTAACTTTGTATTTTGATGCGCCAGTACTCCGAGTTCACCGAGTCTGGGGGCATGGGGCGGGGGTCATCAAAAACCTGGTATTCCGCATCTAGCAGATCTGAATCTAGGACTACTTCTAATCCCTCAGTCGCCCCCTCGGTCAGATCTTCGGATCTTGTCATCATATTGCACAAGCTAACACTGCTGTTTTCACTAAATTGAAACTTTGTGGCCGGTTGTTTCAGTGTCCGTACCGGAATCCTCGCAGGGGCAGACTCGCAGCGTGTGGCGTGAGTGCGAGCGCAGAGTTGCCTTCTCGTTTCCATATTGAAATCTTTGTTGAAGTCTTTACCACTGGGTGTGTGCAAACCGCCCGGCTCCACTCCTCACACCCCGCGCAACCCAAGGAACACAAAGAACACTCCCTCGTCACTCCGCGTCGCTCCGCGGGTGAGAGGGGGTTTTGTATACTAGCTCCTCCTTGTCAATGGAGCTAGTAGAAACACTGCAGCAATCCGGTCCGGTCCAAAAACAGCAGAGCAGAGCAAGGAACACAAAGAACACTCCTCGTCACTCCAAAGATTTCTAGACAGAGGTTATAAGAACCATGCAATTCACAAAGCAGTGCCAAGAACAAAGGCAATTGACAGACACTCTCTCCTATCATCCTCAGGCAAGTTAAGCAAAAAGAAAAACTCACTGTAAAGGTTCTTAATAATAGCATTCACATCAGCTACAAACAAAGTGATGAAAATTCAGAAGAAATATTGGTAACATAGTAAGTGCAAGATCAAAAATGTCATGAACTAGAATACAAACTATATGATCCATGGCATCAAATTTAAATGTCACCTACTTTATTTAGGTAGTACCATCTGCAAACAAAAAATGGAAATACAAGAACATGTGAGAGCCATCAAAAGCTTTGGTTACAAATACTCTATGGCCACTTATTTGTATAATGTAAACAAACATGATAATAGAGACGTTCACTTATTTGGAATGAAAAATATATAGCCACCACCCAGAGATGGAAATCATCCCATGAGGCGAGTGAAAATGTCTAGCTGACGTCATGTGGAATGTTATGCGTGGAACCTGGGAGAATGTTCTGCCAGTGTAAGTTAAGCCTGAAGCTGCCGAATGGATGCTTTCCATTAATTACCCAAACCTCAAAACATGTCAAGACCTGTAATCACTTGCTTTGAAGGGTCTTCAATAAAATCAGTATCCTTCAAGCCTGTTAACTGTATCTTCCTGCACCCAGGTCCTCATTACTACAGAGCAGGTGAAGATTGAGCATTAATGAGTTTGGGCATTTGCCCACTGGGCCGGCCCCTGTCAAAGGTGACAATTGGTTTAAGGCTTCCTCCGTGTGTGTGGTCACTGTCCTCCCCCTTCCCTCTCAGGTCTTGGGCCGTATCAACAGACATAAGGCATTTAAAAAGCTCACATTAGCATAACTAAAGGGCTTATTGGACTCTATAAACCACCACCCTCCTACAGAGCTTGGGGTAAACACTACTCATCCACATGGGCTACAATCCCATGCAGGACTCTGCGTTAAATGCATGTTTTTAAGCTTCATGCTTACCTTGCAGAGAATGTGTTAGAGTCCAGGAAGGGTCAAATCATTTGTTTCTGTTGAAAACATATATACATTAAAACAGCAAATATTAAGAAAGGTGCAGCAAGAACATCATCCAATGTTCTGCTGATGTCATGCTAGAAATGGGCATAAAAGTAGTCCTGCTTTGTGTGTGAAGGTATCAGGAAGTAGACAAAGACAACTGAGTACGTTTTGGGCTACAAACCATATTAAAATCACAATGAGGTTGGAATAAGATCTATCTTGCACTATGCTAAGGTGGGATTTCCCTACCTAACTAAAACTAATGATAGTCTGTGTCAGAAAGTCCAAATGTAAATCTCTGTCTGTGTCCAAAACCTATACTTGCCCTCACATCTATTTGTTCAAACTGTCCAGGGATGTCAAATGAAAAATTGTTCAAACAAATGTTCAGAGCTTCTTCCAGCTGTTGGTTTCTCCCTTTCCCAGGATTCTAAATAGTTAACTTTGAATCAAAAGGGTTTCCCTCCCCCTAGCCTTTAAGTCTCTCACTGTTTTCACAATAACGCAATTCTTCGGGATTCTTCCCAGCTTTCAGGCTATTTGTATCTTTCATTAATATCACAAAGTTCAATTCTTTAAGTTCACAATGTACAAGCTTCTCTAGATATTCAACCATAAACCTATAGATGAGTCAAGTGTCTTCGTTGGTGGGGTGTGGTCGGTCTAGGCACAGTTGTCTGGCCACACGGTCCACCCATCACAGGTAACACAACTGACACACCCGATTGGTTTCTTTTCCACAGTTACATCACCACTGCTTCAGCTCAACAGTGGTATTGGACTTATATTCTTTCAGTCCTTGTCAATACTTGTTTTACCAATATTAATTTGGAGGAAAACATTCTCATAGTGTTGTCACAGTTTCAACTTGTACGTTTCCTCCTTTCCTTATGGCTCTTGCCAATCTATGCTTTTTCTAAGCTTCTATAATTCACAGTTCTTTATATTCATTACCAATGCTTGCTTTCTTTAGTTTCCATGATTCACAGTTCCTTTGCATCAGGTGTGAAAGCATCATGAAGCAAGACACAGACAAAGTTCAAACAATATTTATTAAATAAAATGTCAGGATGGTTGAAAGGCTAACCTGCTTTACCATCTTATATGCAAGCCTAGGTTAGCAGACAAATCATTCCACATGAGAAGTCTGGGAAAAAAGGGAGTAAGATTTGTCTGGAGTGAGCGATGTGAGGGGGAATTCCAGAAAATCAAAAATGCTTTAACAAAGGCTCCCACATTGAGTAATGTTTATCCCAGCAAAGACAGTGTTTTAACTACGGATGCCAGTAACCATAGGATAGGAGCAGTTTTTTCTCAAAAGGATGGTAGTAAAGAAGTTATCATAGTTTTTGCATCTAGAGTGTTAAGGACGGCTGAAAGGAATTACTCGGCCATAGAAAAAGAGTTGCTGGCAATAAAATGGGTGATAGAAAAATGTAGGCCTTTCTTATGGGGTGTTAAGTTCACCATCAGATCTGATCACAAACCTTTGAGGGAGATTCCAACCACAAAGGGTCTAGACAGTCTCATCAAGGATTAGGAAATGGGTTGCCAACTTACAGGACTATAACTGGGATGTTGAGTATTTGCCAGGCATTCAAAATAAAACAGCAGATTGCTTGTCCAGACTGAGCAATGTTGTAGAGGATGAGGGTGATGAAGGAGATAAGCATGAACAAGTTCTCAATGGTAGTCAGGAGGTTGTATTTGAAAAAGAGTGGTGTGATGCAATATTAGTTGTCCATGACTTGAGATATGTAAAGGAAAGGTTAGAGACAGGTATTAAGAGTTCTGAAATCAGGAGAGGAACCATACCTGATCCATTTAGGAATATATTCGATGAGCTCCTTGTGAGGGATGGGATGATTTTAAGAGGAGACAAAATCCTTCCTCCAGCAGGAGTAAGACAGAACATTTTAGAAGTGGTGCATGACGACCATCAGGGGATGACCAAGACCAAACAGCTAATTGGACAAGATTGCATATGCATATACAAGTGGAGAGGCTGGTCAGGGAGAGTGCCTTTAGCGAGAATGCAGCTAAAGGATGCTTTGCTAGAGTTGAGCTGATGACTCATGTCCATCCCTTCTATGCCTTGGGAGAGAGTGGGATTGGTTATTGTAGGCACAGTCACATGTAAAGGTGTTTGTCGGTATGGCATAGTTCTAGTCGACATGCTATCGCATTGGGTAGAACTTACGTAGGTGAAAAATGTATGTGCAAAAAATGTGATTGAATTTCTTGATAACATTTTTAGGAGAGAGAGGGATATCCCACGTCTATTTTAACGGACAATGTGTGCAATTTGTGGCTGAGGAGATGAAGGATTTTCTAAAAGCCAATGGTATTGAGCACAAGACCAAGTCTGTCTACCATCCAGAGACAAAGGGAATAGTGGAGAGATTTAACACAGTTATCAAAAATAGCATTAAGGTAGCTTTGTCAGAAGGATCTGATTAGAGAAAGGCTGCAGAGGATACGATACAGTGGTTGCCTATAGATTTACCCCTCATGTTACCACGGGCATTTTCCCTTTTTGAGATGTTATGTAGGAGAAAGCCCAATACTAGAGCGGGCCCAGGTTGGTTGGGAAGAGCTTGTCAGAAAAAGATTGACATGAACCTTGTGAAGGAAAAGATTCAAGATAAACAAATTCTCAACAAAGAAAGCTTTGACATCAGGAAGGCAGCAAAACAAATACCTATTAAAGAAGGAGAGTGGGTACGTATTAAGTGGCCAATCAATAAAAGTAGTGGAGGTTCTATATGGTCAAAACCTATTACAGTTGTGGAAACAATGCATGGTGCTGTAAGACTTACAGATGGGAAAGTTTGGAATACAAATCAGACATGTAGATATGCTGAAATGAATGAGGATCTTCAAGAAAGAAAGAGAGAATGTTCAGAGGAAGGGTGATAGTGAATGAATTACTCATAAAGAAAACTGTAGACTAAAGAGTGATAGTGTGTGTGGAGAGGACCAAAAAGGTGTTCAAAAGAAAGTGTTACCTATCAGGAAATGCGGAAGGCCTTCATTTCTAAGAAAATATGTGAACTAGTAATATAGCTACTCAAAAGCAAAAAAGTTAGTTATCCGCACATACAAAACCCTTACCTGAATTGTGTTATGTATGTAAAATATGAATTAGTTGAAACTATGTCCACAATTGGACCCACCATTCTATTATTATATTTTGTTTTCAATGTGTTATTAGTTAACAAAACAAGTCAACTAGAAAATCCATAATTTTGTCTACTTAGTAGTGTAATGTTTTTTTCTCATGCATACGTCTGGTTGAATTTGTTAGTTAGATAGATACAGTTTTAGAATGAATATGGTTGCAATTGTCTTTGTTCAAATAGTGAAAAAGGGAGATGTGTAGCATCTTATATGCAAGCATTGCAGAGAGTGAGGTATGGAATACAGAATGTGTAGGGAGAATGTGGAATCTGGAAGGTTGAGGTTGAGAGTTATGTTATGAGCAGTTGGAAGGAGGAAGTGTACCAGACCGGTGGGGCATGAATGGATCTGGAGATATGTCTAATTAAATATATTACAACTACAATCATCGTGTTGGAGAATCTTTCACATGCCCTATGCCAAGGTGGGATTTACCTACCTGAATGAAAGTCTGAGTCAAATAGTTCAACTTAATAGTCAGTCTGTGTCCAAAACCTATTCTTGCCCTCACAACTAGAACAAACAAATGTGTACAGATGTCAAACTAAAAAAGAAACAGTGTTTAACTCAAATTTCTGAGCTTCTTCCAGTTCACAGCTTTCTCTCAGCTCCCCTTCCCCAAGCACAAGAAAGGTCCATGAAAAAGAGTCCTGAGGTTTACCTTTCTCTATTTCAAGGCACTGTAGTTCAGAACCAATCCTGGGGTTCCCTTTCCCAAGTTTCAAATAATACAATCCAAACAAACGGGGCTCTTGAGACTCCCATCCCAAGACAGCACATATGGACCTGCCAAGTCTCAAGGTTCCCTTCCCGAAGTCTTAGGGCCTCATTACACGTTGTGCGGTAATGGAATACCGGTACCGGTAAAGATTTACCGGTACCGTTAATTCCCTAAGCCAATCACGACCCGAACCCACTGCTATCTGCGCACCCGTTAATTACGGTGCCACTAATAGCGGCAAGGCCGTGGGCGCGCGACCCCCAGGCCGGAATTAGCGCCATGGCGCTAATACCAGGCCATCACAAGCCATGCGGACATGGTATTAGCGGCATGTAAAACACCCAAAAACCCCTTACCGGCATGGCGCTAATAACGGCATCGAAAAGCACCCGTTAAGAGACCTGAGCAGTGTACCCATCAACTACAGGTGGACACAATCAGCACAGGTGCATGCAATGGAGACAGGCAGCACAAAAGAGCACACCACGCCCCTACCCACACCCCTTCCCACACCAAGATGGTGCCAATAGCAGCAGCATGACATGACAGCCTTGACTACATGATAGCAGTGCAGCACCAACAACAACAGCCCACACCAGAGGTGACCCGTAACAGGTACCCATTCCTCACACCATACAGGCAATGCCAGCGATCCACTGAGGAGGTGGCTCCCAACACCTGTACGGAACCCACAGAACCAGCAGGAAGAGGACAACAATATAGTACATCCCTCCAATGACAGTGCTCTGCTGCCTAAGCGGCCTGGGTGTGGCACTCCTGTACGGCCGTGTCAAAGTGGCAAAGACAACCATGGCATGTGTAGAGCATCACAAAATGTGCATATGATGGAACGTGCCTATGCCACCTGAAATTGACATGCAACCACCAGAAGAGTATGATGTGGCTGAGGATGAGTGCGGGTGGAATGCCCCGGCAGGACATGAAACAGGCAGTGCCAAGGAGGCACACGATGTATATCAGCATCTGATTCTGTAATCTCATCATGCACCAAGGTGAAATAGCATGGACGTAGATGGGAATTGTTGCCCTGGTGCATGTTTCGAGGCCCACAAAGGACCCTGTCCACAATGAATGACACATACACAATAATGGAGACCACGCTTGGGTTTCAAACTCTGAAAAGTGTATATTGAACATATTGTGGTACGAAAGTGCATTACCCAAACTCCCAAAATACACCCTTACCCCCCTCCCCCCTCAACACACCCAAACAGACCCTTACCCCCCTCCCCCCTCAACACACCCAAACAGACCCTTACCCCCCTTCCCCCTCAACACACCCAAACAGACCCTTACCCCCCTCCCCCCTCAACACTCCCATGTGAGTCTCATGACGTGATTGTGTCCATCGCCACATGTGGCACACGAATCCTGGTGGCCCTATTTGCCAGTGCCTGCATCGTCATCTGGTGGTTGTGAAGCCGTGCGCCGCAGGTTCCGCATAGACCGGCGCAGGGGACTAGTCTGGCGTGAACTCCCAGACGAGGAGGGGCCTGGTTCTTCCTGGGCCGTGAGTGGGCACCGACGCTCAATAGCGTCTGCTATGCGGTTCATGGCCTGCCGCAGTTGGGCCATTTCACTGCAGATTCGGCTGGTGCATGCCTCCATGCCCTCCCTTGTCTGCTGTGCCAATGTAGCAATGTCCTCCCTCAGGCGGACTGTCTCTGCCACATGTTGACCTACTAGGCCACTCATCTCGTTCTGCCTCTGGTAGATGCTCGAGAGGTCATGTCGCTTGGTGGGTGCTGGTGGGATGGCTGATGCACCTGGTCCCATTGCACTTGCATCAGGAGAGGATATCTGGGGGCTCCATATCCCTTCAGGGGTGGGTGAATCTCCATGACTACCCGGACCTGAGGAGTACCTTGGGCTTGCCAGTAAGGGGCTTGTTGGTCTGGGGCTCTGGCTATCAGCATCAATGGCAGGTGTGTCCTCCTCATCTGAAGGTGGGGCCGTGGCTGCTGCTTCACCCGTTGAGCTGGTGGCAGCAGAGTGCATTCCCTCGATGCTGCCCTCACCTGCTGGGAGACACACTTCCGTGGGTGCCACGACGGGAGCAGCCATGGCCTGTGGATGCGTGCAACTGGTGTTCCGGCTGCTTTTGTCCCTGTGGTCATGGACACTCGTCCTGGCTGCCCTTGTGGATGTGGCGGTGTCCCCTGTGGTATCCCTCCTTGCTTTTTTGCTGGATGTGGGAGCAGGTGTGGAATTGCGTGCCTCCTCAGTGTCAGTGTGTGATCCAGCAAGGGTGAGAAATGTTGACAACCATCAGTAATGGGTCGACCTGCCTTGAGCAAAATGAATACGTCATGCCGTTCTATGCATTCCGGGCTCTTCAGTTTGGATGCAGGTAATGGGGATGTTGGGTGGGTCATGCATGAATGGGTCTGTGTTGTTTGGGCATGTGGTGATGCATGCATGTCTGTTTGTGGCTGGAGCCACGGCATTGATATGGACACATGATTGGGGGGAACATCACACTTCACTGTGCATTGTTTGATGCATACACTCACCTCCATCGGACGAAACGGCCACGCCATGCTCCATTTGTCCAACTCCCTCAATGCATTCCACCCCGATGGTTGATGCGCATGTCTCCTCCCACTCGGTGAGCTTGATTGGCGATTCACTGCCTCCTCCTGTGCCCGTAGCCAGGTTGCGGTTCACGGATAGAATGTTCCGCACACGGAGCCGGAGGTCATCCCACCTCTTTCGGCAGTCTTTGACTGTGCGGGTTGTGGTGCCTACCGCGCTGACCTTGTGGGCTACCTCTTCCCAGATGGCCTTCTTCTTCACAATGGTCTCCCGACGCATGTCGTTGTTGAAGACGACATGAGCATTGTCTGCTAGTGTCTGCGTTAGCATCAGGAGCTCCTCCTTGCAAAACTTCTCCTTGCGTTGCCGCTCAGACGATTTTTTAATGGCCTTGGGCATCTTCACGGTGTCCTTGGTGTATTTCCCAACGTGGTTCCTGGTAAGGTGTCCTGGATAAGGGGGATGGCAATGGATTGTGTTTTTAAAGATGGCCGCCGTGCTCTTTCCCGTTCCGGTGCGATGACGCTATTTCCGTTTCCGCAATATAGCGGTGACCGCTATTAGCGGTGACCGCTAATGGCGGTCACCGCTATTTGCGGAAACCGCTATTTGCATGTGGCGGCAGGGCGGAAGTGCTAACAGCGCTTTCGAGGATGCCGTTAAGGGACTTTTTGGGGACTTTTGCGGCATGGCGGTAGGCTCATTACCGGCATGGCGGTAGGCTCGTGACCGCGATCTCGTAATGGCATGCAATTTGCGGCCTCTTGCGAGGGCGGACACGCTATTTACGCCATGCCGGTAATTGCCGGTTTTTACCGCATACCGTGTAATGAGGCCCTTAATCTTAAATATCTCACACAGGTTCCCTGGTACTTGCTCTTGTGCATCAAGCCACTTTACTTGCTTTCCTTTATTGGTTTCTGGGCATAGGGTGTGCTCTTGGGCTCCTCTGGTTTCTCCTTAGCCACCTTGTGTGTCGCACACCTTTTCAAATGGTAGCCTTGTCACATTGTATTCACTTATTAAGGTTAGCTGTTTGCATTTCCCTCAGCCTTTAATGTATTCAGCTTCAAAGTTAAGGTTCATTCGTTGTGCAACACTCACTCAGTATTACACCACGGCTCCCATCAGCATCTCGCATCTCACTCCTCACTTTCGTGTCCATACCACTTTTACACACCTGGTTTGTGTAAAA
Source organism: Ambystoma mexicanum (assembly GCF_040938575.1). Lineage (NCBI taxonomy): Eukaryota > Metazoa > Chordata > Amphibia > Caudata > Ambystomatidae > Ambystoma > Ambystoma mexicanum. The sequence goes on from NC_090926.1 coordinate 304,815,007, forward strand.
GGGTTGCAGGTGTGAGTCCTTTCTCTCAATTGCTTCACTATAATTAGGCTTATTAGTAAGACATGCCTGGTCTTGACTACGGTACTCCTCTGAGGCACTCTTCCTCATCTCAGTACCAAAGTGGTATAGCTGCATGTTGGTGTGCATAACTACTAGTCATCACTTCCTTGTCCTAATACTGTCCAAAGTCACGTGTGGGGAAAATGAGGTGAGCTGGCTTATAATAGCCCATAAAGGTTGGGCGAGGGTTAGGTTTATCATCAATAGAAAAGGGGGGGTACCATGTCTCACCCAAATGTTCCCTACTCCCAATCCTCAAGGACCCTCCACCCAGGTGATCCTCCCTTGCTTTCCACCCCCAGGGTTAGGATCCAAGTTTTACATGTCTTTCCATCGATTTTTTTCCATCAAAAATATTCTCCAACAAAACTTTTCCATTTAAAAGTTTACCATCGAATCACTATTAATATAATTAAAAGTGAACATTCATCGGAACTGCTAAATCGAAATGAATAGATGGTAACGTTTTAAATGGAAAAGTTTCATTTTTTCAATGGGGGGGTCCGTCCCCAAACCCCCAATAAAATAAAAGTGTCCGTTGTAAATTACTCGCTATACTACGCAAGTAAGAGGGAGCTGTCCAGTGATGACATCGCTTCCCATGTATTTCAGCACTGGACAGCTCCCTTACTGGCAAGCCCAACTAGTGTAGTACTGGTGAGTGTCAGAGAGTGAAGTCATTATTTCATTTATTTTTATTTTTTTATTGGGGGGGTTCCCCCCCAAGCCCGCATTTTGAAAATGTATCCCTATCCCCCACCCAAATACACATACATCCATTTTCTTCCCAGAGCCTTTAAACAAAATAATTGTACATTCCCAGTTCTCCTGCTGGGAATGTGCACCCTGCTCACAGGCTTCTCCTTCACTTTACGGTTTACTACTTTTCTAGCCCATCTGTGGCCTTATCAATTTCAATACAGTTTGGTATACACAAACCACTCCATTCATCAACCTTCACTTTAGCGTAGTCACCAAACATTTGTGTTCTACAGTTAGACCGGTAATCCTATTGCCTCAGCGTCCTTCGCTCCTTCGCAAGCGTTTCGACCAGCATTCACAATGTGGCTCGCACCACAGCGTCCACCACAGTTTTTCAGCCTTACTTGACTCACCGGGTGTGCTGTTTTCATGTGCCCTTCTCCGCTTTGGTCGGCTCTTCATGGCTGCTGCTGTTCCCGGCTCAGCAAGCCCCTCCGCCAGGGTCTTTGATATCTTGGGCTACAGGATAGGGAGTCCTCCGACTCCAGGAGGTCAGCAGCCTGACCCTGCCACTGGAGACCTTCCGACAATGCCGGCCCACTCTGCTTCCGTTGCAACGACTCTGCAGCACTGCAGGTCTTTGGACATGTGTCTCCCTGCCTTCACCTCTGGTTTCTCTGTCTGCAAGCATTCCACAGGCGATCTCTTTAGCCTCACCTGAGCGGGCCATTTAAATCGGCCCTTCAGCTCGGGTGCAGGCCATTCACATTGATTTCACAACGGTATTGGTACTCGGCATCCCTCTTCCTCGTCCCAGTACCAGAGTGGTGTTTGTTTATGTTTGATTTAATAAAGGATTGATGTATGTTTATTATATGTGGTCTTTTCCTCGTCTCAGTACCATAATGGCATGTATTGGGAGGTGGTTTTTCTAACACAATAGGGAAGGGATTTGTGATATCCCATAAAAGCCTTGGAGACATTTGATTCCATATGAAAAGGAAATGGGGGATACCATGTCTCATCCAAGGGTGCAACATCTCTACTCTCCAAGTCGCCTCCTCCCAGGTGATCCTCCCTCGCATATCTAACCCCAGGGTCAGAATTCAAAAACGACCACCTTTCCCTGGCCACCTGTACGGAGGCTATTTTGAGGAAAGAAGGGAGGACGCCCTCCGATTCCTCACATATGGCAGAGCTTTGAGTGCAAATGTTCAAAATGTTGTGTTTGGAGAGAGCTAATTTTCGAAGGGGGCTGTTGGTGGCCCGTCCTGTACTGCCTTGGCTGCTGGTGACCTCCCAGTTAGCCCCTGCTACCGAGTATTTATAGAGAACGGCAATGCTGGCACCATCTTCAAAAGATTCTTTTTTTTTTTTTTTACACAGTGCATATAGTTTAAAAAAATGTTAACACAACACAGTAGACAAACATCAATTGATAACATATACATTTGTACCAACATATTTTCAAAAATTATGTAACAAAATAAAAATTCCATAATCATCATTAAAACAATTCAAGACACTATAGTGTCAAATCTCAACAGTAAAAGCTTATGAAAAAGTTAAAACTACCGACCCATAATAAACACCACATACTTAACTTGTTCTTAGAACATGGAGATATTACATTTTGCGGAGTATACATTCTACCCAAAAGGGAGTGAATTACATTTAAACAATGCACTAGAGCTAAAATCAATGAAGTTTGGCTCCCATTTAGTAGCCTGCCCCAAATCAAATTGCTAAGGAGAGTAGCACCTGAATACACAAAACATCGGAATAACTTCATTTGTACATCAAATGGTGTCCGGTCAAAGTTAATAGTAACTGGTTCATTATAATTTGGTATAGTAGAATAGGTGTTAAAAAACAAAAAAAAACAGGGGTTTGGGGGGGGGGAACCCCATTAAAAAAAATGTTTTTTTCCACACTTTTGTGCCGGAACTTTCACCAGTCGAAACTATAAACCCATCAAATGGGGCACTACAGTGAAGCAGAGATGTTTAATGTTTTCCTGCGCTAGATAGATGGAGCCCCATCTATCTAGCTAAGATAGTATTTATCTAGTGCACAAAATATTAAATCTAAATCTCATGAAAATCCTTCTGAATATTGGGCTTGGAAAGAGTTTAACGTATGGGGGAAGAGAGACTCAAGATGTATGCATTTTTCTGTACTCTTAGTACAACTTGTAGCTTGGGATTGTGTCCAGATCTTTATACCAGTTAGTTTTATTTTATTTTTAGCAGCATCTGGATTAGCTAAGTGTTCTCTGTCTAAATGCTTATCACCTAAGATGGAATTGCATTCTTTTATAAAGGTGTTTATGACAGCAACATTTCCCGATTTCTCTAGATTGTTCAGATCAACGAAGAGTGAGAAGGGCAGGGGGATCTAAAAAGATTACATTATTCGTACCTGATAAGTACAAAGGGTAAGGCTAGGGGGAGGCCCAGTAATCTATTTAAAACATTTTCTTCAATAGTACATATTTTTTCCCAATCAAGGTTAACCAATCCAACCCATACAAAATAAAAGGCAATATTTTTCCAACATAAAACTTCCTTCGCGGAATCAGGGAATACTTACAATATTTTAAAAAAACATTCCTCATTTATGCAAATATCGGATCCAATGTGATCGCTATTTTAAAAGAGATACTGGACCAGGCATTCTCATCTGAGATAAAATAACCAAGATAATATTGCTCTTGACTGTTTTCAATTTCTTCCACTGCCTAATGGATGTTTAATTTGATCTTCTTTTTTATGGTTACTAGGACTGAGGATATGAGTGGATTTAAACATGAATTATCAATCTTTAAATAAGAATTTAAACACTCCACTGCTCTTGCAAAACCAATTTGCATTTTTTTGTCCAACAAAATAATATCGTCTTCAGATAAAAGAGCTGGAAGAGGGAGATAGCCTTACTTTGGGTGAAATATATTCTGGCAAGTTAAAAGATCAATGAAATCATACAAATACAAATTAAATAAACTTGGTGCGAGAACGCACCCGTGGCGTAAGCCTGTAAAAGTCAGTAGGAGGGTACCAGAGAACCCTGATTATTTAGTCTAATGTTGACTGAGGTCCCAGAATGCAACAAATTAACATTTTTAAATGTCTGCTAGGAATACCCCAATTTGAGAGTTTCGCCCAAAGTATAATCCTATTGGCACAGTCGAAGGCACAAGAGAGATCCACAGTGGCCATGTAGAGCTGAGACTGATTCCAATTCTGTGCTTGTCATTGCAAAAGTGTAACTAGCCACTTGGAGGGGCCAGACATGAGAGACAGACACAAAGTTGTGATGTTTTTAACATTAGATATTTTATTAAAATAAAAAGGTTTGGATCAAGGCCTTCCTATGCCTATCCAAATGAGTTTCCCTGCCTATGAAATCAAAACTAGGGAACAGTCTATGTCTCGTCGTCCGATTTAAGCAAACTGTCCTTGTGTCCAAAACGTACCTGACCCTCGCACTTAAAGTGAACAACAAAATGTGCAAGGTAAATGTCTCTGCTTTAAACTCATAATAATAAGTGCAAAAACGAAGTATATAAATCCAACAGAACAATCCTTGTATCCAAGGGACGATTCCCTTCCCCTCAACTGTTTTAGGTAGAATATTGGAAAGATTCAGTTCACACAATAGTTCTTGAAGAGTGGTAGAAATGTCTCTTTCACACAACACTTCCTCAAAGAGTGTCTCTTCCAAACAAATGATGTTTTAAGGATGGTAAAGCATCTCTTGGCAACTTAAGTAATGATGTTTTAGCACTTTCTTAGGGATAATAATAATATCCCTCCCAAACAATGGCTCCCAGATGGTAGTGGAAATGTCTCTCTTATACAACACTCTTAAGAATGACAGAGTATCTTTTCAAAGCAATTTATGATTTTTGTAAGGGTTTATGATTTTTATAAGGATGTCGAAAAAGTGTCTCTTCCCCTCAGCAACTTATTGATGAGGATTTCCTGGTACACTCCCCTGCCAGAAACTCGTTTTACAATGTCTTTTCTTCTTTCACATACTCGCTGGATTACTTGGTATATTCCCCTGCCAGGTATCCCCCCCTCACTGCGCTTGGTAGATCCCTGGTGTACTCTCCTGCCAGGTATCTTTCCCCCCAAAGGCTCACAGCCTGATGCAACACCTTTACCAGGTCTTCTTACAACCTTTCAATTCTCTCTCTTTTGAGTATAACACAGTTCCACAGTTCTTACTCCTTCACTGTTTTATACTCCATTTGCTTCCGTTATTGCCTGTTGCAACTTCCCCCATATTGGCAACCCTTATATGGAGGCTTGTTCAGGTTTTGATTGTTAATTTCAATAGTAATGTCCATTGGCTTGTGGCAATGTTTGTTCCAATCTTCCCCATATTGACCTTTCATATATGAAGAGTTGTACAGATCTTGCCTTCCAATGGCTTCAATAGTAATGTTCATTTGCTTTTTACAATACTTACTCTTAATCTTTCAATGTTACTTGGCGGGTATTCAAAACAGCCTCCCAATACTCCAGAGCAGACTCATCAGTGTTTCCTGGCATTCCTGCCCTTTGGCGTACTGCTGCCGCAAGGTTCGTGATTTGGTAAAGCGTTCCCCAGACACATCTCCGGTCTTCCTGCCGGCTTCTCTTCCACTTGCCGGTGCGATGGTTGCTCCTCAATGTCACTGCGCGCTTTACAGTTTTCCCCTTGCTGCTGGCTCTTCAGCAATCCCCTTTCTACACCTGCTATGCCATTCCCAGTCTTTCTGCACTCTTTAGGAAGTGCCTGCCTCCTTCGGCATAGCTTGCTTGTGCGTGTATGTGCCTCCGATTCAGCTTCTCCTCTCCTTCTGCTGTGCCCTGCATTTTTAAAGGCACTCCCTTTTTAAATGTACTGCACAGCTGAATGGTATCACAACAACTAGTCTGCACTTTCAGCTTGGTTTGCTTTCCACTCCACATTAATGCCTTTCTTCTGATCCAAGTACTATATGTTTTATAGGATTTGGAGTCCATTGGAGAATGAGACTCTGTTAAACTATAAGGCTCTGGATTTTTATTCAAGTCAAGACTTTCAGACATAGATGATATGTGAAGATTATGTGTGCACGCAGTGTGAATGTTATCCTGCTTAAGGTATCTGGCAAAAAGAGGTATTTGAGTTTTATCATTGGAAGGATTGGTATACAGACAATATGCCATCACGAAAGGAAATTCTTCACATGAAAGAGGAGCATAGCGCGTCCCTCCTGATGGGGTCACCACATCTCCCTGACAGCCATATGATCCTCCCTCTTAATAACACCCCAGGGTCAGGCTCAGGTAGCGGCTGCTGTCCCCTGGCCACATGGAGGAGATTTTATGCTGGGGATTAGTGATGATTCCACAGGATTCATCACACAACCCATTAAGCGAAGTACCATACCATTTCCTAAAACCAGTCTGGAACTTAGATGGGCGGCCAATTGATTGTGCCCAATAACTAAGTTCATCTAGAAAAAGTGAGGCAAACATCTTCGAAGTAGTATCCAACAGCGCTATTGGCAAGCTCAAACAATATGATTCACCAAAGAGCAGGGATATCTTTCATGACCAGGTTCGGTAGGCCATTTGGGCCTATAGCATTAGACGCTTTACTCTTTTTTTATTTTAACCACAATATAGAGTTCTGAAAACAAGTCTAGCCAAGGTCTTAAGGAGCTGAATTCAAACAGTGGGAGTATAGGGTTCTTGGCACCAAACCTTGTTTCCACAAACACAACACATTGAGCGTCAAAAATACAGTTGTCTAGCGCCGATTTTAAAGAAGGATGGATGCCTAACATCCATACTATTTATACAGCGCCAGAACACTCATGGATTGAACTTGTTAATGATTTGCAACATTTCCTGACTGTCCTTTATGTCTATGTTTTGTTCTATAAGACTTGATCCAATTCCTATACATTTGTTTACACTGCTTGACCTTCAACATCCTCTCCTTTTTATCTATAAGGTATCATCAGAATCAATATTTTTAAGCATTGTTTGAAGAAGCAACGTCTTGTTGTGGACAGTTTTATCATAATTGTGTTGACACGCAGATAATCTCTGATTTCTATAAATTACACTTTTAGTCACACAATCCTGCACACTATTAATAATTTGTTGGAATAAGAAATAATCTGTATTTAAAAGCCCCACTTCAGTGACCAGTGTATGGTTGCTAGATAAATGCTATTTAATTTATTTATTATTCCTTTCGACCAGAAACTTTGATTTCTGTTATTTGATGTGATAATATTGCAGGGACTTGAGGAGATTGCAAAAGTGACAAATTGAAGCAATGAGAACTGAAGAAATAAACAGGCATGGTCACTAGCTTGAGTCTGCACAACGACTAGAGATTGTACGTCTGGTAGCAGTGACTCCGATACATAAATGTAGTTGATTCTGGAGACCTGATTTCCCCTACTCCAAGTAGGCCTTCCCGGGATATCACCCCCATATTCTACCATTTCATTTATACAAATTAGATTCTGACATAATCATACTCCAATACTGCGCTCTCAGCTAACCTGCCCGTGGAACAGTAGAGTTTAATACCATTTGATTTTAGTCAAGACATTCTCCTATAGAACAATTGAATTCCTCCATTACAATTATTGGTGCATCACCATAATTCAGATGCCAATTCCACAGAGAATCGTCTAAAACTGAAAACAAAAGGGATTGAACCGCTCTCATGGGATTCCAGTAAATATTGATTAGGAGCATATGGGCCAGAGAGGGAGTATTTTCGTTTCATGATAACTTAGCTGCCAAACGCTATCAAAGTTAGGCCACCATTGTATTATTGATGTGAAAATGTTGTTTGTATGCCAATCAATTGTCCTCCTGAGGGACGGCCAAAAGCACCTTTATAGTGCTTTTCTAAGATCACAAACCCATCAAATACAGGAACATCTCTAAGCCATACCTCCTAAAGTGCAAACACATCAAATTGTGTACATTACATTTTAGAATTTGGATTTAAGACACTGGAAAACCCTCTAGTGTTCCAAGAGGTCAGGTTACATACAATCGGGCAAAAGATGTATAGAGCACATCAATTCTTTGCATTAACTAGTGAGGCCGCTAGCCATGACCAGTCGCCGTTCAAATGTTGCAGTGCCAAACTGGAGGAGGAATAGCACACCAACCTTGAACCATTATTTGATATTTTACACTTAATCTTCATATCGAAGCCAGAAAGGCCACGAAGGGAAGGAGGGACTCGAGATGTATTCGACCATTTAGAAAGGGGGTACATAACAAAATCTATTCTTAACAATGCTTCACCCTCTTCCTTTATCAGTTTTAGAATCCATTTCGATCTAAGATGCCACTAAATCCAGTCTATGTTCATCCAAAAACTCTACCAAATAAATTTCTGCAGATTCAATCGAGCTTAGATCTGCGATAGAACTTAATATGGAGAGGATAGTTCATCTATTGAATATAGAGAAGGCAGGATCCTTAAATGAACCCTCCATAACAAGCACCAAAGAACTACACACGGACAATGGTGGAAGGGGCAGAGAAGATGAAGGCAGAGAAGTTACTGGAGAATTTGAGTCTGGTCACCACGCATTGGACTACCATTGCACGTGGAAGTAGTCATACTATCCACGGTACATCGAATAAGACAGGTCTCAGGCAAAGGAGAATGTTTAGGCCCTGTCGGAGGTGGTGCCCACTCCTCAGATGATAGATCGATTGTAGAAATATGGTCAAGTTCTTCCAAGGAATCTTTGATGAAATGGATGGCTGCCTTCTCTGATCCAGGAGGCAACTCCCAGGTGCAGAAAGAGATGCTAAAGTGAGTAAATATGGTATTATACTCCTACTAGCATCAACAGTTGGCAGCACAGAACCCCTTTTAGATGGTTTACCCTTCTTGGATCTTGATTTCTTCTGAGCGTCAGCCAAAGTGACAGATGGTTAAGTAGGTACCGGTTCCCCCGGTAAAACCATGATCTCCAGGTTTTCCAGATTTAAAGCATGGAGAAACTTCCTTGAGTGTCTTATTTTATGAATACGAGTTGGCGCAATTTTATCCCACTTCTTCTTTGTTCTCTTATTATCAGGGAGATTATCATTTTTAACCTGAGAAAGGTCTTGAACTGGCGAGTTTAGGATCGATCAACTGTTGAGGGAGGACAGGAAAAAGCCATAGGAATTATTACATTTGTTACCACACTGGGTGTGGAGGGCATAAGTGAAACATACTGATTTTGAACTAACTGGACAAAAGAAACAAAGATTGGCCAGATTAGTCGCCAATAGTGATGTTACAGGTAGTGATGGAAACACTGACTGGTTCTTGTTGTGGGTCTCCAAATAGTTACAGACCCTAGTTAACAGTTTGGAATTAGCTTTCAATTCCTTATTCATATGGTCGTACAATCTGACTAAGGACTGCAAGATAATAAAGATTGCAGTATTGGAAGGAATGCCAAAAGAGTCGGACGCCAGGGAATTCGAATGGAAAGAATTTTGACCAGGCGTTATGGAGTTGTCCCCAGCAGGATTATGCACACCCTTGCTCAAGGGTTCCTCTTGCTTTTTTTTGTTTTTATAGTTGTACTAATTGAAGAGTTAGATCAAGCTACTGAGTTATTACATAATTGGGGTGTCACCACAATAGAATCTGACTGAAACCTCAGACAGTACTGTGGCAGTTGCAGTCTCTAAACTTTGGCACAACTTTATAAAATAGTTTTTTCAAGTCCTCCAATGGTCTGTCTAGCAAGGAGATGGCAGTGATATACTAAAAATTGAGGAAGAGAGCTGAATGCAATCCTTTTCGGTCTCTTGTATTTGATTAGCCTTGGTATGTATAATAGGGAAATGATTTGTTATTTTCTCAGAGGGCAAATTGCCCGGGGGTGTGGATTGACCCGTCTCGGCTGCAGCAAGCATTGAAGAGTCTGACAGTACACTCAATGGAACAGAAGCAGATTCAACATAAACGGTAGGAGCAGTGGGTCCACGCAGCAGACTATAATGCAGTGAGGGGGGCTGGCATCAGAGTAAAATAATAAGAGGCAAAAGCGAAAGAAACGCACCAAAGCCCCCGGTATCTCCTCCAACCACCGAGCTGACATGGTTGTGGGGGCTCGTGCGCAGCTTAGGCGGTGGAACGGGCCTTCAATCCGTGATGGAGACACAGGGTTAGTGTATACCATGCCCCGGTTCCATAGTGACCTGGCAATCTGGATCATGCTCCTTTATAAATGTTCTCGTCCGTGTGCAGTGACGTGTCGGGAGTGTCATGGGGGAAGATTACCACCTAGGACATAACATCGTTTTCTTTTCTAACAAACAAAACAAGTTAAACTAAGGCTGTCCACATGAGGCATGAAATGCTTTCCTTCTCAAACAGGTGTAGTCTCTACGTTTCACTGGCGGGCCGTTGCTGCTCGCAGAGTGTACCTCTCATGGTGTTGGACTGACACCTGTGTGGGTCTAACCTCTTCTGGGGTTCCTGCATCTGCTGGGGAAGTCTGTTCTGGTACATTTTCTGGCTCCTTTTGGAAGGATGTTTCTTCCTCTTGGGCGAAGTCTAGATGACCAGCAGGCTATCCGCCTTCGTTCCTCAGGTCTGTGCTCAATGCTGAGCTGGGTGTTTCTGACCATGGTTGTCGCTGAAGCATCTTGAACCATGATGCGATCCTGGAGATGAGGTCTGGTCCTCAACTAGCAGTGAACAGGGTGCCCCTTTTGTCCACCACGGTCCATGGTGTATCACCAAAAGGAAGTGCCAGCTTTGCCCTCTTTGAGTTGTTGTGGACTAAAATATGATCTCCCATTTGAAGGGGAGACTTTCTGGCATGTCTCTTGTCCCATATGCGTGCGTTGACTTGGAGGCGTTTGGCATGTACTTGCCGGTTGTCAATAGTTTTTGCCAGTATTGATTTGTGGTGAGGTATGGATGAGTTTAGAACCGCCCTGAACATGAGGTCGGAAGGTGGGGTGTCCGCGGACGTGTGTAGGGTGAGTCTCAAGTTCCCGAACTGTCAGAGTTCCAATTGCCAGGAGAGACATTGAGCTTTGGCAACGCAGAGAATCTTGTTCAATGTCTGTATGAAGCGCTCTGCATCCCCATTTGCCTGGGGCCAGCGGGCGTGATGCCATAGTGGTGGATCTGCAGATCCTCCAGGTATTTCTGGAATTCCTTCCCTGAAACGGAAGACTGTTATCACGTTTTACTGCCTGGGGAGACAAGGCGTTGCAAACATTTTCTCCATGGCCATCTGTATTACCTTGGGGTATCTAGAGTAGTCGTCAGTAGCTACCAGTAGGTACACTTCCTTCTAGACCATGCAGAAATGGATTTTGATGGATTCCCCGCAAAACTTTCCCCAGGGGCCACAGCAGATGGGATATAGACTGGGGAGGGGGCAACCGCTGCCTGTCATGGGAGGTAGGGGGTTACACCGTCGTCCATTTTTGTATCCAGAAATGTGACCCACACTCTGCTTCTGTGTGACTTTGTGTGCACCATGCCTTGGTGCACTTCATGGGCAAGGGCAACTAACGTGTTTTGGCGGCCATTAGGGATGACAATTCACGCCCCTCTGAGGAGGCCATCTGACATGATCGAGTTTGTGGTGGAATGCTAACATTCCTGTCAGGAACACTTGGACTGCCTTCATGCAGTTGTTGTTGTGTCGTACGCATCAGTTCCAGTCACATGACATCACTGTTTTTTTGCGTGAGATCACAGCACGGGTGCTGGAGGGTGGCTTCTGCAATGTCCGAAAGGCTGACGGATTTATCATGTGGATCACTTGGCAGATGTGGTCTTCGGTTTCCATGGACTCCAGCCCTTCTGCTGCTGTGACCAGCCGTGGATGTTGAGAGATGTTCGCCCCTACTTGGCATTTGAGGTCGAACTCGTACTGCTGCAGGTGGAGGAGACATTTTTCTATCCACGCCGGTGGATGAGGCACGGAACCTATGAAAATCGACATCAGTGCTTGTGGTTTGTGTATTTGGTGACTTTTCGACTATACAAGTATAGATGGAAATGGCGGCAACCCCAGAGGACAACGCGGCTTCCTTCTCGATGTGCGAGTGCCGCTGGTGGGGTTGAGTGCCCTAGATGCGTATGCAATGGGCTTGAATTCACTGGCTGCGGACTTCTGGACTAGCACCGCGCCTAGCCCCACTAGGCTACCATCCATGTACAGTTCAGTCTGCAGAATCGTAGTCTTACCATCAGAGGCAGGCGAGTGCGGCCGCATCTTGAGAGCCCCCTGGGCCCATAGCATTGTATTTTCTGTGCCTAATCTAGCGCTCCAGCGCCATTGCTGCTCGTTGCTCCTCTCCCCCACCCACTACTTCCATCTCCATTTCCGGGTCTTGAGCTCACTTGCAGGTCGGGGTGGGCCTAGACCTGTTAGGAGTGTACCCAACTGTTCCAATTGACTTTCAACTCTAGCTGTGCTTAGATCGATACTAGAGCTGCATCGCTAGGTGTAGGCCTCTCTCCCACTATACAGGATTCACATATATAGCTGTGTTAGGAGGGCACCCAACTGTTCCAATTGACTTTCAAATCTAACTGTGGTTAGACTGATACTAGGACTGCGTCGCTAGGGGTAGGCCTCCCTCCCAATACACAGGATTCTCATATCCGGCTGTGTTTAGACAGACACTAGAACTGCATTGCTAGGGGTAAGCCTCTCTCACACTATACAAGATTCTAATATCCAGCTGTGTTTAGACTGATACTAGAACTGCATCGCTAGGAGTAGGCCTCTCTCCCACTATACAGGATTCTCATACCTAGCTGTGTCAGGAGTGTACTCAACTGTTCAATTGACCTTCAAATCTACTGTACTTGGACTGATACTAGAATTGCATTACTAGGCGTTGGTCCCACCGATCATACGGGAGTCTCAAGTCTAGCTGTGTTTGGGCTGACACTCAAGCTGCATTGCTAAACCTTAACTTGCGCTCTTTGACACCACCGGGGGTGTCCCCACCTCCTACTAGACGTGCCTCTCGAACATAGTCAGGCTTAGTCCCAAGACAAACCTAACCTAATCCAACCTAACACTCTCCTAGAGAGGACTAGGCCGTGACAATACAGTACCAAACCCCCACTACTACCTTAAATCTACATAGACAGCCTCCCTAATTAGCCCCACACCTGCTGACAACTGTACGCCTAGCACCTCAACTCCACCAGACAGCGCTCTGGGGAAACATAGCCAACCCACAAGAAGAACAGGCAGCACAAAAGCCTACCAAATCAAGAAGAAACACCAGTACTGCCATTACAAGACACCTCGGTCAACCACTAAAATGGCACCTTCCCAACTGAGCACCAAAATGCCCCGGACCAGGAAGGGGCACTGAGAAACAGCAGTGAACACAGACGCACAAATCCATCCCACCCCCAAAGCAACAACCACAAATATAGGAAACACAACGCCAAAAACCATAACGACCAGAACAAACCTCCAAAGGGAAAAATCCTTCTATCTCACACCTTACCTCGCCACAACCCCTGAACCTGGATACCCCAACGACACAGAGACAGCACAACACACAAAGAACAGTCCAAGACAACCAGGAAAAAGACGGGAGCACCAAAGAAGAGAATGGGTAGACTCCGACCCCATCACCCCATACATCACAAGAACAGGCGGACACCATCCACACTCACGGCACATCGGACAAAACGACAACGAAGCCCTAACAACCAACAACCCAAACATCAACCTAAATGACCAATACAATGAAGAAGCCTTTGCTGACCTTCACCTAACTGGCAGGAATAGAGAAGCACCGCTATTGAACAGCCTAGCTCTCAATCTAGCAGACTGCTTCAATGAAGATGCAGCCTTCGCTGATCCTCATCCTTCCCCAATCAACGCCAGTAAAGAAACACTGCAACCAAACAACGGCAAGCCAAAACAAGGAATGACTAACAAACAAAATCACATGAAAAGGATCCACTGTAACCTTATCAATGCAAGGTCAATGGCCAAACATGCGACCGAAATATACAATCTGCTCTGCGGCTGAGGGATCAACATCCTATTTGTAACAGAAACATGGCTAATCGACAACTACAAGATCACTCTCAACAACTGCCTGCCTGAACACTTCAAATACGTCCAAACAAACAAAAAAACCAAAAGAGGGGGGTGGGACTGGCAATCATCCACAAGGTCCACATATATATCAAAATGGAAGACCCACTAAACATCGGTAAATGCGAATCGCTAATCATACGTCTAGCAGTAAGCCCTAAAACAAACCTGAAATTCATACTGATATACAGACCACCAACCTACGATGCAACCTTCGTAGATGCCTTCACAGAAGCTATCACCGTCCTAGCTATCAAACACAATCACCTGATTGTCCTTGGAGATTTCAACATCTCGTTCGAACAAGAAACTACGACCATACAAAAATCGCTAACCAGCCAATTAGCAGCAATGAATCTGCAACAACTAGTCAAAGGAGCAACCCACTCGGCAGGGCACACACTTGGTGCAATCTTTGCAAACAAACAACTCCTTTGCACGGCACCCCCAATTCAAATACTCTGCAGCGACCACCTCATCATCCCCTTCGTAATCAAAATGAACACCTCAATAAACATTCAACCAGACAAAACTCTGAACACCATGAAAAGAAACTGGAGAACCAACAAAAACTCCAACCTAATTTGAACTCCTCGAGCTCAGCAAACCACACCCAGCTTTTATGGAAGAAGATGACCTGGACAAAAAAGTAGCCCTGCTGCATTCCTGGATTATAACTACCATAGACAACATCGCCAAAAAGAAAAGCCTTTCACTCCCTCTCACAAACGAGCAATGGCAAAATGGTTCACCCCTCTACTTAGCACCATGAAAAGGAAAAACCGAAGACTAGAACTTGATTGGAGACAACAAAACGATGCTGTGATGAAGCTGAATTTCCTACAACACAACCGCGCATACAAAAAAGAAATACAAAAAGCGAAGAGGAAACACTACGACAAACGAATCTTTGAAGCACCAAACACCCAAAAAGAGCTCTTCAAAATCATAAATGAAATAAAATATCCCCTGGGATGTAACAACACACCAACTCCATCCACGAAACTATGCAATGACCTTGCAGACCACTTCAAAAACAAAATCACCAACATCCAACAAACCATACAAAGCAGACCCCCCGATCTAATCACGATCCCCAACTACACTCAGGAAGAACAACTGAACAAATTATGAAGGATTTCAGACATAACAGTGGAGACAATTGTCAAACTGGTGATGGAAAGCAATAATTCAGGGTCTCCCGAAGGCCCCTGCCCACCAGACATATACAAATCAATTCTTAAACAAGGAGCGCCCATGGAATATCACAGGAACGTCCTCAACCTTTCAATCACAACTGGGAAAGTGCTGCAAGCCTTCAAAACTGCATACATCAGGCCACTACTTACGGATACAGCAGGAACCGTAGAGGACCTTTCCAACTATAGACCCATCTCCAACATCCCGTACACAGCGAAGCTTCTTGAAACGTAGATATACAAAAAGATCCAAGAATTCATAGAAGAGAACGGACTACAGGACCAGGTACAAGTTGGCTTCAGACCAATGAGAGGAACGGAATCAGCCCTCTTCTCAATATGGGACGATCTGAAAATGAACATAGACTCAAACAACAACACTGCGTTGATACTCCTAGACCTATCAGCAGCATTCGACACAGTTAACCATGACACCCTCATAACAAGATTGGAAGGACTTGGTTTAACAGACACTGCCCTACTATGGATCAAATCTTTTCTAACAAACAGAATGGAAACTGTACGGATGAAACCCTTCAAATCCACCCCGAGAGATACCACCTGCGGAGTACCATAAAGATCATCCTTCTCCCCCCTACTATTCAACATCTACCTATATCTACTTATCAGAATCATCAAAAGCCACGGCCACACCTGCTACAACTACGCCGATGATACACAAATAATAATCTTCAAAATACAAGACAAGCTGGAAACAAACTCAACACTAGAAAAATGCCTCTGCAATGTATTGAACTGGATGAACTCCAACTGCTACAAAATCAACCCAGGCAAACAGAAATAATGATTGTCATAAAAAATGTAGGAGAAAACCACTTAATCCCTTGGCCAAGGGAACTCGGGACAACCCCAGTAAATAAACTGGGGGTTCTGATGGATAATAATCTCACGCTAGAGCCACAAGTAAACTCTCTCCTCAAGAAATGCTTCTTCCTCCTGCGAGCGGCAAAGAGGATCCTACTGTTCCTATCGTTCACCAATAAAACAACCACCATCATCGCACTCGTCATGTCCACAGTAGACTACGCCAACAGCCTATACTTAGGCATGCCTGAACGACTTTTTAAAAAACTACAACGCATACAAAATGCGGCAGCCACACAGCTTCTGAAACTACCCCGAAGGGAACACACCACACCAGCGCTGAAAACACTACATTGGCTACCAATAAAACAACGGATAAAATTCAAAACAATGTGCATCACGCATAGAGCAATACACAACCAAGGAGCTGAGTTCCTGAGAGACAAACTGTGTCTACATCAACCAACAAGAACGCTCAGATCAAGCATTGACATCCGCCTGGAACCGAAACCCTACAACAAAAGAAAACTAGGAGTATCCTCCTTCTCTCACCAAGCGCCGAAAACCTGGAATGACCTCCCAAAGTACATCCGTAACACAAGAAACCACCTACTATTCGGGAAACTACTCAAAACCTGGCTCTTCACGTCATACCTAGAAAGCCCGGCCACAGGGGCACACACACAACTAAAACATCGATGAACGAAGAGACTGGCCCGGATCCAAACCAAGCAACCAATGGAATACCTTAAGGAAAATATCCCACGCCATTCCTAATGACTTACCGGGAGACAGCCGTAATAGGGCCAAAATCCGGCTTCTTAGCTAGACAAAGGTCAGAAACACACGGACAACTCATCATTAGGACCATGAACCTAAACTATAACCGCCCGCAACAGACCTAATCACGGCAGATAGCAAGGGAACAAGAAACCCCATACCATTAGCACCAACCCAGAGGGTAAGAAACAGAATAACCACCCACACTACACAAGGTCCACCAAGATACAGCGGGAAGCACAATGCGCCATCACACAGTCACTACAACTAAACAATAGCCCAAGGAAGTCACCTCACAAAAAACAAAAAAGCTAAAGATCGACATGGCGGAGCAAACTAATGACTGAATACACAGGCCAACCTAGACAGACACACTAGGACGCCCCATGAACAGTACTCTGACCCTGAACCATTCAAAGCCCCAACCGACCAGGGTCACATTAGACAATAAGAGAATAGATACTACCAACCCAGTTCCACACCCACCTACCACTCCATAGTAGGAGATGGTAAGCACTCCATACAATACTCACTACGATAAAGCTGGATAAGCGCAGCACCACCACAGCGAGACAACCCCACCCACAGCGATTCAGCCTGAATGGAACCAGAAGTACCTGACAAAAAAACAGGCACCAGGATACAGACCCCACTAACCCAACCCTCGACTTTCTGAATACTTAATCCACACAGTCACACAACCATTTCACCACAGCACACGAGGTCTCGCCCGATCCGATACTTGCACCAAAGCCCAGCACTTGATGGATACCGAGCTGAAGCTGCCAAAAAGTTTTAAAGAACTTACATTTCTCCCTATGCAGGATGAGTCCTGAGTCATCCAGTCAGTCTAACACAGCTGCTAACCTTGAGAGGCGTTCTGCCTTGTATTCTGTGAATATGAGGATGTCGTCACTGACGTTGAGGACCCCAGGAAGACCCTGAAGAACTGTTTGCATGACGTGTTGAAAGACCTCGGCTGCAGAGATATCGAATTTTAATCACTTGTACCTCTGCAGACCAAGGTGAGACAAAAAGGTTTTCATGTACCAGAAGTCTTTGTGTCATTTTAACTGGTGGTAGCCAGCGTTATCATCCAGTTTGGCGAATACTCATGACCCTGTCAGAGCCGTAATGTTTTCATGAAGGGTGGGGGGTGACATGCTGGCTGTGTTGGGGAGACGCATGTCGAAACATATTCACCTGCCCCGGTTGTTTCAGTTTGTAGGTGACAACCATGGGGGAAGACTCAGGGAGTGGGTCCTGTCATCTTCTCAATGATACTGGTTTTCTCCATGACTTGGAGTTCTTTCGCTACTAGGGGCCATGTGTGGAACGGCGTCTTTTCATGTTGCACAGACTTGGGTTGGACTGACGTGTCGGTGTGGAGCCTTACCAGCTTGCCTTTTAGGCATCCGATGCTGTGTAGCATGTTAAAGTTTTTGTCGAGGAGGGCTTGGATTTCATTGGCTGTGGACACGTCACAGACAAATAGGGCGAGGTCTAGGTGTTCCACCGCTTACTAGCTCAGCAGGCATTCCAGTCTTGCGACGATGTTGATTTTTTACTGTATGTAGATGTCCCGTCGTATGAGTTCTGTACAGAAATGCCCAGTAACTGCCATATGCTTAAAGACGCGTGTCCGTGTCTTTTAGGGGTGTACGGGGGAACATCTGCTTGCGAGTAAAGGGGGAAAAAAGTTTACGGATGCCCCTGTGTTAACAGTCATGGTGGTGGCTTGTCCGGCTATGCGGTTTTCGGACCTTGGTCGCTTTCTTTTCAATATTATCCTACCTCGGTTTAGGGCAGACATCATGGGACCCTTCCACTTTGTTGAGGGCTACCATTGCAGCCTCTTGGTCCTTGCTTGATTCTATTGTGGAAGAGTTTTCGTTGGCGTCGACTTGCTGAGCGTTGACTTGTTTTCTCTTTGGTTTGGGTCTCATCTCTGTTGTGTGGTTCTGCGATGGGGAGCTGATGATCGGCACATTTTTGTTTAATGGTCCAGGTGGCCGCACGAGCCATGTCGTGCAGAATATAAAAGTTTCATTATCAGGGTGTAGCATGAAATGGTTTGTCAGTGCCTCCTCGGACAGATTGTAGTCCTCAGCAGCGCCAGTGCTAGCCAGCGAGTTGAGTAGAAGGTAGACATTTTCCTGCGAGTGGCGACGTCCTTGCATATTTATCAGGAATTGCAACACAACCTCTGCATTCTCTCCTTGAATTTTACAAAAAGGGCGGTCTTGTTGTCCATTCAGGACAACCAGCCCCCCACTGTGATTTGTCCCCATTCAAGCAAGGCGTAAAACAAAGGGCTGGGGAGTTTTGGACTCCCCCCTCGCTTCCTGCCATCAGGGGACTCCTGCTGAAGATAAAAATCACACAAAGGAATTTCCCGCCCTGGATGTCAGGGGAAGGAACATAAAACAACAAGAAACCCTAAAATGATGAAAAAAGAAGACAGGGGCCATTTTGGTAAAATGAGCACCCTTATGTGCCTGTACTGCAGCTGTGAACACAGCCCCGTGGTAAGGGTGCACCAAATTAATAAAAGGTATCACTGCCACCAGCCGTTGAAGGTAAGCGTGTCCCTGTAACAGAATTGTTACAGTTTTCATGTGAAAGGGGATACATTGTATCTCCCCAGCACTTCACATAAGGTGGGGTGTGCTGGCTTCACAGAATAAAATGTAAAAAGGATCCAAAGATCCTTTATACCCTTGGGAGATGTAGTTTTCTCAAGTATAGCAAAAGAAAGTAGAAAGGGGAGCCCCTATCCCAGCAACAACAGGCACTTATTGCAAAAGTTGTTAAAGAGGATAACTTTCAAATGACACTATGGAGAGTCAGAAAATTGACACCCATAAAAAGAGTTAAAGACTCTGTGAGTGTGGAAAAAGGTTCCCACTCACTGTGGTATTCAGGACAAATATCCCACTAATAAAGCAAAATGTTCTGGGGTTGACCAAAGTCAGAAAGATTAACCAGTTATGTGAAAATCTTACCCAACAGTCTCCACCTGTGCGGAAGGGCACAACCTGGGACATAACATTTAAATGACACTTCCGCACCAGTGCGTTGTTTAAATAGATTTTTCTATCACAATTTGGTCTGTGAAGCAACAGAGATCCAACGAAGGGTTATCGCACTGACAGGATCGACTATCCTCTGCCGAACTGACACTTTCACGACACTTATGCAAAAATAAATGATATCCTGAATATGTGAGACAGACATTGGGATTTGGGAAGGAATGTTTATATCTCAATAACACGTTCCAAGAATTGGAGAGGGCGTAGAGATACCCTTGTGCCTAGTGTTTGCTTGAATTCTGCAGCACTCCTCCAAACGCATGCGCACAGCAGTAAACGACGATGGAAACATTCCCACGATGCCTAAACACGATAGTCTTTATTCCACGTCCTCTCTTCGAGGCCGAGGAAGTCCAAACGTGCTCGGTGGAAAGTTGGGTGCGTAAAGGGCCTTGGTAGGCAGTGGACCTATATATGCACGAGCAGTACTACTAGGCTGCGCCAAAACCATTTAGTGGGAACCACTCGTTGATAGGGCCATTCCTCTAATAGAACTACTCACTACAAGGAAATCACTTAACAGATGTGAATGGTTCCGGGTCGTGATCGCCATATTGTATTGGGGACAGTTTGTGATTTAGTTTATAACGGGAGAGGGAGAGTCAAAGGTATGAGCAATGAGCGAATCTCCTGCGAGGTCAGGAGCGCTCTGCCAATCAGTGCATCGGTGACTTTAGATTCTGTAGTGTTGATAGTTTTTTGTGCAGCCAATGGTTGAGCTCGGCGGTTGGACCGCTCCTTTCAGGAAGTGCGGGACAAGAAGGATTTCGCCGGGCAGAGACGAGCGAAGATTCGGGATTATGGAAGTGGTAGGTCCCAAGGCATCAACTCACAGGTGCCCAAAACCCTATTTGAGAAAGTGAATTTCTCCGATACACCCCTTTTGTATGCAATTTAAACCCCAAGTTCCCCATCTGCAGTCTAACATATGCAGTGGTCGAAGTGTACAATAGAAAAAGTAGTGGAAGACGTTCCCTCTGCCATGTCCTTTTTCTGCCCAGCCCACTTTTCGTCACCCTTCACTTCCCGATACTCACCAGCAACCCCGGCACCACCCTCCACCATTTCAACCCCTTACCTGGGTCCTTCCTTTCCTCCCCTCCACAATCCTGTGTTTTCCAACAGTTCTCGCAAGACTGAAGAAAACGAGGTGAAAGAATATGCATTTAAATGACCACCTTTAGTGTGTCATTGTCCCCCCTCAGCAGGCAGCCTTCCCTTCCAATCACCACCATCTGCACCTCTTAGGAGACATGCCCAGAACTATATTGCGCCTACAGCAATTCCCAAATTCTTCACTGACTGCTTAGGAATGGGTTTCATTCCTAAACAGTCAATTGAAATAAACCTTAGCCAAAGCTTTCGACGTGGCACAATGAGGTTTGACACAGGATGGTTACCGCAGAGCCTAGATTCAAACCCCAGGCAGGGGAAACGTTTTTTGTTAAAGTGGCCTTTCCTACTGTCCTGGAACGGTACTCCGGGTCACATAAAGTAAGGGAACTATGACAGATTTCCTTGAGAAGGGAACGTGGTACCCTTTAGTTCCCTTCCACTTTGTGACCTTTTTTGCATATGTGTGTGTCTATATATAACACACCACATAACCCGCTACAGACCCACACCACCTAGGGTCCTGCTGAAAACTTGGGGAGGTTAGTGGGGGGGCATGCAGGCCTGGTTGAAGATGAGCAGGCACCCATTTCAACCTGATGGTTGCCCCTCCCCCCCTTTGCTTAGAGTGGATAGCAGTCTGAGACACCCATGGGGTGCATACATTATAATTGAGATAAAGATAATGTTAGTAGCTGCCAATTATCACACGACCACGAGACAGCAAGGAGCTGACATTCTGAATGCCTTCTGAATCTAGGAATCTGTGCTGCAAATCCTTTGTAAGCAAGTGACTGACATGGAGGAACCAGTGTTGAAAGGCAACCAGCTGTTAACACATCTGTTTTCCCCAATGGAACTGACTGCCGGATGGGCTCCAGCTAACACAGCTTGTTAGGCGAGCGCTGCAACGTGCACACTGAAAGCCCTACAATGTAAATAATATATAAAGGAACATATTGCTGTGCTATTAGACTGCTGACTGCCAATATGTGGGGCAACCCCTGAGGCTCCTTTCATATGAAAGGCCCTTATGCTGTCCCTGGGGGCATGATATCTGAAAGGAAGAGGCGAGGAGGGTGAAAAACGATGGGTATGGGGAAAGGAGGGGACATTCTGTGCAGAAAACTTTGGAATAAAGTGTTTAAAGTAGTGTGTTTTCAGGACCAGCTGCGACTAAATGCCATCTGCTAGGGCGAAATATTTAGAGTTATTTTGATTTTCTATAATAAATGATGGATGTGATTTTGATTCTGAAGGCGAGATCTGCTAAACTAACCCAGACTTTCATAGTGCTCCACGCCAAGTAGAATAATGCACAAAGGTAGTTTGCTGTGACTATCTCCGGACATCCACGGAAGCTGCCTTGCAGTAGTATCTAGGCAGATTCAAAGGTCACATGCATTCTTGAATTCAGCTGCAAGAAAATAAAGTTCCAAGAGATGGCTTTTTAACTGAATTCAGCATTGGATCAAAAATGTAACTGTGTACCCTAGCTGCCTAGTGGCAGATTAATATCCGCTACAAGCATTGGGTGTCATAATTGTCAGTGTGGTGTAGGGGTGTACTGAAATTCATCTTTGTGTCAGTATTCGGCTTAATTCAGGCTATAAAATTGATATTCGGCCTAATATTTGAAGGAATAGTGTGCTCAAAAATATTATTGTCCCGAGCGTTCGGGCATGTGGTTTTAAGCAAACTGCGATCGATCGTAAAAACATTTCCTATGCACTGTACCTTTAGTTTTTCTCACGGTTACACATGCGAAATCAGGCAGCGGGGCGCAGCCATCTTGTGCTAATCTTATCTGTTGCCGCATCGCCCTAATTTGAACTGCTCTTGCGGCACTAAATCACATCCCCCGCCCCTGAGGCTGACTTCACTATTCCTAGCGATTATTCTCCACCTATTTTATGACTTTAGTGTGCAGCGTAGCCAAACGCACCTAGTCATCACCTACGTCTTAACGTTAGTTGACAGAGATCCCGGAATATCAACACACGCATCCTCTCGCAGCACAGCGCGTTCCAAATCGGAATAGGAAACACTGATACTCTGCAATTTATAATGTGCTTTTATTTCACAATAAACGCTCCGAGAACATCCACCAATTTCCATATTCAACCACATTTTTTATTTTGTTGTTTTCGAACATCAAATCTTTATCATGAGGCACAATGTGTTCCTTTCGGTAGAAGAAGCACATTGGACGCACCTTGAATCGCAAGGCTTCGGCATCAGCTTCTTGCTAGACCACCCTAAATGATGTCGAGTTCCTACTTGTTGCTGGAACTGCCAATGGGCATATCAGTCCGGGCGATCGTCCCACATCAACGTAATTGCAAGTCAGCCATTTAGGTGCATCTGCCACTGCCTGCTGAAGAACCCGTCACTGGGTATCTGGAAATGACATTCTCAGAAAGGAAGGATGTAGCTGTGTAGAAAACATAACAGAAATATATCTCAGCAGACGTTCTTTATTCTAATTTATCCATTAACCCTTTAATTCTGAACCGGGTGAAACCTAATAATGAACACAAACCAGAAACAATGGAAACGCAGTGAAAACATTGTGGAAAGTTGGAGTCTACAATGTGCTTGAGAGGTTAGTGCTGTGGAGTATGTTATAGCTCACAATGGGATACGGATGCGGAAGCTGACAGAAGAATTCGAACAGCACAAAGCATTATAACGGAATATTAGCAACAAACTTGGCGTTGGTGGAACCTGGGGGAACCTAGACGTGGACTCCATTCATTTCGTGCTGGACTGCCCATGTGACAAAGACAAATACATACAGGTTGTGTTTGCGTGTCGTCACAATATGCCCCAACCAACAACCCATTACAATGTAAACCAGCAATACCGATCAGAAAATGAAACCTTGACTCGTTCGTCTATAAACTCGTTTACAGTAAAAGTTACATTATATTTGGTATTTCCATTCTCTTAGTGTAACGCAGAGTCTCTGCTCAGATCAACGGTTTTCATAAAATGAAATTACATGTTCCTTTGTCCAGTTTTGAAATGGTGAACCTTATCATTTTTGCGGGAATTACACACCTCCCGTCATTCAATCCATTGCGAATCCTCCCTTTCTTCCAAGGGCGAACAACATTTGAACCTTCCTTGGAGCCCGTATGCTAAGTTTCCTTTTGATGAAGGAAAGCCACAAATCAAAAACCTACTGTACAAGATGCGTCGGTGTGAACAGCCCACAAGCAACATCAAACGCAGTGACCTTCACTCCATGGGAGCGATTTAGCCCGGCCGTCCAATGTGGCATTCAAAGTATGTTAGAAAAATAAACACATTGTTTGCTGGCATCCACCAATGCAGCGCTATCGTGAATACTTTTTTTACTCATCTATATGGATGGTGATTTAGTTATTTTAGGGCAACCGTTCCAGTTAGAGTCCTCCCCATTGTCACCTCTCCATGCTCCCTGTTTTCACAGAGGAATGTCCTCTGCGGATATCGTGAGTCACTGACCAGTCATAAATCCAAGTGCCCTTCCATCTCCACTGAACTTCACGTGCACTAACAAATGTTGGAGGAGAGGCGGTATATCCCGCCTTCCTGCACCATTCTCGTACCGGGCAAATTACACATAAGCTAAGGTGGGAGACATCTCCACCCCTCCTGTACATATTTGCATCACCCATGTTTCATATAAGTGTATTAATGCTGTGCTAATGTGTATACTTTAAACTCCATTTTGTCTCCTTCCAAACGCCTTTTTTATTCGAGGCCCTCTGGCAAAATGTTCACTCTCCCTCTCAAAGCGCCGAGCACAGCCAGTTCTCCACCATCCCTCTCCTCTGTCAGCTCAGCACGTCTCCTGTTCTCACGGAAATGCAGCTGTTCATTTAGCGAGTATCCAGCCCTGACAAAATGTGCTTATCCAATCATGTGAGACCAAGGCCTGCTCCAACCTTAGTGCCCCATCCATCTCTGCTGACTGACTCATGCCATCTCCAACCCCTCCCAGCCAGGCTGCGTCCCATGAACCCATGACCCCTATTCCCTTTGAACGCACCTGGTCACCAGATCCTACCCCCAGACCACTTCCAATTCACCTACCATATACCTAATCTAGAGTGGTCATATATTTTGTTAACGCTAACACCTATCCCCACTGTGTTTTGAAATTGTAAGACTCCAAAGGCCGCAAATCAAAGACCAGCCCTTCTGATAAGGCATCCAAAAGCAACGACCCCCAACACATGCCACATAAAAATGTAGGTCAGAATGCACCTATTTCACCCTAACAGCCCCCTTTCATGCAGTGTTTTGCTTACAGTCATTAGTTCTTGCGTGCCAATTTTTTATTTAGCTTAGGTCTCATTCTTTAGTGGGACGCATATTTATTCTGTCTATTTGGACATGTGCATGCTAAGTAAACTGCAGACCCCACAGTTGCTTTCATGTGGATATCCATCTGACCCTCCCGTGCCCTGATCAGTGAAGGACCCACAAGAGCTGGCCGAAAGCAGGAAAACAGAGTTACACTGTATGGCATCCTCCAACAGGCACTTCTTGCAAAAAGAATTGACAAAGAGGATATGTTGGAAAAGACAATTTGGACGCTTAATTATTCTTAATACTTTTAATAGCTTTGAACTTCAAGTTAAATAGATTTCCATTGGTCATGTAAAAACATTGTGGAACATACACACCGCTGCTAATCATTTATAGCGGGAAGTCAATTGTTCAACAAGGTTCTCTTTTGGTGGACAGTGCTCGTTTGCAATGTTTTGTGGCAATGTATGTGTCCTAGGAACAAAATCGGGATCGATTCCATGAGTATGCATGGCCAACACAGTCAAAATGAGATCTTTCACAAAATTTAATTCCATTTCCTGGTATATCGGCTTGGCAACCAATGTTTTGCTTTGTTTTGCAAAGGCCATTGTATAACGAAGCATGCCAAAGTTTCCTGCAGTTTTCGATTGTTCTCTGCCTAGATTCTCGTTATGCGCTAATACGGCTAGTAATGTTCGATTTTGCATACTGTCTATGCCGAAATGCAATCTCTTGGGCCTGTACCTTAGGCACATATTGTGGAACACCTCCAAATCTCTGGTGTGACAGAATTCCGTGAGTCCCTCCAGGTCTCTTGAAAGAGTTTTATCAAGCACGATCTTCTCAAGAGCTTTGTGTGGAGGTGAAGATGGAACCAACCACTTCTTCTTGTGTTCCTGTTCCTCCGATAAAGGTCCATGTGCACATTGGTGAAAATCTTGGTTTTCTGTCCATGAGTGAAAGTTGGAACAGTGGTGCCTCAATGAATGCCATTTTTCAAGTAGAATTTCCACAGACCCATCACGTTTTGGAGCTCCACCAAAGATGGTTGCTGAAAGGCTGGGACCACTGTAAAATATTTTCTGTTTTATTTATTTTTTTATACCTGCAGCTGTGTTTTCTTTATTGATTTGGCAACGTGCCATGCATCAAATTGATGGTGAATGTTTGCAAACTGCTCTCGCATGGCCCTGGCTATTGAAACATGTCTGTAAGTGGCTATGAGGTCTATTTGCATTCCCCTCGATTGAAGATGTTCAAGGGATTTTATGAAACCATGTTTCTCCATGGTCACTGAGGATTTACATTCGGACACTTGCACGACCTCCGAACTGACAATTTCTTTAGTTTCCATGTCCTGGAAGTGTTATGTGCAGTACTTTGCTGAAAATACAGGGCTGTCACACTGTCTATCGCCAGCTAGCCTGAACCGTTTGCCAGAGAATGTCCTTTCAATTGACATTTGTTAAATTTTCCAGGCTTGACTAATAGCGGGGTATACAAATTCTTTTTGATATTTGTAGTATTGCGTTTTAGCAAGGAACTGAAGTCCCACATATTGACAGAAACTGGACAACTTATTAAAAGTAGATCCACTGAAAAGTAGAGCTGCTGAACACAGTAGATTTCCAGCTGGCACTTTGCCAAGCATCGGTTGAGCGGACCATGAAAATATATCATGGAGATGGGCACAGGTGGCTTGGATTTTCAGGTTAGTACCTTGTAATACACGAGTCACAATCACCAATGGCTCCCCACATATTTTCCCCCTCACTGGATGCACACTTTTCAGCATCAGTATAATCTCTAAGAGGCAGCTGTCGAATACAATGTATTTCTGCTCCTTTATTAGCCAATTGTCCTGCATGATTATGGTTTGTGACTTAACTGTGGTGGACAAATCGGCCAAACTAGACAAACTGTAGTCCAGATCTTTGGCAAGTTCCTCGGTCAATTGCGTAGAAGCTTCAGTCTCTGTTAGTTCAGCATGTGTTATTTGCACACAAACTGGATAACCCATCAACGTCGATTGTTTATTGGGTGGACCTTTTGATGCAGGTGTAGATTGTGTCAAGTGGTCAGCGAGGAATTCAAAAGCATCTTCATTATATTCAGTTTCATTTTCATCTTGTCGAGTTCTCACATTGTAGCAATGGTTCAACAACACTTTGCTGGCTTCGCCGGTCACATTCAATTCATTTTCTGGCCATTGGACATAAGCATCTCAAGTCTGCTTATTGACTGGACCATGCAGCATCTTTGGTTTCATTTGTTGTCTGTGTCTTTATACTTTTCATTCTGATCTAGGAGATGGGTTGTAAAAACATGTTCATTGTAAATCACACATACAGTAGATAGCACTTTAAATGAAAAAAAATGTTATGAAGAAAATACCAGCCCAAAACACTTCTAGAAAACGAAAAACATTTTTTTAATTTACCCTTGTTATCTTGATTTTCTGTGAAACCGCGGTCTTCTCTGTAACGACCGCACCAGCAAGCTGGCCCACCACCTCTGATCCATGTGCCTCCTCTTCTAATTCCCGACCATGTATACATTCCTTGATTAGAATATTGATTAAAAAAAAAAAGTCAAACGTTTTTTTAAATTAAAATCTTTCATCGCACACATCGCTTACATACATACCCTCGTAAACAGTGTACGTCATTTTAGTAAAAATATACATTTCGAATTTCACCTGATTGATGGCAAGTGTACTCGATCAGAGATCACTGAGCAAAACATACTGACTATAATGTTGCCCTCAAACGTTTTGCAGTGTATTCTGCATTAGGGAGAAATTGTAACGTTAGAATAGAAATTATGAAGGTTTGAAACACTGCACGTTTATAAGAATGTCACTGTCTAATAGTATCCTATGTAGGATTTACTTTCTTTCATTCAAGGGAACTGTCAGTACGCATACCTCAAACTCTGGACCAGCTCCAAAGGACGATGTAATTGTAGTCGAAGTATCAGCATCCCCCTGTAACACAGTACTTATTTTAGTATGGATGAAAACAGCAAAATGGAACAGAGACAATGGGATGCAGATAATGGTACATATATAGAGATATCCTAAATTTTGCAGCATAGTGTAACCAACCGACAGGATACATAGACAATTTTATATCTTTTGAAATTCCAAGCATAATACATTCTTGAAATTGAAAAGTGAAATAAAATTACCTGATAGGCGCTCAAAGTTGTTGTTGTTGACTCCAGAAAAGAAATGGATGCAGAATCTTGCTCCTTCATTATCAGTGTATTATCACAAAGTTGTAAAAGGGAAAATTAGATTTCCATTAGATATGTGGGACGATCCAACTGTCGATTAACATGAACTTCTGCAAGCCTTTAGCGCTCACCATTGGTATACTGGACGTGTCGATACTTACGAGGGTCTGTGCTCCCGTCACTATGCTCTTCTAAATAAAAATGGACATGCCAAGAAACCTATTACGAAAAGATTATGCTTCTTTTGACGGGCACTATGGCATTGTTTTCGATGGTCATAATTACTTTCTATGATGCTCCATAAACCAGGGATTGATGAGTAGTAACATGTGGTATAGTTAAAAAGTAATACAATCTGGTAAATATGCAATTCATCATTCGGAACTCGCCTGAGGCAGCGTGTGCATGAATAGAGTAGGAATTCCATTTGGAAGCAATTTACGAGACGTTCTGAGTCGATGCTTATTGTCTACTGCGATTGGTCGTACATATCCGGGGTAAAGTGCAGGATGCAGATGTGGAATCGATTGGCCCTTGAGTCTCCCAAGACATCCTGGACTCTACTTTCAAGCTCGTCCACCGGAAATCCACAGTGTCGAACCCTTTCTCTTATTAAATCAATATTCGCCGGGAATGTATGTATGATAGTGCCCTTACTTTTGACATGGCTCCTAGAATGGCAACCAAAAACCATGCAAGCAGGCATTCTTGAAAAATCTGTATAAAAAAAAGTACACAATTACTAAATAAATCTACAGAATGCATGAGATTAATGGAATTAGTTTTCTATGCAATGTTTGTCTTGGTCAAAGCAGCGAAACCTGTGTAGCGTAGTCAAATATACACCGGGATAACTTTCATACAGAATTGATTGATGCGACGTAAATCGTAACGTGTTACTCGTCCGTTGAATGTACTTTCATGCATCAAAAGGAAACCTGCTTATAGACATGGTTCGAGAAAGATGCAATTCTATCACAATTGACACTGATGAAATTTGCTATATATCGAGATCAGAACGCTTTAACAGTAGACAACGGTAAAGTCATTGAGATGAATGAACATTACACTACTAGGTACATTTGTTTGAAGTAGAAATTTTGAGATCAGAAAGAGATGATTACGTGACCAGCCCTTAAAATGATTAACAAACAATTGGATTGAGCAAGTAGGGTAGTTAGTAGCAGGAGAACAGGTAGTATGATCAAGAGTTGACTTCCAGTGCTCACAGATGTTCTCGGGATAACTATCAAGGGGTTTATAAAAAATTTGAAAAGTGGGTGTGTATGTGATGCAGATGGTGTTTGGCACATTGGCCGTTCCCACCCTGCCAGTCCTGCCAGGACAAGTGAGCTTGTCCTTGATTCACTGAAAAATTGAAACCACTATTCATAAAAGATGATTTTTATTTTATGTTGTTGATGGCACTAATATAACATAAATTATATACTTCGGGTTGCAGCACAGTGTGGGAAAATCCGCTGTCACTGGGGAATTGGTTTTGAATGGCACCAACGATACAGGTGGGTATTACTCGTCGAACACGGTATTCAAGCCTCCCATGAAGCCACCATGTAAACGAACGATGGGCCATTAGCCTGTACCACCTGTGGAAGAGAAACATACAAACTGTATTTAAATCAACATGATACGTGTACAAACCTTAGTTGAAAATGCAATCTTGTATCCTATGGCATAGTTGCCAGTACAAATATTACTTCATGGATCAATCAACTTGGGCTTTGAAGTGTAGATACATTACAAAAGTGAACACCCATGCAATCCATAACGTTTGGGGGACAGAGAAATATTGTTTCTTGGTTGTACGTGAAAGACGCATAAGATGACCACTATGATTTTCCCCAAATTGCGAGAGATGTATTGAATTGCCAGACTACATTCATTTGGCAGTGATAGATCAAAGGTACAACAATATAGGAGACAATCATGTTAGTGGCCTAAGTGACATCATCTAGAGTACACTTACTCGTTACTTGGATTGCGAGGGCGAACTGATGCGCCAAGTTCGTGCATAAGCACCATCGTAATCCTCAACAAGGACCTTGTGAGGCAGGCTGCCCTGAAGTCATGCTGCTCGGTAACGCATAGCGCCTGTGTCTCGTCTTACGATATGTAGGCCAAGCATCCAGAGTTTCCTTTGCAGCAGCAGTTCTCCTTCTCGGTTGGCATGACCTAGCACCGATTGCAGGTACGCCAGTTGGAGAAGTCTTCCATGCGACTAGGCGCTGGCTCAGGGTCCAGTGATTCGTCCTCCCAACTGTCATTTGATGCCCCATCATTTCCGCATCTTTCTCTTTCAACAAATTCCTCCTCGGAATACTCTGGCTTGTACTGGTAGGGCTGTATTGTTGCTATTATACGACAAAATTAAAATCGATAGTAATGCTGTTACTAGTATCTGTTTGCACAGGCTACGAACAACGAAGATAGCTGAACAGAGCAGAAACGAGTCACAGGATATACAAAAAAAGACAGTGAAACGATTGAAAAAGCAACTCTGATGTTGTCGGATGAGAAGCGGTCTGTTTATACTTCTTGAGGAAAGAGGCGTCCTGTCATTTCCATGGAGACAAGTCATTAGCTGGTGGACAGAGAACGTTGACACAAGACGTGCATTCGCATTGTGAAATGGGGCGTATGCGTCTAGTGATGTCAGCTTCAGGGGCGGGGGATATGATTTAATGCAGCGAGGGCAGTTCAATTTAGGGCGATGCTGCAACAGATAAGATTAGCACAAGATGGCTGTGCCTCACTGCCTGATTTCGCATGTGTAGGAGTGAGGATAAGGTACGGTGCATAGGAAATATTTTTACGATCTATCACAGTTAACTTAAAACCACATGCCCGAACGCTCGGGACAGTAATATTTTTGAGCGTACTATTCCTTTAATTCATTTTTCACTCAAAGCCGAATTTCAGTACATGGGGCAGCCTGCATTCC
Source organism: Ambystoma mexicanum (assembly GCF_040938575.1). NCBI lineage: Eukaryota > Metazoa > Chordata > Amphibia > Caudata > Ambystomatidae > Ambystoma > Ambystoma mexicanum. The sequence continues at coordinate 304,846,411 of NC_090926.1, forward strand.
TTCTGCTTCTTCGATGATATGATATGGCATTTATAACGCGCCTATACACAAGTGTTTCACGACAAGGCAAGGGAGGGGAAACAGAGAGGACACAGGCCGTGATCCTACTAGGCCAGGTGACATTGAGATTGTGCAAGTGCAGGGGAGGAGGGAAGGGGAAAAGTGCAGGGGAGGAGGGAAGGGGGCAGTGCAGTACATAGGATAACAGTAAAATAAATAACATAATAAATAAAAGTGCGGCCAGCTGGTGGCAAGTGCAAGGGTAAGTGCAGACATCAGGTGCCAAGTGCTAGTAGGGGCTGTAGGGATACAGAAACAGTCTCTGAGTGTAAGTGTTGCCAGGGGGGCAGTGCAGGTGTGCAACTGCTGGGGACGGGACCTGGGCCTGAGATCAGAGGGTAGCCAGATAATCAGTGCAGTTTCAGATTAGCCAGCAGATCAGCAGGGGAGATGAGGAGAGAAAACAGAAGCAAAGTGGAAGGGCTTGAGGTGCTTCCGGAACCGGATGTGGTTCTCGTCAAGTTTCAGAAAGGCAGGGAGGCTGTCCAGGGGGAGGCCCCAGCAGAAGAAAGAGATCTACCACCAACTCGCTGTTTGGAGAAGCGACTAACCCTGAGGGATTTGGAGGCAGATGAGCAGAGAGCTCGAGAAGAAGGATATTTAGGAAGAGGGAGTTGAAGGTATTGAGGTCCCAGGCCCCTGAAGGCCTTGTGGTCAATGCAGAGGGTTTTGAACTTAATCCTTGCCACCACTGGGAGCCAGTGCAGAGATTTCAATCCTGGAGAGATACGATCCCTGGGCTTGAGGCCAAGGACAAGTCTTGCAGTCCTGTTTTGGATGAGTTACAGAGGGCGGAGAGTAGAGACAGGCAGATTTAGAAAGAGGCTGTTGCAGTGGTCCAGGCTAGAGAGAACCAGAGCTCTGGAGACAGTGAGCTTCTGGGGGAAGGAGAGAAATGGAAGAATATCTCTTATGAGGTGCAGCTGGTAGTGTGAATTCTTAGAGACGTTAGAGATGTGAGGAAAGAAGGAAAGTGTGGAGTCGAAGATGACCCTGAGGTTTTTAGCCTCACAAGTGGGAACAGGAAGAGGGCCAAGAGAGGCCGGCCAGAGAGTAACAGGGAAGGAGGGAGCAGGTGTGCCGATAAGGAGAATCTCTGTCTTACTGGAATTATGGCAGAGATGATTGGCGGCACACCACTCCTGGATGGTGGACATACGGTCAGAAATGAGAGAAGGAGAAGGTGGCAGAAGGGAGCCTGAAAATGAGTTGAGTATCATCCGCATAGCACTGAAAGTTGGGGCAGAGAGCGGCAATGCAGTGGGCAAGAAGTGGCAGGTATTGGTTGAGCAGCCAGGGAGAGAGGTTAGACCCCTGGGAAACACCACAGGTAGAGATAGAGGAGCAGAAGGATCCAAGGTGGACATGGGAGGGTCGATCAGAGAGGAAGGTCAGCCAACACTGGGCTTGATGGTGATCTCCAGGTTATCACGGATCATGGAGACGGTTGAGCAGGATGGCATGGATGACTGTGTCAACGGCAGAAGAGAGATCAAATAAGATAAGGACACAGGGGGTGTTGGAATCGAGGTTGGAGAGCAGGTCTTCACAGATGTTCAGGAGAGCAGTTTCCGTGCTTCTGGCAGCTCTGAAGGTCATGGAGACAACCAACAGATTCAGAGTGAAGATGAAGCTGGGCGATGGCCAGCTCTTCCAGGAGTTTGCCTAGGAAAGGAGTGATGAAATTTGAAGATAGTTAGCCGGGCAGGAAGGGTCGGCAGAGGGTTTCTTAAGAAGAGAGTGCACAGCGGAGTGCTACGGGGCGAAGATTCCAATTGTGAAGGAGTGGGTGCAGAAATCAGCCAGAGCAGGAGCCAGGGTGTCCATGTGGTCCTTGATGGTTTTGGAGGAACAGGGATGAACCTGTTTTGATGAGACTTTCATAGATCAGACTTGTCTAGGAACCTCGTCTGAGGGCAACAGGGGAAAGACAGAGAAGGACTGTCCATGCATAGTCACGTCCCAAGTCCTTGTGATGCTGTTAAGACAAATAACCCCTTCCCAGCGGCAGGTAGGCGCTGTGGGCCACTTAATGACTGCGTAACATTTTCTTTCTTCTAGCAGAGCTGCTAGAAGAAAGAAATGTTAAGCAGTCATTAAGGTGCCCACAGCATCTGCCTGCTGTCAGAAGTGGAGGGGGGTGTATTTGTCAAGCGATGGCCCATTTAGAGGACCATTGTTTTGGGCAAGTTCTTCTTAACATCTCCATGTTAAGAAATGCAAAGGGTGATTATTTTTTTTTTTTTTTTTTAATGTTATTTTGAAAGCGCACACAAAGCACCAGTTCCCTGCCTAAATCTGCACCCTCCTCTAGGCCACTTAAAATATTTCAAATAAAGCAGTTTAATACTACACTATTTTCAAATGTCCATGTTTAACACACCAAAACAAGTTTATTTTTGGTAGACTTTAAAACACACAGGTGATCCTTCCACACATTACCTTTTTGTTATGAGTCTTAAACGTACATTTTAAAAACACAAAGGCCATGTTTTGCATTCTGCTGAATTGCATTCTGGTATTTGTAGTCTCCCTTTCAATATAGAGGTGAATAATGCCACAATTGAACACTTTTTGCCTAATATGTTTCTATAAGAATTTATATATTTGTGTGATTACTGTACTGTGGTTTGTGTACTTTTTAAGTCATCTTTATGAAACAGAGTATTGTTCAAAGCCAAACATGGGGGTGAGGGAACATGATGACAGGGCGAGTGAGTCATTTATATATGCAGATTTGGTAAGAGGTTGCAATCCTGGAGAGGTTATATTGCCCTCATTGTGGCCATGTGTTGATTATTCAGGGCACAAGTAGAGGATACATATGGGTGGGCATACTTTTTTCAGAGGGCAGACCCTACCCAGCCTGGGTGTTTTTGAGGTTGGCAAACTTACTCAAGAGCATTTCAACCAGGTTGTCAAGGTTCCAAGTGCAGACGTTTACCCACAAGACCACATAAGTCATCAAAACGCATGTCTCATATTGGGGATTTTTTTTTTCTGGGAATATTTTACTATAGATCGTTGTTATTAAAAGGTGGGTACCTTTTATACTTTGCCAGCGTACTTATTGGAAAACCTATCCTCTCTGGTCCTTTTTCCAGTGTCGATAAAACATTAAAATTAAAAGAACATTATTTAGGTTACTTGCAGACAGGTTACAGGAAGATCAGCGTTCGTGCTTTAGTATCGTTACATCTTTACATAGAACACATATTGCTTTTTGTTGCTCTGGTATCTAATAAACAATGGCTTACTATTATCATTAAGTAGTGCATGAATTTGCACAAATATCGATGTTACTCACCTTTGCTACTATGTACAGCTAAAACGTATTTCTGTATTTTGTCTCTAGCCCTATGGGCTCATGTGTCTTTTAAGGCCTTATGTGATTTTATAGGCCTGTACTTTTTAGATGTTTGTCAGTATATGAATTAAAGTAAAACATTTAGTTTGAACTCTATTTCACCTGTTCTGTGAACAGCTCTGTTCTGTTCTGCACTTCTGGCTAGTAATTGTTAAACCTAGCTTGCTGCAACTCGTACCTACCCCAAATACGCCTTTTGAACAGGGGTAGCTTCTGACTCCCTCTCTTCCCTATCTGGTATCTAATAGACATGCCCCAGCCTTTTGTCATTGTCCATCTCTTAGATATTCCCGGAACGATCCCCAAATGTCTTTTTGGCCTACTCATTGCTGTCACTGTTCCAATACATCCCTCCTCCTTTCATTTGCATATGTCAATTCTCTTGAGCCATTCATGTATTGCTGGCGCAGTTAGATTTCCATTTGAACAGAATACATTTCTTTGCTATTATACAACCCATGTTGAATAGTCTACAGATTTTAATATTGACCTTACCGATGTCCCCTAGCAAATATTTGAGAGGGAGGAGTGTAGGCGGGATCTTGGTTATTGCACGCAACGCTTCAGCTACCTCCCGCCAGAATTCAGCTACATTCAGGCAGCTGCAGAACATGTGTATAGTGTTTGCTCCCTCTTGTCTACACTTCGGGCATTTATCTGTTGTATTAGGGGGGAATCGTGCTACTTTCTCTTGTGTGTAGTGAAGTCTATTCAGCACTTTGAATTGTATAAGTCGGAATCGTGCATTGAGTGAGACATCTTTTGTTAGGAGACAATACCTTTGCCATTTAGTCTTGTCTGTTTGTCCCTGTGTCTCCCTTCCACTTCCGTTTTGCTATGTTGTGTTCTTCTCTCCCGCCTTGTACTTTCCCATATAGTCTAGACAGCAGTCCTGTCCGGCTATCGCCCTGCACCACCATTTCGATGCAGTCACACGGTGCTGGTTCGTGGGGGAATGATGGCCACCTCTTCCTTACCCCTGCCCGCATGCAATAATATTGTAGCATCCTATCTGGGTTGTCTAGTAATTTCAATTTGAATTCTTCCTCTGTTACAAATCTGCCCTCAGGCTATAGATATCCCTTTTCATGACTTTCCCTTGGTCCCATTCTATCTGAATATCACTGTCAAATGTAGGGGGGAGCCCAGGGCAATTCCACAGTGCGATATTGTTGCAGTAGGGGGTGTTTATGTCCAGTCTGTTGAATATTCGATACCACACGTTCACCATTGTGCACACTGGGTCGAATGTACATGAGTCTACATAGTGGTCATTTAGAATAACTGATTTAAGATCGGCTGGGGGCGCCCCATAGCGCTCCACCACCTGGTGTGGCGGGCTATGGCCCTGTCTATATCAGAATCCTGTGTAATGGGCCTGCGCTACCAGGTAGTACAGTTCGAAATCTGGAGCCGCTAGGTCTCATCTGTCATAGGGTTCCGTCAGGGATTCCAAGTTCATACGGGCCAGTCTTCCTCCCCACACAAACCGCAATGCCAATGCCTGGAGTTTAGCAAAAAATGTGCGACCTGGCCATATTGTCATGTTATTAAAATAGTATAGTAGTTTGGGCACCAATACCATCTGCCATATAACGACATGGGGTACTTAGACCATAGATTCAACTTAACTTCTAATGTATTGAGATACATTTCGTGGTTATTTTCCTATAGCAGTTTCTGTGTTCGGGATATTACAACCCCTAAGTATTTCAAGTTCGACTGAGCCCAGCAGAATCCATAGAGGTCCTCTGGTTTGTTAGTGCTCTCCATGAGTGGGAAGAATTCGGATTTGGTGGTGTTGATCTTGTACCCCGAGTGTTTTCTAAACTTGACTACTTCTTCATTTACTGGCTTGATGTTTTTTCTGGGATTTCGTAGATATAGTAAGGTATTATCTGTGGGGGTCCCGCTATGTGTATCCCTTTGTGTCCATGGTGATCTCTCATCTGTCTGGTTCTATTGTGAGAGCGGACAGGATGGGCGACAAGGGGCAACCCTGTCGTGTACCCCTACACAGTGTAAATGGTTGTGATAGGGTCCCGTTTGTACAGTCCCTAGCTATTGGATTAGTATATAGTAGCCTCACATCTTATGAATTGCTCTCCCAGCCCAAATCATCTCAATACACCAAATAGGAAGTTCCATGAAACGGAATCGAATGCCTTTTCGGTGTCTAATGGGGCGGCAACTGCAGAGGCTCCGGGGTCTATCTGTGAAAAACGGGCGCTGCAGATTCAGGGCCGTTGATCTACCCGGTATGGCGCCTGACTGGTCAGGATGCATAAGACTGGGCATATATGAGAGATTCCTGCTAGCTAGAACTTTTGCAAACACTTTTGTATCGGTGTTAATTAGTGACAGTGGGCGATAGGAGGATACTTTTCGCGGGGGCCTACCTGGTTTCAGCAACACTGTTATTACCGCCTCGGATAGTGACGGTGGGAAAAGCCAGTTGGTACAGGATTCCTCCCATACCTTAAGTAGGCAAGGCACCAGGACTCCCCTATATGTAGTGTAGAGTTCTATTGCCAGTCCATCCGGACCTGGCACTTTGCCTAAAGCCAGCGAGGAGATAGCTTTAGCCAGTTCCTCTTATGTTATTGGTCCGCCGAGTACCTCTCTGTCTTTGCCGTCTAAATTAGGGAGGGCCATCCCACTTACGTACTGATCTACTTCCTGCGCTGTACTAGTGTCTATATTTGCATATAGTTCTTGGTAATACTTCAGAAACACAGCGTTTATCGCTTCTATCTCAGTTATGAAATGTCCCTCTGGCTCCTCTATGCCTGTGATGTGTTGTGTCCCCCTCTCACCTCTAGCTATTCCCGCCAGGAGGTGTCCTGGTCTGTCCTTGTCACCATATCTATGGGCCTGGACCTGTTTAACTATAACGCGTACCTCTTGGTCAGCTAGCTCACGGAATCTCAACAGGTGTCCCTTAATAATCCCCAGGAGTGCCCTGTCACTAATTGGCCCATATTCATTTTCGAGTTTTCCCAGTCCCTGCTCTATTTTGCCCAGATCCCGCCTGGTGCTTTCTGGGAATGTACGGTTTATTCGGAGGATTGGAACCCTGTAGTATGTGGCGCTACATCAGGAATTCATTAGAAGTGCTCTGAATCATTCTTCAGTAATAGTTGACACCATTTTGGGCTTTGAGAAAAGAATCTTTATTATGCCAAATGGTCAATTGTACTTTTTAGTTAGAAATATTTGTCATATATGTACTCAATAAAGGACTCTCCTTCGCCCTGACTGCAACTATGGACCACGTTGAAGCTCACATTGAGCTTTTCAAATTTCCAAGCAAACCGAAAAATTATTTGCCAAACAACTAAATTGGCGGACTCCCACACCTGAGGATCCTATTATCAGCACTATTGACTTGGAAAACATGGACTACACCCATCTCTCAGTGAGCCTGGAATCAGATGACACAAATACCGGCCACACCAGAGAAGATGTCATCAAAGACTTCAACATCGAAGAACATAACATGGACATAGCAGAACTATGCAAGAAATCCAAATCTACACCGGCACTCTATGGGGATAACGCCATTGATATCTTTCACCAAGCAGTCCCCAGAGACCTTCATATACTGGAGGATGGAGCACTCAACCCAGCCGGGCACAGATGCTACCCAGCCAACCATATACGATCCACACCAGACCAAAACCCACATGGGAACACAAACGACCATGTTATGGCCTTGAGAAAAACCTTTGGTTGAAACACGTGTCGGCACTGAAACTATAAGCAAGCAGCTAATGACCTTAGTCTTAACAAATTGTACACCAGGATGTATGTCACACAAGTGACAGATATTTCTAACTAAAACGTACAATTGACCATTTGGCATAATAAAGACATTCTTTCCCCAAAGCCCAAAATGGTGTCAACTATTACCCCATTTTGGTGCAATTGTCGTGTACTGGCTTGAGGGCATGCGTTTCTTGTAGCATCGCAATTTTAGGGGAGTGTCTTTCGAGATTGGACAGAACCTTCCTAACGTTAATGGGGTTAAGGCCTTGCACATTCCATGACATCAGTGTTACTGGTTCACTCATTTGGTTCTAGTTCGAGCATACTGTCCATGTATGTCCTTCTGAACACCAATATTGGCCTCTTGGTGTCGCATCAACCCTTTTTCCTGGCTGGAGGCCTTCTTTATTTCAACTTTTCTTTCCAAATCCTCTGTGGGACCTTCTTGGTCGGTCATCTAGAATCCCCCCCACCCCCTTCACAACTTGTTTAACTCCCCCGCCTCCATCCTCCCGCACTATCTACCCCAACTTGAGGATGTATCCTTGGAAACTCCCTGAGGCGTATCGTTGGCGGCCATGTCTACCCTGGTCTGGCATGATAGTGATCCAGCCCGGGTCCAATTTAAACTATCAATAGTGCCTGCTTACATTAATATGGAATAAAACAATAATCATTTCAGTGACTCCTGTTCAATCTCCAACATTCCCCAGATCGTCCTCCCCTCTTGGGGTCTAGTTTTGATCTCTGTCACGGATCGGCAGCGGGGCAGGAATATACACCGCCACGTAGGACATTGTATCCAAAGAAATGTACTCTGCCACCACGCTGTATTCGTAATTTCGCCAGAAATATTAGAGCATAGGGAACTCGTTGTGTTCCCTGTAGCCGTTTCACTGGATCATATGTTCTCCTCTGGGGCTGGACTCCGGTTGCGAAGTCCGGGTAAATATGAATGTTGTCGGTTTCATAACAGAGTGTTTCTAGCTCTCTGGACAGTTTCAAGCTGGTGTCTCTGTCTCTATAGTTAGCATTTTAGATGATCGTGCGCTGCGGTGCTCCGGGTCGTGGCATCGGGGGCGAGAGTTCGATGTGCGCGCATGACCAGAAATTGTGTTCAGAAGGTTGTGGTATCAAATGGTGTATATAGTGTATTTAGGAGTGTCTCGATGAATGGTTCCATTAGGTCTTTATATGCCGACTCCGGTATGCCAACAATTCGTATGTTTTGATTTGGTTGCAACTCTAGGTCGTCGCATTTATTCTTTACTTTGGAAAGTTCTGTTTTAAGAGTCGCAATGTCGCGGTCGTGTTGGCCCATCATATTGTCCAATGCTCCGATTATTTATTTATTTTATTTTTGTTTCCGCTTCATTAATGCGTCCGCTGTCTTTTTCCAGTTTTGATTTAAGGGATCACATTGTCACCACTATGTCGTCCAATTTTACGTTTATTGACATGAAGATGCTTTGCATGGCAGTTAGGAGATGGTCTTCCCACGTGTTTCTTCCATTGCTTCCCCGCCGTCGGTGATGGTCAATCGGGCCCTTCTTCTTATTGGCACCTTTTGTCATACTGCCAGGCACTGTTGCAGTTGTACCTTGTTTTATCCTTCAGGCCCTGTCGTCCCCTGTCTTGGATTGGTAGTGGTCTCTGTCCACTCAGTTTTACAGAGCACCAGGATTTGCAGTACTTTGGGTTTTAATCGCTTATGCTACAGTGTCCTTCATTTGGTTAGCAGTCTATGGTGGGGCGCTGGGCCCGTTCCTACCACCCACGTGCCTCAAGGAGTCTGCTACAGATGGATCTCAGTTTGCCCCACTTGACGTGAGATCAGCACCCTGCGTCGTCTTCTATATCAGTGGAGGATCACACTAGGGCCCAGGCTCACGTCCAAGCCATGGGGCAAAGAGGTGGTCTACTAACAAGCCCTCCATGCATAGCGCCCAGTCAACTCTTCCCAGTGTATCTCAGTCTTGTTTGTGCTGGTGCATAGGCCCGCCGCTCTGTTGTGTTGTTCCTGAGTGTTTATCCAACTGATCCGGAATTGCCGGGGTGCAATGGCCCACCCATCCAGGAATATTCTGGGGTTGTTATCTGGTCGGGTCCCCGTCTCTCACTCTGTATGTCCACTCTCAATTGTAGCAACGTGTGGCTGTAGCCACTGTGGGTGTAGGCGCGCTGACCGCTCTACCGCTATTGATTATCTGTGCCACGTCCAAGGGATCTGGAACACGTTGCGGCCATGTCGATTACGGGTTGGAAGCCGTAAGTGCCCGCTCCATCTTGGACACGTCTCCCCTCTCCTGTTCTCTTGCAGCCGCAGTGTCTGAAGAACCGGGTCCCTGGTCCAAATGCCGGGGGATCACCGTGGGGCTGCCACTGAAGGAGCACGGTCCTCGCGTCAGCGTTGTTGTTTTGCTGCCTATGTGGGACAGTTAAGTACACTCAGTGGGGTCTGCAAGCCTGTGGTCTCTCCTTCGCTGAGGCCTCTGCTACGCCGGATTATGTTAGTGGCTCCTCCCACTTCCCTCGGAAGCCCGAGCCGGCAACAGCAATCTTGCCACAGCGTGGGGAATTCGGGTGGGTGACGCAAAATATTTAGGCTATTCAGGGGACCCCAGGTTAGGTTTACAGACGCCCCTCACCTTTTAGCTTTCTTCCTTTTGTGTGGAAATGTCAAATAACAGGCACTATTAAGGATGTTTCATTACCAGGATTTTTGCCAGGGCCGGAGCTTCCTTATCAGGCGGCCATTTCCTAGCTCCTCAACAGCACCCCCAATAAAACATTTTGTAAATGCCAATAATACTCTTTTTTTGGATGTGCACTTTCTTCTCAGGCGAAAGGTCAATTGAACCAAAATTGTATATTTCACTTTAAGATGTGTACACTTACTGTGCGTGTATTCATAGGAGCCTTTTCGCTATGTGGCAGAAGTTCTCGCACCAAGTGAAGCGAGGGAGCTGTACCCATCCCCATGTTGACATTTTACAGCAGTAATGGGGGAAAAAAAGGTTCCATGTGTTAAAATCGTGGCAAAAATGGCTGTGAACACAAAATATCACAACATACCGAAAAAAAGCCATATGATTTACAGGAGGTATAAACATAACATTTGAGCAACGGTCACTTGCCAAACACTCCCCTCCCAGTGATTGTATGTTGGCATTTTCTTGCCATAGGCTATTCCTAGTTACTTGGTCCTAGCCCAGCCGTGCTACATGGAAGCATCACCCATGGATACACAAAGAAACAAACCCTTCAGTGTGTTCTTTCATTTAAGCACATCCTATAGTTAACAAAAAAGAGAAATACAAAACGGAATCGGGATGCATATTTAGAAGTGTTGTTTTTATTTACAAAGTATATTTTTTGTGTCAAAACGGTATGTATTCAAAAGGGAACAATTCTGCTCCATATTTGGCTTCAGCCAGTGTTCAGCCGAATACTAAATCTACTATTTGGTGCACCCCTACTGTGGTGAGCAGTGACTCGTTCATGAAAGGACCAGGTATTCTGGCCTAGCTTAATCCACTACAACTGTGTTGCTTCCAGCCTAGAAAGCCTCTCTTGTCCCCCCCTGATATGGGTTGACACGTTTCTACTGAGAACAGGTATTTCAAAGACCGTCCTGTCCTTAAAATGGCCACGTCACACTAGAGTGCTGATTGCTGGCCATCTTTTGATGTAGTCATACAGACGAATCTGGGATGGAGTTAGTGTGGCACAGACGTGACTTACAGTCCATAGCTGTGTTTCACTATCTTGGATTTTGCTAGGTCTCCCACGTTTTCTGTCTTGCCGGCCCGCAGACAGTGCACTCTTATGACATTAGCAGGCAAATTACTTGTTACAGCAGCCTGCATTGGACCCTTAACAGACTTGCTCTGGGCCAATCCACTTTAGCATTTTGTCTACATAAGAGAGGGATACCATCACCTTAGATGATTGATCTTTGGAACCCATTTTGAAGAAGGATTCACTGGAAACTGATTGGGAGTGCCATCTACTCCAAAGTGCTTTGTCAGAAAGGTAAAGACCAGAAGCTCCTAAAAGGAGGCAAGTTCTTTCCCTCAGCCACCCCAGAGGACCAATTGTGGTGAACGTTTTGTGGACAAGACCTTCTGCTGATTAAACACTGGAACCAGGCCTGCTCATTGGAGTCCTTTGCCGGTGAGGTGACGACTAAGAGCTCCAAGGAAGAGGAAGGCTCTTCTCCCTAAACAAATCTCCAGGGCCTATTTGGGATGACGAGTCGGCTGGATAAGGCCTACTGCAGTTAAGACCTGGTTCCCAGGACCCTTCTCAATGGTGGTGACAGAACCTACAAGTGCGTTCTCCAAACCTTCCAGGTTGGGAAGAGCAGATGATAGGATTTACCTTGCCTGGGTTTCCAGCAAGCATAGAATGAAGGAATCAATTCCTGGTTCTACCTGCATCTTCGAATTGATACACCTTTTGATGCTGTCCAAGCTCCATCAGTGTAGCCACTGGTGTCGTCCTCGAGCACCCCTCACGCCCCTGCTTCCAAGTCTCACTCGACACCAAACCTCCACTGTTTTTTTCATCTGTGACCAACTGAGTCTTCTAGCTTACCAACTCGACACCACCTACCTAGTTACCAGCCTCTTTGAGCTCCAAGCTGTTTGATGCTGCGGTGGTACCACAACGCTGTGTTGGGCCATTCGGACCACTCGCCGCCGAAGGCAAGTGTCTGCTTGTATGCATCTATTAGGAGTGTTTTTCAAGTCACTACCTGCAAAGCCCCTCTCTTAAGTATCTTTGACCAAGCAGCAAGATTGAACTAGGAAGGAAGTGGACACTGTTCTGTAGTATAGTTACCACTTAGCAGACTTGATGATGAAAAGACCCACACCGGGGAGTTATTACGATACTACACTAAGACACACTTTAAATATTTCAAGGTAAGTAAAAATAATAATGTAATACATATATACAACTCAATTTGGTACCCCCCTATGGGTTACATGCTACGTTAGAATCAGAAACAGTTAATCACACAATGAATACATTCACTAAAGTAGAGGGAGCAGATGTTGAGTACATACGACTATAAATCACTCAACCCCGTAAACTATAACTTCAATAGTCCAGCCATAGCCTGCTGCAAGTCTCTGGTAATCTTTTAGTAGTCCCAAAAGGTTCCTGAGGGGAAAAGGTGAGGGCCCACTCAACGAGTCTATGTAAGTACGGAAGTTCAGTTAGTGCAGGGCAATTGCAAACATGCAAAATGGGGAATTAAGTCTTGTGTCGAGTTCCTTTAAAAGGGGAGGAGCAGCTACCAATCGTGCTATAGGATGAAAACTATTCTTACACACAGCCACAGGTCTCGAAAAAATTGGGATACATTTTGGATACACTTATCAGTTTAATACACTTCAGGGAAAAATAGTTCATCACCAAATTAGCTACACCGTAAAAGTGCATTCACAGTAAGTGAAGTGGAAAGCATGACTTTAAAAGTACATTTAAAATCTGTGATAAATGCTTAAAATTCAGTTTTTGGCCTAGAATTCGCCGTGCCCCCAAGTGGGTACAAGAGCAAATTATAGGGGTAGATTAAGTATACTCCCAAAGTCACTTTAAGAGTAAGTAGTAACTCAAGGGCAAGTAGAAAGTTCCATAGAAGTCAGCAGGACGTAGGCCAGCCACTTGTAACGGGGAACATGATGTTAAGTCTGTTTTTAAAAGTGTGGATTCCGGGGGCGTGGCTTGGGGCAGCTGCAGGAAGCATGGCTCCTTAGAAGCTCCTGGTGTGCTCTGCACTTCGAGCAGTACAACTGTGGCTCCTCTGCCCGGTTTTGCACCAAATTGAAAATATGACATGCCATGGCAATGGGACATGAATCGCTCGGAAAGTGAAAATCCACTGTGATTACGGTGAAAACAGCAGCGGGGTCTACCCACCTGGCGCAGCAACCACGACCATCGCTGGATCAGTATTACTGCTATGGAGGAGGGGCTGTTCGATCAAAGCAACACCCGTGGCCTGGCTTGATTGCCTGGGGAACGGCCGTGTCAGTTTAGCTGCGGGGGCTCCGTTTCACCTGCAGAGAGCACTGTCTGATGCCTGCCTCCACGCTCTAGGGCTGACTGATGTTTCCTCGTACTGTCTCGGCCGAGGGCGCAGCCATTCCCACCTCACTGTCCAGCCCTGCAGCGTCCCTGACCACCGCTAAAACACTGTCGCCACCATGATGGAGGAGCCTGTGGGGTAAATCAACAACCGTGGACTGGCTTGGCTGATGGCGGACCATCGCTGCAACTTGGCTGGACGTGCTCCGTCTCACCCATGAAGCTTCAGCCGATGTCTGCCTCTGCGCGCCTAAGCTGACTGGTGGTCCATCCCGGCTTCTCCACCGGGAGTGCGGCGCTGCCCCTTGCTGAGCAGACCTGCTGGGGGCATGGCCCATCCCGAGGTGGCTTTCGCCCCACGGCCCGGCCCGATGCTTGGCTCGTCTTTGGTCAGGCTTCCCGAACGCTGCCGCAATGCAGGTTCCTCTCCCCCGTGAGATGTCCTCCGTCTTCTCCTTCTGAGCTCTGCAAGCTCCATCCCACGTTGTTGCCAGCAGGAAGAGGAGCCGGTAGTAGTGCCCGGGAGCGTGGTTGGAGCCCCCAGATCCCCCGGTGCTGCTGGACTGCAATCAGAATAACTACCATCTGGGGGCCCCTGTAACGTGAAGAGAAGCCTGAACTGCAGAGCATCTGAGGGAACAGAGCACAGACCGCTCACCCGCTTGATGACAGTGAGTTCTGGAACTAACGGAGGATGAAAAGTTTCTGAGGCATGTCTTTGGAGCACCAGTTACGCCGCACTGCCTCAACAATGGGGGGTCAGCCGAATAGATTGGGTGACATCTAGTGACCGCCAGCTCCAGAGTGAAATCACTGCGGTCCTGGCTGACAGGGTGCCCTTCAGGAAAACCCACCGCAGGTACTCCCCACAGCATCTTGGCGCTTATAAAGGCTATCCGGCAGCACGGACCTGTCAACCCCCCCCCCCCTCCTAATGGAACCAAGACCCTCCATGTGCCGCCACACAATAGTGCACCGACCAGCATGACCGGGGGAGCCGGGCAGAGAGCTGACATAGTGTGAAGCTTTTCACCACCACAACGGAGAGTGCACTCTACTATCCTCAAACGGGTTTGGACACCTCACCCCGCTTGGCAGCTTTTGCACATCAGGAGTTTCCTTCTGGCTTCCCTCTAAGTGCTGGCAAGGGCGAAAGAGTGAACGAGGCACAGGTGGACTTACTATATTCTTAGTCATCCTTAATCATCAGACCGCAATGGCGAAAAGTGGCAAAACAACCAATCAGCTGGACATAGCAGTGCTCGTGAGTGGCACCACCTTGGAAAAGGCGAAGAAGGACGACATGCTGTGTGAACCATCCTCAGGAAGGAGCCCTAACCAGATGCCCACTGTCACAGAACAATCTGCCACAAAATCAGACTAAAAGACCTGCTAGAGGCCATAACTAAGGAGATTCAGAAGGGCACTGAAGAAGTCTCGAAAAAGATCAACCTCCGGGACAAAAGAGTGGCGGATGTAGAATCTCGCACGGCAGAGTTGGAGAATCAGTGGTGTGACCAGAAATTGTAATGGGAGCAAGAGCAGGCCCGGATCGCTTTCCTGGAGACGAGGTGCAAACTGCTGCAGGCGAAACAGGAGGAAGCACAAAATAGGTCAAGGCGGAACAACATTTTGCCTAAAGGGCATCCCAACAACTGTCCTAGACTCAGACCTTGAAGGGTATGTGTCTGATCTATTTAGATTTATTATAACACTCCCAGACGGTGCCCTGCTTCAGTTAGATCGTGTCCACAGAACGGTCCCGAGACAATCTACCTCATCTCCGCCAGACGTCCTGGCAAGGATCCACTTCTACAAAGTAAAGGAGGAGACCATGAAAGAGGCTAGATCAATGCAACAAATCAACTTCAGAGGCTCTACATCATGCTTTACCAAGATCTAGCGAACTCCACCCTTCAGAAGCAGAAGCCTCTCAAGGTACTAATGGAATGGCTGTAGGGGGAAAAAAGGCATCCCATACCACTGGGGATTCCCAACATCGGTAAAATTTACTTGGGAGGGAGCCCAGCAGCAGATCCACTCGCTGAGAGATTCTGAAAAATGTGTAGGTGTCCGTGGAGGAAGTGGAGCTTTCGAGGCCGAGGATATCCCTCAGAGTTTCTCCAAGGAACAGCCAGGAACGTCCTGGACGAGGGTCAGCAGAAAACATAGGATCCATGCCCCCCCCCCCCCCCCCACGGAAGACACCCATACCGGACTGATCATCTCACCGCTATCCGCGCTCCCGAGATTAGAGAATTCCCTATGGGAGACTTTGGTGTTAAACTCACCTCATACATGCTGCCAGTCCACCATTCCAGGTAATTCAGTGGTATCGTGGGGCCCCTGGTTGGGGGCTGGGCATGGTGTTTGAGGGGGGGGGGGGGCAAGAGGTCCGAATGAGGGGGAAGGGCCCTAGTCTGGAAACACCCGTTGCCCGCTGCATCCCCTTCAGCTGAATTAGTATGGTCGCTGCTCATCTCTGTCGAGTTAGGCCCGGTTGGCCTCAGTTGGTCGGTGCCGGAGCACCACCAGTTGCTCTGTTAGGTGGGATGTGTTCATTCCTACCGGTTTGCAAATTTGGGGTGTGGGGAGGGGAAGGGGCCAGAATTGAGGGTTAGTATGGGGTTACCTCTCCTCATGCCTCTAGCTAAGAAAAGCAACACCTTGACATTAATAGCCATCCTAGAAACACATGGTCAGAGTATTTGCCCTATAGCAGCATACATGATCTTCTGCAGGGCAGCACCCACAGCTGAACCTACTATTGAACCTAATGGGAACGAATGACGAGAGAGACATCAGAATCCACACATCGAACGTCCAAGGCCTTAACCACCCAGGGAAGCGTAGATCCATGGAGCCCAAGGTTGGGTTACTGGAGGGACATATGGTTTTGCTCCAGGAGACCCACCTACTGCATGCCGATGAAAAGCGCATCAAATTTAGGAGGTATAAAAAGGGGTTCTTTGTCACATCTGCGGAGAAAAAACGAAGGGTAGCAATTTTACTAAGTGAGAGGGTCCCTCTGACAAACATCGGTCAAAAGAAACCCGGTGGGAGATTCCTCCTGGTGAAGGGTTTGGAGTGCTGTATTACTATAATCACTATTTACTGCCCCAACACTGCCCAGGACAAGTTTATTTACGACCTGATCCCAACGATTCTGGCCTTCGTGGAGGGTGTCCTTATTATGGGTGGGGTCTTCAACCTGGTTCCGGATCCCCTGGTAGACAAAACTCTTCCCCTCACCAGAACAGATTACATACAAGCCCTATCCCTTGCTAGAGTCCTGAGGGAAACCGAGACTGTAGATGCATGGAGACTGCACAATAGCGGGTTGAGAGACTATACTCATTATTCTCATGCACATGGGGGCTTTTTGTGCATAGACCGTCTGCTTGTTTTGGGTGCCATCTACCCAAGCCTGGAAAAAATAGACATACACACCCAGACGATCTCGGACGATGCCTTAGTGTCTGCAAGTCTGAGCTCAAAAGGCTCCATCTATCCCCCTGAAGAGATTCTGGAAGCTGTATGATGCCATCCTTTTGGATGAGAGTATAAAAAGGGAAACCGATGAAACACTCACTAACTACTTCACTGAAAATGAAACACTCGATATAGGCATAGACATTATCTGGGACGCTATGAAGGCGGTTAGTGAGGGGTACTCTCATTAGCGCAGGGCGAAGCAGAAGTGGATCTTGCAAATGGCTGCGGCTAAATTAGAGGGCGAGGTAGTGTCATTGGAAAAAGAGTTAGTCCCATAGATCACGGAAAATTGAGCGGGCATGGAAGAAAACGAAGACTGCACTTGAAATGCACTGGGCTGATCGCACCGCTAAATCATTAGCCTACACCAAACAATTTTATTATAGCAAAGGCAATAAAGCGAACAGAGTGCTTGCACATAAACTAAGAAAAGTCCACACCAGGAATAATATCCTGAGACTTATCGGAGCTGATGGTAGAGCTCTTTATACCGATGAGGAAAAAATGGAAAAGATGGTGAATTATCACAGGGCAGTAATGTCCGGCCCACCCGCTCTCCGCGATAGCCTGCCCAGCTATTTGCCCACCCACAATCCCCGAACTGCAGCCTCCGTGTTGGCCCTAGAAAATCCGATTAGTCGGAGGAAGTGATGGAAGCCATGAAGTTCCTAAGAAAAAAAAAACACTGCTCTGGGCCATGACGGGCTGACTGCAAAACTTTATAAAACCTATGCCCACATTCTTGTCCCACAACTAACTACCCTGTTTAACTCCTTCTTGTCCACGGGCTCAGTCACCAAATCAATGGCGCAGTCGTTAACGATTCTAGTCCAAAAACCGGGGAAGGATCCGCACCAGACCTCCTCCTTACAGACCTATAACCCTTATGGAAAATGACAGGAAAGTATTTTCGAAAATATTCGCGTCAAGGTTGAAATCGCATCTCCCGAACATAATAGCCCGTGATCAAACAGGGTTCATCCCGGGAAGAGGAACACAGGACATCTGACATACTATAGATCTTATAGAGAGTGCGTCTAGGATGGGTGAGGGGTTGGCGGTATTGTCACTGGATCTGGACAAAGCGTTTGATCTGGTTGACTGGGGGTATATCAGTAAGGTATTGGCACACTTTGGGTTTGGCCCAAACTTCCCAAGATGGGTTATGGCTACAAAACCCCGCCACGCAGCTCTGTGTTAACGGTGCCAGATCTTAAATGATCAATATAACTAGAGGCACCAGACAAGGCCGTCCCCTGTCGCCACTGGTTTTTGCCTTCTCTATAGAGCCATTTGCGAACAGGATCAGGCGCAACCCAAAAATAAAAGGACTCACGGTGGGGGAACATGAGTACAAGATCGCACTGTATGCGGAAGATGTGTTCATAACTGCAACCGCGCTGAGCACATCCCTGGGGCCCCTATGGGAGGAGATTGAGGATTTTGGCTGGGTTTCTGAGTTGAAGGTGAATCTGGGCAAGTCCGCTGCATTGACAATCAATCTCACCAAAAAACAAAAGGCAGCCCTTACTCCCACATTACCGATCCCATAGGCTGAATCCACGATGGACTACCTCGGGGTGCGGATCCCGAAGGACATCTCCCGCCTGTGTTTGTGTAACTGCCCCCCAACTACTGGATGAATTCCGGCGAGATCTGAAGCAATGGGAGACTTGCGTAATCTCCTGGTCCGGCCGCATCACCGTGGTAAAGATGAATCTGGTTCCTAGATTATTATACCAATGAGCTGCGCTCCCGGTAAATGTCCCAACAAGCGAACTGATCACCTTGCAGAGAAATATACAAAAATGTATCTTGGGGGTGGGGGGAGGGTGTTGGGAGGAATGGGAGTCCCAGATGTGGTTAGATATGCACACGCAGCCCAACTCTTCCACGCATACAGATGGTCTCCGTCTGCTGACCAGCCCCTGTGGAAGCAGTTGAAGGAAGCCTGGTGCCCGGTTCCACCATCAGAGCTCCCTCACTTACCACCGGTAAAAACGCACGCAAACCGGGGCCACCTCTCAGCAACAAACTTGACTGTTCACAGTTGGAAAACAGCAGTGCGAAAATGGGGTGGTAAGGGCCCCAGGGGACCACTCACTCCTGTTTGGAATAACCCCAATTTCTTCTCGGATGATCCTCCACACGGCTTCACATCATGGAAGGAAGGAGGACTGGGTAAGTTGTCAGATATGTTGGCTCCCCCATCTCATTTGAACGATGTAAAGAAAAATTCAGGGTAGGGGAGAATGAGAGGTTCCGCTATGCCCATCTCCATCACTGGGTCCCCCACAGAACGGTCAGGGAGAATGGGGCCAGGGAACTGACGGCGCTTGAGAGCTCTCTACTAACTACCACCCCTAGGGGCAGACTTTCAACACTCTACCGCCTGTTGGATAGAATGGACCATGAAAAAAAGGTAAAGTATATGTTAGACTGGGAGAGAGACCTAGGCTGAGAGATGGAGACCGAGGAATGGGGTAAGATCTGGACCAGGCTACACAAGAGCATGCAATGCATCCCAAACAGGGAGGGAGGATATACATTCTGTTATAGATATTACGCCAACCCAGCCCAACTAAAGAAAGCAAATCCCGAAATTACCCCAACTGTTGTAGAGGGTGTGCATCTATTGGCTCTCTGTTCCACCTGATGTGGTCTTGCCCGAAGGCAGAGGCATACTGGAGGGAGGTGACAGACCACATAAAAGCAATCCATGGTCTGGCAATTCCGTGGGGACCCCGGAATTGTGCTCCTGGGAGAGACGGGGGAGGAGAATTCCCATTGTCGGCAGGTATCGCGGCTCTGCACTCATCTCCTATTGGCTGCGAATGTTTAAATGGCAAGGCTCTGGAAAAAACGTTGATGGCCCCTCTATGGTGGTCACAGTGTTGGGAAATTGTGGTGGCTGAAAAGGTTACAGCCATTCGGACAGGAAACCTGAACTATTTCTTGAACACTTGGGCGCCATTCATGGACTACGCCGAAAAATTCCCATGCCTCACCAGAAGGCCTCCGCTGACGCACTGGCTCCAAGGAGGAATTAACTAAAAGCAGGGGGAGTCGGGGTACACTGAACTATGGCCAGGGGGCATCGTGGGAAAGCGTCTATTGCTAGTATCTCGGCCAATTTTCAGCCACTTGGTCATGCTGTTAGCTATCTCTGACAGATTGTGTTGTTGGGAAATATTATGCTAATATCATTGTGTTTTTCTATGAAAAGTGTGGATTCCATCTCAAACAACCTAATTGCGGACCAGAGGAGACTCCAATCGAGAGATCTAGAGCTTGTTTGAAGAACCAGAAACCCCAGAAGAAGATGCAGGAAACAACCCCAGTGTTAGCCCTTGGAGAATGCAGTGAGTCTTGCTTCTGAAAACCTCCACCAGGGGCACATGGACCACTGAGGGCGAGTATCTCGAATTAGTGCATAGCCCAGGACCCAGAATAAAGTACTTGCTTCAGCAGTTTCAACGGAAATGGCTCCAGCAAGGATTTGTGAAGGTGGGTTCTGGCAACTGTGTAGACAAAAGGATTGTGGCACAACCACAGAAGATAGCCCTAAGATGAGAATTGAGGTGGAGGGGACCCAGCACATTCCAAGGAGCAGATGAGACATGGTAGTGGTGTCTCATTATTCTTCCAGGTGGCGGTAAATACTCACAGCAAGGTGGAAGACCCATGTGGAAAACAGCAACAGTAAAATGAGCTGGAAACGGTCGCAGGACTGACGGCTTGACCCAGCGCTGAAGTGGAGTTACAAGACATCGCGGAAGGCCCGACATAGACTTCCAGAAGCAGAAACCCTCATCCGGGATGAGCCCAAGTCACTACACCCAACCAATATAGCAGAAGATGGCCTAAAATGCACAGAAGGGTGGAAAACCTCTTGCTTATGAGATTCAGCAACAAGAGAGAGAGCAGTGGAAATGGGAACCCTTAAAAACCCCTGCAAAAGCCAGCCCACTAGTCACTAAGGGTCAATGATTGTGGTTAGCCTTCTGGAGGGGGGCCACCCAGTACAGACCATCCCCACAGAAAGCGAGAGGGAGATGACGGGTACTTGAACTGGTAAAACCAATTAGAACTAATATTGACGGTGACATGTGGGTTCACAAAGAGCCCACATAATCGAAACAGCCATTTTAGGCCTACCCCAACGGTGCCCGCTAACAAAGGAAGCCCTAAAATGCAAAATGGCAGAGACCAAGACTTAGTTCCCTAATGGCTACCGGAAAGTTACATTTATTTTTATTTTAGCATTTATATCGGCGCCCAAGATCCTTGGGTATCATGGCATTAGTTACATGAAGTCCGAAATTAATAGGTTATCACGTGAAAGACGATATATAATAGTTTAAACATGAGGCAGAGAATTAAAAGCATACTTTGGCAGAACCGCGCCTCATAGTGGGTGGGGCTACATCAAGGATGCAGGTACAAGTAGTTAAAATGCTACGATGGAGCGCCTCACCTCATGTTGTAGGGGGCTCATCAAGTATGCAGGTAAAATGCAACCATGGAATGCCTCCCGTCATGGTGCGGGCGGCTACATCAAGAGTGCAGGTACAAGTAGATAAAATGCAACATAGGAATGTCTCCCCTCATGGTGCGGGGGGGGGGGGCTACATCAAGAGTGCAGGTACATGTAGGTAAGATGCAACATTGGAATGCCTCACCTCATGGTGTGGTGGGCTACGTCAAGTATGCAGATACAAATAGTTAAACTGCTTCATTGGATCGGGTGCAGAGATTGGGAAAACAGAGGTAACCATTATAACAAAGGAGAATGGTCACAATAGGTGATTGTATACATCCTGGCACAGCCTCACCTCATGGTGCTGGGGGCTACTTCATGCATGCAGACAGGCAAACTGTAGGATCGAGACAAGTACAGTACATTAAAGATGGGGTTTGAGAACAGCACAAAGGCAGCCGGGGCAAATCGGGTAAGTTGTGGTTACTGATAGTGTGAGAGTCCACAATCTGGCAAAGCCACGCCTTAGAGTGCAAGGGCTACATTAAGTGTACTGGTTGACAGCATAGTGGTAAAGGTATATCGGGCAGTGGCGCCATGGGTGATGAAAGTCCACATTGGGTGACATTTGGGCAGGAAAACAACATGACTAGAACCACAGTGTAGTATGGAGGTGTTGGGGGGTAACCCACAAAGGTAACAAAGGGTGGAAAACAGCATGGCTAAAATCACAGTGCAGTATGCAGGTGTGTGGAGTAACCCACAAAGGTAACATAAAGGCGGGAAAACAGCACGACTAGAATCGCAGTGCAGTATGGAGGTGTGTGGGGTAACCCACAAAGGTAACATAAAGGCAGGCAAACAGCATGACTAGAATCGCAGTGCAGTATGGAGGCGCGTGGAATAGCACCACTGTAAGAAGTCTGTTGGAAGTGGGGGGGTTACAGGATATAGGTAGCTACAGGCAGTGGGTTCTGAATACATTATCGTGCATATGGGTTGTAGTTGGGTTGTATTTATGTTAACATTAGACTTATGAATTGCTTCTGAACGATGGGCTTCGTAGTGCAGAACCTCAGCAGGAAGACGACAGAGTGGGCTGTCAGGGCGAGTCAATGAGGGTTAAGCTTCGGGTAAAGCTGCTTCAGGGTGGAGAGGAGGGTGCTGTGGTCAAGTCAGAAGACAGCAGCTGGCAGGCTTACTGTGCGTTATGAAGAGGCGGCAGCGGCATACAGCGAGAAGTGGACTAGTGGAATACAGATATAAGCAGGCCTGGTATCTGGTCATTGCATCTAAAACCATTGCATCTAATGCCATTCCATTGAATTTTTTTCCATCTAAAAAATTTCCATCTAATGCCTATTTTTGGGGAGTAAAGTGTTAATTTTTATTCAGGTGCATTTTAAAGGGTAAAAAATGTGGGTTTTGGAGGGGGGCCCATAAAAAAAGAAAAATGCATTAGATGGACATTCTTTAGATCGAAACATTTCGATGGAATGGCATTAGATGCAATGGTTTTAGATGAAATGACCATAAACCGCAGGCCTGCATGGCCTTTCCAGGCCTAGACTCGATCAGACCGGGAAAGACCCTTGGCCTTTAAAGTGGGCCTTATGAGGGGGCCCGCTTCACTGCGTCACCTGCCGGCTCCCTGTGGTTGGCCAAGAAAAAGGGCCAGTCAGCCAATTGTGTGATACCAATGGGCCATTGAGCTACCAATGCAGTAAAAGGGCTTGCAGCCTGTCCAGAATCTTCCCAATTCCTGGAAATTATGGAACAAATGGAGACTAAAACCCATACATCTTTGCCAAAAGAACACACCCAAGGTGGCCGCCAACATTGGACACAGTCGGTAAGGAAGAATGCAGTCTAGACCAGTGTAAAGACTGGAGGGGGTGTCTGTACTCCTGCTCTATATATGGCAGAGGAGAGGCACAGAAGACCTCAGCCAAGATTCTCTATAGGGTAGCGCTGGTTGAGCAATCAAGGCCTAGCTTCTCAGGAGGTGATGCAGGCTGGTTCTTAAGTACAGTGTAGTCCCCAATCCCCCACAAAGGAATGTCCACACACTGTATTAGTTAAAACACAGTCTTTATATAATTAAGTTCAGGGTTATGTACACCATCACAATAACTCGC
The DNA here is from genome assembly GCF_040938575.1 of Ambystoma mexicanum. Lineage (NCBI taxonomy): Eukaryota > Metazoa > Chordata > Amphibia > Caudata > Ambystomatidae > Ambystoma > Ambystoma mexicanum. Next base: position 304,869,818 of record NC_090926.1, read on the forward strand.
TTTGTGCTCAGTGAATCTACAATGGCAAATATATACAGTTCTAAATACCACAATTATTATCAGATCTCATTAAAGTGCATCAACTATACTCTGGATAAATGTCACACAGATCACTTAATAAAGGCAACCAACAATAGACATAGGAGGACAGCAGTTGGTTTAGAACAATTGGCATAATACTGGCCCCTACCAACTAGGCACAATTCTGTGTGGAGATTTCCCCCCCCCCCCTCGGGCAACCTGTAAAGTAAAGATATATCACAGGCCTAGTCCATATATATGGTTCTAGAAGTCTCATTTCCTTCTAAAATAGTTCTACAACCCCAATGTACCTGGAATAGCAGTTTGTCGTCGGGTCGTTGACGGATCCCTCTTTAGCGGCTCCCTTTAAGGCAAGAGCCACGGATCGTCGAGATCCCACAAGGAAAAAGGGTTGAACGACGACGATGAAATGGCAGTTTCGTTCCTAGCAGTGCTAGTCGACGACGGAGCGTTGGCGTCCTGCAAGGAAGAGGCATGTGGGGCACCTCGGTGACGATAGTTCAGGAACGCAAAGAGATTGTGAAGAACTGTGGCCCACCAAGGGTGTCGAGTCGTCCGGCGTCTCTACGGTCGTCAAGTGGCGGGAAATCCATGGCAGATGCGTGTCGGCGGCCTCGACTTTCTCCGGCGGGACAAAGCGGTTGACGGTGCAGGCGAGAGCGTCCTTGGATCAAATGTTACTTGGGCAAAGGGAGCACGGCGGTTCCGGTCGGTGACTGCGTTCGTCGACGGTGATGGACAACAGTGTCCGGGCGCTTCTTGTGATTCCACGGCGGTCCCCGTCTCCGGTCGGCAGCCTGTCGTAGGTCTGTCTACCAGGGAGCTTTGGCAAAGATCAGCTGGTGCACGATGGTCCCTCGTAGCTCGGCAAGAGGGCGTCTAACCAGGTCCTCTCTGGGTCAGTCCTGGGAGACACAGCAGCTTTCAGATTGGTGAATTAGAGCAGCAGCAAGACTTCTTTTCCAGCAGGGCTTCAAGGTTAAGCTTCAGTTTTAACTCGGGTTTCTCTTCAGCTTCTGAACACGAATTCTAGCAGTGAGAGGCTCCCAGATATACTTAGTTGATCTCCCATTCATTCTGCTGGGTCACACTCAGGCAACCAATCGGTCAGAAGGGCATTCATGCAGGCAGGCAGCCAATTCGGTGCATAGTGCATTCAGGCCATTCACTTCTCTCCAGACACTCACAACAAGTTATGTTTATTGGGACAAGTACCGAGCCTTTCAACACTCCACACTGCATTCATAGTGTCAAACACCAGAAACTAGACCTCCACAACAAGAAGTGCATATTCGTCACACACTCCATTCACCAAGGTCGCACCCACCGGGTGTACCCACAACACACAGTCACTGGGAAGGCTCCAGCCAGTCTGGCCTGGACTTCACAACAACACCATATATGGAACTTCCACCCAACAGCCAGTCAGGGGGAAGGGACAGCGTCAGGGCTTCCCAAGACTTTGGGAAAACAAGGTAACAGGCGATAGGATGGCTCCTGTGGCCTCTTGCTTTCTATCAGGAATAAACTGATTCCAATGCAAGGGCCTGGATATCTCAAAATGGAGGATACTCGGAGCACCTGTCAAATTCGGCACGGAGCTGCCACCAGCTCATACCCTGCTCTGTGGGCCACACACAGGTGCCCAAAAACATACACTAGGGACACAGGGTTGTACCCCCATCCATGGGTGCCATAAGGGTATCTCATGGGTCTGTACACCAAACCAAAAGCGAGCTGCAACGCCAGGAGTCCCACACGACAGAACACACGATAAAAAACAGTAAAGGACAAGGATTCGGAGGCCCTGTCCCTCTGATGCATTTCCAGCATCACAAACATCAAGATACTTCCCTACTTAATCGAGGAGAAACCAGCTGCATGCTGCGTTGCTACTTTCTTCTGATATTGTTGCAAGTGTCCACGCTTGCGGTCCGGCTTTCCTTCAAATCATGAGAACAAACTTCAGGTACGATCCAGTCCCTGTTAACACCTTGCCTTTCCTGCTGTACCTTCTAGCCTTGGGCTGACTCTCCTCAGCGCACTGTCTCTCGAGCACCTTGCGCTTTCCCGTTTTCCTTCCCCTCCCGACCTTGCTTTCTCCCTCCTTTTTTGCCTTTCCAGAGGCGCGATTCCTGATTGTTCTGCTCCAGTCCTCCATGTGGCTTCTCCTTCACGCTACTTCTCTCTCTCTGCATTGACCCTTAATTTCCCTGCCTGCTGGCAGCGAAACTTAACTGGAATACGGCCCCTTGCAGTACAATTCCTGCTTAAAGAAGAGGTACCCTAGCCTGGGATACCCGGATAGTCACTTCCAACAATGCCTTGACGGATTCCTATGCAGGCTTCCTCAATGGCCTTCGAGCCATGTTCGGCAGGAAGGAGATAATAGTATCTGATCAAGAACAGCTACTCTACTTTCGCCAGGAATCTCTGGATCTGCTTATTTTCATAACCCAGTTTAAACAATTGGGAGCTGGTACGGCCTGGGGCGATGATGCTCTTTTGACAATATTTTCGACAAGGTCTGTGTGAAGACCTCAAGGATGAGATCGCCAGGGTCACACGACCAGCCAATCTAGCAGATATGATCCCGCTGGTGATGTAAGTCGATTATTGCCTACAGGCAAGATTAGCTGAAAGAAGAAAGAACAGGAACCCAATAGCCTTTTCAGAAACCCCAAAGCTCAGCCCAAAGCCAACCACGGCTGATGAAACATGCAGACCGTGGCAGCTTGTGGTCCTCTTACCACTTTAGAGCGGTTCTGCTGCAAGACATTAGGGCTATGTATGTACTGTGGATCCAAGGTACACATGGTTCGCGAGGGCCCACTGGCCCCCAAGGCATCAGGGAAACGCATCCTCACGGTCATAGAGGGAGCAATGAACGGGGAAAGAGAGAACAGTTCCCAAGTGGATACAGGCCATACAAAAGTTACCTCCATGGTGGTGATTCGAGTGGCATTACATCTCCCCAAACTACTTCTGGAAAACATACCAGCTTTGATAGACTGTGGAGAAGCCGAAAATTTCATGGATGATCAATGGGCTCATACCCATCTCATCCCCTGAGAACTGAAAATGGTGTCTGTCCCGGTTGAAGGCATCAACGGGACTCCTTAACATCTGCCTCCATCAAGGAACAGCCTGTAGACTTACGATGGATCATAGCTTCCCATCAGGAAAGGCTGCAGTTTGATTTGATCCAAGCAGCCCATTGCCCATCATTCTGGGATTACCTTGGTTAATAATGCACAATCGTTTATATAAATTGGATGGTGGGTACTATCTTTTTGGGAGTATTGTACCGCTTACTGTCTCATTCAATGTTCAGTCGGTTTGCATTCCTCTCCAGAAAATAATTCTTGTTTGACGCAGAACTTATCGGTTCTTTCCAAACCATACTTATTCTAGGATGTGTTTGAAGATGAGGAGTATAACCTATTGCCACCCCATAGGCTGGACGATTGTTGTATAGACATACAACCAGACAAGCCCCTCTCCTTTGGGAGCATGTACACCCTCTCTATTCCAGAAAAAGAGGCCCTCTGTGAATACTATTCTTTATACCAAAGAAGGACACAAAAGAATTGCGGCCATGCATTGATTATAGAGGATTGAATCAGATCACTGTTCCCGTCAAATATCCCATGCCTTTGATAGCAGACATTCTAGAAGCAGTTTAGGGATCTGTTTATTTCACCAAACTTGACCTTAGAGGGGCTTACCACCTCATCAAAGTACGGAAGGGTGACTAATGGAAGACTGCCTTCCATACCCCCTTTGACCACTTTGAATACCGTGTAATGCCTTTTGGCCTGTCTGAAGCCCCTGCGGTCTTCCAATGTTTTATGGACCACGTTTTGTCTTATTCATTGTTGTATACTGTAATCGTCTAGATAGACGACATGCTGGTATTTTCCAAAACCCTAAAGGAACCCATAAACCATGTCCAAGAAGTCCTTCGATTCTGACAAAATCATCTATATGCCAAACTGAGCAAATGAGCCTTCCATAAAACCCAAATCCCTTATTTGAATTATATCCACTACTCGCAAGTAATCGTGATGGATCCAGCCAAGGTTCAAGCAGTTATAGATTGGCCCCCTCCAAACACTGTCAAAGGTGTACAGCGATTCCTCGGTTTCGCAAACGTTTATAGGAAGTTTATCTCTAACTTATCGCATCCTACCCATTACCTCCCTATGGAAGAAATTCCTCTGGGAAGAGAATGCCCAAACTGCGTTTCAGGAACTGAAGGGGCAACCTTCACCTCTGCACCCATCTTGAGACTCCCGGACCAAAACAGACCTTTTGTTCTAGAGACTGACGCCTCCCATGTCGCCACAGGCGCGGTCCTTAAACAAGAGGATACAGCAGGAATAGAACATACGATTTCCTATTTATCTGAAACACTGACTACCTCTGAACTGAACTACATTGTAGAGCTGCTAGTCGAAAGAGCTTGTAAGGAATGGAGACATCTTCTATTAGGCTCGCAGTTTCCATCACTGTATGCACGGATCACTGCAACCTTCAAGTCTTACAGGCGGCAGAGACGAGAGAACAGTCGACAGGCTCTTTGGGCATACTTCTTTTCATCTTTCAGACTGCGTTTTACCTTTTTACCTGGAAAAGAAAATGTCATGCACTTTCCCACACCCAAGGGAACAATAAGGACTTTTTTCGACACAAACCCTTACTACGTAATTCGATGTTTCTCTACTATGTTGTGGATTTCATACAATTACTCACTCAAGAGACAAACAAGCTATATCCGAGGCTTCAAGAGACGATTCAAACCTTCCAACTCTTGCAAGAAAACCTGCTCTTCCACTGTGACCACGTTTTTGTACCTTCTTCATCACTATGCAAAGAAGTTCTACGCATGTGTCACGACTCAGTCGAGTCGGGACATCAAGGCAAATGCGTGACATTGAAGCAATACAAAGATATTTATGGTGGCCTTCAATGAACCAAGATGTTCATGACTACATTGCAGCATGCACTGTATGCTTACAGACCGTCATCCCACCAAAAACCAGCTGGCTATCTAACACAACCCTTGCTACTTTCTCGTCCCTGGCAAAACATATCTACGGACTTCAGACTCTGCCGGAAATGCTGCCATAATGGTAACCGTAGACACCATGACAAAAATGGGCCATTTCTTAGCTTTACCTCAAGTCCCTTCTGCCATCCCATTAGCCCATCACTTCCTGAAAGACATAATCCGATTACACAGATTACCAGATGCCATATTATCCAATAGAGGATCTTGCCTGAAGCTTATGTGGATTTCCCCGTTACTGAAAAAACCATCTCTGTATCCAGATGCCCGACAAACTATAGGCCTATTTCGAACTCGCCCTTCTTGCTCAAAATCTTAGATCAGGTGGCTTACAGTGAGGTGCAGGAACACATAGAAAAACTACAGATCCTATGGCAGAGGCAGTCGGGCTTTCGCAGGGCTCATAGTACAGAACTTGCTCTGACAGATGTTCTTTGACCTTCCTGCGGCATTCGACTTGGTGTATCATGCCGTGCTGGTCGCCAGACTTGTGCAATGGGCCAGTTTCTCCCCAACAGCGGCCACATGGGTAGAATCCTTTCTGAACGAACTGCAAGGGTCTTTGCTGACAATGCAGATGATACTCAGTGCCTCATCCCTTTGTCAGGGGACTACAGCAGGGACACGGAGTCCATCAATAGGGTCTATTCTTTGATTCAGTCTTGCATGTTGGAGAACAATCTTGCACTGAATGATGCAAGGACGGAAGTAATGATGACGGGGACAGCTTCCCGTCTGCGTGGAAACTATCCCCAGACTACAGGGAGGTGGTCATTGCAGGATGTGCCCTAACTCCCCTCTCGAAAATGAAGACGTGGTTGATCAGGGGCTGAACATGAAGGCTCATGTGAGCTTTCTGGTTTTGTTCACCTTCTAGTACCTCAAACTGCTTGCTCAGCTGAGACCTTTTCTGTCACAGGATAATTGTGCCTTCATTGCTAGGGCAATTATTTGTGCCAAATTGGACTACAGGGCCAGTCTGCTGCAGGGCATAGGGAAAGATCCTGCTTCTCCAGGTGATTCAGAATAATGCAGTCTGAACAGTAAAAGGTCTGAAGAAGCATGAACAAGCCTCAGATGCTAAGAGAGCACTTTACTGGCTACCTATAGCCAGTCGAGTGACTTTTTCGCCTATTTTGTATTACATACAAATGCCTATAAGGACTCAGCCCAGCCTACTTATCTAATTGCCTTGCATGGTTGTCGGCTAGAAGGACATAGAGATATGATAAAGTGGGGTTACTCAGTACACCGTGGTTCAAATTGGTAGGGGTCAACTAGGGGTCATTTGCTTAAGCTGCCCTGAAGAGCTGGAATGTGCTGCCTATCGATCTAAGGCTATGCCAATCGTTCTCTATATTCAAGAAGGACCTGAAAACCAGGCTGTTTGGATGAATTCCAGTTGAGTCTTAGCTCTGCTTCCTGGCATGGCTCGGCTAAGGCCCCTTCTCCATTAGGAACTGTTTCAATCTGTTATGATTGTATTTTGTACGTCTTGTTAGAACTACTATGCCCTCGGGCCTGTGACATGTGCCCTTATAGGAATAAATAAATCAATCCCAGTTCACTGCTCGCTTCTGGAACAAACTCCTAGGGATCCGTTGCGTCCTTTCATCAGGGTAACATCCCCAGACTATTGGCCAGAGAGCCTCAACCAGATTCTAGAACAGTATGTTACCCTTGGCAGAACATGTTTTGAGTAACTCTCCATACTGCCATTGGAATGAGCCTGTTTCACTGTTTCTACGGAGATCATCCTTCATGTATACCCATCCCAGTTGGGACGACCGGAACCTTTCCATCACTAACGGCCTTATGTTCTGACATAGAATCCGGACATGCCCAGGCATTGTCCGCCCTGAAGGCCTCTCCAGCAAAAGACAAACATTATGCAGATCTCAAGAGAAGAAAGGAACCTCCTTCAACATAGGAGACAAAGTCTGGCTTGCCTCCAGATACCTACCACGAAGACTAGTTCTATCAAAACTTTCCCCTTGCTTTTTTGTTCCCTTTTTCCATCCAGGCCCAAGTAGGACCTGCAGCCTATCGACTATCCTTACCACCTTCATGGTCCAGCATCCATCCTATATTCCATGTATCCCAGTTGAGACCTCACTTCCATGATCGATTTCTCAGACAACCGCAGAATAAACCACCACCCATCAATACTAATGACGGACCAGAGTATGAGGTTTCAGGGATCTGTGATTCCAGATACTATCGAGGTAGACTGCAGTACCTACTAGACTGGAAGGTTTATGGTCCAGCTGACCGGACTTGGAAGCCGACTTCCTCGGTTCATGTACCTCTCCTGCTCAAACAATACCACTGGACTCATCCCTGGAAGCCCATTTCTTATCCGGCATGGAGGGGGTATACTGTCAAGAATCTTCCCAATTCCTGTGTGCTGTCCACCGATTGCTCTGTGCTGTCTTTCATGGAAAAGCGCTACTGGTGTGCACATTTGAGCACCGGTGTATTTATTTTCTGTTTCTCGGTGACCAGCCCTTGCTTGCTGTATCCTCATTTGATATGGACTGGGACGAAGGGGTAATCCCAGGATTACTTACCGGTAATCCTCATTACCCTGAGTCCTACTTTTCCTTGTCCCACTCCTACTTTCTGACCCACCCTCCCGGAGGGTTAGGCCTGGCCACTGACTTGGTGATGCAGGTGGATTGTGTGGGGGAGGATCCCCTTATCCAGTCACATGATTAGGGGGAGGAGCCTCATTCCCTTAGGGAGGGTAGTAAGTGTGGTATTTGTACTCGAGACCTGTCTGGGAGGTGGGATCACCTCATGTGTTATGGACTGGGACGAGGAAGAGTAGAACTCGGGGTAAAGATTATTACCGGTAATTAAGCTGGGCATTGGCCGCTAATCTCTCGACCTGTGGGTGGTGCATATTCAATCTTACTAGGCCATTCCAATGTAAAGGGTTGCGCACACAGCACGTTTTATCTGCTTTAACAGATTCAATCAATGAAGCTTGATTCAATTTGCAACTTGAAAAGGAAGTCTAGTTTTAACTTAAATATTTTAACTGCTGAATAATTGGAGAGGAAGGACAATCTGCAGGGCCACCAAATTTAAGAGGGACTGATACTTCTTGTCACCCCGACCTTGGATTATGTCAATGCAATTGCCTTACCACTCATATACTCCATACTTGTGCTTGAACCGTAGCTTATGGTAGTTTGGGACACTGGGTTTTGCTTTTGTGCTCTCCTCTGCACCTTAGGTTATGTTACTGGGATTTATATTATCTACTGCTGCCATTTGCATGGTCTCTTGCTCCTGCTGTTTTGATAAACGTGGTTTGGAAGTACCTGGCTGCTCTGTGTTCTGAGTGTTCCTAGGTGGTCTGTATTGAGGGCATTGAGGCATTACTAAATCAAGTCCACTGAGAAGGAACTGTGCAAATTTTATTTTTGTAAACTTAAAGTGAGTCCATAATGCAATTGTTTGCGGGTTGTGGCTCTCAGAGCTGTCAACATGAACAATTACTTTTTTAGGTCATCAACCAAGCGGGCATCTAGGACACAACTTTGGGGATGGCGTTAACGCTTCAAATAAGGAGAGGTTACAGTCAAGGAATTTTTGTAGGCGGGACAAGCTTAATTGTTAGGTGAACATGCACCCCTTTTTCTTCTCAAAACTATTGTCAAGTTTGCACCAAATGGATCAATTTAAAACACATCGACATTGACCGGAAAAATGATGGGATTTAAAAACAAAACGTATGGTAATGCAGTGGTTGGTGGTGGTGTTGGCAGTTGCCAGTTCATTGTATATGTCAATCTGCTTTGTTTCATAATACTATTAAAGCCAGAGTGGAAGAGTGACATTTTGGTATCAGTAGGCAATCACAATACAGGCCCACATTGCTTCCAAGTTTCCCAGTTCCGTTTGTGACTTCTCAAGCCAGTCCTGGTTTTTCCTAATTCACGCAGAGTTTTGGTCTCAAGTTTACAAGCTCTGGCCCTGGGCAACTGTCTACAAATTGTGGGCCTTGCGTTTAGGCCATCGTATAGTGTAACCTGCAAGCTTAACTTGGACTGGCATAACTAAGGATACAACCTGGAGAAATAATGTTTTGTGTGGCTTTAAATAAATAAACGTGAACAACTGTGATGTTGCCAAAGTGGAAATAAGTTGCACCCAGTTGTTGATTTGTCTGCTGGGCAAGGCAGGGTTTGAAATTGCCAAGAGAGGTGAGCTAATTAGCCCCTTCTTGTAACATAGGAGAGCCTGGTTAGCTTAAAACCAACAGCTACAAATAGCTGCTTTTGACACCAAGGCCAACTGGTGCCATAGAAAAATACCAATACATTAAATGTGGGTGTTTGGGAATGAGTCTAAGGATGCTTTTTTGGACACATCTATAACACATTTAAACCATAATGGGTCAAAAACAATGGACAAAAGGTTATATTTTGCCTTTTATGTGTGAGTTAGATTTTCATTCGCTATGCTTTAGCTCCTCGTTCCCCAGAGGTAGCTCCTGCTTGCTTGATTATGCCCGATCTACTTTCAGCTCCTGCTCAAAAATCCTTCCATCGATCCCTACAAGGTTTAGGAACAACAACCTGCCACCTTAACTGCCAACAAATCTCAACATATAGCTCCTGCTCCCGGAACCACAAATGTTAACGCAACTGAACATACACCACCCAAAGAACCATGTGTCATCAGATCCAATCTCCACACTCCCCTCAAACACCAATCTGCCAGACACCATAGACTACCAAACAAATAATTTACATTTACAACCTAGTGTGCACAGTAACCACTGCTCCAGACAATTCACAAAATATCTAAAATGTACATCTCTTGCCGAGCCCTCACTTTAAAGATCTGCAGGTAACACTGACGCAATGCACCCCCTTTCCCTGCTCCCACATTGGTCCCATACTCCTCTTATTTAAGATCATGAAATGTCAAAAACCATGAAAAATGCTGGGACAGTGCTTTGCTATAGAAGACCAATAACTTGGCAAATCCTGCCCAAGTGTTTTATTCATTCTCCTGTGGAACAGCCCTCTGGCTGGCCCAAGAAACTCTGGCGAAACCCACCAACACCAGATTAATGTTGGTTCTGCTTTAGTCAGTCCACTACACCAGCATATCTGGTGCACTGACCGGCTGGTGAGCTGATGTAGTTCCTCCTGTCAAATCAAGCCATATGGGACTGTGGGAGAGCAAGTCCTACAAGTACAGATACAGTCCCCAGTGCAAAGGGTGGCCAGGAGGCAGTGCAGGAGGGTGGCAGGGTGAGCAGGTACCTGGGCCCTGCGGACAGAGGGTAGCCAGGTGCACAGTGCCAAGAGAGAGCAGATCAGCAGGGGAGAGGGGGAGTGGAGGGGGAGTCAAGGCAGAAGCAAAGAGTAGGGTCTTGAGGTGCTTCCTTCTTGGGATATTAACTGTCCTATGTACAAAACCTCTTTCTGGCAATATTGTAACTTCTCTGTGTCTACCTATTACCTCTTCTCTGCTAAGACTGTCATCAGCTGTATTTGGTCTTTTCTGCACTGCTCTTCTGTCTAACTGCACACCAAAATGCTGTCTACGTATTATATCACTGTGCTGTTGAGATGTACGTTTCCTAGGTCTACCTGGAGCACTCGATTGAGGATTGAGGGGGACTCGCAGTACCCCTGAGGTAGCCTTGTGTGTTTTCACTTGGACCCGCAATATGAAAACAGTCAAGTCTAGTGGAACTTTGTGAAGGGGGATCGAAAAGAATGCATTTTTTAAATCCATCATTGTGAAATATTGGGATCGGATGTTGCACAATATAGTGGAAAGGTTTGGGACCAAGGGAACTCTGCTTCAACAATATTGTTTAGGGGGTGTAAATCCTGAATAAATCTCCACAGCTCCCCTGTTGATTTTATTCACTGAGTTCACCGCTGTATTGAATGCAGATCTGATGGCAGTAATATCCCTTGCACTAAACCGGAAATGGTATCATAGATATCCTCATTTGCTTCTCTCGATATTGGGTATTGTCTCACTCGCAGCAAAATAGCTCCTAGTTTCAATTTAATTTTGGCTGCCTCCACTCCTTTCAATAGGCCAAAGCCATATGTTCTGCTAGTCCACAGCATGCTCAGTACCTGTGCCAAGTCTTCCTGCAGAAATTACGGTATCTTCTTTATCAATGACAATTCTCTACGGCACTCACCATTAATGCTTCTAGCTCTATTGGAATCACTCATCCTTCTTCCTCCTCTATGGGTTCCACTGGTCTGAAAATTAAATTCTGCGGATAGCCGCAGCGTTTTTGCCCCTTATTCTGCAAAGCCATGCTAACACTATGTGTACTCCGTAAAGGAATAATACTTCTGGATCTAATGGCACACCCGCTGTGCTTTCTGGCCATAGAATGCTGATATGAATTCTTGTGCATTTACATAGTGAATCCCTAACATATTATTCCCTGGTCAGTGAAATATATTGCCATGTTGAGTTGGCTCATCAAATCTCTCCCCAGTATGTTAAATGGTGTTTTGCAGGAGAACAATGGTGACATGGAGAGGTCCTGTTCTCCTATAGTAATAGGTAACTTCTCAGTAAAAGGAACCATATTTGTCGCCCCAGAAAAACCTTGTGCATTCATGGCAATGCTTGTCATTCAATACTTCCCCTTCCTAACACAGGACGTAGTCGTCCCCATATTACCAAGGAAGTTAAATGTCTTGTCGTCTATGGTCACCCTACCCTCTGTTTCTCTTGTGGGTCTGGTGTAACTGATGGGATTCAACACATTAAGTCTCTGTGAGCTGTCCTATTGCAGATTTAATTTAATCCCTGTGAAAGTGAAAGGATTCCCTCCCACCACGCTCACACTCCCTATTCTGGGTGTAGGCGTCTGGGGTCCTGGATTTGCATTCCATGTCGTCATTGTGTTCTGTTGTACAGGTGCTTGTGGTTGCATCTGTATTTGCTGTGTCTGAATCGGTGCTCGTTGCACATGCATTGGCCTTCCCTGTTGTGCAGGTTTCATTTGTGGTGCATGTGTCTGATACTGCGTGTGTTCCTGGACATAATATTCAGGTGTTTCTGCACTATACAGTGGATGATACGCTGTCCTCCCTCTCGGATCTTGCCATTGTTGCTGCATCCCTCCCCTGCTTCTACATGCATGGGAAATGTGGCCCACTTTCCCAACGTCCAACACTGTTGAGGCTGTCCTCCGAACCTAGATTGTCTCCATTGAATCCTCCTCCCTGTGGAGTTTGAAATCCGAATCCTCTACTTCTGGGTGCACCCTCTCTTCCCTGTGGCCAAAAATGGTATTCTCCTTGTTGGTGCCTGCTGTAGATTTGATGAATTTACTCCCTCTCCGCTGGTGTCACGGTTCATGCCCCCAAACATCAGGTGCAGACCAACCTGCCCAGGGCATCGGCATCCATGGGGGCCATTAAGGCCCCATAGGATCTCTTGGGGGCTTCCTGGACTAAGTCCTGGCGCCTTTGGCGCCAGGCTCATGCTGCCATCACCAATATTGAACCACGTGTAGACCAGTCTGAGGCAGGCTGAAGGGACTACTTGCTTGGGGAACTATTTGCTAGGGTGTGGTTGCTGGGACTACTTTACCTGGGGACTACTTTCTGAAGGCTATATAAACCACGCCCTCAAATCAGAACACGCTTCACGTTATTCTGCACTCCTACAGCGTAACGCTCACCATGTCTGTTACCTTCAGGCCAGTCTTCAGCTACGCCCGTCCAGTTTTTCTTGAGCTACCTGCAAAGGAAGGAAGAGAAAGGTGAAGAAACAGAACTAGACTCTTACCTGAACCTCCGTGTCTTCATCTGCTGAGCTGAAAAGGAAAAGACATCAGGTTAGCCGCGCAGACAAGAAATCCACATCGCTATCCTGTGCACTGTTAATATTTACCTGAGAGCTGCTCATTCCTGCGATCCAGCGAAGTACCATCACTCGACCGCCGCCATCATTCGCCTGCTGCTCCGAGTCGCCGCACTTGTTGAACATAAGAAAAACACCAGGTTAGCTGCGCATTGGGAAAAGCCTGCATTGGACATTCATTCTTACGCAGCGCCATTACTCACCTGAAGGCTGCTTTTCCTAGCGGTCCCGCAAGGCTTCACCACGCGATCCATCCCGGAGATACAGCGCCTGCAAAATACAAAGAACAGCAGGTCAGTCGCACAGAAGGACAATAGCGCATATCGAGACTGATCTCAGAACGCCGGTGTGAACTTACCTTGGAGAACGACTCTGCGTTCTTCATATTTTCGCACCAAAGGGAAACCTATAGGAAAAAGGCACAGAAGTGAACTTGGGCAATTTGAACTCTACGGCGAACCATATCATTGGTATAAGACTTACCCATTTGAGTCAATGTTGTCTGGAACTCTACAGGATCAGTGAAGTAACTAGATCCTTGAACTCTACGCACCCCTGCATACTGTTGCAGGATGGAGAGCCTGCCATTCATAAAACTAAGATGAGGCATAGCAGCGGGGTGTATTAGAAGGCCACGGGAGGCGGGAGTAGGCCTTCCACCTTACAGTTGGGTAACATTTAATTTAACCTTTTAGGCGCACCTTGGTGATGGAAGCAGAATTCAGAGGGGGCACGTGAAACCACTTAAGATCGGACCAGCCAGTCCCGTTCGGTGCCCCTGTGGAGACCAGGTGAGCGTAACAGAACGCAAAGCCTTGCACAAATCTCTACCTGGGCGCCATGGAAAGCTCAGACGGATCAACTAGCCCAGCTTTTGAGGGAACTCGGAGCAGAGGTGGATTCCGCTCGACAAGAGACTAATGCTCTAAGAAGAGAACTAATTGTGGCAAAAGAGCGCACTGATGAGCTCGCCAAACAATTAGTCCAAGCCCAGGCTGGCAACACGCCGCTACCCGCGGTGGGGGCATCAATCTCAACTCAGTCAAGTAATCCAGTGCAGGGGGTCCTTCCGGGAGTGTTAGGCAGAATCCTGTGCAGTTCCCTTGGGGAACACTGCAAAAAGATTAAGACTACAGGAGTAAGCAGTAAACCCAATTGGTAGCAGTCTGTACCACCCAGATTTACCTGGTAGCTGTGGCTGAGCAGTCGGACCTCTCTCAAGAAGAGTAGGGCAGTATATAGAGTATGCACAATAGGGCTAAAAACACAGTAGAGCAAACAAACACTGACCAGAGCTTTGTATAAAAAGTAAATAATTATTTATTTAAAACACCCTTTAGGCAATATACTAGCACTCTTAATCAAAAGCAAGTTAAAACATAGTCAGGTAAAGTATACACACCTCCCTTGATAACTATTAGACAAGTCAGAGTTAAAACACCACAATTTGTTAAAACAGATGTGAGCGCGTAACCTGATGGCACTCCAATAGTTCAGTTAAAGGGAGAGAAAAAGTCAGAGCATAGAAATAAAACAGGTCCCAACACTTTTAGGAGATCTCAGCAAGGGAATAAAGGCAGTATACACTGTCGAGCCAAAGTTCATAGGCCAGGCCCACTTGAAATGGAGCAAACCAAAATGTGCCCAGGATCACACGGTTTAAAATGCATTAAAAGTCTTTGCAGAATGTTCAAAAGAGGTTGGGGCGATTCAAGAAGATAAAGTTAGAAGGTCTGGGGCCAACCCAGTTGGAAAGCCAAGGATTTAAGGGTCACCTTGGGCAAACTGAAGAAAGGGAGGCCAGGCAGGACACAGTACCTTAGAGAGAGGAAGCTCCAGCGGTGGCAGTTGTTCCTGGCAGTGGTTGCAGTTCGTTGTTTCGACCAGGGGAAGAGAGGATCTCGTCGAGGAGGAAACGTGGAGTCGATGTACTGCACAGGGATGAAACCAGCCGCGGAGTTCGTCGGTAAAAGGTGCGTTCCTTTTATTCGCGGTCAAAGTGGTGAAGCTTGGCTATCTGGCCGCCGGGGTGCTTGGCACGGGCGATTTGACCAAGAGACGTCTTTGGAAGGCGAAAGGGGCGAACTGGTTGGTCCCATCAGCTCAGAGGAAGAAGACTCGTCCAGCAGAAGATCTTCTCTTGTCGTTGGGAAAGTGGTGAGTTCGTTGCAGCAGGGCTCCACCGGTGGTGTCGACGTTGCAGATGGCTCAGCTTCTTCCCTCTTCGGATTCTAAGGTCCTGTGGCGACTTCTGAAGTTCCAGTCCCAAAAGCCCTGCTTTCATGCAGAAAAACACCCATTCAACAGCCTAGCTGTCACTCAAACATGCTAGGGCCAATCAGAATAGAGTGCGACTTGGATTGCTAAGGCAACGCAGTCCAGGCTGCCAATTCCCCTCCCCACACATCCTGTGGAACCCAGACAGAGTGGCACCCTTTGGAGGGCTTCTGTGGAGAAGTCCGCCAAAAAGTGGAACAAAGGGCCTGACCTTCGTTGGAGTTACAGAGACGGACACAAACGCCATTTTAGAAAAGAGTTCTGGCGAAAAGACCCAACCGTTGATTTAATATTAAATAAATAAACCGGCGGTATCTTTAACATTGCACCAAAAAGTGTTGCGTTTAAAATCAACGGTAACATCCCATAGCAAATATTCCAGTGGAATATTTTGCGTGGTAACCACTGCCACCAGCCAGAAACTCGACAAGGGGGGACTGGACAGTGCCCCCTTGAAAACAGACCCAGGGGTAATATAATTAACCCCTTCCAGTACTTCCACAATATGATGGTTTGTACTGGTTCTGTTCACAATTTAGGACCAGTAAAGTCAATGGTGACTTTACATGCCCTGGGAGACGGTAGTCAGTCCCAGGGTATGGAGTTTGTTTGGGGGTCACTATGACACCCCTGTGTTATTGCACTGAGGGTGCTGTGTAACACACATGAAAAACAGATCATACCCTATGGAGTAAAAGACCCCAGAGCCCATAAGCACGTACAAAGTCAAAGACATACCTCAAATCATGCTTAAGAGTGGGAGGAAAAGAGTCTCACTCTTAGCAGGAGAAAAAAACAAACCCCAAAAATCCTGCAAAGCTGCTGGGGGACTCACTAGGTTTGGAAGAGAATTCTCCCTAACATGGACCCATATCTTTAGCTCCACCAGAACACTTTGCGGGAGACCCTAAGCGGTTTGCGGTTTTTATGAACCAGTGCCACCTACACTTCCTATGCCGTTCAGGGACCTTTCCGAATGATCGAGCAAAGGTGGCTTTTGTACTTTCATACCTCAGTGGCAGTGCTGCAGACTGGTCTATACCACTAGTTAATCTGGACGATCCTCTTCTCCGAGGCTCCCAGGGGTTTCGGCAGAATATGGAAAAGCGGTTTGCCCGACATTCCCAAGGCCAGGCTTTAGATAACGAACTGCTGTCTCTTCGCCGAGGGAACCAGGATCTGCTAATTTATATTGCAACCATCAACAGATTAGTGGTAGAAACCGGTTGGTCAGAAGACAAAAGGACTACGACATTTCATCGTGGGCTGAGAGGCGAATTGAAGGACGTCTTGGCTCAAGTTGTGAATCCTCCCCGAGACTGTTCTGAATACATCGCCCTTGTGGTACAATTAGACCACAGACTGCACAACCGGAAAGCTGATCGAGCTAGATTGGAAAACCGAGTGTTTGTGCGTCCGAAAGACAACACCCCCAAGATTAGACACTTCAGAACCCATGCAAATCGGAGGGGTTTGAGGGCCATTGACTAAATCCGAGAGAGATCAGAGGAGACAACAATTGTGTTTGCATTGCGGAATGGCCGGTTATTTCCTCCGAGACTGTCCTGTGAAACCTCCCAAGAAGGCAGTCGGGGTTGCCGACAAAGTCAGTGCTGAGCCGGAAAACTACCCCGCCCGGCAAGCGTAGAGGTCCGCTTGTCGAGAAGGATTCCCAGACCTCGCATCTAGCCTTACCAATAATGCTTATTAGTCACCAGCACCCATCTCGTATGCACGCAGTGAGGGGTTACATCGACAGCGGAGCTATAGGTAACTATATGGATCAAGAATTTGCTTCAAGGATGTGTCTTTCTCTGTGCCAAACAGCAACAACTGATTTGGTCAACACCATCGACGGAACTGAGATCTCTTCTGGTCCTATAGCGCCCTCGACGAAGGAGATGACCCCGTTGTGCCAAGACGGGCATCGAGAGACCATTGTGTTTGACATAATCAAGGCCCCGCAATTTCAAGTAATTCTGGGAATGCCGTGGTTAGAAACGCATAATCCTTGCATAGACTGGTGTGCCAAGAGGTTAACCTTCTCAGAATGTGCTCATACCTGCTATCCAGAAGAATCCCTGCCCAAGGCAATCGCAACAGTCATGAGTCCAGTATACCAGCTACCCCAGGATTTTCAGGATGTTTTTAAAAAAGACCAAGCCAATACCTTACCACCCCATAGACCATATGATTGCCAGATCGACCTAATACCTGGAGCTCCGATCCCATGCGGTAGAATTTACCAAGGCATAAATTAGTTTTCAAAAGTTGATTAGCAGATTTTGCTAATAAACATTTTTTTGATTAGCAAATGAACTAATTTGATTAGCAATTTTGTACTAATATTGAATGTCACCAGAATGAGTTGTACCCTAAGATATAAAATAAGCAAGAATGCAGAAATTATTTCTATGTACCTCCTGAAGTATAACATCAGTGCAATGTCTGTAAAATGTAAAGGTTTTCCGCATGAATGGCCAAACAAAGCTCTAAAAACATTTTTCAGTTCAAGGATGTGTGGCTGGGTCATGCAGTCAGTCTTGCAGCTCAATGATGCGTCCTTCATATTGTTAACAAGGCATCAAGACATCAATGGAAGACTCAATAGTGTGTGCATGTGCAATTTTTATTTTATTATATCAAGTTAGAAAGTGTTTGGCATAAATTGTCACAAGCAACTTTACTTGGTTTAAAATTGGGGAAAAACATTTTTAAA
Source organism: Ambystoma mexicanum (assembly GCF_040938575.1). Lineage (NCBI taxonomy): Eukaryota > Metazoa > Chordata > Amphibia > Caudata > Ambystomatidae > Ambystoma > Ambystoma mexicanum. Next base: position 304,887,802 of record NC_090926.1, read on the forward strand.
TTAATGTGTAGGACTAAGAATCCGTGTCTCGAGACACGCTTGGTATGCATGATCTGTTCTTTTTGGGAGAGGTAGGCCTTAAGTCATCATCGGCAACCCCAGGACGTCTTGGTTTCATGCTAAAAATAAATCTATAGCCTTTTTGGATTTGAACTCTGTGGGAGAAGGGCCCTGATTCTTAATACGAATGAGTGTTTCAACAGTCTCTTCTGATAGGGATGCCCTCCAGTCAGTTTTAACTTTGTTTATGCAGGAAAAGCAGCGTTCTACAACTGCATTGGACACAGGGAATACCCTCAAGATATTTATGAGCTTCACAAGTTGGGGATATGAGGTGCCATAGAGGGTTGCCAGTTTCACCCAGTCTGATCACAAATCTATTATTGCAAGTCTTAGTTGCTGCTGACAGGAAAGAACAAATGATTGGCCTTCTGCAGGCTTTATCAGTGCAGAGCTGCGTGCTAGCAAAGGGCTCTGGGACGAATAATTTGCCTCCAAACCTGCAATTTTAACACAGCCTGCTCAGAAAGCATTCTAATATTCAGATTGTGATTGAAAGCAGGCTTTCTGCCAGCACCGGCAGTGCTTTTAGTGCGGGGCTGAGTGCAGGCAAGTGGCTGGTATTGATATTTCTCCCACCAAACGGGCAGGAAAAAATTAATTCCCAGCTCGGCCACCTGCATCAATAACACATCCTGCTTGCAGACGGCCTTTGAATTACATTAAAAAGATAGTTTTAGAATAGAAGGTTGGGCTAGACTTTGCTTACCTCTTAAGGCCCGTTGCTAAGTCACAGTGGGAAGGTAATCTCTACCTAATCTTCCTCTACACTGCAGACCAATTCCTACAAAATAGGCAAAAAGCAACTGATTACCTACCCACAACAATGCACACTCACTCTGGGGGTGCGGGGAAGCCTCGAGAACACAAAAGCTCTAACACCCAGCACCTGCCGTAATAACGCAGCCTGCTGCTCGTAGAAGAGGACTTCTACGAGCAGCAGGCTGCGTTATTCATGCTTGCCAACCCTACTGATTTAGGCAGTAGGCTACTGCTTTTTAAGCAGTCCTAGGCTACCACCTACAGATTTGGGCGACAGATCCTACTGCTTTTTACAGGTGTTGGTATGTGACTGTAAGGCAGGATGCTTGAGACCGGCCCAGGACAAAGCATGCAAACACATTAGTTAGTCTGTCTGTGCGGTGGGCGGTTGATTACTTTGAGTGATGGGCTCAGACCAATCCAGTGACATGATGACTCTGCCCTACACTGACTCTGGCCGGGACAGGCCTTAGGTGAACCACCATTGAAGGCAAGTGGCAGAGCCTACCACCCATCACACATCATCTGCCCATCAGACCGAGGAGGGTATCAGTCTCCATGTTGTTCAGTTATTGATTTTGCACTGCAAGAATAAATATGTATTGCCCGGGCAAGTGCTACAGAGCATTGGCAAACATTGCCTACTGTGTCATTACCTTCTGTGAAGTTAGGTAGTGAATTCGGTGTTAACTTAACATTCAGAATTATACATTTTAAACATTTGAACATCTTTGCATGTTTTGCTGTTTGATGGGTTGTGCACTTTTGAATGCTCCAGTGGGGCCAACAATGGATGTTTTGTATTTTCCTGTCATGTAATTGTTATGCGAAGTATTAACAATTACATCATAGGAAAATACAAAACATGCATTGTTGGCCCCACTGGAGCATTCTAAAATGCACAATCCATCAAACAGCACAACATGGAAAGATGTTATTTTAGAAACTTGAAAAATCCTGCATCTTTTAGGTCACAGAGAATGTTGGCAAGTATTACGGCAGATGCTGGGTGTTAGATAGCGGGTGCTCTCCAACACCCAGCACCCGCTCTAACAACACAGCTTGCTGCTCGGAGAAGAGGCCTTCTACGAGCAGCAGGCTGCGTTATTACAGCGGGTGCTGGGTGTGAACAAGTGGCTGAGAATAATATTTCTCCCGCCCGAACGGGCGCGAGAAATATTATCATCAGACACTTAACACCCAGCACCCACATTTCAAATCTAAAGGGCCCGGCTCCCCCACCCAAACCTACCCTACTGACTCCCTCGTCCAGGCCTCCTTACCTCAAGAAAGTCAAGCCAGAGTGAGAGGGGGGCTGAGATCCTCCTCTCTCCACATGATGACGTTGCATCCGGGCTGGGCTGACATAACATTGATACAATGTTTTCAGCCCAGCCTGGGTGCTTCTGCCTCGCCTGCAGAACTTTAAAAGGCACAATCTTTTTTTTCTTTTTTGCTTTGGACATTCATCTTGCAGTTGGTGCGACATGATTGTTAAAGTAAACAGCAAAACATCATTATTAATACCGCTTATTTAATGCCTTGCTTGCGCCCTCACAGAACATGAAAATTTTCATCTAAGACAATACTTAGATCAGTACCTGGCTAACGGCTTTATTCGTCCGTCCAAGTCTCCGGCGGCCTCCCCCTTATTCTTCGTCCCTAAAAAGGAAGGAGACCTAAGCACTTTTATCGACTACCGCGCATTAAACCAAGTGACAGTTAAAAATCGGTACCCCCTGCCTCTGATCCCGGAACTGCTGGATCAAGTAAAGGAAGCTCGAATTTACACTAAGCTGGACCTCAGAGGGGCGTACCATCTCGTACGAGTTAAAAGGGGGACGAATACTGGCACATGTGGTGGGGGTGCCCCAAAGTGCGTATTTATTGGCAGGAGGTCCTCGGGTGGATTAAGCGCCTAGATGGCATAGACAGAGAATCCTCTCCCCTTCTGATGTTGTTCGGTCTTGAAGAGGACGAAGACGAGCTGGTGCATGTGAGAGGACTGGTATCCCCCCTCCTATTAGCGGCCAGGGCAGCCCTAGTTACAAAATGGAAATCCCCACGGCTACCGGACGAAAGAGACTGGCTGAAAGTCGCCACCAATATCTACACTATGGAGAAAATAACGACAGCTCTGCACGACAAGGCGGCGCAACACGAAGAAGCGTGGAGTGACTTCGCAAGCCATTACATCTCAAGACCGGACGACCACCCAACATCTAGTCAGTAAAAGCATTCACCAACTGCCTTTCATGATGCATGAAAATTGAGATCCTTATCACTTAAACGCCTGTGCCTGTCACACACCTGATCACATTGCTAATGATTCACGATCCACAACGACAATGACTTCCGGATGTGGTCAACGTCGCAAGTCTCTTCGGACTAATGCAATCATCTTGCCACTGAAGTGTTATGAGCAATAAAAGGGGAGGGAGGGAGGGAGGGAAGGGGAGCTACATGGTTCACTCGTCGGGAGTGGACCCATGCTTGACTGTGCTGTCATTATAGTTACGTTATTTGAATCTGAGTTGGGAAAAGGGGCAGAAGTGATATATGGTTCCTATGTATGTTCGACTGTGCTTCTAGCTCATGATTCACTCTTGCTGTTTAAAACCAATAAAATTGAATTTGAAAAAAAAAAGGGGGACGAATGGAAGACAGCCTTCCGCACGTATGGGCTTTTCGAATATCAAGTGATGTCCTTTGCCCTTTGTAACGCCCCGGCAGCGTTTCAATATTTCATGAATGATGTCCTTCGAGAGCTAATCGATGTTTGTGTTGTCGTATATATTGACGATATCCTAGTGTACTCGGCTTCCGAAAGGGATCACGTGAAACACGTCCGTGCCGTACTTGGAAAAACTTCGGCAACACAAGCTGTATGCCAAATTAGAAAAATGTTACTTCCATGTTAGAGGTCGAGTTTCTAGGGTTCGTTCTAATGCCAGGTGGAGTGCGAATGGATTCGCGGAAGGTGGATGCTATCCTTAAATGGCCCTCTCCAACTTCAATCAAAGGAGTGCAAAGCATGCTTGGATTTGCAAACTTCTATCGCAGGTTCATCCCAGGCTTTTTCACATTTAGTGCATCCCATCACATCCTTGTTACGAAAGCACAAACGCTTCCAGTGGTCTGATGAAGCAGAAAAGGCCTTCCAAGACTTAAAAAGGAAATTCACCTCAGCCCCAGTTTTAAAACATCCTCGCCCAGATCTCCCTTATGTGGTAGAGACTGATGCATCCAGTTTGGCAATGGGGGCGGTTCTTTGTCAGAAAGACCCTGAGACAGGTCAACTTCATCCGGTGGCCTTTTGGTCACACAAATTCACGGCACCAGAACTGAACTATGCTATAACCGACAAAGAGCTTCTGGCCATCAAGGCAGCATTCAAAGCTTGGCGACATTACCTCCTTGGGGCCAGACACACCATTACTGTGATTACCTATCCCCGAAATTTACAGTACCTAAAGTCCGCCAAGGCCCAGTCCTCTCGCCAGCTCCGATGGGCATTATTTTTCGCAGAATACGATTTTGTGATTACGTACCGACCTGGTTGCCGAAATGGCAAGGCGGATGGACTGTCCCGTATAGGGATGGAAGAGGCAAATTCAAATCCGGATCCTGTACCCATCATCCCAGGGGGAATAATCCTTGGAATCGCCACTTCATTGACCCTGGACATCCACAAGGAAATCTCGCACCTCTTCAATTCCGAGGCTTTACAAGACTGGTCAACCAAAAGCAGTCGTCATTCTGTTATTGAACACTTACCTTATTTCCAAGAACGTCTCTACTTACCTAGTAACGAACTTCAAAAACAGGTTATCTCAAATTATCATGAATCATTTGTGGACGGCCACCCTGGAATTGCAAAAACTGAAGCCAACATCAAGACACATTTTTGGTGGCCAACATGGCGAAGGATATTAAACAATTTGTACTATCATGTGGCATTTGAGCACAGAGCAAGGCCCACAAAAAGAAACCACCAGGTCTACTACAGCCTCTGGCTATACCCACCTACACCTTGGCATATGTTATCCCTTGATTTTATCACAGATCTTCCTCCCTGTAACGGCTTCAACACTATATTAGTGGTTGTAGACTTATTTTCAAAAATGGCCCACTTCATCCTGTTAAAAGGTTTACCCTCCGCTTCAATTTTGGCAAAGGAATTCCTAGAACAGATTGTCCAAATACATGGATTCCCCTCTGTATTAGTCTCAGATCGGGGGAGTCATGTTATCTCACAATTCTGGAGAAAATGTTGTCAGTTAGCCCAAATTGACGCAAGACTTTCAACCAGCCACCATCCTCAAACGGATGGTCAAACCGAGAGAACCAACCAGACTTTGGAGCAATACCTAAGATGCCTGTTACATCAAACCGAAAGCAATTGGAAAGACGTTTTATGGATAACCGAATATGCCTACAATAACTCATTGCATTCCAGCACAGGGCAAAGCCCCTTCTATACAATATATGGAATGCATCCACGAACCTCATAACTCGACCCACCTCAGCAGTTGGAAATGCCTGCCGTAAGCAGTTTGCACAAAACCATCACCCAAGCCTTCAAGAGGGCAACAGAACATTTAAGACAAGCTAAAGAAAGATGCAAGAAAACTGCAGATCAACATAGGAGTGAAGCTCCAAAATACCAGATTGGAGATGAGGTTTGGTTAGCCTCAAGACATATTCCACTAAAAGGAACCCACACATTTAATCCCAGATATTTGGGACCATTCTCCATCAAGGCCATCATAAACCCAATGGCAGTAAAATTGGAGCTTGCCCCGAGCATGCGAGTCCACCCCGTATTCCACGTCTCCCTTCTGAAACCAGTACAACCAGGAACTCGGATCACGAAACAGCGAAGACCCATCTTGGTAGATGGCGAACCAGAATTCGAGGTGAAAGACATTCTGGACTCAAAGTGGGTTAAAAAAAAAACTCTATCGAGTTGACTGGAAAGGCTATGGTCCCCAAGAAAGGTCATGGGAGCCAAGTGACTGCGTTCATGCCCCCGCCTAATAAACCAGTTCCTTCGAAACTACCTGACCAAACCCGGACCAGCGAGACAAACCACCTTTGAGGGGGGAGGGGGGAGTGCTGTCACGGTTCATGCCCCCAAACATCAGGTGCAGACCAACCTGCCCAGGCATCGGCATCCATGGGGGCCTTTAAGGCCCCAAAGGATCCCTTGGGGGCTTCCTGGACTCAGTCCTGGCGCCGTTGGTGCCCGGCTCATGCTCCCATCACCAATATTGAACCACGTGTTCGCCAGTCTGAGGCAGTGTTACGCTCACCTGGCTCCCACAGAGGCGTCGGTCTGAACTGGACAGTTGCAGTCTCCACCAATGTGACGCTTAGGGCCGAGATGACGGACTGGACTGGCCCACCTAGCTTCGTTTGCTTGGCCCGTAGGAATATTCTTCTGCAAATGGAGAAAGGGAATTAACCACCCGTGGAGTTAAGTGTAAATCCCCCCACCCTCGCTGTTCTCCCCACGAATCACCTTTGATGTCCCCTCTTATAGTCTCCCCTGATGGTTTGAAAAGAGCTCTCCATCCTGCATTGAGCGCAGGGGCGCGTTGATAACCAGTTGCTTCACTGGCTCGAAGGAATTGGTGAGTTCCAGAACAATATTGACTCCGAAAAGTATGTAGTTCGTAAGAGTTCAAATGCCTGACTTTCACTCTTGTCCGATTCCTTGCAGATTGCAGCTTGACCCTAGTGAAGAGTTCCTCGTGGCAACCGGTAATATTCTGGTAAGGATTTGTATTTCCAACACAGTTCGATAAATGTCAATATGTAACCTGTTGCTTTCTCCCTTATTCAGGCGCTGAGAGAAAGTATGAAGTCTCGGGGAATAATACCTCCGGCGGTAAAATCAGGTAAGTCTATTGTGGTGAGGAGGGTTCCCCTTGATAGTCCCTTTGTTTCACCTTGCTGTCCTTTTGTTTCCCCTTAAGGGCCGGGGTTCGGCGAAGATGCAGTGGAAGCTGCGCCGACCCGTGAAGAGGAATAGTACCCCCGGTGGTAAAATCAGGTAAGTCTATTGGGGGGTAACTAATATACCTCTGTATATTCCCTTGGCTCACCTTGCTGTTCTTGTCTACTCCTTAGGTGCTGGAATGCGGCGGGAACATGCAGGAGGATGCGGTGGAATATGAAGATGCTGCGTAGGCTGGTGAGTTCAGCGCGGCGCTGCAGCAGGCGAGGCGACGCGCATAAAATAACTTCTTTCTTCCAGCTCGAAGGCGCGATGGATCGGGAATTCAGGTAAGGATCAAAGGTATTGCTCTTGTTCTAACCTTTTCTCCTTCTTTCTCCATTTTTCTAGGAGCTCCAAACTCGAGGCAGGCGTGGCAGAAGACTGGATGCAGACTTGCAGGCACGGTGAGCGTTACGCTGCTGGATGCAGAATAACGCGAAGCGTGTGCTGCTCTTTGGGCGTGGTTTAAATAGCCTCCAAAGTAGTTGCAAAGTATTCCTCCCCAGCCCCGCCCGAGTAAAAAAATAGTCCCTTGGTAAAATAGTCCCTTCCAAGCCTCATTTGGCTTGGAGCTCTTGCAGCATGGTCTGCATCGGGTAAGCTTGCAGCACGGTCTGCATCAGGTAAGTTCTAGTCTATGAGCATGGCGCCATAGGCGCCAGGACCGCACCCAAACAGCCCCTAGCAGGGTTTTTTGGGCTTGCTCAAAATAACTTGATGCCTGCTTCCGGGGTTGCTGGACCTGGTCTGGGTCCCCGGGGGTAGGCATCATGACGGGCAGGCTGAAGGGACTACTTGCTTGGGGAACTATTTGCTAGGGTGTGGTTGCTGGGACTACTTTACCTGGGGACTACTTTCTGAAGGCTATATAAACCACGCCCTCAGTACAGAACACGCTTCGTGTTATTCTGCACTCCTGCAGTGTAACGCTCACTGTGTCTGTTACCTTCGGCCAGTCTTCAGCTACGCCCGTCCAGTTTTTCTTGAGCTACCTGCAAAGGAAGGAAGAGAAAGGTGAAGAAACGGAACTAGACTCTTACCCGAACCTCTATGTCTTCATCTGCTGAGCTGAAAGGGAAAAGACATCAGGTTAGCCGCGCAGACCAAGAAATCCACATCGCTATCCTGCACACTGTTAATATTTACCTGAGAGCTGCTCATTCCGGCGATCCAGCGAAGTACCATCACTCGACCGCCGCCATCATTCGCCCGCTGCTCCGGAGTCCCTGCACCTGTTGAACATAAGAAAAACACCAGGTGCACTGGGAAAAGCCCGCATTGGACATTTAATTCTTATGCAGCGCCATTACTCACCTGTAGGTTGCTTTTCCTAGCGGTCCCGCAAGGCTTCACCACGCGATCCATCCCGGAGCGCAGAAGGACAATAGCGCATATAGACACTTATCACAGAATGCCGGTGTGAACTTACCTTGGAAAACAACTCTGCCTTCTTCATATTTTCACACCAAAGGGAAACCTATAGGAAAAAGGCACAGAAGTGAACTTGGGCAATTTTGAACTCTACGGCGAACCATGTAATTGGTATAAGAGTTACCCATTTGAGTCAATGTTGTCTGGAACTCTACAGGATCAGTGAAATAACTAGATCCTTGAACTCTATGCACCTCTGCATACTGTTGCAGGATGGAGAGCCTGCCATTCATAAAACCAAGGTGAGGCATAGCAGCGAAGTGTATTAGAAGGCCACGGGAGGTGGGAGTAGGCCTTCCACCTTACAGTTGGGTAACATTTCATTTAACCTTTTAGGCGCACCTTGGTGAGGGAAGCGGAATTCAGAGGGGGCACGTGAAACCACTTAAGTTCGGACCAGCCAGTCCCATTCGGTGCCCCTGTGGAGACGAGGTGAGCGTAACAGCTGGTCAATACAGCTCCTTCCATTGAAAACCTTTGATAATTTCTTCTGAACTAACTTTGCTTCCTCCAACTTTCTTTCGTCTTGTTTTTTCTGGCTTTCACTTGCTTTAGCCGACAATGAAGAACTATAGTCAACTGAATCTCTGCCCATGGTTTCTCCTATTCCCACTATCTTTTTCAACTGTCTCTGTACTGGCTTAAGCAATCCTTGAGACAGTATGTGATTTAAAAAAAAAAGATATAGTTTTATCCCACAGTGCTCTCGTTTTGAGCCGCCATTTTTCTTGAATATAAGCAACTGGGTCTTCGTCATCACGCATTTTGCACATCATGATTGTGTTAATGTGTGATGAATCGGGATATTGCACTCTGCGTGCTCTCATACATCTACCCTACAATTGTTAAATGGTGCTCTGTCATGAGTAGTATTCTGAGCGGTTATTCTGGGATAGCCCTCTCCCCTAGGATGGCAGCAAGCAGGCGTTATCCTTGCTGTCATTCTTTCTAATTTATATAACCACTTGCCACTCCTGATGTTGGTGTCTGTAGTTTACAGCCAGAATTATTCTTGTTCATTTGAAGCCATGGTAAATATTGCAGCAGTCCTCTCCCCTTTCGAAGAATGGGAATTGTGTGCACTCCATGTTCTGTCTTGGCGCAGTCAGTCCCCGTCTCATGTGAGTGATGTCTGTTATGTTAATTTTCTTCCGTCCTGGTATATTTCTTAATCTATTCACATAAGGTGTTCTTTCTTCTAGGCTTTTTGATCGCATTTTCAGGAGCCTGGAGCTTTTAGCAGGCTCCAGCATTCTTTCTGATTCCCCCCCCACTCCTGACCATGTTCTTTCTCTCCCTGTTCTTAAACCTGTGGAGGAGGCTTGTGCAGCATCTTCCTCTTCTCCATCTTCTTCCCTGTCTTCATCCATGAACATCGTATTACAACCTTCATCCCTTCCTTCATATTTTCTCTCCTCAAACCCTATTCTCTTCAGGGGAATCGTCCTATGCAATCCACTCATCACTTCCTCCAATACACACCCCCCCCCCCCCGCCCCTCGGTGGGGACCCTACTACACTCTACTTTACAGTGTGGACACCACCGTCCCTCCTGCTTCTATATAAATAACCAATCTTCTTTCGCATGGCTTCCCCCTGATCTTCCTCTGGAGCGGTACAGTTCCCGAGTATCTCCTCCACTTCCCTTTTATGCCTTTCTAACCGCTCCTTACTTTGATCTGAAGCATTTGTCCCTTGACAGTCTCATCAATTTATTTCCTCTTTTTATTCCCATCTCTCGTTCTATCTCCCTGTCTCTTTCTCTCTATTACTTTTGCTCTCTCCTTCTCTACATCGCTTTGCCTTTCTTCTTCTCCCTTTCCCTTTGTTTTCTCGCCCTACTCCTTTCTTTTTTCTTCCCTTTTCCCCTGGTTCTCTTCTAGTTTCCTCTCCTATTTGCCTCATATTTCCTTTCCTTTTCTTCCTCATATATTCTTTCCCATTCTTTATTTTCCTGCTCTTCTTTCTAATTCCTTTTTCTCTTCTTCTTTTCTTGTCCTCCTTATTTCTACTTTCTTTCTCCAACTTCCCTTTCTCTTTCTAGAGTCATCCATGTTTCTTCAGTCTAATTTAAGCAGTATTTGTCCTCACACCCACTAATTCCGGGTAATCGTCATCTCTTCCCTGTTAACCTGCCTGCCTCTCTGTCTCTGCATCTCTTCCTCCGCCTCTGTCAATTTCGACTGCAGATCGCAGTGCTCGCTGCATTTCTCGCGTGTGGACATTGGTTTGTGTTTATTTGAGCTCTGTTTCTACTGTAGGTGGGGGGTGCATATGTAGGGTTAGTGTACCCTGCCGATGCCTTTAGTTCTTTCAATGGATATAATTCTTGTATTTCGGAAAACTGATGAATCCTTGAGAAGGAGAAGCCGAGGGTGCTGTGTCCTCCCCTTTCGGCCGATTAAGCATCCTCTCGCTCACGGGTGGCTCTTCCATTCCCATACATTTTCTACAGTTCTAGAGTGGCTAATCGCTTTGCAACTTTTTCCCCTTTGTTCGTGGCATGCAGATATGTAATGTGTTGCAGCACTTACCTCGAAAGGGTTCCCTCTTGTGGCCAGGCAATGAACATCTTGCCTGCAGTATCACAAACCCACTGCAAGTGATACTTTAGAATGTTATCCTTGTACCGGTGCAATTCTTTACATAAATGCATAAGGGGAGTGTCTCCCACAATGGCACGTCACTATTTAGACTGCCAATACTTACCCAACCTTAATGTAACTTAAAACTTTGTCCACTCCAGTCTCCTTCCTACAATATTCTCCTCTATTTCCAACACTTTTACATCTCCTGCCAACATCTTCTTTGCTTACAACAACTGTTCGGGCAGGCACCACAAACACTGCCCATGCTCTGGACCACACCCTTTTGGTCCAAACCACAACTCCACGTGCTCTACAGTCTACACCAATATGCACAAGCCCATACGTTTTACAAACCCAAACCACTTTATACCCTACCGCTGGCGCCAGCAATCGCTATGCATATAAATGCATCACAAATATAATACGGCCGTCTTCTTGTTACCTGGCACGGTATCCTTACCTTTTCATCATACCCCAGAAGGGGATTTGCAACACACTCTTCCGTCACCTTGTCTTGGGCAAATTCTTTATTATTAATACCTCATCACGAGGTTTAGTGTGTTGCCTTCTGCAATATTGTTACAGGTATTCTACTAGTCAATCTCTTAACATTTCACAATTTCCCACTATGCAAACACTCCTTTCTCCCATTTTTCCCCCGTTCTGCCAAGTCGATCTGTGCTTACATCTGTGGATCGGCCAAAGCCTTCTGGTATCGACTTTCCCCCAATTAGCCATCTGCCTTTTGCCCTATGGGGTGCTCTGCAGGGATCGGAAATTATTTTCTCCAAGGGGGGTTCCTGTCGACTTTCTCAGTTCACACGTGATTCACTGGTCTCCACAGGTCGCCTCAGTCTCCAGCCATGGCAAGGGACTTCGACAATACGGGTGCCCTGGCCCACCATCTGAACCACTACCATATGCAATATTAAGCTAACTAGCAGTCAGGTGAAATGCAATATTGACCAACCATGGAGTAGATATCTGATATTAAGTCATGAGAGAAGTGGGGTTTTACTGAAGTACAGTAATGGCTGTACCCCCTGCCCACACCACACTTAGCTTACCTGTCGCTGTAGGATGGTCTTTGGGGCATTGTAGGGCGAACAGGGGCAAACCTGCTCAAAGAGCAGCCCAAACAAGGAGCTGCCCTTAGTTGTGAACCTTTGCTGGCTGCCCGGGCAAGGGGCTGCCATTTGAAAGGCTGATAAATGGGGTTCTGGTCACGTGTGCCTACAACACAGACCAATGGATCGCTGCGAGGGAGGGTAGGAGGGAGGGAGAGAGAGAGATGGAGCAAGGAGGAGGCCTAGGCACACGGCGAAATGCCAAATGAACAAGCACTAGAAACGTTCAAAACCAATGGATGGCAGGGCATTGAAGAAAAGCTGCAAATGTTGCTCTCAAAGCTTACCGGTGGCTGCTGTGCTGCAGGAGCAGATCCAAAGTGGACCGGAGGCTCTGATGTAAAGTGTAGAAACACTCTGGTGCTTCCTAGTCATGTGTGCCTACAACATGGACCAATGGATGGGTGCGACGGAGGGAGGGAGGGAGGCGGCGTCCCGGGCACAAGGCAAAATGCCGAAATGAAATTAAACGAGCACCAGAATATGTTTGACTAACTTGAATAAGCAGGGATCGAAATTAAGATTGGATAAGCAGTAGCTAAAAGCAGCTCTTTTGTATTATGGTGGGTCGGAAGAAGGTGTCTGACTTTATAAGGACATTCTAATTCACTTTTATACAAATTCTAAGAAAAAGGCCCATCTTTCCCTATTTCTAGAGGAAGTTCCCAACCGATCTTAAAGAACTTAAGGTGTTTGTCTTTAGGAAGTCAGTCCGAATCAAATTCTACCTGACCCTACCACGAAGATGACTAACTTAAACAATTCCAAGAGATTGGCTTAATACTCCTGGGTTGCCAATATCTTCTGACAGTCTTTGTATCAATGTCCCTATTCCTTGGGCTGCTTGTCTAGCACACTACTCTGTAATAGTCTCTTGTTATCCCTTGGATTAACTCTTGTAGCTCTTCTACAACAGTCTTTGGTTTTGTACTCTCTTTAATGATGCATCTGTGGCAACTTTCCTCCTGATACTTTCTCACCTTCCTGTTGGAGGTTTTAGACCTCTCATAATCTATTGATCCAGGCGTTTTCAGCTCGGCTCTGGTTTCTACCCACTTTGTATTACCCATCTCCTGGGTTCTCTCTTTGTAACTATCTTGCTTACTTGATAGTCTTGACTGTCCTTCTTTATTCCAAGATTTTATGCCACCATTTGTCCCCTTTTCACCTTGGTGCTCATACAGCAATTTCGCTCCTTTATCAGGTATTTGTTCAGAGTCTTCATATACTTCCCACACACGGTTATTCAATCCCCTTATCAGCCTTACACAGTTCCAATTACATAGGTTTATATCAAGTACTTGTCCTGAGTACTGGGATGAATTTCCCTCCTTGTATTCGGCTGCCCTGGCAGTCTCCCCTTTCTCCCATTCTCCCCGTTACCTCTCTGCATGTCGGGGAACGCTATGGGCGTTGGCCTTCACTCCGGTGATCCTCTTCGATACTGCCTTTCTCCTTCCCGTTCTCGGCTTCCCTGCTGCCGTAAACAGTGGTTAATGTTGGGAAGCTGTTCGTGCTCCCAGTTGACTTCTCTGGTGGTCTCTCTGCGTGTTTTGTTGGGCCACCACCTGACACAGATCTCTGCTTTACTGTTTGACAACAGCTCCTCTGTTGAGTACGCCAGGCCTCCAGCATCTTACTCTGGCATTTTTCAGCTCTCTGAAAGTTGTGGGCTCCGCGGCTCGTCTATTGTCTGCCTCTGAGGCATGCTCACGTCAGGGTGCTTCCCCGGTGTGGGATACTCTCTGCTTTTCCATTTTCCTTTACTTGTCCCAGTTAAGTATGCGTCTTCTCTTAAAGAGACATTCTCCTTTCCTTCTCCGGGCTGGTTGGTTCCAGCATTACCTTCATCCAAATATGTAGATGTTACATTAGTCTTAGGCAGACAGCCCCATTTATGCTACTTTGCTGTGTGGGCTGGAGTTCCTCACAGTAACAGGAGTCCTTCTTCCCTAAGAGGGAGTCTCTCCTAGTGATGTCCCACTTGCCCATGCCCCTAAGGGGTCTTGCCTTGTGGGCTCACCTCCCTAGCCTCAAAGGGGGAGGGTCCCCCTTGGGGAGAAGGGGCCAATGCCTTCAGTTTGTCACAGTATCCTGCATTAACCACTCACCAGGAGCTATCACTGGGGTATGAGGATCTAGTACCTAGCATTCTGCAAATGTAACTTCCACAGAAGATGCAAAACGATCATAATGTCCATTATTTATGCCCCTTTATGCTTTAAAATACTGTATTTATTTGTTTATATACAGGAGGACCAATGCTCTTTTGATCACAAAAGAATGTACTGTAGATAAGAAATCGGATCTGACCGGAAGCAGTGAGCTTCTTGCAATGGGGTGAGTTTGACAGACATTCTGACCAGTTTGTGGAGGGGAGTAAAGGGAAGTCACCGGGGACAGTATATATCTGGACATACATAGATTAAGGACAGCCAAAATTCAACATTTGTAAGGGCAGGTAGGTGGTACGTCCATCTGTGCTCGGGATGTGACAATGCTAGAGTGGAGGCAGAGGATGTGAGGGACAGAGGCAGGTTAGAGGCGAGCGAACAATATTAGCTAGCGGACAGATGAGAGGTAGGTTAGGAGTGTAACTATGAGACGAGGAGGTAGCCTTTTAGTTCGGTTTTGAACAAATCCGTGTGGACTGTTTCTCGAACATCCGGGGGAAGAGAATTCCATGCAAGTGGAGCAAGAAGAGAGCGACGGAGCAGAAGCGAGAAGAAGCCCAGGGAGGGCGAGGAGACACAAGGATAGTCGAAGGCAGAGCAGAGATTACAAGAAGGCTTCTAAAGTTGGATAGAAGAGGATAAATACAGTGGTGCCTTGCCCTGGATAGGTTTGTGAACCAGGAGAAGACATTTAAATCTAGCCCTGTTTTGTATTGTCAGCCATCCATCCTGGTGACGGTTCGAGGAAGTAGGTATGAACTGAGGGAGTTCAAAGATGGTCCTGATCTTGTTGAGTGGAAAGAAAACGAAGTTGTAGGGACCAATGAGGACGCTGTCACAGTAGTCCAGTTTAGAGAATGTAAGAGTGGTTAAGCGATGCTTGGCGGTGTGGAATTTTCCTAATATTTAGGAGGTTGAGTCGAGCTGCTGTTCCAGTTTCGGAGACAGTATAGATGTGTCCTAATGTTTGTTTATATATTGTCCGAAATGCAGAGTTGAATTCACATAGGTGTGCTTGTTTTGCATCAGTTAGCATGGGGAGTCTAGCTGTTGGTATCAAAAAGGAGCTAAATAGCTCCCAGCTCAATTTCGAAATGTGAATAAGTTATTTTGAAGCATAATCGACCATTTTGATTGGACAAATTAATTTGGATTATATGTATTGTGAAAAAGAAAAATTGTTATTGTTTTGAGCAAGTGTTAATTACAACATTTGAATATGATGCTAATTGGACAAATTATGAATTAAATGTATAGATGTGTGACAAAGGTAATTGTTTAACTGTTCCAAATATATAATTATCTCCAGCTTTATATAGAATTTCCGATTAAATCCCAATTTATTCAGAGAGACGAGTTAGTCACTTAAGGGTGCAGGAGGTCTAATGACCAGGGAGCTGTTGTAAATATTTTGGTATTTTTTGAACCCCAGTGATTTAAGCGATCTAATTTTAGTAAGTTTGTATTCCTTCGGCTTTGGTAGTTTTAGTAGTAGGATGGTAATGAACATGATCAATCGGTGTCATTAACATGCTGCAGCTTTACATTTCATAGGATCTATGTGATTTGGCTGTGGCAGAATTGACCGTAGTCAATTTTGCTGCGAAACCAATTTTGCCTTGGCCAAAATCCACAAATCTATGGCCCCGCCACCTCCCCAATACACCCCCCCCCCCACTTACCTTTTCCGCTTCCTTCTGATACTGGGGTGTCGGTTCCATCCCTCTTAGGCCGGTCGGATCTGACGCCGCGGAGACTGCTTTACTCCCCCCCCCCCCCCCTTCCTTCCCCCGCCTCCAATCCTCAGGAAGCGGGGGACTCCCCCTACCTGCCAAGACCATGAATACAGAGTATGGCCTTGGGGGAGTAGCGGGGGAGTAACCAGCTTCCTGAGGATTGGAGGCGGGGGGAAAGAAACCTGCTCCCCATGTTCGATAATGATTACCCAGTTTGATTTTTAATCGATCGAATGGTACTGGCCGAATTCAGCCAAATATACCATTCAATCAATTAAAATTGATCAAATATCATTATACCATTTCTCAAATACACATTCAAAATAATTCACTGGGACAACATTGAGGTAATGCATCCTGTGATGTCCATTCCTATGGTCATTGTGTGATTAAGGGTATGCAATGCCACATCTGCAATTGCTATGATTTTGGTGAAATTATTTTGTTCCCTGGTTTCAGCACTTGTTGTGGGATCATAGTCGAATATCCTTCCCCCTCTGCTTGTGTTCTTAGCTGATAAATGTAGTAATGCTTAGTAATAAACTGAACACCAGTTTGAAGTTCTATATGAAATGGACAAGATTTGCACATGGAGGAATGGGAGAACATTTGGTCGAGAGCCAAGTTAATGACTTGGGAATCGGAATGTCTCTCTAGACTCTTTGGTCAAGTGGGAAAACTGAGCTAAGTTGTTTTATATTGTGCAAATACTTGGCTCCCTGTGTTTCCGTGACTTTACATTTGTTTGCATCTAGAATCAAATGTCTTGTTAATGGGCAACTGTAACCTTTTCATGTTTTGAAGTTGTAAAAGGTAGTACCCATCTAACGTTTCTCAGTCTAGGATCAGGGGTTGACACGTGCAGAGGAGCCCATCTATGAAAATAGGGACTAGCTAATTTGTCTGCCAATTCATCATTTGATGAACGTATGCCATGTCTGATTTTTTTGCTTGTGCATGTCCACTGCTCATTTCAACTCTGTGATCCAAGGGTTTACAAGCTTGAAATATTTCCATTTACCCGTTTCCCTTATTGAGGCATATTCTGCACCCATGATACCCTGCTTCGCAATGAAGCCCAGTGACGCTAGAGATCGGCTCAGATCAGCACATTCTGTATTAAGTCTAAATTTCAACTCCCACTCGTACCAATGATATCAACGCAGCATTGAAATACCCACAGCATCAGTTTTACGTGCCCTAACCCAGTGCCATGAACAGGGCTAACAAAGGTGACTCTGCCTCTCGGGTGTCTTTCTTGCAGGCCCTTTCTAAGCACTTGTAAAGTCATTCTTTTTCTTTTCTGTGAGGCCGAGGGTCTCGTGGGACTCCATCCCAAAACTGTGCTTCCAGTAAGTTTGACACCGAACAACATTTGGCTAGACCACAGTCCCTGAAATCTCAAGGCATTTTCGTTTGCTCTCATCACAAGCTGCACAAATAAACTTCAGAATTCCTCATTCAGTCTGGGGACACTGAACAGGATAATTAAGTTCCATGGCTACTCTGAGCCAGCACAGCTTAGGACTTTCTATCCTAAACTATTTGGAAGTTCAGAGGTATGGCCTTGTGTTCTTAGTTGAATGTTTTGGTTAAAAAAAATACTTGGCCTAAAAATTGGCATTGTTAGAAAGCATATGTTAATCCTTGATTCATCCACTGGCCGGTATTGTAATAGTTCGTCCTCAACTGTGATGATTACATCTGGTTTTCCAATAGGTTTCCTGCCGCACGAGCTCACCGAAGCTGAAAGAAAACAAGGAAAGGACATTTTAAAGATAAGCAGATGTATACAATCAAATCATAGTAATAAGAAATGTTATGATATCTCTTTTCACCCCTTAGCAGAGGGCTGTAGAAAAATCACCCAAAGGGAAAAACAGGGTGTCCACCAGGTTCGAACAAAGTGCTTTCATTGCATAATATAACAGGGTTCCCTTTCTATTCTCTATATGCTCTGACAGTAATTACCATTTTACTATTGTCAACATGTTTAACTTGATGTTGAAATGAGTGCAGAATCAAAGATCCAACTTGTGTCGGACCCCTCGTCAGTGAGGGTCCTTCTTCAGGGGGAAGATGAGGGAGTGGCAGCCATGTGTAAAGGAAAATGAAAGGAATGGCTTTTACAGGGAGAGCAGTCTTGTAAAGAACACTGAACATATTTCTAAAAGAGTGAGCACACTGTCCTACACTTACCTTAGCATTTAGGAATGTAAAAACAAGATTGATCACTCATAAAGACCACACTATTTGAACAGGGGTCCTAGTGAGATAAAGGATCTAGGTTACTCGTAAGATAATTTGAAGAAAAATAGGCTTGTAGTGGTATATACACCAGTGCAGAAAATGATGTGCTCAAAATATTGTGAGAAAAGCGTGAAGTGTGCTTTAAAAGACTGCCCATTGTTTCCAAAACCATTGCTTTTATTTTCTTTTAGACATCGCCACGATCGCCTCTGCCCTTTCCCCCCTTTGAAAGACGACCCTCACTAACCAGGGTTCTGAAACATGTCTGGGCTTTCTTTCTGAACTTTTTTCAACATCAAGTTAAACATCTTTACAATAATAAAATAGTGATTATTAGTACCAACAATATTGCATCTTTATTTTTCCAAGTGTCTTAGAGTGTGTGTTTTGGGGAATATTTTACCATTTCAATGTTTGTTTTTGTACACTGTCTGTAATCGGTGTATTTATGTAACATAGCATAGCAGTCTTTTCTTTCAGGAAGTGATGGGCTGTTGCCTAGGTACATTTAGGCCCAACAGATGAACAAGAGACCCCACTATTCAGATAAACTGAACACATATATATATATATATATATATATTATTATCCATTAGAGTATTATAAATGAGCAATATAAAGTTTAATTCAGTAGGAGGTAATATAGAAGTGCTAGACCGTATTTTTATGAAAACAGTAAATGGCCTTAGACAAGACCCTTCACACCGCCAAAGCCAGCCCCAATACCCTTTACCTCATCATGCTATAGCAGTGGGAGACACATGCAAGGTACATTAATATAGCCCATAGATCATGGCCATAACGTGTTCTTTTCCCCTCCCCACAGCTAGTGAAGCAGAAAAATCCCACAAAGCACTATTAGCACAAAAAACTGGTGCATTTGAGAGGCAAAGCGCTTACACACAAACTATAATCCGTCAGATTATTTGACATCTGGTAACGCAGCACTGGGCCGAAATGGGGTCGCAGTGTACTCAAAAACCCATTCTGGAAACAACTGAACAAATCTCTATGTTTAGATATAATGTTACTGAGTGGCAAATGGTAAAGTGCAGAGAAGTATTCAGAAGTTAATATAAAAACACGGGTACTTTCTGAAAATACTTAAATGTCCTGGAAATTCAAGGACCTGCATGGGGATCTAGGAAAGATTTCACTGTCCAGGTAAGTACCCATTAGGCTCACTTTAGCTGAGTTTCCAGAGTTCTCAAAAGTTTTCAAATATAGAAGAAGACGACAAACCCAATAGGCTTGCTGCAGTAATTTGTAAAAGAGTGATACTACCCCACCGATGTAGCAGAATGGGCAACCAGCAGATGGGGACACCAGAGGTGGTCACCAAGAAGAGTTCCAGCCGAGGGTACGAGATCCAGCACGTCAGGAAGAGCTTGCTGCAGAGGGAGCACAAGCTCACTGAAGGTAGTCTAAAATGGAGTAACCAGAAAACCCATCATATTCCTGAATCCAGGGAACCCCCTGATGAAGTATCCAACAAATATCCCTGGGTCAAGTACTCATGTTGCTGGATGTGGAGGTTTCAGCAGAGGAATGGTGGGAGAAAGATGAGTTTAGGTGCCATGTTTAGGTCGAGTTAGTGACAGTTCGGACCTTCGACTTGAATGAACTCAAATGCATGACCCCTCGAGGATCGTAATGGCCCAAAGGACAAACAAATGCAGCACCTATGAGGAGGACTAGCAAGGCAGCTGCACCAGTATCTCAAAACATGGTGAGAGGAGGACGTGGGAACCCAACCAGTGTTCCAGGACACCTCAGAGAGCAGATACCAAGAAATTGTGCCACAATGGGAGCAACGCTAGGAGACAACCCAGAAACTACCCAAAACAGAGACGGTACAGTGAAGGCTAAGCAACTGTCTGTTCCATGAAGGAACAGGAAGTCCAAGATGGGAACCACCAGCAAAGAAGCAAGGACAAAGCCAGAGGGCATCAGTCTTGCGCAAGTTCAGGGATAGAATCACTGGGGAATACAGCAGTTCTCACAATGATAACACATTCACCCAGTTGCAGGCCTAAGCCAGCCTTTAATCATGCTGGCCCCAAAGTCTGCCAAAACACTGGCCAAACCACACTGGGGCTTGTGACGTATTGAGGGAATTTGTATCTTCTCCCCAAGGGAGAGACCCCCCCCCTCTGGGGAGGTGAGCCCTCTCAGCTTCTCCCTCCCTAGGATTTAAGGCAAGTGGGACCGGACCTCACCTGGAGACACTCCCCTGTTGGGGACAAGGACTCCCGTTCCTGTGAGAAACTCCCTGATGCCCTCAAGGTGATGCCCTACATGGATTTGTGTAATAGAACAGAACATTATCAATTCCATAAAGATGATGCAAACTTCTGCTATCCACAACAGAAAACGAAGACTATCCATTTAAATCGCACCCTCCAATGGACTGTGCCGAGGATGCTGAAAAGGGATGATATGACAAGACAGATTGAAACAGTGAGAAAGGGTGAGAAGACAAGAGAAGCCTGAAAGCAGAGAGAACCAGGGAATTTTCCTGTGCGTAGCATAGCGGAAGGAGGCAGAGCTCCTGCATAGCCCCCATGTACGCCAGTCAAGCTCTGACAGAGAGCCAAAGACGCTGGGAGACTGGCATATGAGAACAGAAGAAATCGCAATGCAATTGAAGAATGAGTTTGGTGGTGGCGTGACCACGCACAAACAGTGGTGGGCAGTCTGCCTGCAGAGCAACACTGATGCCACTTAAAGGAAGGAGCCATTGTGACCTAAGATACGGAGGAAGTTTGATTCGGAAGACTGGAACGAAACGCACGTGAACTAGATGGTGCAACTAGTGAGCCGCAGAGCCAAGAGAAGGCAGAAAGAGTCCGAAGACCTTACTGGTACCATTGACGGGACCCCTCGGAACAGAATGTAATACGGGGAACGGGATCACCGGAGAGTTAAGAGGGACTCATTATAACCCAACTCCTTATAACCCGAACAAAACTCATCCCAGTGCTAATAAGAAAAGTATTGGAAATAAGCCAAGGAATGAGAACCATGTTCGTGAAAGGCAGAGCTATATGAAATACACAAAGTGGGAGAGGAGTTGAGAACTCGCTACCTTGGTAGAAGGGAAAAGTCAACCCAGGTCCCAAAGATGAGAAAGAGAATATAAAAAATAAAGACATTTGGGGAAAAATAAACCCAGGAGACCTGGAAGTCAAAAATCATATATGAAACAGCACTCTGGGAAGAGAGGCCTGACAAGAATGAGAGAAGGAACCTGTACATAAGTACGATTGTTTGTATAAAAGCGGAGAGGAAAGCTGTCAGTCCTCTACAAGAGTTACATAACTTACTCCAGAAGATAACAAGAGACTGTGTGTGTATGGTCTACCCAGTGGAATGTAAGAACATAGAAAACCCTGTGACAAAACACAACATAGAGAGGAAGGGAGTCATTCTCTTGTCCTTAGTTACATTAGTGGTATGGTCATATAGGTTAGGTTTGGACAGCGTACAGACTTGTTTTTGGACATTCACCCTGACTGATGAGTACTGTAGTTAGTATAAAAAGTAGGGAACACCCCATAGATATAGAGAGAGTTGGGCCTTATTTTACTTTAGAATACAAATCGCACATAACATTTCTTCACATCCTCTGTTCCTTCTTCTGATCCTCTACATTGTACATTGGGAGGTCTAGTTGCACCAGTTTATCCTGCAATCAAGAGTGCTTTTGTGAGCTCAAGCTAAGCCAAGCTCAGTACGACCACAGTTCCTTGTATTGTGGTCCACTTAGATAAAGGAATGGCACAAAACAAAATCGATATGAACGAAATTATATAGGTGCATTGGGCTGCTAATGCTGTAAAAGTGTTGAAGCCAAAACAACCAGCAGTGCTTTTTCTGGGTGATATAATCAACTTGGCACCAAAATGGGGTGCTTAAGAAGCACAATTACCCTAGTCGCTATAGTGCGACCAGTGCTTTACACCAGATAAAGTGTTGCAGTGGCAGGAGGGCTTCAGTAGAAGTCCCTATGTGCAAAACGGAAAAGTTTAAAAAAACAAGTAGGCAAACAAAAAGCTTCTGGGACTCGGGAAGTTAGCTTGCCATAACCCCCCAAAATGAAAATGCTTTAAAAAATGTATAATACAACTAATAATTTGGCAGTTATTATGAAAAGAATAACACAGGCATTTAAGTGACATTGTCATATTAAAATACAGAGCAAGTAGAAACAAAGGTGGTAGACCCAAATCTTACCTCACCTGCAAACCCACTGGCGATCACTAGACTTATCTGCTTTACCATGCCTTTGAACGTCTGAGAACATACTTGTCTGCTGGAGTTTGATACAAAATAGTTAGCAAGGTGTGATGAACCTAGACGTATCACCCCTTTGTCTGGGACACCGAACACTACTCATGTGGTGGCCAAACGACATGTCCAAACGCTTTCTCAACTTTCCCTGCTAGAGATACTACTAAAATACACCACGACACATATCCCAGTAAAATAACACAAGTCATAAATTAATATAGAACTTGGACGAGGAGTCCACGGAAGAGGGCACAGAACTGTTGGCAAAGGTTTAGGGCCTGATTCATGGAAGTGTTTTATAATGGCGCAATCCCATAGGAAAACCTTCCATGAATCAGGCCCTTAGTGTTTGCACAACAAAGGGAGCGGGACCAGGTTTAAAAACAGACGGAGAACAAAACGCGGGTTGTTGTTGAAGCAGTAGCAGTGGTAGCAGCAGTAGCCATGAGGACAGAAGTATTGACAATGATTGCAGGAGTTGGAAGAGTTGTGGAGTTAGCCAGCAGAAAGGAAGGAGTAGTGACAGTGTGGTGGTGGTCGGAGCGGACGAGGCCATGGTGGAAGAAAGAATGAAGTGAACATTATGTTGGACCAAAGACAGGCGGAAGACCAAGAGTCAGCAGAAACCAGGGCTTCATGCAGTGGTGCATTGCTGCATAGGCTGAGTACGGCTGCCGAGGAGACTGCCCCCCTCGCCACCCTCCCGTGGTGGCACTTAAATTGTTGGATGGTACGC
The DNA here is from genome assembly GCF_040938575.1 of Ambystoma mexicanum. Classification (NCBI taxonomy): domain Eukaryota; kingdom Metazoa; phylum Chordata; class Amphibia; order Caudata; family Ambystomatidae; genus Ambystoma; species Ambystoma mexicanum. The sequence continues at coordinate 304,910,963 of NC_090926.1, forward strand.
ATCATCCTTCCTGAACACGAGGCAAAGGGTGCTTTTTAAAGTGTAAAAAATGGAGGTTTGCCTCTGTGAAATCACGATCAAGGTTGTTTCTCGTTTGTGCAGATTTCTTTGAAGTCTTATTTTGTATTGCTGGGCAGGGGCAGGCACAAGTGACATTGAAAATGCTAATGGTCCCTTTTCCTGACAAGTCGCAGCTCACTGGGAAGTGGCCATTGGCATTTCCAAAGCCCCTCATTCTATGTATACGTACTCCACAGTAAATACCTGCACCACATGAGTCTGATTTTTTTTAAATCATTTTTTTCTAGCTAGTCTGCAATGTGTCTAAGGCGACATGAAAATAGTGGGGTAATAATGCATATACACTTGCACATTTTATTTTATAAACAATTCTATGAGCGAAGACAAGAAGGGCAATACAGAGAGGTCTGGTTGTCTTGTGCAGGCTAGAACATTTCAAGCATCAGGGTGTTGTTTTACGAACTCATTGATTTCGGGAATAAGGGGTGTTTAAAATGAATGTTAAAAACAAGGAAAGGGGCGTTTTAGAAAATTGGGGACGGGCATGGGGACAACTTTAGAGAATTGCCACAACCGGGAGGCTGCCTCGCCACTCTCCTCAGTAAGATCAAATGGGTTTGTTGCAAGGCTTTGTGACACCCAGATTCAAAACGAGGGGGCGCACTTTCAGACACCCAGAAAGGAGACCCGAAAAAAGCAATGTACATGTACAACGTTAACACGAACCATTGGTCCCTGGCGTTCGGTAGCAGCGAACAACGCGGCAAACAAGAAAAGACTGTTGGTTCCCTTGAAAATAGAACAGAGTTGCGGGAATCTGCAGAGACTATTCGCGTAGAGCTAAGCCACCAGTCTCCAGCGCTCAGCGACTTGCACCCAGACAGCACAAACCCAACAGGACAGAAGAAATTGATTCCGGGGAGCCTGACCGACCGACCTCCGGTGAACCAAAGAGGTGGAGGTACCGGTTGGTGGTTGGGTGTGGAAAAGGAATGGGCTTCGAGTGGCTAAACAAACTGTATTCAGAAACAAGAAAGATTAACAAAACACCACAGCGCGGCATACTTTGGACAGATAAAATACGTCTAGGTTACAGGCGTGGCAGGGTAAAAGAGAATACCCTCTTCACTGGGGAAATATCAGAAGGCAAGCAAGAGGTAGAGATTTTCCTCTGAGAAGGCACCTATTCTCCCTCGTCCTGTAGTTCTGGGATAATAAATTGACATTCTTTTGGCAGAAGAGCACACCCCCCTCTGCCAAAGACAGGAGGGCATTAATAATAGAGTTGTGCATCACAATAGTAGTTTCGAAAGACCAGGGGAAGACGATTGTCCCCCCCCTGGCATTACTGAAACTCTATTCAGGGGTATAAACTTGCATCCTCTGACAATAAGTGAATCTTACTTAGAAGTAGTGGAACTCCATTCATTTGGGAATTTTCTTTATCAGAACTATGTGTCGGAGAAGGCCAAAGGCTGCAGACGAGCAGCCAAAATTGTTCCCTTTTAGTAGGTTTTGAAGTTGTTAGAGTGCGAGGGTCCGTTTTTCGACACAAAACAGTGGTTATCATTTTGGACATCCTGACAGACAGGTCCGTTCGTTTTGAGGCAAGGAAACCCGTCGTAGAGTTGGGGCTAGTAAGGTATTTTTCCAACCAGGTTTATTATTTACATAAAAGCATTGTGCAACAAACCACTAATCCGTCTCCTTACTTGGATTTCTCACAAAGGGCACACCTGTACTTTGTCTCGCCATAACAGGTGTCCTGATTAAGGCATGTTGCCTCCATTTACAAACTGAGTTTACTGGTCAAGGGCACTATGTACATACTTAAGACTTAACATACCTCTTGCCTCCCTTCCCTGTGCTACTTACGTAGAAACATGTATCGCTTGGCCACAGCACTCTGCACCATATACTGCACAGCCTCCAATCCAACAAGGGTGCCATTGTTAGTCTGAGGCGTTTACTGGACAACAGTCCATATCCATGTTTCCCAATATTTCCTAGTTTGCTCACAGTACCATTAGTGATCTCTCGCAGGCACCGAATGTACTCCTCCTGTGACAATCCTGTGTTTGCGTCGGTGGATTAGACACTTAAGACCGCCATCATAAGCTCTTAGAATAAGCTCATTAAGACTGTGCACAGCCTGTCGCTAGCAACACGTCCTTGCAAGCAAAATGAAGCTCCGCAGAGCTCTGCTGAGGCGGCGTGACAGTTCAGCCAGAAAAGCGGTGGGTTTTTATTCCAAGATGTTCAGGCTACTTTTAAATCGGCACCTTAGCTTTTGGATCAAGGGGCCAGTACTTTGCTTCAAATGGAGAGCTAGAATTTGAAGGTATGCTGCTTTGAACTTTGGGTGGTAATGTTGAGTAGGGGGCATGTAGCGGATTCTAGGGATTCGGAGGTAGGGGCTGTGATTTTTAGGAGGAGTAGAGTCCTTGGCTTCCGGGAGGTGGGATGCCATGGACTTTGGGAGCATGTATTGACCTTTAGGTGAATCTCTTGGTCTCCCTTGGTGATTCGATATTTGCGAGTATGTTGCTTAACTGAGCATCACTGAATGACTTTTGGGGATGATACTGAGCGATTCAAGCTAGGCTTACCAATTACTCTATAGCACGCTGTTAGAATGAATTTCCTAGACCTTAGTCCAGGATGAAGCTAAATGTTGTTTGCAGGGTTTCTCTGAATATGCCGGACTTGCCCAGAGTAAAGACTTAGCAGGGCAGTCAAGGCTATACTCTAGAGGAGAAGCGGTGGTTAAAAATACAATGTAGCATACAGTAAGGGATTGTCCACACAATGGTGAAATATAAAAATGAACTATAGAATAGGTGGGTAACTAGTTTTAAAATGGTGGTTGGGGCAGTGTCTTCCGCAGAAGTAATTAAATGTTTAGTAAGTATTTTGGAATTCTGAATGCATCTTATGGAGGGAGCTTTTCTTGGATCTTGGGCAAATCCCAATGATGCCCACTAGGATAAATATAATAGACAACATGTGGTTATGGTGAAAAAGAGCTGTCGGAGTTTAGCCCCATAGAAAATCCAGTGGATATCTTACGGTTAGACGGAAAGGTAGCTTTTAGGGTTCAGCATAGGAGATGCAGGGGGCTACGCCATCCTAGGAACATGGCGCAAAGACCCTAGGCAATATTGCTGGTATGAATATGAAGAAAAGTAAACCAGGTACTTTGGTTCTGTGCAGCTACTTTGGTAGCCACGATGGCAGCCTTATGGTGAAAACAGTGCAGGCCGTGGTCCAGCGGTTCAACAAAGCTATGTCTCTGTATTTTGCACATTCTTAGCTTCTGGATCATACCTACTAGTCCTTTGCAAGAGATTTGCAAGGTTCCAGACAGTAGATGGAATACACAAGGACCACCAACAATTGCTTGTCATTGAAACCGGTAGTCCTTTGGGTGAGCATCCAAGCTGTACCTGCTGAGTCAGGGAAAGGGAGCACCAGTGTGGTCCCTTCTGTTCATTTGGAGTGAGGCCTGGAATGCACAGATTCAGAGCAGGTGCAGGGTGTTTGTCTTCCTTGGGTAAGTTTCTCTTCGTACTGCTTATGGATGAGTATCCTGCAATTGACATGTCCTTCTGCGATTCCTGAGAGCTTGCTGTACCTCCAGTTTCTGGTCAGGCACAATGCACCATTAATTTGGCAGCCTAATTATCTGAAATGGCTGCTGTTGGGACAGAATTTCATTTTCGGTGTTCTCTAGGCCCTTTCTGAGGCCCCCCCCCCTAAGCTTTTTGCTCTTTTGCTGCCGGCTTTCCCATTTTTTCCTGATGACGTTTTCGGATGAGCGAGTGGTCTTTTTAGGCTCTCATGTTTTTGGGCCACTGATCAGCTGTTGTGGGTGCCAATGCTGGCAAACTGGTCCTCCATTTATACTTTCATGCGTTTTTACTTTGTAACACACACCACCTTAAATAAAGTGTTCCAGGGACTCTTTGCGCCCCTTTTTCTTTTTGTCTGTCAACATTCCTTATGCATTTGTGATCTGCCTAGGACAGGCAGGTGTCGGCAAACCATTTTTAATACTTTTTCTGATGCACTAGTGTGACCCTCTTTTTACTGCGGTAATACCATTTTGTTAGCACAATGTACTCAAAAAGGCCGTCCCACGTGTTTGAAGACCTTTCCTTTTGGCATCTTGCTTTTTGGCAGTCTTCCAGAACCCCCTGTCCAGAAATCCAAATTAGGTAATGCATGCACTTTTGCATGATCCTGCTCAGGACTCCAAGTAAGGTTACTATTTTCTGTGACTGGATGCAACCGGGATTTGGACTGTCTGCAACCGGGATTTGGACTGTCTGCAACCGGGATTTGGACTGTCTGGTATCAAAAGACTTCTTCAATGAAGGTCTGTGGCTGGGCAGATGTGGGGAATGTTGTTGTCCATGGCTGGATAGTCCTTACCTATTTCAAGAGGCAGAACCCCTGCCCAATTGGAGTGCTGGGACAGCCCCCAGCCTGTATTGGGGATAAGAAAAGCAGTGCTAGAGGTTACCTGCTGGAGTAAAGAATCGGAGGATAGAAGACATCATCGAAACAGACTGTAGGACTGCTGGTACAAGAACAAATATTACCAAAGCCAACCATCATAGTCTCTTGAAGTTGCCTACTGCAGCCAGGGATGATCCTCTTTGGCGCCTTCTCCACTGGACTGTCTAAGGAAGGACTTAGTTGATTAAAAAACATATACCTTACAATGTAAGGACATTACAAAATGCTTACCAACACATGTTCTTCCTTTTATTTACAGTGCTTTGTTGGTCTCTTTTTAAATGTCACTGAAATGCAATAGTACCTGAAACAGTGTTTTGTAACCCCAGATTTACATTGCGTAACTATCTGGGGATCTTTTATGGTGCTTAAAACTGTTAATTTTGAAGTTAATGTGTTTCCTTTTTAATACATAGTTAAATCTGTATACATATGAGTGGCACTCTAATACTTTACCCTCCTTCAGTGTTGCTAATTGTACTTTTACACCAAACTCCTATTCTCCCATATTTAAGCCTTAATGCTCCGTCACCGTTACCCTGAAACGGAGGCGTTGCTAGCGGGGCTAAGAGGGTTGTAGCCCAAAGTCCTTACAGTCCCGACATTAGCGTAGCCCATGATCTTTACCAGACCTAGCAATACCCCTGCCTGGAAAGTTTGGTTAGACCCAACTGACAAAGCCCTTGCTAATTTCACAAAGTTGTCCTTCCAAAACCCACACCAGTGTTGATTTTGAAAATCCCTCCTAACAGTTGCACATGTAAATCTTTCCTGGTTTCCTTCAGGGCTAACGGTGTGTATTCAACAGTGAATCCCGTACATGTATCTGTACATCTGGCCATGTCTCCTCGGAACGTCCAGCCTGCAGTCTCAGGAAATCTGCAACCATATGCTGCCCACAATTGTTTAAATGCTGACCAGGTAAAAATAGCCAGCCTTGTAGTGGCTACTCCCCTGGAATTCTCAAACTGGGTCGCCATTTTAATGGGGATTCACAGGGAGCATGCCATGAAGTGTGCAGGCTTCTAAAATATCACAAAGAGTTGCCACTGGCCAGTAAGTGAACCAAGGTACCTAGCAGGGTACCTGCTTGGAGACCCTGACCTGGGGCTCTTATGGACTCTCAGGCACACACACCAGAGTTACGAGGTTGTTCAGCCATCATGTAATAGCCAAAATGTTAGAATGTGAGTCGTAGATCAGGACTTTTGTTTGTTCCAATGGCTATGCCCGCAAATAAAGTGATAATTCGATTGACTTTTATTCGCACACACCTGCGCAACCAATTAAAAGTCTGCAGAGGGACAGGCATCTGGTGGTAAGAATTCTATAAAAAGATGATGGGCTGGTCCCTATGCCCATCCGTTCTCATTGCTCTCTCTTTTATTGTTTAATAGGCTGCTGTCATCGAGAGTGTGCCAGAGAAGTTCACATCTACTGTAGAAGGTAAGGTCTGCCTGGCTCTTTTGGAATGTAGATTTTCTCGTTCCTGCGTACAAATAGTCAACCTCTGCAAGTGGGAATGTCGTGGAAGGCACGTTGCACTTTTCTGTTGGTAAAGGGAACTCGTAAGCGGTGCTGTGATCAAGTGGGCGAGAGGTTTATATCTTTGTGGAGCATGTCGTGTTGCTGTCCTGGTGTATGGGTTGACTTCCTCGGGAACAGTCGATGGTGGATATGAAGTGATTTTGCTGCTCTTCTCCTTCGTTCCTATTTTATCCCTCTTTGGCCTGCTCTTATTTGTTTCTCTCTATGCTCTCTTGCCTCTGCCTATTCCACATCCTCCCTCTTGACTGACTTCCGTTTTTTCAGTTATTTACAATGGTTTATTCTTACTCCCTTTACCTCTTTTGTTCCCCTTCATTCTGTATTGTCTTTCTTCTCGCTGTATTCTTTCCCTCCTACTTGGTCTATTGAATTTTCTTTCCCCAATTTGTTGCCCTTTTTCTTTCCTCCATTTCGTTGCCTCTTTTCTCTACTTCCTCACCTGCTACTTCTTCCCTTGTCTCTGCCTTTAAAATGTTAGAACTCATTTCCTATTGCCGGCTGTACTGTGCCTTCACATATTCACCCTCTCCTTTTATTTTCTTACTCCTCATCTTCTGTTTTTTATTTAACAGCTTCAGAGTCAGACAGTGGGGTGTACACCCGTTTCATGAAAGCACATCGGTGTTATGATCTGATACCCACCAGTTCCAAACTGGTCGTCTTTGACACTTCTTTGCAGGTTAGTTATTGCCACTCTCTATAAATTAGAATTTTTGATTTTGTGTTCTGGGACTTTTGTTTCATTTGACTTTGTTGTGAACTCCTCTCCCTTAATCTCATGGTGTCTTATCTCTCCCATCTCTTATGTCTTTGTGACGGTATAATATCGTACAATTTGCACCTGAGAAGTACATCTTAAAGACACATCGACAGCCGCAAAGTGTCGGTTTTTGTGTTAAATGTGTTTGAAAAGCTTGTATTTTATCCCTCCGAGTGTGTCTGTTTCATGATTTCATTGTCACAACCAACTTTTTTCTGATGCATTATCTTTGCTACCATTTACGTTTTGTTACAGGGTTGTCCAACTCCAGGCCTCGAGGGCCGGAAACATATCAGACTTTTAGGATACCCCTTGTTAATATCCATGAGATAAATTTGCATACAATGATTCTAAATATATGCACATTTTGCTGCATGAATATTCATGAGGGATATCCTGAAAACCTGTCAAGATTCCGGCCCTTGCGGCTTGGAGTTGGACAACTCTAGACCATAGTTTGCTAAAGCGCTACCAACATCCCCTTAACAAGGATGAGAAAAGAGTTCCTCCTCTTCCTTGGGACCAAAGAGACCAGCTCTTATAAAATAAAAAGGCATAGTGATTGTGTCTTTGCGAGGCGAGATCAAAAGTATTGGTGTAGATGAGTGTGTGATCAAGACCACGTGGTTACGGTTTCTTCTGCCTCTTGTGCCCAGTCCTTCATCACACTTCTTGATCCTATGTTCCATGTCATTTCACACGTCTAGAAGTCTTGTGTCCATTGCATCACTGCCTGTAGCTCTCATATTCATTGTATCTATATGTCTGCTGTCCGTTGCAAATGTTGCTCTAATTTCCTTTGGACCTTTCCATGTAGGTGTGATGTTACGAGTTCCTGAGTGTCACTGAGGTGTCTGTGTGAATGTCACATACTTTAAGCACAATGACTGCTAAATCCCTAACTTTTACCTATTGGTCCTATGTCTCTGGGTCTCCTGTCACTTTTCTTGTATGTTCACTCCGCTGTTGTCGTGACTGTCTTATTTCACAGGTAAAGAAGGCATTCTTTGCACTGGTGACTAATGGTGTGCGGGCCGCTCCACTCTGGGACAGCAAGAAGCAGAGTTTTGTAGGTAAGGTCACGCCCTTTCAACTAATGCTGTATGCACAAAGATTATTTATTTTTTCACTTATTAAGCGCACCAAACCTGGAGGCATCAAGGCCGTGGTTACAACATAAGTATGAATCAAACTGTGCAGTTTCGGACGATCATGAAATCAAGCAGTACAAATTCAGTCCTTGGGACTCTAGGAATGTGCTTAGATCAGGCTGGACTCTGGATAAAAAGAAGAGTCTTAAGATGTTTCCTGAAGGGACCAGTAGGATTGTTCTTAGTGATAGAGTTAGAGATTTCCAGTTATCGGAGGCATTAACCAGGAAGCTCTAACCTCTGAATCTCTTTCAATTAGTTGGGGATGATGAGTTGTGGGAGTAGTAGGAGCGGGTGGGACTGGCTGAGCATTTTTTTAATAGCTTTTTTGAAAGGTATTGTGGGGCAGTGCCTGATAGACATGTGTGTGTGATGGCCAGGGGTATTTTCTCTTGAATTGGAAGCCAGTGTGCGACTGCGATGTGGTCTCGCTTTGGGATGTTCACTGCAGCTCTTGCAGCATTGTTTTGGATGACCTGTAGTTCTGAGAGGGGGAGATCCTGCAAAGAGGGCATTTCAATAGTCCAGCCTTGAACCGATAAGTGCGCGGGCTAGTGTCGGACAGCTGTCGGTAGAAATAAATGGTCTGCAGGCGTTAATCAGCTTCGAGGTGTGTGCCGCTGACGATGCAATGGCATTGACTTGTCTAGTTGGAGACAAGCTGATGTCTAAGTGCACACCCAACGTCTTGACCGTTTTGGAGTCTGGGATGGTATTGCCCTCGATCTAGAATGATTTGTAAGCTGGATCTAGTTTACTGAGTGAGTTGTGTGTACCGACAAGGAGAATTTCTTTTTTGTCGTTTAGGCAGAGAGGGTGGGAAGCCATCCAGGCTTCAATAGTTTGGTAGACTCTTGGTAGGACAAGTACGTTGGAGGCATAGGTTCCTGTAAGAGGGAGAAGGATCTGAGTGTCTGCGTAGTTTGTGTAGGATATGCCTGAGGCGTCCAGTCGGTCAAATAGGTGTTAAGTGAAGATATTGTAGAGTGTGGGGGAGACGCATCAACCTTGTGGGACACCACAGGAGGAGCTGAGGCTGTAGCTGAGAAAACCCTCATAGTTCTATCAGACCGGAACAAGGAAATCCAGTTGATGGCTTCAGGAGAAAAGTGAGCTGCTAAGGCAAGGTGATCGCAAAGAATTTGGTGATCCACCAAGTCAAAAGCAGCCGACAGGTCGAGCAGGGCTAGATTACCAGACTTTTGATTTTGTCCATTTGGTTTTTTAGATCTAGTAAGGCAGATTTGGTGCCCGTAGCCAGGTCGGAAGCCAGATTGGCGCAGCAAGTTGTCAGATTACAAGAATGCCTGGATCTCTAGGTATGCTTCGCGATCTAGGGTCTTAAGAAAGGGGGCAATGATGACAGGTCGGTAATTCCTAGGGTTGCCCGGGCAAAGCGTGTTTTTTTTGTTTTTTTATTTTGCTTTTTTTCTTTTTTTAGGAGCCCCAGGCCCAGGCCTCTTTAAGGCTGGATCGCACTGAGAAGGCGGAAGAGGAATTCAGGAGTTGTGATAAAGGGCGTAAGGAAGTCAGCACGGTCCTTAATGACTGTAGCTTGGCAGATGTCACCTTGGCAGCGGGAAGGATAGAGACCTTCGATAACCTTAGAGACTTCTGTTTCAGAGACTGGTTTAAAATAGGAGAGGTGAAGTTTGCGTGCTGTCATATGCTCCCTCTTTGCTGGAACTAGATTGGCAGCTTTCAGGGAGTTTTGTTTGGTCAGGATCTTTTTTGGAGCATATCGATTTTTCCTACTAGGGCATTTTGAATGTTCGAGCATAATTTTGGGGGCGATGCAGGCGATTCCAGCTCGCGCAGGATCGTGAAGAGCTGACGGGAGCTGGATTTGGCATTTGCAATTCTGTTGTTGAAGGTAGTACTTTTTTCAAGCAGTATCTCTTTTTTGTATGCTCTTGATGTGGATGAAAAGCTAGCTCTGTTGACTTCAGATGGGTCATTCAACCATTTGATTTCAGCCTCCCGTTTCAGTAGTCGGAGGGCTTTAAGTTCAGAAGAGTGTTACAGTGGGAGGCTGGTTTGGCTTTGCGTAAGGTAAGGGGGCCACTGTGTCAATAGCCTGCGTCAGGGTTTGATTATAGAGGTCTGCTAAGGAGGCACAGTTAACCGCAATTTGTGACAGTGCTAGCTTATCTAAGAGAGGCAGTAAGCAAGGTTTGCATATTTTGCGAGTACTTAAGAGTTGCTACGGGAGGGAGAGTGGCAGCAGTAGGGATAGTGCAGGTCACTGGTATATTGAAATGGATGATATTACGATCTTTTGCATGGGCAGGGTACATTGGAGTTAACTTCAATGTTATAATTCAGATCGGCTAGCCAATCAAGGGTTCGGCTTTTTGAGTGTGTGTGACTTTGAATGTGTTTTGAAAAGCCTACAGCAGCCACTGAGCAGTCGGGGGGAAGCAGCATTCTTATCCAGGTCATCATGTAGGCCATGGTTCAGGTCTCCTAACAGAATAGTCTTAGAGGTTGGTATGGTGTTTTAGAGCAGATGCAAGATATGCTCTTCAAAGGAGAGGACTGGCCCAGGGGCACGGTAGACAAAGATGTAAGGGTATCGTGGCTGTATGGGAAAGGTTAAGTTTAGTTGGGAATATCTCTCCAGAGGAGTCGGGAGCATTGGATATTTCTCTAAAAGGTAGTGATTCTCTGGCTATGATCGCTTCCCTACTACCTTTGGCAAGAGATCTATCTTTACGGTATATGGTGTAGTTAGCGGGTATTGCTAGTGATAGATTTGGGCCAGAAGCCGGGTGTAACCAGGTTTCTGTAAGCGCAAGGCGATCAAGATTATTTATTGTTATAAGGTCGACTATGTCCAGCGAGAGTGCAGTAATTGACCTTGCATTCACTAAGTCTCCTTTTAGTGGGTTATCTGTTGGTGTTGGTGTGAGCTTACTGTATTTGACTTGAATAGGCGGTGGTGGTATAGTTTTAAAATACTTTTTTGGCCCTTTTCAGAGGATCCAGAAGGCTGTTTGGTCATAGGGAGCCTGGGTGCAGTGACATGGATGTGCTTAGTGGGTGTGAGACTAAAATAGCAGTTGTTAACATAGGGTCGTCACTATGATGTGGCAACCATATTGTTGCTTGTGTGCAAGGGTTGTGATGCAGGATGGGCAGCCAGGTTAAGCTAAGCAGTGCTCTGTGTGTGGGTGAGATGCCGCTCTGGCGAAGATCATGGAAGATCAGGGTTAGTTTCTTTGTCAGGCCCGGAAGATAAGAACACAAGAGACAGTGGCTGGCGGTGTAGGGCAGACCACGAGATTTGTATTGGGCACGGTTACGGGCCAGCGCTGGTGAGCTGACTCTTTTGGGAGGCATACAAGCGCGGAACGTAGGTTTCCTGTTGCTGTTAGTGTTGGGTCAAGGCTACCACCGGGAGTTGAAACGAGATGCGGGCATTGAGTAAGGCATGTCATTATTCAGTGACTGTTGTGTGCCATGGGTAGGCGCTGGCGGCGAGTGCACCTGTATCTAGACACGGCGATCAAACGCATCACAACCTATATATGGACCATTAATTCCATATATCCGCAGCGGTAAGCGTGGGAAGATCAATTGGGGCGAAATGGGTCTTCGGTATTGTGCAATCAGAAGAAAGTGGAGGGGCAATCACAGAGTGGCTGGGGAGTTGTTTGGGGATGTTACAGCGTGATTGTCTTGCAGGACGGGCAGAGAAGGACATACCTGCCCCGGAACTGCCTCCTCGGAGCGGGGGCGGGGTCTTTATTTGGACGCATTGCTTCACCGCGTAGCGGGACGCAAGGTGGATATAACATTCCTCCTTTATTTTAACTGAACAATAACAATCAAACATTTCTCAGCCAACAGGCTTGCCCCCTTTTTATTTAGTCCCTCAATCGGGTTTTCTACCACTCGTCTCTGAGTCTGGCCGGAGGCCGGGTCGCAGTTCTAGACTATATCCTCCACCCCTGGGTGCAACCCTGTGGCTCACCTCGGGTTGCTCACCTTCACTGTTCTGCTCACCCAGTTCTGGTTCACTCAGCGGTTCTTCTGTTCCTTTGTCCACGATTTCTCCATCGCCTGGGTTTTCCTGTCCCTCATCCCTAGGCGGATTCTCTTCTTCCTCCGGGGGACATTCGCCGTCTGTCCACAGATTCTTTGGCACTGCCTTGAACCATGACGCATTTCTCGTTACTTGTCTTTGCCCCCTTTTGGCAGTTATCATGGTGCCATGCCGTCTGCTTATTGTCCACGGGGCAGCGTCATATCGAGTGTCTAGTTTGGACTTGGAGGGGTTCCTCACCATGACCACTTGATCACCGACTCGGTGGTCGGACTGCCTGGCATTCCTTTTGTTGCTCATGTGAGCATTCGCCCCTGTTCTTGTTTCGGTGCGCTAGTGGTCGAACGTGTCTGTACTCCTGCTCGGATGGTGGGGTATAGAGGAGTTGATGATTGTGCCGTACATCAGGTCTGCCAGCGATATTCCCGTTGTGCTGTGGGGTGTGACTCTGTAATTCCGTAGGAATCGGTATAAGTCCACCTGCCATGGGCTGGCGGTGACGCGCGACAGGTGTAATACCTTGTTAATCGTCCGCATGAAGCGTTCCATGTGGCCGTTTGCCTGCGGCCATCTTGGCATTATGTGGTGGTAGCGGATGGAGTTCCATGAGGTATTTTTTTAATTCTTCTTCTTGGAAAGGTGGGCCATTGTCGCTACTGATTCTCCTTGGTAGGCCATGTGTTGCGAACATTTTCTCGATCGCGGGTATGACCACCTCTGCTGCTGTGGAATTGACAATCTCGACCTCCGGGTACCTGGAGTGGTCGTCAATCGCCACCAGTAGGTGGATGCCTTCCTGTATTTTGCAGAAGTCTATGCTTACGACGTCCCATCTCGCGGACCCTCGCACTGCCGATTGAATGGGCTCCGGATTGGGCGGAGGCCCCGTTATTTGGCATGGGAGGCAGGTGCTGACTAGCCGCTCGACTTTTCCATCGATCTGGGGGGACCACACGCAGTGCCTTATCCGGGCTTTGGTCCTTACTATCCCCTGGTTGCCTTTGTGTGCCAGCGCCACAATTTTGTACTGTAGGATTAGAGGGATGATGATTCGGGTTTCTCATAGGATGAGCCCTTCTTCCGTGATGGAGAGGTCCTGCCGCACTGTGAAGATACCTGTGAGGAACTCTTTGGCTTCTGCTGTTTTACTGTGGATGTTACGTAGGAACGACTTCCATTCCCCCAAGATGATCGTGTCCTTTATCAGATTGCAGCATGGGTCCCTTTGCGTGGCCTCTACTATGTATTCTAGTCCGATCGCTCGTGGCTTCATGGTGTGTATCACCTAGCAGATGTGCTCTTCTGTCTCTCTGCTACGTGTATTTCCGTTGGTGTTGCCGCTCTCGGGTGTCTCGATAGGAAATCCGCTGGGTTGCCACTGCCTGGCTGATCAGCTTGAAATCATATTGTTGGAGATGTAGCAGCCACTTGGTAATTCGGGCAGGGGGGTGAGAAGAGGTGCCCGTGAAGGTGGGGAGCAGTGGTTTGTGATCTGTGTAGGTTCTAAATGTCCTGCCGTACAGATACAGATGGAAGTGGCGGCAGCCCCATAGTACCGCCATCGCCTCTTTTTTGATATGGGAGTATCGTTGCTCCGTCGGTGTCAGTGCTCTGGATGCATAGGCAATCGGCATCGACTCTCCCGTCTTTGCTACCTGTATGAGAATGGCCCACAGACCCACGGGGCTGGCGTCCACGTACAGTAGTGCAGGGTCGTAGTAGGCCATGGTGGTGTCTGCCGACAGTGATGCTTTGATATGCTTGAATATCTCTTGGCAGGTGGGCCCCCACTCCCACTTCGTGCTGGCTTTTGTGAGTTCACAAAGAGGCTCTGACAGTGTGACCAAGTTTGGGATGAACCTTCCGCAGTAGGTGGCCATTCCTAGAAAACTGCGCACCTCCGTTGGCGTGGTGGGGGGTGTGGCAGCTTGGATGTCCGCCACTTTTTAGGGGTCCGCCGAGATGCCTGTGCTATTGAACGTGTACCCAAAGAATGAGTTCTCCTCCTTCAGGAACTCTCATTTTTCTTTGTGTATCGTCAGGCCAGCACTCTCTAACCTGCTAATAGCATGTGGAGCCTTTGCATATGTTCTTCTTTGTTGCCGGCATGAATTAGAATGTCATCGCTGACGTTTAAGACTCCTGGGATGTCGCGGATCACCTCCTGTATTGTTTGCTGGAAGACCTCAGCTGCCGAGGAGATTCCGAAACTCGGGCGCTTGTACCTGCGTAGACTGATATGAGTTGAGAACGTTGTGATGTACCGGGATTCTCGGTGTAGTTTCAGCTGGTGATATCCGGCGTTCAAGTCGACCTTTGAGAATATTTTGGATCCGGTGAGGTATGCCACTATTTCATCGAGGGTCGTGGTGATGTGGCGCTCCCATTTTATTGCGGCATTGGGGAGGCGCGTGTCTATGCATATTCTGACCATTCCTGGTTGTTTGGGCTTTTTGGTGACAACCATGGGAGAGACCCATGGCGTAGGCCCAGTTACTTCCTCGATGATGCCTGCTTTCTCCAGTGCCCTTAGTTCCTTTTCCACTTGGTTGCGTATGTGGAATGGCGTCCTTCTGTGTCGCACTGCTCTCGGTTGGACTGACTCATCGATGTGTAGCCTGATTGACTTTCCTTTTAGGCATCCTATTCCCTTGAGGAGGTTTGGGTATTTCTCTAGAACGTTATTGACTTCTTGTGAGTCAGTCACTTCACAAATGAAGATTATCAGCCCCAGGTCCTCTGCTGCGTCTCCACTCGGGAGGCATTCAATGCCTTTCGTTCACCACGTAGATTTTTGACTGCAGTGATTTTTCCCCTTGGCTGATGATGGTTTGGAATCTGCCTATTATGGGCAGTGGGGTTTTGCACCCGTATGCGAATAGTAGCATGTCCGTTGCTTTCAGGTCAGGTTGAGGCTGTAGTTTCCTGAATGTGGTGAGTAGCATGACGTTCACGGATGCCCCAGTGTCTATGGTCATTAGTATGTTCTGGCCCTGGATCGCTACCTGGCATTTTCGTCTTCTCAGCTTCCTCTTTGGTGTGGTGTTTCCATAGTTGAGGGCTGATACCAGGTAAACTTTCTTTCCTTTCTTCCACTGTTCCTTTGTGGCTTCCTGCTGGATGTGTGCTGCATCATCCCCTTCTTCGTCTGTGGAGGAATTGGTGGTTTCGACACATCGGGCGCTGGCCTGTTTCTTTTTCTTTCCTGTGCTCTTGTCCTGGGATGCTTGCGGTGGTTGCTGTTGCACTCCTGACGACCTGCATACCTTGGCGTAGTGGTCTTTCCTGCCACATGCCCCGCATGTGGTTCCTTGAGCTGGGCAGTTGCGTCATCCGTGGCGAGGCCCTCCGCACAGCCCACATTCCATGGGTCCTGGGGTTCGGGGCTGCCATTTGGGGTGCGTGTAGTTTGCACTGGCCTCATCCCTCGCGAGTTGGCGATTCGTGATCTCTGCCACAGTAGCCGATGTGAGGACCGGCTGTAGTTTCTGTAGGGTCGTGCCCATGTGTGCCGCCCTGGCGTGTGCAAATTCCCTCTGGCGGCCCAGTTCAAGGATTCGGGTCAAGGATATGCCCTTCTCGTTCAGCACCATCCTCACAGTTTTTCTGATTTGGATCCCGTTTATGAGTTTGTGTCGATCTCCTTCGAGGGGATTGGGTCCTCCGACGTATTCCATATCTATGACAGTAATCACCACAGCTGTGCTGCTACATAAAATCTTTCTGTGTCCTGCATCAATGACGTCGATACGCTATCCTCGAATCCTCGAAGGGCTCCGTTGAGCCGATGTCACCAGATGTTATAAGTAGGACGCATGACGCCCGTAGCCTCAGTTCCGTTTTTTTTTGCAAACGTGTTCCCTTCGGAGATCTCGGCGTGCCTCGATTCTACTGAATCCTGTTCTTTCGGTTCTTCAAACCTGTTTCTTCATTGCTATAACGAATATGATGTCTTCGGCTTCTTCCACCCCGCGGTCCGGGTTTAAGAAGTGTCGGGTGTGCGGGTCCAAGATGTCCCTGATGGAGACGCACGACGCTTGCCTCTGGTGCCTCGGGGAGGACCTTGATACGGACGACTGTGTCGACTGCCAATCGCCCACTTCGAAGGCCTTGCAGGAGCGTAAGAAGAAGCTGTCGGTCGGTAAGGTGGCCAAGCCCCGGAAGTCGTGTTCCACTGGTCTTTCGACGGACGATTCGAGGGGCGACTCTCTGCATCGTCGTCGTGAGTCCGGGGGTTCTCGGTCTGGGTGTCGGACCCGCCATTCCTCTGCCACTTCGAGGCACTCCAGGAAGCGCCGTCACAGGTCGCTTTCCCCGTCTTCTTCCGAGGACTCCGCCCATCGGCGGGTAGCTTGTCCCAACAATCATTTCACTCCGGAGGAATGGGATTCGTTCTGAAAGGAGATGTTGGCAATTTTTCAATCGCAGGGCTCCGGTCTGGCCGCGCTGTCTGAGGACGCCAGTCGAGGCTGCGCTAGAGACACCGCTTGTCCGCCTTCGGGCTCGAGCAGTCGTCGCGACCACCAGGCGCCTTCGAGGTCCCGGTCGGACAAGGATGGTCGCTCTAGGCATGCCCGTTCCAGGTCCCGGTCTTCGACGCCATCGAGACCGCGAGACTCTGTGAAGTCTTCGAAGAAGACATCGACACCGGCGGCGCTGAGGTCGTCGATGGACTCTCTCGAGGCCCCGCCTCCGAGGAAGTCATCAACGCCATCGACGCTTAGGCTGTCGAGAGACACGCTCAGGGCTCCGACCTTGAGGCCTGTGTCGATGCCGCTCTCGACGTCGACACCCATTCCGTCGACGCCCTCAACGCCTTTCGAGGCAGCCTTGTCGGAGGTACCCCGTGGCACCCCCAAGAAAGGCGATGGCTAAGGCTAAACATGTCTTTGTGCCTTTTTCTGTACCCTCTTTCCAGCCTCTAGATTATATTTCTGAGGTGGAGGAGGGGTCTGAGGAAGGTGAGGTTCCTGCATTGGTTCCTGATGACATTGTTTCTGGTCACAGTGAACTTGAGGACCTGCGTCAGTCGCTGCATGACGCCAGTGGTCTAGACACCTATCCGGAGGTGGAGTTTGGTAGCCCGGAGACTGGCACGCATGCCAAATCTTCATATCGGCGCCTCATGTCGAGGGTCACTGAATACCTGGGTTGGCCTGCCCGCCCTGGGGATTTTCAGCAGGATGACCTGACTGATATCTTGGACCAAGGTCCTCCAACTGACCCGGTGCTGCCATTCCATATGGCCTTGCAGTAAAGGGTGGCTGCGGCTTGGACTTCTCCGGAGAGTCTCCCGGCAGTGAGCAAGTCCTTGCCGAAGAAATATCGCCCAGCCAGGGGCGACCCCTGCTACTTGACAACACACCCTAATCTGGAGAGTTTGGTGGTGCAGGCGGCTACGGCTCCCGCAAAGCAGGCGTTGTACCCTACCATCCCTCCTGATAGGGACGACAAATGTTTTGACGGCTGGGCGAAGAAGGTATTTTCTTCTGGGGGTATGGCGCTTCAGGCTGCCAACTCGTTTGTGCCTTGTCTCATTTCACGCACTCTCTGTGGAACTGTATTTCCCTAGCGGCTGATCATATTCCCGAAGGTGAGGAACGGGATGGTTTCCTTGCTATCGTGCAGGATGGCAAGGACGCCATGTGTGAATCCTTTCAGTCTGGTCTGGACATGGTTGATTGCGTCAGCCGGTCCATGGTGGCGAGCACCGTAATGCTCAGGTTTGCGTGGTTGCGGAAGTCAGGTTTTGCTCCGGATGTGCAAGCCCGGCTCCTCAACATGCCCTTTGATGCTGAACATCTTTTTGGCAGCAAGGCTGACGAGAGTCTTGAGAGGTTGCAGACCTCGAAAGCTGCAGCCAAGTCTTTGGGTGCTGCAGTCCGCCAACCTCCGCCTTTTCGTCCTAGGGGACAGCAATGGAGGGAAGGTTCCTTTCGTTATTACTCATCCTTTAGTAAATCGAGAGGAGCTGCAAGTCAAAAGGGCAACCGTAGGAGTGCCAGAGGTGGAAAACAAGGTACTTGAGGTGCCAAGGCCGCGCGTGCAGTTGCCTCTTTGACCTCCGGCACTGCAGCAGTCGCTTCAGCTCAGTCATGAGGCCCATGCTTATCTGGTTGACGGAAGGCTGGCGTACCATTACTTCAGATGTGTGGGTTCTGGAGATCATAGCCCCAGGCTAATTTCTTCCTTTCCGGCAGAGGCCTCACGACAATCCACCAGGGAACCTCTCTTTGAAGAGTCCGGATCCGCTCCTTGCGCAGGAAATTCAATCCCTGCTGGAGAAAGGCGCTATAGAACTGGTGCCTGTAGCGGAGCGGAACAAGGGATGGTATTCCCCTTATTTTTTGATTTCGAAGAAACACAGAGGATTGAGACCCATCATGGACTTGCGTGGTTTGAACAAGCTCCTCAGGTAGGACAAGTTCAAGATGGTTACTCTTTCTCAAGTCCTCCAGGCCCTTCAATTTCAGGACTGGTTGGTGTCTCTCGACCTCAAGGACGCTTATTTTCATGTGCCGATCCTTCCAAAGCACAAGTAGTACCTGAGGTTCGCGGTTGGTGACTCACACTTTCACTTTCGGGTCCTGCTGTTCGGATTGACCTCCGCCCCGAGGGTCTTCACCAAGCTCATGGTGGCTGTGGCAGCGCATTTCAGGAAAGGGGGGATTCACATCTACCCCTACCTGGATGATTGGTTGATCAGGGCGCGCTCGAGCAAGTACTGGATCATCTGTCTGTCACTTGCCACTCCCTTCACAAGCTGGGCTTCTCCCTCATCTTAAAGAAGTCCCACTTGACTCCAACACAGAGGCTCCAATACATCAGAGCAGTGCTCGACACATACCTGGGGCAGTGTTTTCTTCCCGAGGTGAGGGCTCTTCACATTCAGCAGATGGTGCACAAGTTTCAGCATGCCCAGACGCTCCCAGCGTTCGAGTTCTTGAGGTTGCTCGGCCTCATGGCATCCTGCATTCTTCTGGTGCCAGAGGCTCGCCTGCGGATGAGATCTTTGCAGTGGGCACTCAAGATGCAATGGTCGCAGTCCTCCGGCAGGATGTCGGACCCGGTTCAGGTGCTGCCCTCGGTCGCCCAGGACCTTCTGTGGTGGGCCGTCGAAGGCAACTTGATGAAGGGGGCTCCATTTTGGCTTCCCTGGCCGGAGGTGACGATCGTGACGGATGCATCCCTCACGGGATGGGGAGCTCATGCCAACAAGCTGACAGTCAGCGGTCGTTGGTCTCCGTCGGAGTCCAGACTCCATATCAATCTGTTGGAGCTGAGGGCCGTCAGGCTAGCCCTGAAGGCTTTTCTGCTGACTGTGCGAGGAAAGAATGTCCTGATCCTGACGGACAACACAGTGGCCATGCACTACCTCAACAAAAAGGGGGGGGCAGGGTCGCTTCCTCTGTGCAGGGAGGCGATGCAGCTAGAGTTCTGGGCCATCCAGCAGGAAGTTTCGATCTCGGCAGTTCATCTGGCCGGAGACGAAAACGTGACGGCGGACGCTCTGAGCAGGCAGAGCACGATCTCTCACGAGTGGGAGTTGGCTCAGGAGATTCTCCTGGAGATCTTCGCCCTTTGGGGGACCCCTCAAGTGGATCTCTTCGCCTCCAGTGTCAACCGGTAGTGCGAGAGGTTCTGCTCGCGGGAATTTCCTCCAAAAGGAGCCTTAGGAGACGCGTTCGTGGTGGAGTGGTCATTCCCGCTGCTGTACGCGTTTCCTCCAGTCCCTGTCATCCCGCAAGTGCTGCGGAGGTTACGGAAGTTCGGTTCCCGGATGATCCTCATTGCTCCGGCGTGGGCTTGGAGGACGTGGTACCCGGACCTTCTCGACTTGTCCATCTGCCCTCCACGTCGTCTTCCCTACCGAGACGATCTGCTCTCACGGGAGGGGGGTCAGGTTCTCCATCCAGAGGTCAGATCCCTCAACCTTCACGCTTGGCTTCTGAAAGGTTGAGGTATAAGGATTGGGACCTCCCTGAAGACGTGATGGAGGTGTTGCTCTCGGCCCGACGGTCAGCAACAAAGTCTCTGTACCGTTGCCGTTGGCGTAAGTTCTGCGACTGGTGCAGAGTTCAGATTGTGGATCCTTTTGCATGTGACATCCCCATGGTTCTGTCCTTTTTACTTTCTTTGGCCCACAGGGGCTTGCAAGTGGGTACCATTAAAGGTTACCTGGCGGCGCTGTCCATCTTTAAGCGCTCGTCTGAAGAGTGTTCCTACTTTAAAATCCCTTTAATTTCACATTTTCTGAAAGGGCTCACTAATGTGTTCCCTCCCTCACCTTTCCTGGTGCCCGGTCGGGATTTAAACCTTGTTCTTAAGTTTCTTATGGGTGCTCCGTTTGAGCCTTTACATTCTTGCCCTTTGAGGCTGTTAACTCTGAAAACTGTTTTTAGTTGCGGTTACTTCCGCTCGCAGAGTGAGTGAGTTACAGGCACTTTCAGTTAAGCCACCCTTCACTGTATTTCACAAGGACAGGGTTGTCCTTAGAGTTCGTCCTTCTTTTCTTCCGAAGGTGGTTTCGGAATATAATTTGGCCCAGAAGGTTGCTGTTCCGGCATTCTATCCTCCTCCGCATCCTGGTAAGGAAGAGGAGAGGCTCCATAGGTTTGATCCTAGGAGAGCTTTAAGCTTTTATGTTTCACGCATGTCCCGGGTCAGAGTGGACGATCAACTCTTTATTGGTTACGCTGGAAAGCGTTTGGGACAAACTGTGAAGAAACAGACTTTGTCTCGCTGGATTATTTTGGCCATCTCGGAGTGTTACCGCTTGGCGGGTAAGGACCCGCCGGCTGGCTTGCGGGCCCATTCTACCAGGGGTATGGCTGCATCTACTGCCCTGCAGTGGGGTGTTCCTATTCGCAACATCTGTGATGCAGCCACCTGGGCTTCAGTACATACATTTGTACGTCACTATTCCCTCGATTCCATCCGAGGACAGGATCTGGCCTTTGGCAAGGCAGTCCTTTGCTCTGCTATTTGATTGGCAATTCTAAATTTTAATTCTAAATTCTTTCCCTCCTCCTTGCTCTGGTACTGCTTTGGGAGTCTGTCATAGATATGGAATACGTCGGAGGACCCAATCCCCTCGAAGAACAAGTTTCTTTCTTACCTGGTAACGTTCTTTCGATGGGATGGTCCGACGACGTATTCCATATCGCTCCCTCCCTACCTTCCCCGCTGCAGAATTTCTTATGCGATTGCAGCTTACGTTCCGCAAGGCTTTGTGTCTGACTGGCAGTAGACTAATGTCACACGTTCTGGGGAAAAAACTACAACTGAGGCTACGGGCGTCGTGCGTCCTACTTATCACATCGGATGACGTCGGACGAGGTCCTCGGCGACGGCGCATCGACGCAGGACGCAGATGGCGAAAAAGGTTTCCGAAGCAGCACAGCTGTGGTGATTACCTGTCATAGATATGGAATACGTCGCCGGACCATCCCATCGAAAGAACGTTACCAGGTAAGAAAGTAACTTGTTCTTTTTTTTTTTTTTTTTTTTTTTGGGTGGGGGTTTGGGTGCCCCCACCGTGTTCCCAAAAAATGTTCGCCTTAGTCAGAGGCTTTAAATGCTGGGCGGCGGTGTCACGCATGCCATTGTTTTCGCTTCCTCGTCGCCAGTGTTATGTCCCTGATTCCAGCCGAGGCATCGCCGGGAAGCGGGGAGGGTAGGCCCTGGTAGGTAGGCCTTGCTGCGCAGCTCCAACGGGAACCGTGATGACACGGACACTTTCGTGTTGCTGTCCTGCCCCGGAACTGCCTCTGCGGAGCGGTGGCGGGGCCTTTATTCGGACGCCTTGCGTCACCGCGTAGCGGGACGCAAGGCGGATAACAGAGGCCTTAAATGATGGGCATTAACGCGGGCTGCCGTTGCATGCCGGCTCTCAGAGGAAGGTTGCATGTAATCTGTAGGCATCCTATCGGATGCGTCTGAGGGCGGGATTTCCACTGTGGGCACATCTGATGATGCGGTCGTGCTGACGAATGCGGCCATTTTAGCAGGGCCCAGCTGGCAGCCAGGCTTACATTACGAATGCAGCTTGACTCATTTGCAGGGCAGCATGGATTCTGCTGGTGTATGGTCTCGTGTGCAGAGATCTTCCTCACACAGGGCCCCACAGGAGTTTCTGCAAGAGGCCTTAAACTATGGCCTACCTACGATAAGGTAGTGTGTGGTGGAGTTAAGTCATTGAGAAGATGAAAGCAGTGATGGGGGAGTTTTAAGTTCTCCAGCTATCTGCTGCACTATTGTAAAGGTATAAGGTGTTTCGTATTGTAGACTGCTTCAACAGGTATGCTTTCATAGTACTGTCCCTATGCCCAAAAGTGAACTTGCTGCCCAGGCAAGCTGTCTGATTAGCCAGAGTATGTCCTTTGGCTGCATGGTGCCTTGGATGCAGATTACCTGTATGTGGTGACTTCCAGGTGTGTCGTGAGGTTGGAGATGTGCTTCAAACTGGCACTGCATGCTTGTTCTAATTGGTTATGCTTATACCAAGAGGTTTCCAAGCACAGACCGAGGGATCGAACCTGTGTTGCTCCGCATCGTCTTGCTTCCAGGGTGAACTTGTTTCCCCTGAGCTATCCTCCCGAGACGGGCTGCTGTTGATGCTGCATTGCATTGAAGTTTACTGTTGTGCTTGTCGTCCATGCACTGGCCGGTGTGGGCTGTTGATCTTGCACTTGTTGTCTTGTGATATCCCTTTATAGTAGTCTAGCCCAAGAGCACTTGCAAGAGTCGAAGTCACCTAGAAGTATATGCATCTGCAGGTAGTGCTTTGGATGGGTTATACGCAGAACTGCTGCTCAAACGATACTGGATAGTAGTTCCTGCATAGCAATCTATGAAGGCCAGTGCAGCCACTACAAAATGCATACGATTTGGGAACGTCCAGGCCACAAGGCACAGAGTTATGTTACTGCACCTGTGTGTGCCAGTCAAGGAAGGATACGTACAGGTGTCTCTGGATCCTTTCCAGTAGCATTCTCCTAAAACACAATCTTGAAGACTCCACATAGAAGAAAAGTAACACTGACCATGAATGAGCAGCATACTGGCAAGGCGAAGAAGCCTTTCCGTTGCTGACCGTCTGTGTCTGTGTCAAGTTTTAGTACTTCTACCAAACAGTCGTCAAAATTGTATTTTCACCGTTTGCCAGAGAGCACGCTTTTCTCAACATGCATTAACTAGAAACACAGTCAAGGCCAGGCGTTTTTAGTAATGTTAGCAATATAGTAGTAACAATTGTGAAATTACATCTGTCTGATTTATGATAGACTTGAAGTGTCCTAATAATATTGAGTGTTAAAAAAAAAATCTATCTGGAATGATGTATGACCCTTTCCAGGACTGCAACACAACGCCGTCCATAGGTTCTTACGGAGCGGGCCTTCAACATAAATTATAATGATGCCCAAGCAGATTTTTGGGATACGAAAGTGTCAGAAATCTGAATTTTTTCCAAGTTTTAATGAGCGGAAAAGCCTATTGTAATCTTTTGTCATTCAGACCATTCGGCAATCACAGCTATCGTGTGATGAGTGAATGTCTTTCTGAATCCGAATGTTGTTCTTTCAGCCGTTTAAATTAAGCGGGGAAAGGGGACGTGACTATTTCAGAACTGCATCGTTGGACACATGTCACCAAAGCGGCTTCGTGCTCCTTTAAGCCTCGAGATCTTACCCGGTATTCGAGCCATACAATAAACCTACATACATAACACAGCTAGTGATCTCGAGCCAGCAGTACTGATGCAGATAAAATCTGGTTTTGAAAGGTGTTGCGTCAACTTTATCGCACAACCCAGCTTCATTTAACACAACGTTGGTGTATCCCGAGGCAGAGAGAACATGAGCCCGTGTATGCAGAAGGTTTATCTGGAAAGATAACTTCCCTCTACAGACAGGTGAGGGGAGGCCTCTTCTTGCGGGCTGATCTTTTACTTTAATCTAATTTCAGCAAATATTTAACATATTTCTATGTTTACAAAAGATGGCCATTGTGGGAGCCATTTATGGTTCTTTATGATTGATATGATATTTGGGTTGCTCTAATGGATGAGGAATCTATGGGAGGAGATGGAATATGGTGGAAGTGTGGGTTTGTTTTCTTCTTCTCGTTCTTCCCACTTTGTCTTTCGTGTTTTATCTATACCTGTCTAAGTATTATGTTTCACTGGATATAGTTGATTTGGTGGACTAGATGATGTATGATACTTAAGATATTCTGTAAATTGGTTGTGTTGATTTCATGTGAAACATTAATTACTTATATAAAGTTGTTACTGTTTATTGATAACTTAATAAAGTGTTTTAAAAAGAAAAGATGGCTTGGAAAGTACACGAATCACAGTAAGGTACGCACACAAATATATAACGTGTATATATATTTGTGTGCATACCTTATGGTTTGCGTACATTTCAAGCCATCTTTTAAAAACATTTGTAAGTTTATAAAAGGTGGCTTGAAAAGTCCACAATTCAATCCATCTTTCATAAAGCTTTGACGACGGACAAAGCCTGAGGTGTCTTTGTCCGTTGGCAAAGCTTTATAAAAGATGGCTTGAATTGTGTACTTTTCGAGCCATCTTTTATAAACCTCGAGGAGTCCCTAGGTTCGCCGAGGGTTAAAAAGACGCCTCATCGACCTGGGGGGGGGGGGGGGGGTGTGGGGAAACAAAGGGACACTATCTTCCTCTGGCGACCTCTCAGATGAGTGGTCGCCAGAGGAAATTACAGTGACTGGCAGAAGTGCCAGCCAGGCACAGCGCTTTGGCTGGCTGGCACTTCTTAATATAGGTCGCATCTCCCATCGCGGCTGTGACCCTCCAATGTTGTGGTGGGAACGGGGGCCCCGGCAGGGCCCTGGCTCGGCCCCACTTTTTGGAGACTGCTGGGGCCCAGCCCCGGCTGGCCCCGGCCCACTTAAAGCAGTGACTGTACCTTGTAATGGTCTCAAAGGTGAACAGTTCCATACTAAGGCATTCGGCACAAGTAAGTCATTTGGGATAAGGGAGGAGTGTCCAATGCAGTTATTTTGGTTTAAGCAGATATTTCATACATACGCCTTTTGCAGTTCTTTCTGAATTCTTAGAGAGAATGGGAGTGTCTGAGTGCTAAGGGGACTAGGGACGTGCAACAACAAGCATTGGCAAAGCTAACAGTTTTGGCGTTTGTGTAAGCATTGCCAGGCACTTCCATAATGGTACTGCCTGGTCATAAAATAGCATCTGAAAAATCGTTAAATTAACCTGGGCATCTAATTGTACTGCCTCGCAAATTCTATCTAATATGAATACACAAACACACACTGTTGGATTTTGTCAATGCTTGTTTTTAACAGGACTTCAGCTCAAGGAACCAATCTAAATCAAGTGTTGTGGGGGTTCTCAGGATCGTAGGCTTTAGGAGGTCAGTCAGTATTTCCCCTGACCCCCACAGCCAAGAGACAAGAGGGAATTCCACTTGGCTAGGTCAGGTGAAAAAGTGTAGAAATGCCACTCGGCTCTCATAATTGGCTGCAAGACTAAATAAATATATACTTGATTAGAATGCAAAAGGAATCCTCAAATGCGCCCCAGAGTTTTCCCCCTACCTATAGCCATCCACCTGTGTAGAGCATGTCCTGTGATCCAAGTACATACATAGAACCAGAAGTAGCACCCACAGACCAGGAAAACCGCCCGACTGAGTCCGTATAACGCAGAAGGAACTGTGCACAGTTCCACAAAAAGTGTGCAAGGGGCTAACCCGATGTTACAAGGGCATGGCTAAGGCATCAGAATCTGGAGATGGAAGATAATTCCTCGTGGAGGAGAATGCAGGCAGGTTTCTTAAGTGGTTCAGCAGGAGTTGATCCTTTTAGAGCAAGAAGACAAACCCAAAACACCAAGCTAGAAGAGTGATACAAAAGTAAGACTATTCTGCTCTAGTGCCTTGAAGCGCCTTCTATGTGCTACATAGAATTATCAGTGATAATTTCAGACCAGATAACTGGACAGACAAAAAGATGGTAAAATACTGCTTTCATCTCAATGAAAGAAAGCAGGGCGATATGGCAGCTGTCAAAGTAGATGACGTCATCCTACATGGCATTTCATGAAACCTATCACCTGGAGGGATTGGATTAAGTGATCATATCTACTTATAGAATTATATACAGGTTAATATCTCATTGGCTGCCCCTTGTCTCAGCGACTTCTACACACGTCACATACTGATTATAACAGAGAATATGGCAGCAGACTAATGACTGCAACATTGTATATGAAAGTGCGTGTCAGGTCTTTTTGATTGGTTGGCAACCTTATCCAACCCTGGACTTTCGGCTCGTTGGCAGTATGTGAATAGAATGAAACCTAGGTGGTCAAGCTGCGTCAACTTGTTCTTTTGTTTTCCCATTTAGTCCATTGCATTTCATTGACCTGATCCTTAGCCAAGGCCTATCGTTTGTAGTTGACCTCGTAGTCTGCTCACTGTTCTGGGACATACGAGGGAGTGTGAGCACACCACTATCTTAACTCAAGCTCTTATGAATAGTCTTTGTTTTGATTTCTTCATCACACGTTAGGAGACAACGATTTTGTCTATTTCAGCCTCTCAATTACTGGTATTTTATTTTATTAAACAGGATGTCATTACCCCTTCTGGCCTTTTGAGTCACTCCACCTCACATAGGCTTTTGCCTTCATATTTGTCCAACACTTGGAATTTGCAAATGTCCTTGTGTCTCCTAATTTTAGCAGAAATATATCTGACGCATATGGTCTGCTCATTTGACTCTTTGTGCCTTACACCCATCTCTCGAAAAATAGCCTCCTTGACTCCAGGCCAATGTACTCCCTTATTCTTCACGCGAAAACAGCTTCTTCATTAATTTTCAATTTGCTCGTGTTTTGAGGTAGCTGGGTTTATTCTTTAACACAGGCCGTCGTCCGTTGTCTCCCAATGCCCGTCATAAACGTTGTCTATGTACCTCTTTTCATCTAGCTTCTACATGCTTTTTCTACCTTGCGTTGCAGCATATTTACAGTTCTTGGTCAGCACATCACTTCATCTTTTTATTTGCACGATTATTTCACTTTTAGGTACATCTTCCTGCTTCAGCTACATCATCAGTCTTAAGTATTTTCATATTGTTTCAACACAGGTGTATGTATCTTCTTCCTGACATTCTTTTGTCTTCAGCCTTTTCCTTGGCGTTCATCCATAATTCCCATAGCTGCATTTTGGTAGTGAGCATCTTTCTCTGTAAAATCCTTCCACTGTCTCAATGTGAGGGTTTCTTCTGAATGGCTGTCTGAGTGCATAGCATCTTTCATACAATCGATGTGGTATAGACATGTTGCATAAACTTGTGCATGGGTTCCCAATTGTAGCTTTTCGTCTGCTACTCCAATAAGACTGTGGTGAGGGGGTGGGGCCTAGAGAAGAGGCATCCACCTGCTCCTCTACACAATCCTATTTTACGTAAATAATCAGTACAACACTTTTTCTAAACATTGAAATGGGTGATACAGAGGCTAATCCAGGCACGAAGGAGCAATCAGGATGTGGGCCAACACTACGTCCATATAATCCACACCAGAATGCTACTGGAAACGAAGCAAGTGCCTGGCGTCCGTGACAGATGCTCTTGTTCCCTGGTGCGTCACCTCGTTCGTCCCGGGCACACTCTTCAACGGTTTGCATGTCGTAGCGGTGGTGCAGAGATGTCAATGCTCCCAGAGAATAAAGGGAATGTAGCTTCTCCTCTGCAGGCGACCCTGCCTAGTTCATGCGATGCACTTACATCATTTAGAAGGGCTGCAGGGAGCTCTGTGACAAATATTTTATTGCGCGTTTCCCTTCGAAATAGGGCAGCCCCCACACTTGGTTAAGACATTTTTATTTTTACAGTAGTTCATTTACAGCAGCAATAAAGCAGTTAACTTTAAGTAGATTTAAAAATAATTGATTTTTCTGTTTGATGGAGCTAGCTAAACGAGATCCCAGGACGGTGTATTTGACCAGGTAGTGGGTGGGAATGGCCATAGTAATTTGCATAGCCTGGGCAATCAACGGTTGTGTAAATAACCAAATACCCAGAAGCTGTGTCCCTCCTCGCATGTCTCCCTCTAAGCTGAAATCCAAAACAATAGTTTCTGCATACAAGGTGGTGATTTCATGTCAGTCATTGACCAAAACAAAGGCCTTTTGATTTGAACTACATCATTGAGCCCTTGTATGTCTTTTGGGTACTGGAGGAGACCAAACACTTTCCTGGAGACCTGCAGTACTGGCCAGTTGAACTAAGCTGTATTTCTTTGCTGTGTCCTGATTGCGCTGTAGTGGAATAGTTCATGCTGGTGCTCTTCATGGGGAAGAGTAGAAATTGGTACGTTTTCTGTGCAATTTCCATCGTTATGCATAACGCGCCTGTATACAAGTGTTTATAGGCACGACAAGACAAGGGAGGGAAGACAGAGGGAGGACAAGAAAAACGATCTTACTAGGCCTTGTCATTCAGATCGTGCAAGTGCGACAGTGCAAGGTGCAGGGGAAAGGGAGAAGGGGGGGGGGGGGGAGTGCCAGTGAGAGAGAAGGGGGAAGTGCGAACAGTGCAGCAGTGCTCTGAGTGAGTGCAACCGTCTCTGGGTAGTGCAAGGAGGCAGGGGACTGTAGTTACACTCCCTAAGTGTGCGGTAGGCCCAGAGGCAGTGCAGGGGGAACTGATCGTGGAGGAGCATGGTACCCAGTGAGACTGAGGGTAGCCAAGCACCCAGTCGGCACAGCAGATGGACAGGTAGGTCAGCAGGGGAGGGATAGTGCTAGGCAAGATTGTATGCAGTACCCTGTGGGAGACTGCACGAGCCTTGTCCTCTTGGCAGTAGTTAACTCAACTTTTGGTATAAGTCTGTACTACACAAGTTGGTAGTGACTGAGCAGCCAGGCTTATCTCAAGAGGGGTCAATGTGAGCTGTAAGGTTGGAACATAGAGTTTCACAGTGACAAGTATCCAAATAACACTTACCCTCAAGGTTGATTGACTAAGCAATTATTTATTAATTTAACAGTCAGTTTTAAAATAAGCCTTCTTTAGAAGGGATCAAATATGTAACACTTAAATATACTTCAAAATACACACTCTCTGTTTCAATAAATCAGTAGATACCTTTTGTGATGGCACACAGATACTTCCTACACCCTGAGATGACTTCAATAACTAGGACACTGTGGACATTGATATATCACCGATACATTTAGAGCAATACAGAGTTTGGTGTAAAAAAGGAAAAGGTTAGGGTAGGAAACAATGGTGAACACGTTTCTCAAACAGTTAAGCACATTTGAACCCCCCCACTGCAATGTAGATTAACCCTTTCCCAGCTATACAAGCAAAGCATGTATGACTTTTTGGAGGGATAGTTAAAACACAAAGTCTGAGGTTAGAAGAGTCTTCAGGGAACCAGGCTGGCCAATGTCAATTGAGCAAACTCTAGCGGAGCTGATGCACTTCTTGAAGGTAAGTACAAAGCCTTGCACAATGTTCTAGGGAGTTTTGTAGAAGAAGACATCACTGTTGGGCCACAAGCTGGGAGGCTTGTGATGGGCAAAGCTGCAAGCAACTCTGCAACAGGCAGCAAATGCAGGTCCCAACTGAGAGCAAGCAAGCTACACAACAAAGAGGTAAGTAACTCTGGGTTCACAATACCTTAGGTCTGAAGAAATTGGTCGCAGCTGCGGTCTGTTTCTGTTGTAGTCTGGCAGATCCTGTTGTTCCTGGGCCTCAGTCGTTGGGACAAGAGGGAGGACGTCTGGGGACTCCTGCGCTACGATTTGAAGATCGGCCGCAGCAATGGGCAAAGTTCAGATCAGCAGCACTTCGCTGTTTCAGCTTCTCGCGAATAGCACCACCATGGTTCTTGGACACCTTTTGGGCTTTGCTTGCTTCTGGGAACCAGCACTCTGTTGAGGTGGCTCAGGCTTGGTCAATCCTGCTTCAAGGGAGTTTGGAGCATCTTCCTGGAGCTTGGGTCTGGTTTAAGAACAATGCACTCGATTCTGGTGTTCCTGTCCCCTGGCACTTTGCTCCTGCAGCAGCAATGGAAGTACAGCCAGCAGAGAGGATTTCAAGTCGAGTTCGTCTTGGGTTCGACTGGTCCCACCAACACAAGGGGAGAAGTTGTCCTTTGCAGGGCTTCTCTAGTCGAGGCAAATTCAGGGGAGTTCTGCACTGCAGCAGGGCTTCACCGGGCAAACCAAAGGTCCAGGAGTTGCAGCAAGCTTGTCTTCCAAGTGCTTCTTCGGATTCCTTCGTCCAGTGGTTGGCTCTGCCTTCCTTGCAAAAGACCACGCCTTTTATGCAAGTCGTTCCCATTCATACGCAGCCTAGCTGTCACTCGCACAGCATGGTGGTTGTCCTCCAAGGACAGCCATCCGGCCGGCCAATCACCTTTGGGTGAATTCCTGTAACCAAGGAGACTAAGCACAGGGAGTTTCGGGAACCTCCCTCGCTTCCTGCCCTGCCAGACATGCTGGAGCCAGAGGCGGGCTTCACCAGTGAACCCCGCCAAAGACAAAACGAACAAAGGGACCAAACCGGATTTGGCGCACAGAGTAAATCCCAAGAAGAACCTTTACAACACGAAATGGCGGAAAAAAGAAGACGGGGTCATTTTGACAAAATGGGCACCCATGGTTGCTATACTGCAGCTGCAATTGCAGCTCGCAGTAAAACACACAATGGTAGGAAAAAGTAAACCACTGCCTCCAGCCACTAATTGTAAAAGGGTAACATAAAAATGTTACATGAGAAACTAGACAAAGGGGATACTAAGTAACCCCTCCAGCACCCTATTGTAAGATAGTTTGTGCTGGGTCTATGAAGTATAACATGTAAGTAAAGTCAATTTCACTTTACTACTCTTGGAAACAGTAGTTATCCAGTAGAAGGTATTTAAACCTTAGCAGAAATACAAAGGATTTCTCTGTGACACTGCACTGAGGGTGCTGTATGTCACAATGTAAAAAGATGATGCCTGTGGAGTTTGTCAGACTCCAAAACCAAAAACAATTGAAATTCCCTTACCTGTAATTGTGTAATATTTTCTGCCCCTCCAACCGCTCACCTCCCAGGTTCCTTGAGTTTGCTACAAGAAAGTCGAATTTTAGCATATACTAATGTTTTTGTTATGTATTTTTAAATCACTTTTGGTTCATGAAATATACTGAGGTACTTTGTATAACTGATGATGATTATTGTATCCAAATTCTTAATGTATTGAGACCTTATGGGTCTGGTATTGTAAGGCTAACATTATCGCAACGTTTGGTGGTCCTCTGAGCATTGTTGACTAAATTGTAACGTATTTTCCTCCCTTTAGGTGCTATATGTAATATATGGTGTGCATTAGTATTGTGACTAGGCATTGTGGCATTTCGATTCCTGAATGACTGTAAATGTATTGCACTATTGTCTAGGGTTCCCCTTTTCTTCCCAACGATAAGCCTTGTATGTATTGTGTCTACCACCAGATATTGTCAACACGCATAATTTAAGTGTGGGCAGTGTCAGTCTTTGGCCTTTTTAATGTTTTTATACATACATTGTTTTACTATTTTGTTTAACCCAAAGAACCTATTTGACCGTTTTAGATGTTCTTTGTGAGATTTTATTATAAAGTGTATATTGTTCCAGAATACCAGGGTCTTGTATCTCTAGGAGTAACTATTGATTTTAATTCTACTTCACTAAATGCCTACCTTCTCCCTTGAGTTAAGCTTGCATGTTATGCCATAGCAAATTAGGGAGATTGTTCTTTAATTTGATTGGAATCCCTCTTTTGCTTTTAAGTTTGATTTTTTTTTTTCCATCCCTCACCATAGTGTTGTGGAAAAGAATCCATTGCTGTGTGTGTGTGTGTGTGTGTGTGTGTGTGTGTGTGTGTGTGTTGATCAGGAATTAGTGTCTAGGGTCATTTCTGATATGAAATATGGTCAGTATCTCATGAAGGTGCTTTGGTTGTGTGTGCTTGGTGGTAGGATGTCTGGAAGTCCTTTGCAATCCATATCTCAAAGTTTGTCCAAGCAGATGCCTGGTTTGAAGGTTTCAACCAGCACCAGTGAGCTGGCCACCAAATGTTTGGCTGGGGCATGTGTGTCTGATTGAAGTTTAGTATCACCTTTTACTCTGGTTTTGATGGGAAAAAGTGGGACTATCCTGAGGGCTGTGACTGGTGCTTTGCACCAGCATCTTCACCCCATGAAAACTATTTGTATTTATTAAATTTATAGAGCGCTTTACTCCAAAGCGCTTTACATTACAACAGGATACATGGAATAATTGGAAGCTTAAATGCAAAACATGAGACAAATCATCAAAACAATATAAAGAACAAATAGCCGAGGTCAGTAAAAGAGAAATGGGACAGAGGAAGAGAAGAGGGAGGAGAAGATGTTAACAGGTCGGGGAAAGGAGAAGGTGAGATTTCAAGGAGGAGTGGAAGGAAGGGTAAGAGGAAATGCAGCGGATTGAGAGAGGTAGAGAGTTCCAATGGAGGGGGGCGAGGAGCTGGAAGGATAAAAATTATGCCCCTCTTGCTCCCAGAAGGAACAGCCTTTGGTGCTCCCTCCCCTTGATTCGGTGTTGTCAGAGCCGTACTTCATTTTGCGCTTCCCTTAAACTTCTTGGTCTGTATGCTTGTCCCTGAAACACAAGCACTGTTTTTTCCAGCCTCTCAGCATGGCTATTGGCTGTTTTTCTCACCCATACT
This sequence comes from Ambystoma mexicanum, assembly GCF_040938575.1. Lineage (NCBI taxonomy): Eukaryota > Metazoa > Chordata > Amphibia > Caudata > Ambystomatidae > Ambystoma > Ambystoma mexicanum. The sequence continues at coordinate 304,943,773 of NC_090926.1, forward strand.
GTCAACCATGGCTCTGGTACTGCTCCTCTGTTAGGGGGACATCCACTGACTTGCCCTGCAGTCCATTAATGAGATCTATGACCCTGGCTTATGTTAGTCTTCACAACATTGCTATGGCATGTCCTGTCCTCTGGAGATCACCTTTGGGATCTTCCGACTTCATTCTGAACCACTCACTCCATCACAGTCGAGCTTTACTCTAAAGGGAATACCTGCTTTGCGATTTGAGGAGGGTAGGAGATTGGGTATAAACACCTTTTCACCCCTCTAGGGCAATACGGCCAAAAAGCGATCTTGTAAGGATAATAAGTTTAATCTTACAAAATGAGGATGGTAGCAAAGGACTCTTCTGCCTGAAGAGTCTTCTCTTGTCCCACTTCTATTCCTTCCTGCCAAAGTGGTGCCAGGCAGGGCTTTATATAGTCCTGTCTTGCCGTGGTGGCATCACTGGATATGGACCATGGCTTCATCCCAATCCGTCCTTCTATACTAGGATGCTCTAAATCCTTCTTTTCTTCATTGTCAGCGGTTTTGTCAGAGCATGCTGTTTTACATTTTGCTACCTTATGCAAAAACTGCTGCTCTGCAGACTTTTACAAACCTTGAAGCCTAGCCCCAGGGAAAACAAAACATTTTTATAAACCATTTTAATTCATTCTATCCATATTTCACTCCTCCTGCTAATGTTATCTGGGCCCTTTAGTTCCCCCCCACACTCAATACTGATAATTTGTCCCATTCTGCATTTTGTCGCACATAACATCTAATTCCTATTTTTAGCCTGCATGGACCCTTGATAGACGGTAGACAGCTGGTGAGTCCGTTCGTGTGCTGCCAGTGCTAGCCTTAGTGACGAACACTGCGGAAGCGCCTGTAGTAATTTTTTAGAATCTCGCAGGCCACATTCCTTCTGGGAAGGAGGGGGGAGTTTGACTCCTCTCCCGCATAAGTTTTTACAATGCCTAGGATCTGACATTACAAATATATCCAGCTAATTAGTTAGTTGCACCTTTATATTTAAACAATAACTGTATTCTTCAGTGCCTGCCCATGTCTGTGTATGTGATTATATTTGCATATGAGAGCCTTCCCAATGCCCCTCCTCCCCCTAGTCCATTATAGCGCCTAAAAGAGGTCTTGCCTAACTCTAAAGCGCTAGGGGGCGCAGGAGGTATATGGTTCCTTCCCAACATTGCTCTGCATCATCCAGGGATGGGTGGACTCCTTTGTGCCTGGATATTGTGCAGACTCCAGTGTTGTACAACTCATTATCTTGCAGCTTGCCACTTTAACCGCACTTCACAATTGTATTGAGCTTGTTAAACCCTTTGGAAGGACTTTGGTACCTCCTTTGGAACTCCTAACGTTGCAAAACTGGCTATTTACCTGATATTATTGATGGACAATTGCTCCAAGAATAAGGTCCAACTACATAGGATCAGTTTGCTTTGCCGTCTAACATTATAATTCTTGTGAGATATTGTAATATCTGTTTGTTCCCCAATGTAGCCCATTTGTCTATGATTTGTTAAACTATTTTACTATTTTGATCTAAGATGTGATAGTTGTACTAATGGACACCAATGTGTATGTGCATTTTTTTTTTGTTTTTTTAAACTTCTTTTTTTATTTCATTAACAAAGAAAAACCACTATAAATCAACAGTAACAAAGACAGAGACAATAAATCGTAACCCCCCGTCCCCCTGTGGCACAGCATCAACGGTCCTCCCTTCGCGTCCGCTCCCCCACCCGTTTTCTTAACTATAGATGTCTAACAATTTAAGTCTTTGAGGGCACCATTGTTTACTAAAGTCCCCTTTCAAGTATTCCAGTGTAACCCCCAGTCTGCGTAGAAGGACCCCAGTTTATTGTCCGAGGCATATGTGGCCCACTCCAAAGAGACAATGTCCCACATCTTCCTCAGCCAATCCTGCTCCGTAGGAATTGAGAGCCCCTTTCGCCTTTGCGCGATGAGGGACATAGCAGCCAACGTGAATATCACAGCCGCCTTGGTGCGGCCACGCTCCCCTGCTTCCTCCCCTTGCACACCTCCTCCCATCAAGATTGCCCCAGGGTCTCCTCCCCCCAAAGCCTGAGCTATAGCCTGCTTGAATTCGACCCAGAAGGGTTGCAAAATGGGACAATCCCACCAGATATGTGAAGCCGTGCCCCACTCCCTGCACCCCCTCCAACATTCCCCCGGGGTAGCAGGGTTCATTGCGTGAAGTCGGGCGGGAGTATAATGCCATCCCACCATGCACTTGTACCAAACCTCCCGAACCTGGATCGCCTTCGCAATTTTGGAGATCTGAGCCCACAGCCTTTCCCAGTCTTTCTGCTCCATCCGGACCCCGAGATGCCGCCCCCAGTCTGCCATGTAAGACCAGCTAAAATATGGGCTGCCTCTCTCCAACTGCTTGTATAAGTCTGAGATAAGCCCCCTAGAGCCCTCATGGGTTGTTAAGAACCTTTCAAAGTGGGTTAGATCCCTAGTCGCGGCCAACCTTATGCTCGGGGACATGACCCAATGCCTGATTTGGAAGTACCGAAGCCTCTCCCTTTCTCCCAAGTCGAACTCCTTTTTACATTCCTCAAATTTTTTCACCCTATCCCCAACGAACATGTCCCTCAGGGTTCTACATCCCCCCTCCTCCCAATCCAGGAACGCCCCCCTCTCCATTCCCGGAGTAAAGTCCCCATTATGGAAAATAGGGGTAAACGGCGATGGAAAAGTCGTAGTCCCCCACCTCTCTACAGCCCGATCCCAACTATCAACTACACTTTTCGTAATATCACTCAAATAGAGATGTGGAGATCGCAGCCGTCGTGGGAGACAAAGAACCTACCCCAAATGATGCCAAGCCAACGCTCTATCCATCTTCACCCAGTGCTTTAGGTAGTCCTTCGAGAACCATTCCTTGATTATCCTGAGCTGGGCCGCGTCATGATAGCGGCGAAAGTCTGGGAAGGCCAGGCCCCCCCTCTCCCTAGAGGCCGTTAGTAACTGCTTGGAAAGTCGTGATCTACTCCCCCCCGCCCCCTGACAAAGCCCCTCGTCAGCACGTACAGCCTCTTGAAGAAGCTCTCCGGGACCCTCAACAGGATGGCCTGGAAGAGGTAGAGCACCCAAGGGAGAATCACCATCCTAAGGACAGCCCCCCTGCCCAACCAGGAAATAAGCAGGGCACCCCACCTCCGTAGGTCTTTTTTAATAGCTACGAGAATAGGCTCATAATTTGCGCCATACTAGCCAGCTAGTGAAGGGGTGATCTTAACTCCCAGGTACCGCAACCCAGAGGGGCTCCACTTGAACGGGGATACCTCCCTCCCCTCCCTCGCCTCCCCCGCCCCTAGAGAGAGATTCATCAGTTCCGACTTCTGGAAGTTGACCCTCAAACCCGAGACTTCACCAAAGGCGGTTAGTAGCGCTATGCATGCTGGGAGGGACTCCTTCGGGTTAGTTAATGTGAGCAGCATGTCGTCGGCAAAGGCCGTGACTTTATGTTGCTCCCCTCCGAACGGGATCCCCCTGATTTCCACCGTTTGACGTATCGCCAACAGGAGAGGCTCTAGATAAAGTGCATAGAGTAAGGGGGAGAGGGGGCACCCCTGCTTCGTCCCCCTCTGAAGCCTAAAAGGCCGGGACATTAACCAGGATGCGTGACGTAGGGTTTCTATAATTGGCGGCAACCAGGTCAATGAAACCCTCCCCGAGCCCCATTTTCTCCATCACCAGGAATAGAAACGACCACTCCACCCGGTCGAACGCCTTCTCGGCGTCGAGCGCCAAGAGGATCGCCGGAGTGGCCGTTTTATGGGACTTCTCCACCAGGTGAGCCACCCTCCTGATGTTGTCAGCAGTTTGCCAACCCACTACAAATCCCGACTGATCTTGGTGGATTAGGGAGGGAAGTTGCTTCTCTAGTCGCCTTGCCAAAATCTTTGTGAAGATTTTTGCCTCTGTATTAATAAGGGCAATGGGACGATAAGAGGTATAGTCCTCCGGATCTTTCCCTGACTTATGGATAAGGGAGATCTTAGCCTCCTCCATCGACCGGGTAATTCCGCCTTCGCCACGGAACGAATTAAACAGCTGTTAGATGTGGAACCAAAAGGTGGAAAAACGCCTTGTAAAAGGAGGCGGGATAACCATCGGGACCAGGGGCCTTATTCCGGGGGAGAGAGGCAATAGTTGCCCTCACCTCATCTTCCGTGATAGGACGGCCCAGCTCCTCACCTACTTCCCTGGATACCTGCTGGAGGGGTAAGCTCCCCAAGAACTCTTTCTGCGGGAGAGAGGCCAGCCTTTGAGAGGAGTAAAGGGACTCGTAGAACTCCACTAATCTTTCCTTTATCTCTTCAACACGGGTCAGTCGTCTACCCCGTTGGTCCTTAAGGGCCGTAATTACTTTCCGTTCCCTCTGCCCCCTCAGGAGGCGGGCCAGGAGAGAGCCTGCCTTATTGGCCTTAGCGTAAAAGGTTTGTCTCACCCTAAGCATGGCTGCCTCCGCCTTCTTGTTTCTCAAGATCCCCAGTTGGCCCTCTGCTAATCTGTAGGCCCTAAAAACCTTCCTCGTGGACGTTTCCCGCAATTGGGCTCTAGCTGCCTCGGTCTCCAAGCCTCTCAACACTCTATCCCTCTCCGCCTTCAAGGCAATGAGGTCCCCTATCAAAGTAGCCTTGAAGGCATCCCACCTCGTACTCAGACTCGTGTCCGAGGCCGTGTTCCTCACGAAGAATGCCCGAATCTTACCGTCTAGTTCACTACGTATCACGGGATCCCTCAGAAGCTCCCCCGGAAATTTCCAACCCCACACCCCTGGCTTACGTCTCCCCAACCTCAGGTTCATTTGTACGACCTTGTGGTCAGCAATTCCTAGAGGACCCACCTCCACTGCCTCTACCTCTCCTATCAGACTGGCGAAAACCCAAATATAGTCAATACGGGATTGTGTCCTATGAACATCAGAAAGGAATTTGAAGCCCTCCTCACTCCCCCGCAATGATAGCCAGACATTGCGGAGGCCAGCCCCTGCCCATCTCTCCCTCAGTTGGGCAGAGACCACCCCCCGCCCCCCTTCCTCACGTCTGGAGCCGTCTCTAACTCTATCCCAAGCTAGATTGAAGTCCCCCATCAAAACCCCCTGGCGAAATTCTCGATGGTACTCAGGATGTCATGTAGAAACTGGTCTTGGCCTACATTCGGCGCGTATATAGACGCAATAGTATAGCATGAGCCCATTATAGTCCCTCTTACCACAATGTACCTTCCGTTGCTGTCTCTGAAAACCTCCTGAAGCTTAAAGTCAATGCTCCTTCCAAAGGCAAGGGCCACGCCCCCCCTCTTCGTGGGGCCAGATGCAAACCAGATCTGAGGAAAGCCCTTAAGACGCAGCCGACCCTGATCCCGCCTCCTCAGGTGGGTCTCCTGCAATGCAAGCACATCTGGCTTGTGGGACCTGAGAAATTGCTCCAGTTTCGTACGCTTAAGTGGGGAGTTAAGCCCCCTCACGTTATGTGTTTGCCACCTCAGGGGAGCAGTTGGGCTTGGTACTCCGGAAGGCTGGCTGGTAATGGCGCAACAAGAAGGCCCTCGGTTATTGTTCCCTCCATCCTATCTAATAAGGGCCCCAAATTCCTCCCCCTCCCTCCCACACTCGCCAGCCTCCCGATTGCCAGCCTCTCAGGGCAACTCTCCCACGCTGAGTGCTGTGACCACTCCCCATGTCTTCCCCCCCTCCCCACCACCTTCCCCTCCCCCAACTGGTCAACCCTCCCCTGCCCTTCCCCCCTGCCCTCCCAACCCCAACTTGGAGGGCGGTCCGAGTCCCCCCCCGCCCTTCCCCGGACCTTCTAGTCCTTGCGTGAGAAGTGCACCTCCGCCCCCTGCCCATTTTCCCCTAACAGCCGTTGTCCCACCACCTCCTGCTAATGCTCCAACCCAAGTCATAGCTCTGAGGAAGGGTCATCCCAAGCCCGGCACCCTCCCCTCATCCCCGCCTCGGGGAATCTCCTCTCTTCCCCCCCTGCGGGCGCTTCCGGGCGGCTTTCTTCCTTGTGTTCTCTACCCGCTCCGAGATCCAGGTGAATATTATTAAGCGCCTCCTGCAAGGTAGTGGCCCTTCTTTGAACACCCTCCCACTCGAACACCAGCCCGAATGGAAAAGTCCACCTGTACTTAACACCTTTCCTAGCGAGCTCACTGAGGATGGGTCGCATGGTCCTCCTTTTCACTAGGGTGCTGTTTGCCAAATCTTGAAACAGGGTAATTTCTTGACCCTTATATTGCACAGGTTCACGAAGCCTTGCAGCCCGCAGCACTGCCTCCTTTTGGGCATACCGCGCGAACGCAGCCAGAACATCTCAAGGTCTAGCGTCAGGGCCGCGGGGTAGGGGGCCCACTCTGTGCACCCTGTCTAGTTCGATTGCCTCAGGGTCCCCTTCGCCCAGCAGATCCATGAAGATTCTTTGAACTTCTCCCTTCAGGTCCCTGTCCACAACCGACTCTGGAAGGAGTTTCACTCTAACATTGACCCGTCTTTACCTATTTTCAAGATCCTCCAGTTGGGTTTCCAAGTTACGGGTCGCTAGGTCCAGGTCGATCAATAGCTTCCCCATTAGCCGTACCATCCTTTTCCACTTCCTGCAGACCCCTTTCCAGTAGGTCTGTTCTTTCCCCTAACTGGGCCACTTCCTGCTTCAGCTCCCCCAGGGCCGTACTTGAGTCTGACCTCAACATCTGGAACTGCTCCTGAAAGGTTTTGGCTAGGGTCTCTCCTAGGGCTTGCATCTCGCCCTTAGGGTCCAGCCTCGTTAGAGGTTCCCGGCTCCCGGTGTCATTGCGGGCCGTATGCCTGCTGTGGTGCCCGCTGTCGTCTCCATCATTGCCCCCGGCATCCATTGCTGACCACATAGAGGGGAGGGTGTCCAGGGGATCCCCCACTCGCTGGCCGGAGCGCGGCGCCCTGCTCCTGGATCTAGAGGGCATTAGATCCTTTGCGCTCCTTAAGGCCCGAAGGTTCGGGACAAGGGAGATCGGCCCGCTCCCCAGCACCTCTCAGCGTGCCCCCCAAGTTCTCCACAGCACGCTGTTTAGGGCCCCCCTCCACTTGCAAACCCCTGACTTGGGGCGACTGTTTCCGCGGCCACCAGTCAAAGGGGGGGACCCTCCCCCTTCACAACAGCTCCAGCCGGGGGGACCTGTGCTCCACCAGTATATTCCGTTCCCCTCGGGAACTCCACCAAGGCCAGAGAGGTATAGGGGCCCGGTAAGCAGCTCCCCCAAGGCCCCCACTCTCTCTTCCCGCTCCGGGTTGGTCCTCCACTACACCTCCAGCTCGGCTCTCCCTCCTCCGCCTCACTCCCGATGTCTGCCGCTCAATTCTGTCTGCTCCGGGCCGTCCGAAACCAACAAGGGGGGCCACCTCCGCAAGTCGCCCCCCCCCCCGACGACTTGCCCGCTCCTCACCTGCTCGGGCACCCGCGATCTCTTAGGGCAGGCAGCTCCTCCTCTCGCCCCTGCTCGCCGCCAGCCAGGGCCCCGACAGCCCGCTGCACGCCACTTAAGTCCCCGCTTATAGGGCGGCCGCCCAACGCGGAAAGGAGTCGTGCTGCCCCGCTCGTCTGGAGGCAGCTCTCACTCGCCGACACGGCCCTCCGTGTTGGACTGCTCCTCGGGGGACAGACGTCCATGGGATCCTGCCGTTCCTCCTGCGTCACCAGACCTCCTGTCCGCCGATGGATAGCTGCCGGCGCCTCCCGCCGCAGGTGGGCAGGCTCGCTCGCGATCACCGAGCACACCGCAGTCGCCGTATGCAGTACGGGTCTGCGGCACCCAAAGTCCTGTGCCGCCTGGCCCCTCAACGTCACACCCCTCCTCCTCAGCTGCCAAATGTCCCCGGGGGTGGTGGGTCCCAGATGACAGGCCTCAGGGCACGGGAGCTGCCGTCGGCACGTCTAATCGCTGCCGGCGGCCATCTTGAATCCGTATGTGCATTTTTATACTTCTCTGGTTGGACAATCTATTGCCTGTTAGCCATTGTGCAAGTGATCTGTACTTTTACAGCAGTCTTCTCCCACACTTAGCATCAGCCTTACTGCTCAATCTTGTTGCCAGTGATAGTTTGATTAAACTGGTGGAAGCCCTGTGTTTTCCCTAAGAATCAACCCTCAACCTCTTATAACCCTTCCTAATAGTCCATATGGTGTTTATCAGGATTACAAGACTGCACCAATATCAAATATTCCTCCTGCAAGTACAGATTACATCTATTCCCCTCCCCCTGTACACAAGAGCTCTTCATATGCTAATTAAACAAGATTATGGGAGCCCCTGTACTGAGAACGAGCATGTGTCATATACCCTGTTCTATGGAATATCTTCCACTCTGGAGAAGGGGGGGGGTCTACAACCACGTTTTAGCTCGCTGCACCCTTAAAAGAGAAGAAATATCCATTTGCATATCAGACTTGTCCCACCCACAAGGGAAGTCCAGCACCGAAGTGCTAGGCAATTCTCCTCTGAACAGGAGTGCCATCAGCAACCCCAGACACGTGTTTCGGCCTAGTTGGGCCTCTTCAATCAGGTGAAGCTGTGCCTCTCTAAGCATAGTGAGCAAGGGGGTTCACATCTGGATTACCCTAGATTACTTAGGGTGAAACCTACAACAGTTAACCAGAGGAAAAGTAAGGGTTCTCTTTTCTTACAGACCCAAGGCTAACCCAGGGGCAGGATACCTGACCGAGGTTGGACGACCAAAGGGGAGTGTAGTGGAGGGGAATGGAGATGGGAGACAAAGGGACTTGTTCACAATGTTATCCTACAGAGGACTGGCACACGGTTGCCTCCCTGACACTGATTTTGCCAGATGTCTTTGTGGATCATCTGGGGGCTCGATCATCCGCTGTTTATTCAGTGAGAGGTGCCCAGGAGTTGTGTGTTTGAGGATTCTTCTGTTTGAATGGAAATGCAAGTTGCAAACCCTGTTGGTGAAGAAATGCAGAATCTAACAAAGCAGGCCTAGGACACTAAACATGATGGATGTAGGCAAGTTCCACCGACGATCACCATTTGCAGGCGACAATGGGCGTCATCAGTCGCGGTCACAGCAGCTTCTCCAGGACAAATTTGGGGAGAAGACAACTTGTGACACAAACTGGCGACTACCAAAGTTCCAGGCTTCCATTCAAAATAACGACGGTTCTGGCGTGGTAGCACACGAGAGAGCTGGTCAGTCCACCGTGTAGTACAGGGACACTTCCAAAGGCCCTTCAGCACTGGATCCTTGAGAAGGCACTAGTTGGTCCCACTAGTCCAAGTTCAGAAGCAGCACTCAAGATGTTCGGAGATCAGGTAGAGGAGCAGGGCTTCACTGTGCCGGCCACTGGAAGGGATGCTGGGCCACTTCAAGAGTCTTCTTCAGTGGCCTGCTCTTCTTCGAAGGATTCTTGGCTCCAATGTAGATCTCAAGAATAGTGTCTGAGGTCCTCTTGTTACCCAAAATCCGAACTGGAAGTAAGTCCAAGCCCACCAACGGTAAATTGTCCCCAATCTGGGACAACTGCTGGTTTCCCATCCTCCCCAGAGTCAGACTTTTTGGCACCAAGGATGTGGACTGGGACTAGACAGTCTCAGCACCCTTCCTGGGCCACAGACACACACACAAAGGCTCACTAGCCTGTGAAAACAGAAGCTTTCCTGGTGAAGTGCATGAACTTATAAGGACTTTCCGGACCTGTGAGGGCAGGAAAAAGGCCAAACTAGAATATGGCCAAAGAACAAGCAAAATCTCTTGGCACAGCCATTTTAGGGCAATTTTAGTAGCAGCTATAGGCGGTAAACGCAAATGTGCACACCAAAAGCGTTAATGTAACTGCTGCCATCAGCTTAATCCTATGTGTAAAATGCTAGGGTGATACAAATGTATTCCCATGCACTGCATTGTAAGGTGCTGCGTGCAATGTAAAAAATACAAGCATTGGAAAGGGAAACAAAGTTTCTCAATACTGATAGTGTGAAAGACTGATCAGTTTCCCTATAACATGTGAGCGAAATGCAAGGGGAGTGAAACTGAAGGCTTTACTTCCAATCTAAAAGGCGGGACAGGATCAAAAACGGATCAACAAGAATGAGGTTCTCTAGGAAACTGTGGAGGGAAAGTTGTAAAAAGAAAATCTTTCCTAACACTCAGTTAAAGCTTATAATTGTTCTATCCCAAGCCCCGTTTGTTGCGTATATGGAGTGGACATCTTTAAAGTTTTGACTCAAATGCAACAAGTGCTTCTCGTGTCTACCTAGAGACCACAAGGGGTTAACTTGCACCTTTTGTTAACATTCAAGACCACTCTAATTCAGTGTAGGGCAGCCTATGCTTCACACATCCAGAGGCAGGGGATGATGTATTCAAGATCGGATCAGCAGGGGAAGGGGCACAATCAGCACTGAGTCGCCCCAAATCCTACACTGGGAGCTATCTATCCTCCATTATAGCCGGCCCCCGTCGCTGCACAGCATGCCATACATTGTACACAGGAGCCACACAATGGCAGGCTTAAGGCTGGGGGGGAAACCGCTCCTTCAGGGGAAAGGTACACAAAGGATACAGCGGTATAGTCAGTCTCAAAACAGCCTACCCTCCTACCTTGTCTAAAGGATCACATAGGGCTGTATCCAAAATAGGTTCTGCCACCACCAGAATATCCAAGTGAGGGGGGTAATTAGACCTCAAACACTCGACTTCCAGCAAGCGGTCACAAGTCACCAAGGCCACAAAAACACAGCACACAAATGGCAAAAGACACTCGGCAACCGTCGTAAAACAGCGTTTGTAAACATAAGAAAAACACAAAAAAAGCATGCCGTTGAATCTCCAGAAGCTGAAAAACAAAACACTGAAGCTGAAGCATGTGTTATGTTGTACTGTTATTCTTCAAAAAGCTTAGTTGCAAAGCATTCCCTTGCTGTGGGTTACTGCAGCATAACATGTATATAGTTCAATACATGCTGTATTCCAGGACAGAACCTGGTGAGAGAATGTTGAGAGAGGTTGGCAGATGAAGAGGGAAGGAGAACGAAAGGGTGCAGGATGAGACTGAAACTGGGTGCTGGTGTACCAATTATTTTGTTGCTTAAAACACACAAAGCCTTCCTTGCAATCTACTAGTTCTGCATGCATCTCCCCTTCTATCGGCATGACATCCAGTGGTCGAAGTGGGTAGGAGTGGTTGGGAGCAGTGCTCATCTACTTTTAAAAATTGTTTTACTGTTCCTATACTTTTATTTGAAAAAGAAACCGTTCCCGAATGGTTTTGTATTAAAATAGATTTGTAGGAAGAAGTTGAAACTTGCACTTCAGTTCACTGCACTGAAAGTTCCTTTGAACAGCAGGCGCGTGTGTTTGAGGGTTTATATTGTGCATGCGAGGGGACATGGCGACGGGGTTTGTGGGGGGCAGGGGTAGGCCAGTAGGAACATAGTTCCACTTTTTGTACACTTCGACCACTGATGACATTGAAACAATGACGGACACTGAAAGACTGGCATGAGCTGTGAACCACGAGAACTGAGCATGTCGAACACACAAGCAAGGCCACATCCCAGGTAGAACCAAATCAGACACTTCACAAAGGGTTGCTGTGTGTTTCATACTCCAATGTTCAGTATTGTTCAAGCTTCTATGAAACCTACAGAGAGATCCTGCAAAGTTCCATGCATACCAAGAAAAAGATTAATTATTGGGAAGAGCAAGAGGAAGAGGGGTAAAGAGTGTGATATTCTTTTGACACTGTGAGGGGTCAGTAATGCAAGGCGGAAAACTGTTTGATTGTTCCAAATATGCCATTTTATTAAAGTAAAAATTATATTAAATGCCTTGCTATCCCTACTCTGCTGAGGATTTCCCTGTCTAACAAAACTAAAGGCAAACACTCTAATACGGGATTTCTGGACCTCACTCTTAAACATCAAATACAAAGAAAATGTATGGCAATTCAAATAACAACAATAACATTCACAGTTTCTTGATAACCTCAATAACCTGGGCGAGTTCCCTTGCCCAGGATTCAATGTGAATTCAGCTCCAATGTTCAATAAAAGGAAACCAGGAAATCCACGTTGGTAAGATATTCTCAGATCAGTTGTAAAGGTAAAGTTTTGTTAACTAAAGTTCCAACAACTGCAGGTTTGTTCTTCTTGGTGAAAAAAGGACTTTTGACTTCCTCAAAACAGCACCAATGGTATTCCCAGCCACAATGCTTTGCCACTCCTTCCAGTTATCCAAAGGGACTTGCCACAGTTCAAAATAAATGCAACTTCAACAATTGTTAGTGAAACACCATTCTTGGTTAACAGTTATTATGTCACTATTATGTCACAATTCACAAGTTAGGATTCACAGTAGGTTTGTCAGCATGACTTCACAGTACTGCTGTTTGTACTTCAACAACTTCACTTCTACTAAAGTGTACCATGAGGAAGTTCTACTTTGTCTCGCAGTAGTCTACTTCACTTGTATTGCTGAAGTTTTGCATCCATTGACACCAAGATATACCACCACAGCTTCAGTACTTTATGAATTATAGCCGGTTTTAGTTCTGACAAGATTTACGTTAAGGCACTTCTACACCTTCAAACAGGCAAGGCACTCTTCCTCTGAATATCTCTCTTCAAAAGGGGCTGCCACAACAGCAACCCAGGTTTGCCTTTATGAACCACTTCTCCCTGAGGCTTAAAGTCTTTGGCAATATAGATTGTGTCTGCTTTACATGATATTTATGGGCAGCAAGTTTCCCTTACCCAATTTTGCATTAATCTCTCTGCTAACTGTTAGCCAAATAATGACCCAGAAGCCTTGGTGCCACTCTCTTGGCTTCAGGTAATGCTTGCACACTTGTATTTTAGGTAGGGTTACAGTTCTATTGGGCTCACAGTCTTGGTCAGATTGTTTTCTGGCTTTTAGAAAGGCTGCTTTCAGTCTTAGTGGGGAACACCCTTGGCTTGGGCAATGCTTGCTCCAATTGTCGATACAACGTTTAAACACTTAACTTCTTTTATGAGTATTTAACGTTTGCTTGACTAAAGATGTAAAGGTCACGCTTTCCTTGACACTTGAAATTAGGGACACATGACCACTTCATACAGTTTACAATGTTTAGGTTAACAATGGCTTTCTGCAGTGTTTGCTCTTTACGTGAGTCAAAGAGAAATTGCCAATCACACGCGAGTGCTACTTTCCCATTGTTAGAAGTTCAACAAACAACTTCAGCTTGCTTCTGCTTATACATGATTGAAGACAAAACTGGATACTGTTGCCGACAATGCTTGCGCAAGGAATCAGAACACCAGGTTTTACTCATTGGCTTCTCTTATCCTTGTTCTGCGGGTTGCACAACTTCTACTGCTTCTGACTTTGAGGGACCCACACCCTTGCTCGCTGAAGGTGTCTCAGGTCTGGCCACTTGATTAAGGAGCCTCTCTCGGTTCCGAGACCCACTGCTCTACAGCAGCTCCTCACCTCGGTCTCCGACACGCTTCTTGCTGCGCATTCTCTGCATTTATGCTCACATGGGGGAAGGTAGTCTTCCTGCACGCCTCCCGCTACGCTGCCCCTACAACTGAGTTTGGGGGAACAGGACCCTCTCGGAATAAGCAGGTGAAATCTTCTGCATCAGCGTTCCGGCATCCCTTTGGTTCTCCCACTTCTGCCTGGATTGCCAACACTTTGTCTCCTTCTTTGTACCTCTGCTACTAGAGCGCACACTCCAGCCACAGGCCCAGCTCCTTTCCATCTCCTTCCTATTTCCTTAAACTGAGGGGGCCTCAGGTTCCTTTAGGTGCGGGCTGTTAGGCTTAATTGCCCGACTACTGCAACATTATGCCTCTTAAGCCCTCTTCCTTGTCCCAGTACTCATGGGATTATGGGACTTGTAGTCCCCAACAACAAGGCTAGTTCTTTTAAGTAGCTGCTTGATTTTAAGGGTAGATTTACTTCCCTTAAAGTCAGTTAGAGATGACCCATTAGAATTCGCTGTTACAGAGGAAGACAATTTACTTAAGGCAATATGTCTAGATTTTTTACGTTATACCTTTGGGGAAAAAGGAGGGTGATTATCCTGAAATACTCTGAAGGGTCTTTCTGTTGGTACGGCTGGCTCAGGTTTCATGGTACTTGTGCCCAGCATCACAGATCTTATATGTGGTTCAGAGACATAATGACAATAAGCCATTACCTGTTTTGGAAACCTTGGAAGGTTCACTCTTTCAAAGAACAAATACTATGTCTCATCCTACAGGGCCTTGTCTCCTCCCAGGTGATCTTCCTGCATGAAGCGTCGGCCTAGAGGAAAATTTAGGCACGGTTTCAGTGAGGGATCTGTAGGATTCTTCACAACATGCAAGAAGATCTACATTATTGGAAGGAACAGGCTATGCACACCATAGTTAGTGCATACCTGCTAATCAAAGAGCATGAAAAAGGGGAAAAGGGAAGACAAGATTTCTTATCAGTGGTTCCATCCCACCACCCAGGACCCCTATGTTCCAGCAGGTTACGGGGAAATTGTTGATGACTATCCCCATCCAGCAGGGAAGTACCCTGAACATTGGGATGTAGACAATGATGTTCCACAGGAAAGGATGCAGATCACCCTCCTTTCCGACGTGCTCCCTGAGAACCAAATTTTTCTATGCGGCTTGGCTAAAGTGAGAGTGGCATCAAATTCTAGTTAAGCCCAGAAGTAAAGAATTTCATAGAGGCTAGTTTAGAGGATCCAAACCAAGCGTCCAGTGTGTCCCACTCATGGAATAAGTATAGACACGTTTAAGTCTCCATGATTAGCCCTACAACAGCAAATGTTGCCAACACGTGCATTGTGAAGAAATACAACTGTGTACATATGTGTTTCTATGGGGATTTAGCGATTGTGAGGAACTAGGAATGAGACGGTTGCCTGAAATCGGCGAACATCAATGTGGTCGTAGAAGGAATGTTCCTCTACCCTAGAATGCCTGCATTCTGGGACATTTGCACCGCAGCGAACTGCACCATGCCAGAGTGAGGCGGTGGGGAGGGTGCACAGTAGGTCCCAGTATGCAGCAGCACACCAACTCTCGCCTTCCCCCAGCGTCTGCTCCTGGGTATGTCAGCCAGCCACACACACCCATTCTCAGTACAGTTTACTTCAGAGTGCAAAGTACATCAAGTGTTAATTGAATCGGAACAGCGACTTAAAGAATTATTGATTTTCAACGATTGAGTTTTGTCATGTCTGTCCACGGAACCCGTTCGGGTAACTGGTACTGTTTACTAGTACTATATAATGGCAGAGAGCTGCGAGGAGGTGCAGTCTGGCAGTCAACTCTGAACTTTTTTCCTGTCTCATTGCAGAAGTCTGTCTACAGTGTCCATTGCTACACAGGGTTTAAAAACCCATTTTTGGCCGCGGAGAGCTGCGAGGAGGTGCAGTCTGGCTGCTGGCGCACTGTGCACTATCCTACCGACCTTAACTCATCACAACTGATTCACCGTCTAGGTGTTTTTTTTTTTTTTTTTTAAAGTGCCGGTGATTTCGGCATAATGGAGGCCGCTACGGGGGCCAGTAAGCCTCAGCCAAACGACTATGAAGACATGGGCCGCGTGCTAAGGAGCGGCATACAAACTATAAAAGTACCACTGTTGAGTGAAGCACGAAAGAAACCAACAAATAAAGCAACAGAGACCCCGAACCCGGGAAAGGGCACACTTGCTCCTCCAATACCCCCCTTAGATCCCCCCCACCAGCACGACTCACCTTGGAGAGAGGAAATGGACCCGGAGCCTGAGTCCGTCGGCTGTGTGCGACCGCAGAGCCTGGGAGGGTGTGTATCCCTAGATGGGTATGCCCCACCTCGGTCTCCGCGGAGTGGGGCCGGCGACGAGGGAGGGGGGATCTCCCGGAGAGATCGAGGCCGGCTCTGCTGCCTTCGGCTCCTGAGGGGCCGGGCTCGGTCGGAAGGGCCGGTGGCGACCGAACGAGCGATCTCTGTAGGGAGATGGAGGAGGCGAGAGGAAGAGGGGCGGACCCTGCACGAGTGGTTTCTGGGCTGAGCGCGGAGCTCTTGGGGAACGGAGCCCGCGGGCCTGACACCGTGCAGGCTGAGGAGCCGTCCCACGATAGCACAACGAAAGCGAACAAGGACACGGACCCAGTCACAGATCCTGCGCGAGCGGTTTCGGGGCTGAGCGCGGAGCTCTTGGGGAACGGAGCCCGCGGGCCCGCCGCCGTGCAGGCAGAGGAGACGCCCCCTGGTGGTCCAACGAAAAAGTACAAAGTCATGGAGAAAACCAATGAAAAAGACTACATACAAAGTTCTATAAAGGGCTCAATAGAGCTCCCGGACAAAAATTTGACAAAAATAAACAAGAGGCTTGCTCTAAACGACACACAAAAATGCGAAAGTGATTCTCATCCAGTGACAGTGCGATCTGACTTACCCAGCCCGGAATGGAACCAAACGGAGTTTAAAGACACTAGTTGTCAGAACATTACCCTATCATACTCGGATGACCTAGAAATGGGAAAAATAGAGGAATTAAACATTCTGAGAGAACACTTGGGCTAAAATACACACATGCTCACAAACAGAAAACCAAGAAGAGGAGCCTCACCAAACAGAATTAAAACACCTATTTGAGGACCAAAAAAATGAAGGAGGAGGACAAACAATGCCTGGATATAAAGTAAATGAATCTATACTGGATCAACAACCAAAAAGACAAGGAATTAAATAAAACAACCCAACTGATTCATCGACCCCCCCCCCCCCAATAACAGAGCACCACCAAAACTACAAACGAAAAAAACGGGTAAATCAACACTCCCATCTAACAACCCGATTGGAAGATTTTTGGAAAAACTAGGGAAGACTCCCACAGTGAATCGTTTTGAACTTTCCGACTTAGAAATGCTGACAGGAATCCCACCATCCCCTCAAAGAAACCTAAAAATGTCACCAAAGCCAGAAAAGACTTTTGAGGGGGGGGTCCTACAACAGCAAATACGCTGGCACCCAAGCCAACCTTCCTCACGCCAAAAGTCAGAAATAACCAAAACCGGTACAGACAACGAAATTACTGCAAACAGATTTCAGTGCTATGAGGATGGTAAGAATAATTCAATATTGAAAACAGTAATATCAGGAGAGAACAAAGGAAAACAACAAGAAAGTAAACTAAACTCTGACCAGATGAGGGGAAAAAACAAAAACAAAAACGACAAAGGCAATAGACAACGCAAATCAAAAACCATTGCTTATACAACCAGATATATTAGGGAAAAATAATAGCGAGACTTCAACGAAAGTAAAGCCGAGAAGGAGGGAAAAAAAAGAGACAGCCTGGCACAACCTAAAGCAAACTACCAGTGGAACCAAGAAGAAATAAAACTGGCAGAGGCGATATTGAACTATAAAAAAATGCTAAAACACAGAGAGAACACCCCGGGTTGGAAACAGTCGCCGCAACAAAAAAAGCCAGATGTCTCGACGGATGCCTTACGACTATTGTTCTCCACGCCACACAAAGCAAAAATAGAAAGTGAATCCCCCCCAAAAAAAGAAAAAAACGCACCTGTTAAAAACGTGGACATACTACCAGTCATGTCAGCTGTGACCATCGCACTGGCACCTTTCGGGAAATTATATGAAACAATAAACGAAACATTAAAAGACCATACTTCACTATTAGCAGCTTGCAACATGAAACTAACCCACTTGGAAGGGAATATAACAGCTTTAGAGGCATGGAAGGCATCCGCAAAGGAACAAGGTACTATGATGGATAAAATGGAGGTGTTCCAGTTTTAAAAAAAAAATCAGTATCCAATAGTTCTCAAACCGAACAGATTGAGTACAAGGAAACCAGACACGAAGATGAACAAATAGCAACCACAGCAAAAATTAACTGGAGACCGTCATCAATTAAAGATAAAATAGATAAGAACCTAGGTGAAACTAAAAAAGGCTTAAAAGAGGATCAAAAAGAAAACCAGTCGACGAGAGTCCAACCCGAGAATAATCACCAACTTCAGAGAAAAAAGATCGCAAAAAATAGCTCAACTCAGAAAGAACAATTGAGCACAAAGGGATCCACTGCACAGGATAAACAACGTATGGAAAAAAATGCAAACTTGTTCATGTCTAAGTGGATATCTGGGATGGACCAAAAAAAAAAGTCGTAGAAAGTGAATTACAAGAGACAAAGATGAAAGCAACACATAAACTTGTGGAGGAGAGCTCGCTTGACTTATCGGCCCAAAGTACATATTCGATTGAAAACTCGTCGGAAATACCTTGACCGAGTGGAAAGAAAAGAAAGGTGTCCTTTGCAGAGGATAACTCCTCAAGAACAGAGCGCGGGGACAAATACAAGCAGAAACAAACAAAGGCGCCAGAAAAAGAGAAAAATAAAATAGATGATTTAAACTACAGAAGAAGTCGGATAACTCCAGAAAGGAAAACGTTGTTTCGATTGGCTAACATAAAGATAAATAAAACCAAACATGAAAGCCCCAAAGACCGCCCCGCACAGAGTTCAAAGGAAAAACATGAGGGCGAAAGGCTTGATAACACACCGAATAGTGGAACCCGTCACAAACAATATCATCAACATAACCAAAGAGCACGACAAAACAAACCATAAACATCTCCATATAGAAAAAAGTCAGACATAGCAGATAAGCAAAATAATAACCAAAGAAGAGAAAAAAGTAGTCCAAGTGACAGACACTCAGAAAGAAGAACCAGATCAAACAGAACACACTCGGACTATTCCATACAGCCAAACCCCACTCGGACATCAGCAAAAAAGAGCAACCATGAGACTTCTACAACAAGTTCATAAAGAAGACCAAATTAGAAGTAGGGACTTAAACATGGTAGAGTTCGCACACAAAGCTCGGACGGATAGTATCTTCCTGCATATTACATCTCAAACAGTGAAAAAACTCCTGTTATCAGTGGCAGGAGACCTAGCCAAAAGAGGATGTACCTTAAGAGAAACTACAGCAGAGGAAAGAGGGTACAGAAGAGATGATTCACACAAAACAAGAGAAAAACGTAATTATGAAACAAACGAAAAAGAAATAAGGAAAACCACACAGATAACACCAGTAACTGAAAGACTAACTAGAACAAAGAGGAAATTCAATTCAATATCGGAGATAGATGACCGAAAAGAAGAAGATAAACTTAGAAAATCACGAGAATTATTGGATCAAAGTGATTCAAAGATGAAAAGTGACAAGGAAAGAGTAAAGACCAGAGAAAAGCTCTTCTCCCAAGACAGCTGGACATACAACGACAGGAAATCACAAAGAACATCTCCGAGAAAGCCTAAAGGTCCTTTTCTTTCCCAGATCACCAGAGAAAAAGAAAAACGTACCATTCGTGAAAACACCTCGACGCAGAATCAGACGAAAGAGGCAGAAAAGAACCCTAACAAATGGGCATGGATTCCTTCGGCGTTGACAAGATATGTTAGGAAATAGCAACCAAATCGTCCCTCTGACAACCTAGAAGGAGAGACGTTAAAGGAGCAACACACAGCCCAAGAACCAG
The DNA here is from genome assembly GCF_040938575.1 of Ambystoma mexicanum. Lineage (NCBI taxonomy): Eukaryota > Metazoa > Chordata > Amphibia > Caudata > Ambystomatidae > Ambystoma > Ambystoma mexicanum. The sequence continues at coordinate 304,963,366 of NC_090926.1, forward strand.
AGCAAAACATCATCCTTGGCTCTTGGAACACAAGAGGCCACATTCACCTGACGGAACCAGGAGAGGTGAATCTTGGCCTATTCGACCTAATAAGTTTGCAAGAGACTTGGTTGCTATTTCCGCCGAGCCTGGACGGCTTTGAAGTAGTACTCGCACCGGCCCAAAAAGGAGATGGAGGACGTCCTACTTCAGGCCTGCTGACAGCCGTAAGAACTGGCGGAGCTCTCAGTATAGTCCACAACCTGATATCATCTCTGGCAATTCAGGCAACATTGCTAGAATGGAAGAAAGAGGACTCTAGGCAAAATAAATCCAGGCAGGATCTTATCCTATTATTAAACATCTACTGGAATCCACTGATAACAAAGACCAAGGGATTCCTAAATAACGTGGAAAAAATTCTAACAGACGCAACAGAAATGTATGACATGGATCACATCTTGATATGCGGTGACTTAAATGCCACCTGTCCTACACTCAAGATGGAAGCGACTCCTCATAACATGGGTAGTGCACAATCAATAGCGAGAGGTACAGCATGGGCAAAACTGATGGAATCCCGGGATCTGTACAACTTAAATTCCCTCGAATCAGCCAAATCCAGAATTCCAACATGGGAAAGTGCTGGCAGAAGAAGCACAATTGATTACATCTTTGCCTCAAAAGAGCTATATCTCCTAACCAAAAGTTTCAAGGTAGTGAAGACCACGGCCAGTGATCACAATTTACTAACTGCAAAGTGGCCAGCAAAAAAAAAGACGCCAGTGATAATGCCGAAAAATCTGGAAATAAACCAACAAGGAAACCGATTGAAAATTACGACAGAAGGCATAGTCTGTATCACGGCAGTTTACAACGGACAAAAAAACCGAAACACTTCGAAAGAAAAACTGGATTACCGTCCTCTTTTGATCCCTTTCCTACATCCACGACGCAATAGAACTTATGACAAAACTCATTTACATACTCATAACGAAGAACTGAGGATAAAGAAATTAAACCTAAGAAAGGCTATTCGGCTTGCACGAACAAAGCCAACACAAATAAATACAGATTCGGCAACCAAAAACAAAAGACTGTACAAATCGTGGATACAATCGATACGATGGAAACTATATCAAGTGGATGCAGAGAACATGCTAAGAGCAGTGTGCAAAAAAACTCACAGTTCTGGACCATCATAAAGCACAAAATCGCACCCACGGACATAAGAACCATAAACCGTGTCCCAGAAGAAAAATGGAGGGAGCACTACAATGACTTATACAAAGATCCTAACCCAGGGGAAACAACATCAACCACTCAAGACCACTCCAAATGGATAGTATGCTCAGAGGAGAATATTCTGATAAAGATCAAGAATCTGAACAACTCCCGTGCCCCAGGTCCAGATGGCATCTCCAACGCCCACTTGAAACAGGATGCAGAAATTTGGGCTCCACTAATATCAGAAATCTTCAGAAGATCGAGGATTTCGAGATCCATCCCTGATACGTGGAAGACAGCAAACATCGTCCCAATTTATAAGAAGGGCCCGAGGGACGACCCGAGAAATTTATAGGCCGATCGCACTATTAGATGTTCTCGGCAAACTTTTCGGATCACTGCTGTTGGACGAACTCCAGATATGGCAGAAAGAGGCAAAAACAACGGACCCCTTCCAATCAGGGTTCGAAAAGAATTTGGGAACGTCAGTCAACATTATGCTGATTAGCATCCTAAAATCAAGTGTTTGAGGGGCAACCATCAATATTCATTGCCTCAATTGATCTGGTCCAAGCTTTTGACTGCGTAAATAGGGAAAAAAAGTGGAGAAAACTGGAGAAACAAAAATGTCCACCATCCATTCTTGATCCAGTGAAAGCCCTATATAGCGAAACGTCCATCAAAATCCGGCTCAACGAAGTAGGCTTGATGTCTGAAAGCATAAAAACGGCCAGAGGTGTGAAACAAGGCTGCCCTCTGGCGCCGGTGCTGTATAAGGCCTATATGGCCGACATAGCAGATTCCGAAAACGACACTCGATCATTTCCTCCGCAAATAGGCGATTCAAAAGTGACAAGATTGCTGTATGCAGATGACATTCTACTAATAGATCAAACGGCAATTGGACTCCAGAGACAAATAGACAGTCTCACAGCCTATCTGAAGAAAAATGACCTGGAGCTTAATACTTCAAAAACGAAAATTTTGGTCTTAGAAAAACCAACGAGACCGAACATAAGATCGCAATGGTTCGCAAATTCGAAGAAACTAGAAATAGTCAAAAGCTGTACTTACCTAGGGGAGAAACTCTCGTCCAGTAAAATTGATAAAACGATGCAAGTACATCTGTTTTCCAAAACAAAAACTTTAGCAGCACAGGCAGTGTCTTTGGATAGGAAATTCGGGAAATTCTCAATTCTTCCACTCATAAACTTTTATAGAGCAAAGGTCTGTCCAACTTTGACCTACGGAGCCGAAGCCATGCCACATCTGCCGAAGACACTGTGGGCTAAACTTGAAGCTATATTTTGGCGCAGAGTACTACGACTTCCAAACTCCACTCCCATTGCAATCATTCGACGCGAACTGAGTCTACAATCATTGGAACCTGTGGTCACGAGAAACAGCCTATTATTCCTGGGCAAAATCATAAGGAACCCACGACCAAAAATCCTGGACATCATACTTCAAGAGTTGAAGAGTGAAAAAAAACCAACGATAACAAGCTGGTACAGTAGACTACTGGAACAAGCGGACAAAATCGGATGTTCAGAATGGGACATAGAACGGATCCCGGGAAAAATAAAGAAAAAACTTAAAATACAAGATTGGATTGAGACTCTAGACAAAGCAGAAGATCTCAGTCTCCACACAGCATACAACGAACACGCAAAAAATAGTCAGAAACTATCTAAAAAAGTTTCCAGATAAACGACTGAGAACAACCGTTTTAAGAGCAAGGTTAAACTTATTGAAAACCAATGAGATTCTCTTTCGTAGAAAACAGTCAACTACCAAAAACTGTCGCTATTGTAAGAAGATGGAAACTGAAACACTGCGCCATCTCCTCCTTCATTGCTCAGGAATGGAAAACCTGCGAACCATCTATCTCCATCCACACAGAGCTCGGCACCTAACCACAAATGAAGAAACTTGGTGGAATATGCTAATGTGTGGCAATTCCACATCTTTTCACAGTGGCTACAGCGAATCTTTTGGAAAAACTGAAGCTGGAGGAAATTAATCTATAAAAGAAAATTGCATTGGTAGTCCAAGCAAACAGAAAACTGCACGATATCCACAATGGGAAACCGTGAAAAACGCAAGAAAATATGGACAGAATTTGTAAAAATTGTTAATACAATTAAACACAAAAAAAAAGAAAATAATAATGACAGATGTATGTTTGTCTGAAGCCGTCCTGCCTGCTTTGCCTGTTATCACTGCTAGAAGGAGCAGTTGCCTTAAACATACAACAATAAGACTTCAAGTTCATCTTCCAGGCAAACGAATTTGTGTTTTTCTCAAAAATAACATAAAATTAGCTGCAGAAAAGGCCCAAGACATGGTAACGGCATACTTCAAGTTGCATACAATAAGAAAATGTATACATTTAAAAAACAAATTCATTTGATTAAGCACTATTTCTCTAACAAAAGAAATTACTTTTTTCAATGTATGTAATTATGTATTATGCAATTATTAATTGTGATATTTGTTGGTGTCTATTATATCAATATTCTTCATGTACGCTTTAAACCTTGACTTCAATTTACTTTATTTTAATGATCTAATGTCTACTTCGAAACATTCTGCATGTGAATTGTATTACTCTGACATCCCTCAACATTATATATTTGAGTCCAAAACCCATAAGTAGAATCCAAAACAATGAGTAGAAGATAAAACAATTGGCTGTATGTACTGTGTTGAACTTTCAGTGGATTCTGTGATATTGTTTGTAGTTACTACTCCTCCACTTAAAAGGAGCAAGATCCTTTACAAGCATTTTCTTTTTTCTATTAACATAAATTACATTAAAATACACCACATAATATATTGACACTCTGAAAATGAGCCTCATTACAATGTTTCCGGTCTGGAAACAACGATGCCGGTTAACTCACCAACACCCTTGTTTCCGGACTGGCAAACTACAATTCAAGCCTGCCGAAGCCGCTGTGCCAGATCGTTCTGACCATGCTGAGCGCAGCGGCCACGGTAGGCACACTTGTCACGGGAGCACCGGCACCGCTGCTCCCGTGTCCCCACTCCCATAGAGTCCGATAGGACTCCTTGGGAATGGGGATTACCAAATGTACTGCCGCCGGACTTGTAAAAGCTCGGTGGCACCGGGAAGTCAGGTGCCAGTAAAGTATAACGGGTCCTTCAGCAACCCGCCGGTACTACCGGCAGGGTTACCGCCGGACCCATAATGAGGCCCAATGTCTTCCTTTACGCACATTAGCCAATGTACATGGGCTTTTCGGCTAGTATTTAAATATGGCATAATGTCGCCTTTATAATGTCACAGAACTTCGAGGTAACGTCATTGTCTCTTTTAATACTTGGTCTGTTAGTCTATAGCAAAAAATATTCCAGTTGCTATGTTCAATGCATGTAGAATTTTATGTGAATATATAACTTTTACAAATAACATAAATCGTTTTATATCAAAAATCAATTTAAAAGGCAACTGTGTGGTTTAAAATTAATGGGTTCCTCCTCTCCTCTGGTATAGCCCAACAGTAGACTACATAAATATGCTACCATTTATTTATATACGACGTTGTTCCGAGAGGATAGCACAGCGGCAACCTGCTCGCCTGGAAGCAAGACGACACGAAGGAACACAGGTTCGATCCCCAGGTCCACGCTTAGAAACCTCTGGGTATTAATACGCGCGTTATAAATAACCTATCATATCATGTGTGGCTTGAAAAAAATGAATTCTAAAGAAAGGCATCTGAAAAGATTTTAATGCCTATAATTGGGTATTTTAGTTCCATTTGGAATTCTGCTGAAAGCTTCCTCTCACACAGACTCTGACAGCTACACGCTTAATGGGCAGCACACAATAATATAGTTGGAATATAGAGCCTAGACAAAAGGCAGTGCTTTATTCAGCAAGAAACACTCAATTCGCAATAAGCCTGTAATGGCATATATAAGCCTAATTTTGTAGATGCAGCCATGTAATGTGTTTATATTCCTTTCTACATATAATCCATTCGTTTTAGTAAAATGCTTGATAGTTAAGATATACATAGATACAAGCAGCCATGTGTTCATATTCAATTGTGCATAGTCTGTATGTACTTACACACTGAGGCAGCAAGCCATGCAAGTGAATGAATCTTTAATTCCCCAAAAAAAGGAATAGAGCAGCGGTCCTCTATAGATTTACTGTGTAAAAGGGCCTTGCTTGCCCTTTATACATAGAAGCTTTTATTTGAAGTCCGATAACCGTATTAGGATACCAGTCGTCCAAAGCGAAAATCAGGAGACTGATATAGAAAACACATAATTGGTTTAGGGCAGCCTGTCCCAGAAATATTATTCTGGGCACAGATAAATGTGGCTTTAGACTCGTAAGACACTTTTGGCTGCTGATTGATAACCAGACACAGGCAGACAATGCACACTTTTATGTGTGCAACAGACAAGTCGCTGAGCATTGAAATTGTTTACCCACGCTTAAAGGTGATGGGGATGTACCAATTAAGTTGTTGATACATATCACAACCTATTACAGTACCTTAACGTTCCTGCTACATAGATTTGCATTAGAAGCTGGGAGTCTGTCCATCAATTGACAAGTAGGTTTTATAATTAGGGACTTTCCGCATTTACCCTAAAAAAAACATCATGAAGCCCACATATGGGCACTGGCTGGTTTGAGCCTTGCTGTGTCCAAAGGTCCTAATTACAGGGGGTCTTTGCCCTATACCAAATTTGCAATATGTTTTGCTGACTTGAATGCTGTGCTTTAAGGTATGGTCTTTTTATTTTAATGCAATAGAAATGTGCTTGCATTATATGCGATGAAAGTATATTGACTTATCTTATGTTGCTTACTGTATTGATCTAAACCTTATATTTAGTTGAGTAACCGCAGAGCAGGTTTTGAAATGTTTTTCATAGCATTACTGTGAATTGTAATTTAAATTGAGCAGTGTCTTTGGATTAGACAAAAGGGATTTTGTGTCATTGAGCCCATGATGGGCTAGACTGGACTCCTGTGGTTTGAAGCCCACGTTTGGGGCATTGTAGATTGATTCAGGTACAGTGATATGACTTGTCATCCTTAATTAAATGTGATTAATGTGCAATTAGAGAGAGCCTTGGAGGGTCGTCTGATGATGAAAAGATGTGTTATAAAAATGTTTATTTATCGAAGTGAGAATTCGTTGAAGATTTGTCAATGAAAACCTCCTTTCTTTTTTTTATAACGTGGAAATTTGTGACTCCAGTATATTGAAAAAAATGACAAAATCATTAAGTGTTAAATGATGCCGATGTATGCTTCTCTACCTTGCACTCTCTCCATCTGTTGTATGCATTGGGTACAGCCTCATAAAATGTATGTGCAGAGTTCGAGAGCTCATAGATAAGCAGCTAGGTTCGTTAATAGGTTTTAACATTAGCAGAACACTGTTACAAGCAAGAAGGTTTGTTATCTAAAAAGTACTATAAAAAGTGACTGAGGCTGGGAGGGGATACACCTCTAGGCCTAGATAAATAAATGTAAATTGTAGCGAGGGCACATATAGAGCTGAATTATGGCGAGGGAAGACGTTCTCTGTTCTAATTGTGTCTAGAGCTATACCTTTTCGTTCCAGGGTGCTAGATTGTGCTCTCCGGTAGACCGGGAGACTGCCATTAGTGTCAAACTAACAATTGTAAGGCGAGCAACTACTATTGAAGTAATGAACTTTGAGAAGTATTATTAAGAATTCCTATGTGTGTTGGTTAAGTGAATTAAGTATTTATCTACCTTCCTTGTGCAAATATAATAAATGTATATTTTAATACAACATTTTATGTGTAAGTGTTTCTTTGGACTATTGTACTTACTGGGTTCGGTGCACTTAACTACAGCTCACATCTTGCTCCTCTGATCAGCCTGGCTGCTCTGCCATTCTACCAAGATCCTGTAGGCAGTACAGACTTATACTAAGAGTTGAGGACCTGTATGCCAAGGTATAGTTTGATGAAGTCTTACCTCAAGTGGACTTAAAATGACCTAGTGCCTCTGGGACCGTCGTCGGAGAATAATTTGTAATTTTAAAAATGTCTGGAATATAATCCCAGGAAGATATTTGGACATCTTTGCAAAGTGTTGGTTCAGAATGGGGAGTATGTGCTTGGGATACGATTAGCAATCCCCGTTATTGCATATGTATTTGTGGCTGTCAGTGTTTGGCAGCATGGTAGTATGCAGGTGTGTGATTACAAACATGTAGGACTGTCTTTGTAATTCAGTTTGTGGGTACTGAGAAAGTGAGTTTTATTGGGTGAGATGGTAAATTCGTCCTGTGATGGTGATTGCAGGGATTGTAATCCAGTTCTTTATTTTCACAGGGATGCTGACAATTACAGACTTCATAAATATTCTCCATAGATACTACAAGTCTTCCTTGGTAAGCAGCATCTCTGGAAGAGGGTAACGTAGGGAGTGAAGCGGGTCAGTAGGGCTCTAGACTCCTGGGTCTGGCTGTGCTCTCCTTCACATTCACCTTTCTCTTCCTCATCACTCTTCTTTTCAATCGCATTTAATTCCTTACTAATTCTGTGACTCAAAATCCTTTTTCTTCCACTTATCTCTGTCTTTGCCCATCGTACTTCTGTCTTTAGTCACATAAGTTCCAATAGACTGGAGCAATCTTAAAAATATCTAGTCGATACCACCGGGAGTGCTGCTGGTGCTGCAGATTAATGGGCTTGGGTGAGTCAATGGGGTGATAGTACTGAGAATGATAGTACTGAGAATGATAGTACTGAGAATGAGTCCCTTTGTGCAACCTTTCTGTTTTTCTCTTGATTTGCCCCGTTTGGCAGCAGTCAGCAGTACTGTAAACCTCAGGGATGTGTGTTTATTTTTCCATATTGAGGAGCCATACTGCCTAATCCTGTGTGATCACGCCTATGCAAGCTGGAGCAGACCCCAAGTGCATTGCTCTACCTAGATCCTCTGTCCCAATGTTGCCCTCCGTAGAGTCCGTGAGCAGATGAAACCCTGACTAAAGCTGCACTTAGCTGATATTGCCCTGGAAGAAGCCTCTCAGTAACTGCTGGCTGGAGTCTTTGAGTTTATGTAAATATATTCAAGGCCCTACATTACTGACAATGGTCTGAACAAACCCCTCTTAAGGGATGTTAACGTGGCTGAAACCTTTCGATGTCAGATTGACCTTGCTTGAGCTCTTCTGAACCGAGATTGGCCTGCTCCCCTGTAAGTCAATATTAACAGGCCCCTGTGTGATATTTGCCAGATTCGATTAGCTGAGCTGACATTGGACTGTCCACAATCCTGCTTATCCAGCTTATCCAGCATTGGCCATGACCCTGCATAAACTGATGTTGGACTGAGTTTTTGTGAGGTGCCTTGGACTACCAGAAACTACCTAAGCAGCCATTGACCCCACTAGTGTAATCCAGGACTGCCAAGCCCCTCCCTCTGTGCTGTTGTAGACCTGCAAGGAGATGTTCTGAGAAAATACTGGCCAAAGCCTCTAGGGGATGACATTGGCCTGGCCCAAAGCCCCAATGAGCTACCTTTTGGTCCGGTTTGGTGCCCCTCTAAGCTAATTGAGAGTTGCGACCTCTACCACTTTGTATTTTAGGTGCAAATCTACGAACTGGAGGAGCATAAGATCGAGACATGGAGAGGTAAGGGGGTTATCCTTACAACCTTATTGCTATTCCCACCTCAGACTTCTACCCGTCTATCTAGTCACTCTCCCAATCAGTCCTAACCACAGCCCCCTTTCTCTGCAATCTCACCCCTCCTAAAGCCTGAGTGCTAGAAGCACAATGGTGAGGACTCTCCTTTACCCCGCACCTCCCTCTCCCTCTCCATCTCTCTTTCTGCTCCTCCATTATTTTTGTAAGCACTTGTTTTGTATTCTGACTTTCACATGTACTCTGTGCTGTACAGTGGGTCTGTAATAAATACATTCAGCACAAGCACCGGGTTGCACGTTGTACCACCATGATTTTAACTGTTGAAAGTACAGCTAAGGAGGTCCTGATTCATTACCTTTTGTTCTAACTCAAGTTTCTGTACTCCCTTAGAGGTATATTTACAAGACTCCTTTAAGCCGCTGGTCTGCATCTCCCCCAATGCCAGGTAAGACTGCTTGCTGATACTTACATGTATGCACCTACTTGTCCCAGCTGCTTAAGGTCCTCAACCTAATCGTGTTAAAGATTGTATTGCGGGTCCGAATATCGATTTGCTCTTTCTCATGAAAATGCGCAAACAATTATTTGCAATAAATGTTTTCTTTTGACAAGTTTTGGTTTGATTCCTTTTTTAATTCTACCCCTCCAACGCCTACCCTCCACAGATCTCCTTCTTTACTTTTTCCATCGCTATTCTATGCCCATCCAGCTTTTTTTCCCCCATTGGCATTTTTTTGTTTTGTTATTGGCATCTGGCCTTTTTTTGTATTCATTGTAATGGTTCATCAAACTGACTTAATATGCAGTGGAAACTGTGATGTGAACATTGCAGAAGTGAGAGAAATCCTTTGGGAGCAATGCAGCATTGAAGCAATCTATTTTTGGTGAGTTTTGCTTTTGCTAAACAGAGGTGGCACTGCCTCTCTCATGGCGAGTCCCTCCATTTCAGCCTGATATCGGACTGTCGGACTGTACTGCCCTGTGCGTATGGATCCATACTCCAGTGGTGCTCCCTAGCAGACCTGTACCGGATTCTCTTGTAATGCTGGTAGTGTGTCCTTTTCCCTTCCTTTCTACTGTAAAACCATACTATGGCGATGATTATTTCTCGGCTGATTTATTATCTCTTTTGTTTTTAGCTTGTTTGATGCTGTGTCCTCATTGATTAAGAACCGTATACATCGATTGCCTGTCATTGATCCAGACTCGGGAAACACACTGTACATTCTCACCCACAAACGTATTCTCAAGTTCCTCAAGCTCTTCGTAAGTACCCTCTCCACCTGTCTGCAATGCTGCCTTATGTTTGGTACATCATGTTCCTCTTGCTGTCGCCTGAACCCCACACCTCCCACTGTTCTCCCAAACCTTCCCATATATTCCCATACTCTTGCTGCTGCTGTTTGTAGCTCACCAATTAAGTCACTTCCGTTTGCATACCACTGTGAGCAAGATGTATGTTGTTGTTCACTGGTGCTAAATCCCATAGCAAGCAGGTGATCCTCTTCCCTTTGCGAATAGTGTAGGACTTCTAATCTTCCTTTCGCGATGGGAGGAGGATCGGCTGCTCATCGGGCAGTATTAGAAGACCTACTGTTTGAGGATCATGACTGAAACCACAAGTGGGGGACAGCTCTGGCGTTTGGACACAGTTGCGCCAGATCAAATTGTTCTCCTTGGGTCATAGACATGTGCTATTGAATTTACATGGTCTGGAATCAAGGCAACGCTGCCAAGTTTGAGAAATACTGGCTCATAAGAAACTAATACAACCAAGAGGAAGGATTGAATCTCCCTGAAAGATTGGAATAAGTGATCATATCAGAGTAATGGGACACAGCATAATATGTATTAATGTTGTCTCCAAGGACCGTCCATATTGGAGAAATATTGATAGATATTCCTGCCTTTAGGCCAAATAAGAAAAATGGGCGAGAATTGGAAAAGGGAATCTGAAGAAGTTAATGCGATTAGACTATGGTTTCATGTTCAACGAAACATGTTGGGCAAACGTGAAACAATTTGATGCTAGAATACACCTGCTTTAACAATTTGAGTGGTGTTTATGCTTTATGGAATGTGCTCAATAAACCTATATACATTCCAGCATTGCATGTTTTTAAAACAATGTGTGCTCTGTAGGCTAATATGAATGAGGTGATCATGGTAATAGAGGACACTGTTGTTGGGGAGAATTCTCTTATAAGGCTAATTTCCCAAACCTAGTGAGTCCCCCAGCAGCTTTGCTGGATTTTTGGGGTTTGTTTTTTTCTCCTGCTAAGAGTGAGACTCTTTTATTCCCACTCTTAGGCATGATTTGAGGTATGTCTCGGACTATTTGTGTGCTTGTGGGCTATGGGGTCCTTTACTCCATAGGGTATCATCTATTTTTTGTGTATGTGTTACACAGCACCCTCAATGCAGTAACACAGGGGTGTCATAGTGACCCCCAAACATAGACTCCATACCCTGGAACTGACTACTGTCTCCCAGGGCATGTAAAGTCACCATTGACTTTACTAGTCCTAAATTGTGAACAGAACCAGTACAAACCATCATATTGTGGAAGTACTGGAAGGGGTTAATTATATTGCCCCTGGGTCTGTTTTCAAGGGGGCACTGTCCAGTCCCCCCCTTGTCGAGTTTCTGGCTGGTGGCAGTGGTTACCACGCAAAATATTCCACCAGAATATTTCTTATGGGATTTTCCCATTGATTTTAAACGCACCACTTTTTGGTGCAATGTTAAAGATACCGCCGGTTTATTTATTTAATATTAAATCCACGTTGGGTCTTTTTGCTAGAACTCTTTTCTAAAATGGCGTTTGTGTCCGTCTCTGTAGCTCTGACCAAGGTCGAGCCCTTTGTTCCACTTTTTGGCGGGCTTCTCCACAGAAGCCCTCCAAATGGTGCCACTCTGTCTGGGTTCCACAGGATGTGTGGGGAGGGGAATTGGCACCCTGGACTGCGTTGCCTTAGCAACTCAAGTCGCACTCTATTCTGATTGGCCTAGTGGTGAGCCACCCGGCTCACCACTTAGCATGTTTGAGTGACAGCTAGGCTGTTGAATGGGGTTTTTTCTGCATAAAAGCAGGGCTTTTGGGGCTGGAACTTCAGAAGTCGCCACAGGACCTAAGAATTCGAAGAGGGAAGAAACTGAGCCATCTGCAACGACAATGCCACCGGTGGAGCCCTGCTGCAACAACCTCACCACTTTCCCGACGACAAGAGATCTTCTGCTGGAAGCGTCTCCTCCCTCTGAGCTGGTGGGATCAACCAGTTCGCCACTTCGCCTTCCAAAGACGTCTCTTGGTCGAATCGCCCGTGCCAAGCACCCCGGCGACCGGAAAGCCAAGCTTCACCACTTTGACCGCGAATAAGAGGAACGCACCTTTTACCGACGAATTCCGCGGCTGGTCTCTTCCCTGGGCATTGCAACGACTACAAGTTTCCTCCTCGACGAGATCTTCTCTTCCCCTGGTCGAAACCACGACTTGCATCCACTGCCAGGAACAACTACCGCCGCTGGAGCTTCCTCTCTCTTTAAGGTACTGTGTTCGACCTGGCCTTCCTTTCTTCGGATTGCTAAAGGTGACCCTTAAATCCTTGGCTTTCCAACTGGGTTGGCTCGAGACCTTCTAACTTTACTTCTCAAATCGCCCCATCCTTTTTTGAACACTCTGCAAAGACTTTTAGTGCATTTTAAACAGTGTGATCCTGGACACATTTCGCTTTGCTCCATTTAAAGTGGGTCTGGCCTATGAACTTTGGCTCTACAGTGTATACTGCCTTCACTGACTTGCTTTGGACTTAGAAAAGTGTTGGGAATTGTTTTATTTTTATGACCTGCCTTTTTCTCTCCCTTTAACCTAATTAATGGAGTGCCATCTAAGTTACGCGCTCACCTCTGTTTTGACAAAAAGTGGTGTTTTAACTTAGACTTGTCTAGTAATTGCTGGGGGAGGTGTAAATACTTTCATGATTGTGTTTTGAACTTGATTTGACTTATAGTGCTAGTGTATTTTCTAAAGTGTGTGCTAAATAAATATATACTTTTGATACAAAGCTCTGGTCAGTGTTGGCTTGTTCCACTGTGTTTTTAGCCCTATTGTGTATACTCTATATACTGCCTTACTCTTCTTGAGAGAGGTCCGACTGCTCAGCCACAGCTACCATGTAAATCTGGGTGGTACAGACTGCTACCAATTGGGTTTACTGCTTACTCTTGTAGTCTTAATCTTTTTGCAGTGTTCCCCAAGGAAGGGAACTGCACAGGATTCTGCCTAACAACTGTGTGTTAGATTCATTTCCTTTTTAAAATGGTAATCCATATCTATGTGGTTTTGACATGTATTGATATGTATATTTTGGGTGATGTCAATATGTCAACTGATCTAATCAGAATTTTTAGACTTTGGTATTGAATTTAATAAATACATAATAATTGGGTACTATGAGTGTATGGTCCTGTTTGGATTCTTTGGTTTGTGTTGCAAATGACATTGCACCAGGGCTAACATCAGCCATGTTTGGGCATTATGCTGTGGCTACAATTAATGCAGTTGCAAAGACCCGGTTTGTGCTGGCAAAAATACTGAAATTGTCTTGGCTTTAGGATCGCCACATGACAAGATTTGAGGTGCTGTTAAAGCTGGTGTTCTCTCCAGCATCTACATGGTTATTGGGCTGCTGCTTCCCATGGTGCACATCCTGTTCCAGTGTGAAACCCAGTCCTATTTAATTATTTCACTGGCATTCACATTTTAGTTTCTTCAGAATCCATATCTTCTTCCCCCAGGTCACCTGCATTCTTTATATGCTCATCCACACTCCAGGTAATATGGCAATACTACGCAGTCGGTTGACCGAATACCCAACGTCCCACATAGTTATGAGCATTGGGGGTAATAAAACATTGTTTCTGGGTGTGCAAGGGGACGTCCGTTCAGGTGCTCACGGTGGTACTTTCAGTCTGTGTGCTTGTCAGTCACACCATTCACATCCCTTATTTACTTCATTCCAATAACTTTCTTTGCTGTCTTTTTACACTGTACTACGATTATACTTACAAGACAGAATCCAAGCAATACGAACACTAGAATTGCTAAAAGCAGCTTGAAGGCATTTGCTAGCCGGGTTGGAACCCATGAGAACACGGTTGAGCACCAGTCATCATCTTCGGTCTCATCTATTTCTTCCTCCATTTTTGTATGCAGGGTTGACAACATATTTATTGCCTCTGTCGGTTCTGTTTTCTTAATCATGGGTAGGTATGTACGTACAGCAAGAAGGAACGATCTTGGCGGTCATGCCACCTTCCGTTGCTGTAATCAAGTCCAAGACATACTCGTTTTGGAGGGTCATGCGCCTGATGGCCCCCAGTTCTTCTCCAATTGCATTGAATCCTTTTATTGTCGTGTTTGTTTGTAACATCTCCAACTTGGTTATTTGTAACCACTTGGCATTCACTGCAGTCTGAAATCCTGGCATGAATATGGCTGTAAATAAGACTGCCATTCTACTGAACAGTTTATGCTCAGCTGGAATCTCATGATGCACTACTATTGATTTTGCTGAGACATAGTTCTCTTTCTTCAATCGAATGCTGTTATGCAACCTCTTCCTTCCTTGGTGTGAATCCACTTTTGGAAAATCGTCGATATGGAGATTACTTTGGGGAATCACCAATGCAGGAACATGTATGATTACTATAGAGCATATCCCTCTGCAGTTTTTATGCAGCTGCAGAAAGGCTTTGAACCAACAGGCCCTATTGTGGTCCATTAGCACGCCAGTTCCTCCATTTTTTCCCGGTACATCAATTATTTGCTTGCATCCTGTATTTTCTCTAAATTTGGTCAGACCCCTGTTTCTGAAACACAATGTTGTATTCTTCATTGGCAGTATGGATACAGTTCCTGCTTCATTTTCAACCTATGTAAATAATTTTGAATACTAAGCCCATTCTTTCAGGCATCCATCATTCACTATTTGTACTATCTGTACTGGTGCTGTCATCAATAAATGTGCACTGCATGCACAGTCTTGGGAGGATAGCTCGGGGTCAACATGCTCTCCTGAGAAGCAAGACGACACAGTGCACCACCGGTTTGATTCCCGTGTCCGCGCTTAGAAACCTCAGGGTATTAAGCGCGTCATAAATAACCTATCATATATCATATCATATTATGCTAACATTTGGTCTTCCAATCCTGTGATGGTTGTTACTCATCCATATACTAATAGCTGAGGTCTCTCCCAGCATCTTGGCAATCCCGGTGTTTGCCATGCGTCTGCACAACCCAATCTCTTTTGTTCAACAATCCTTATCGGTCTCCAGTCATACCATTGAGTGAGTACATAAGCATTCTGCTTTTCCAGTCTGGGTCTTTTTCCATTTTCTGTGTTTTGATGTATTCATCTTCATGTGGGAATATCCTTATCGACCTCCATCGTAGGGTTGCCCATCTTCCTTCAAATTCTCCTCTTGTCGTGTATGCTGCTAGATGGCTTAGGCACTTTGCAACATGTACAGGTATTTCCTTTGCGATAAATGTTCTGGCATAAGGGATGAGAGAACACACACAGCAGCTCTAGTCTGACACCTCCTTCATGTGCTGATACCACATGTTCTTCTTTAAATTGATTGAATTTTTCTCAAGGCATCTATTTATACCCTCATGATCTTCCCCAGCATCCCTCTTAAATCGGATAATTTCAAGGAAAATATCACTTGTGCTTCTGTTAGGGATAAAAATGGATGTCTCATTGCTAAATACTTCATGTGCATTTTTTTTTTTGTTTTTTTTTAATAACGCTATTTATTGGTTTTTTGAAAACATAAAAACAAACAGCCCCACACATTGGGGTAAGCAAAACTTCCCATACCTGCCCACCCGTAAGTCCTCTCTCTGGTCACTTACACAATAGAGTGCCAATTTATTGCACTGTTCTCTCTCTTCCACATTAAGCCTACCAACATATCTGCAAGTCTCTGCATAGCATAACCTTACAATGTTGAAAGTCATTTATTTAGTGCACGTCTTCACACCTTTGCTTATTTTTAGCGCTTTCTCTGGGCATCCCCTGGCAGTATAGACTCTCTTTTCCATGGCTATGCAGATATCCACATCCGTGATCCATTGTTCGAAGCTCGGTGTTCTTTCGGAGCCCCAGAGTTGCGCTATGTTTCTCTTAAGTATCGCTGTGGTGGTGGATAAAAGCGCTTTTTCTTACCTTGTAAGGTCAATATCCCCTTCCATCCCCAGCAGTAGTTGTTTTGGACTTGCAACTATCCTTTTCCCCATCACCCTTGACAACTCGTCACAACACTGTTGCCAAAATTGTTGAAAAGCGGCGCATTCCCACAGAATGTGATAATAGGAGCCTTCCTCTCTTTTACATCTCAAGCAGAGTGGATTTGTAGCCTTTCCCCATTTAAATAGTGCTACCCTTGGGTAATAAACCCTATGTAATATCTTCAACTGAATTAATCTAAGTCTAGAAGAGATGGCTATTTCTCTAGGGTACATCAATGCAGTCACCCATTCCTCTGGAACTATGTCTCCTACCTCCCTCTCCCACTTGTCTTGCAGGCTCGACAACTCTTTCGTAGCGAAGGAGTTAATAGCACTGTACAAGGTCGATGTGACTTTCTGCACTAGCAGTTCTGGGAACACATTACGCTCTGGCGGGGAGTACTCGGGTATGTCGCTTAATTCAGGGAGGTGGTTCCGCAGCGCGTGTTTCAGTTGGATGTAATGGTAGTATTCGGCAGCTGGAAGTTCAAAGGTGGCAGTGAGTTCCTCAAATGCTACTATCTCATTCTCTTTTACCATATCACCAATTTTCATAATACCTAGTTGGGTCCATAATTGCCATTTGGGGAGTTTGTTCACCTCTGGAAGATGTTTATTATTCCAGAGTGGTTGTGCTAAGGTTAATTTGTTGTCCCAACCTAGGTATTTATGTGTATCTGTCCAGACCAGGGTTATATGTGATGACATGGACGGGACAATATGACAGTCTTTTTTCCCATAGAGGAGGTTCATGACGGGTTTTTCCTTCACAGCATTCTCTTGTAACCTGTTGTGCGGTAGGGTGGTGTCCCCGTGTAGTTTATCATTTACCACTGCCATTTGACTGGCCCAATAATAGGTCTGTAACCGAAGGAGCCCTATTCCTCCCTCCCATATGGATCTCTGTAATGTAGCGAGTGCCATCCTCGGGTGTTCCCCTTTCCATAGCGGCTTCCTGAGAGTTTGATCTATCTTGTGAAACTCATTGGGTGTTATCGGCAGTGGTGCATTCTGTAACACATAAAGAAAGCGGGGGAGAGCCATCATTTTAAAAAGCGCTGCGCGTCCTAGTAATGTGAGCGGTAGTGATATCCAATGGCGGACATCCTCCTTGAATCTTGTCATCACGGGGTATAGGTTTTTCTCTACATAGTCCGTCAGTTTGTGTGTGACTTGTATACCGAGATATCTAAATTGTTCCCTTTCTATTCGATAAGGGCACACTTCTGGGATTGCCATATCTATGTGTTTGATCGGGAATAGTATGGACTTTGCCCAGTTGACGCAGAGTCCACTGAACGCACCATATCTATCTAACAGATGTGACACAATGGGACAAGAGACTCGCGGGTTCGCCAGATAAATTAACAGGTCATCCGCGTATAAGGACTGTCATGATCTCTGCTTCCAAAAGGTCAGGGTTTTCCCAACTCCCTTGGAAGCAGATCCATAACCCAGGTTCCGAGTGCCAACCAGTCCCAATTGGGACCTTTTGGACCCAGTCCTGGCCCCAGTGGCACCAGGCTCATAAATATGCCCAGTCCCAGCGCTGGAAGCGCCGGGCTCATAATGCTTGGGTGGACTTACCTGCAGCAGACCATGCTGCTTACTTGCCTGCCAGTTGAGCCTCTGATCCTCTTCTGTTTGGAACTACTTTTCCTGTTGGGTGGGGCAGGAGCCACTCCCTAGATTCAGAACACGAACTCTTCTGGAAAGCAGGAACTCTTTTCTTACCTAGGCGTGGCTGTGGAAGGAGACACCTAAGCACTACAGGAGGCCATTTAAACCACACCCGATGGATGAATCTTGCTTTGCGTTATTCTGCATCCTCTGCAGCAGAACGCTCATCGTGTCTTCTGCATCTGATCCTGGGCCTAAGGAAAAAGGCTTACCATCCTGAATCCAGTCTTCAGCAACACCTATAAAGACAAGAAAGAACAGGTTAGCATTACGGTCTTCAGTGACAGCTCTTCACTTACCTGGTCCATCGGCTGTCACCAACGCCTCGCGCTGCATTCCGGCATCTGAAAGACAAAGGCTTACCTACTCTTCGTGCGCTCCGGAGGTCTTCACACTGCATTCCGGCATCTGAAAGACAAAAGCTTACCAACTCTTTGCACGCTCCGGAGGCCTTCGGCGCTGCATCCCGCATCTGAAAGACAAAACAAGGTGCGTTTAAAGACATTGGGGAACTTTAATACTCACGTGCCATTACTCTTTTCCACATCTAACCCAGTGGGTATTCCGGCACCCTGCAGCCGCTCCGAACTTGTACCTGCAAAATAAAAAGACAGTTAGAGCGCATCGTGAAGCAGGCAACAAGCGCTTACTTACGTGCTTCCAGGCGCTTCTATTCATCACACGGGCTCCATCTTCAACTCACTTCAGCCCGTCGGCCATCGCCGGAACCCTGCAAAACAAGAAACATCATTACTAAATACTTTAAAGACATTAGAATTACTCGAAACTTACCGTTCGTGCAGTAAACGACGGACAGCAGTCCTCTGAAGTCAAGAGGCCTGCTCCCCTTATCCAGTGAAGAAACTGGTTACAGCACCCTGCCCCGAGGCAGATGGAGAGCACGGCGTTCACTTACCTAAGGTGAGAGCGTTAACCTTTGGGGTTCTACAGGAGAAGAGAAAGGGAAGAAGAGAGAGACATTCAATAACCCAGTTCCTTAATCCCATATTTTCTATCTGCAGACATCTTACCCTTCGAGTCAGACATACACTGCACAGAGGTCCAGCCCAAAGAGCCAGCCGTGTGTTACACATCACCTTTGAAGATACGGTATACGCCCAGTCAAGACCGGCGCCTCTACGGGAATCAGGTGAGCGTTACAAGGACACCCTGTCTTCCCACCCTTCCGCCCACTTGAAACCATTCCATGTTTGCGTAGACCTTAATAAAATAGCTAATGGTTCAATTACTAATGCAAAAATCAGGGCTGATAGGGGGCAGCCTTGCCTCGGGCCTCTACCCAGCCGGAAGGGTTCAGAGGTGTACCCATTCACTTTCGTCACCGCCACTGGAAGATGGTAGAGTAGTTTAACCCAGTTCATGAAGGAAGGGCCTATGCCCATACGTGGCAGAATCTCCCAAATCGCCTCCCAGTGCACGGAATCAAATGCCTTTTCAAAGTCTATGGATAATAGGGCCAGGGGGTTTTGTAATATAGGGGTTTTCTATAATACTGTATATAGTCTGTATATATTCTGCCTGGTAGACCTTTGTGGCATAAACCCGCACTGATCTGGGTGTACAAGCGTATGTATAACTCGTTGCAGCCGATTAGCTAACACTTTTGCAAGTATTTTAGCCTCACAGTTTATAAGGGAGATAGGTCTATAGGAGCTGCAGTTGTCAGGTGGCTTGCCTGCTTTTGGTAAAAACACTATTGTGGCTTTCCTAAGGTCCGGGGGGAGGTGGCCCTGCGAACGTGAGTGTTGAAAATGACGTTTGCTCCTATTTTTTTCCATATTTCGACGGGAAAACCATTTGGACCTGGGGTCTTGCCTGGCTGGAGCTCTGACATTGCCCAGGTTATTTCCTCCTCTGTGATCTCTTGTTCTAATAGAGCCGTTTGTTGCTCGTCCAAGGTAGGAAGGGTAATTTCTTCTAATATATCTGTCAGTGGCGGTGTGGGTGATGCACCGTACAACTCGGCGTAATAGCTGGCAAATCCCTCCGCTATATTCTTGTCTGTGACTATTGGGTTTGTGTTTTCCATCGTTAATTTCCTAACTTGAGTAAGACCCATGTCTCTGCGTTCTAACCAGGCTAGTATTTTCCCCGCCTTATTCCCAATTTCGTATATTTTGGCTCGCATGGTAGCATGCGCTTGTTTTGCATTATCTAGGGCAATATGCTTTAATCGACTCTGTGCCAACTGTAGTGCTCGATGTGTTTCAGGTAGGTCCCGAGATAAACGGGCGGATTCTGCGTTTTGTACATTGGACTCGGCTTTGCATATCGCTGTAAGGCGTTCTTTTCTATGGGCTGCGGTCCAGGCTATGATTTCCCCCCTTAGTACTGCCTTTAGTGCCTCCCATAGCGTTGTCGGGCTATCTGCCGAGTCCGTGTTCATTTCAAAGTATGTTTCAGTGACCTTTTGTATATGTTCCAACATCTCGGGGAACCCCAGGTAGTAACTATTCAATCTCCAGCTGGGTGGAGGGAGTGGCCTGTTGGTATTAATTGTCAGCATAAGTGGGGAGTGATCCGAGATGCCCCTGGGAAGCAGGTGTGCTTCACACGCCTCGTTTATATTACATGTTGGTAAAAAGAAATAATCTAACCTGGATAGGGACGCATGTGAACCAGAGTGGTACGAATATTCTCTCATGTTTGGGTGAAGGGATCTCCATGCATCGTGTAATCCCAGTGCATTGGTAAATGTGGTGAGTTTAGTGCGTATCTCTGGGTTCCTGGATCTTATGTGTGTCCTATCTAGTTCTATGTCCATGACTTCGTTAAAGTCCCCCCGATCAGCGTAAGGCCTTCAGTATTGTCAACAATCGGAGGCAGATGTCGGTAGTTAGAGGTGTCAGTAGGTTGGGTGGCGCATATACTGCGATCATAGAGATAGTGCTTTCCCACAAAGTTCCTACCGTGTGTATATATCTGCCACCCTGGTCCTGGGTGACCGCTGTAGGTCTATAGGGAAGCCTTTTATGTACCAGGATCATCACCCCACGTGAACCCATGGTGAACCCGGCATGGAAGACCTGTCGGTAGTTTGAGCGTTTAAATAGTGTGCATTTTGTGCCTGCCAGATGCGTCTGTCAAAAAGGCCACATCCGGTGAGTGGCGGTTCAATGCTTGTAGGACTAGACGCCTTTTGATACTATTCCCGAGCCCGTTAACATTCCATGTCAAAACTCGGATGGTTCTGTTTCTATCTACACTGTTGCTTTGTGCCATGTTACTTGTGCTTGCTTGGTGTCAGCATATTGTGTATTTAAGAGTGTATCGTAAGCCATCGATCTGAGGAGGGATTGTACTAAATCTTGCAAATGGCGGCTCAATGTGAAGACTTGTTTGTACTTTCTTTCTATTCGGTAAATATGAGAGGGAGTTTGTTATGTGTCTATTGAACTTCGTGCGGTTTGCAGTATAACAACTTTGCATCCCCACCTCACACCCTATACTCCACCCAACTTGAAGCATCTGTCGCCCAGTCCAACAACTAAACACCTTGTCAACTGGACAGGTAACACCTTAAACCATAACCACTACCCCAGTCTCTTTTCTTCTGTTATATTTGATCTTATGTTGTCCTATTTAGTTTCGTTTCGAAACTGACTGTGTGCAATTACAGTTTCAGTTCTTGGGAGGTGGCCTTGAGTGGCCGCCAATGTTATGTTGTTATCCTGACGTTATTGAATATGTGTTTCCGGTTGAGAGTGACTCGTGGGCGACAACACAGGCACACCAAGGTGCATCGGGCCCCCTGGTGCCCGGGAAGGAGAACGAAAGGTGTGCGGCCGCAAGGGTCCTGATTTCTTTCTTATCTTCCCCTCCAACGCATCAATTATGAGTTGCGTTGGGACTTTGAAATTCTTACAGTATCACATATGAGATGCAAGATGGGGTATTACCACATAGTGTGTTTATTCCACGTCCAATGTTCTGATAACAATAGTATTCTGGCAGATGGTGGCCTTCAGCCCATTTAATAATGGTTGTTCACATCATCTCGGTTGTTGCTCAACGGGCGCATCCATTTCCGGAGCTGCTGGTTGTATGACTGCCGGAGGTCTCTCTCGTGGGTCTCGGTCCGGGCGGGGTCGGGGTCTGCCCTCTTGTCTTCTTGGCCGCGCCGACCAGTCGCCCTCGATATGGGATTCTGCCCATTGCCATGCTTCCTGAGAATCTGTGAAATGTGTGGTCATCACATTGTAATAAATCTTCAGTTGAGCAGGGAATAGCAAACCAAATTTTACTTTCATAAAGGAGAGCTATCGTTTCAGCGGTTCAAATGATCGTCTTGCACGTTGCACTTCCCTCGTATAATCAGAAAAGAAGGTTATCCGGGAGCCATTATATGTCACTGTTCCTTTGGCACGAGCCATCTGAAGTAGCGCATCTCTGTCGCGGTAATTAAGGAGTTTAGCGATTACAGTTCTAGGTGGCCGTCCGGGAATAGGCCTACCTGAGGGTATCTGTAACGCTCACCTGATTCCCGCAGAGGCGCCGGTCTTGACTGGGTGAATGCCGTATCTTCAAAGGTGATGTGTAACACACGGTTGGCTCTTTGGGCTGGACCTCTGTGCACTGTATGTCTGACTCGAAGAGTAAGATGTCTTAGGTAAGTGAACGCCGAGCTCTCCATTTGCCTCGGGGCAGGGTGCCGTAACCAGTTTCTTCACTGGATAAGGGTGCAGGCCTCTTGACCTCAGAGGACTGCTGTCCGTCGTTAACTGCACGAACGGTAAGTTCTGGGCACTTCAAATGTCTTAAAAGTCTTTTGTAATGATATCTCTTGTTTTGCAGGGTTCCGGCGATGGCGGATGGCGGGCTGATGAGAGTTGAGGATCGAACCCGCGTGAGGAATAGAAGCGCATGGAAGCACGTAAGTAAGCGCTTGTAGCCTGCTTCACGATGCGCACTAACTGTCCCTTTTATCTTGCAGGTACAAGTTCGGAGCTTTAGAGAAGCTGAAGGGTGCTGGAATACCCACTGGATTCGGCGTGGGAAGGAGTAATGGCACGTGAGTAATAAAGTTGCCCAATGTCTTTAAACGCACCTTCTTTTGTCTTTCAGATGCAGGATGCAGCGCCGAAGGCCTCCGGAGCGTGCGAAGAGCTGGTAAGCTTTTGTCTTTCAGATGCCGGAATGCAGCGCGAGGCGTTGGTGACAGCCGATGGACCAGGTAAGAGATGCGCTGCCACTGAAGACCGTAGTGCTAACCTGTTCTTTCTTTGTCTTTACAGGTGCTGCTGAAGACTGGATTCCAGGATGGTAAGCCTTTGTTCCCTTAGGCCCAGGATCAGAAGCAGAAGACACGATGAGCGTTCTGCTGCAGAGAATGCAGAATAACACAAAGCAAGATTCATCCATCGGGTGTGGTTTAAATAGCCTCCTGTAGTGCTTAGGAGTCTCCTTCCACAGCCACGCCTAGGTAAGAAAAGAGTTCCTGCTTTCCAGAAGAGTTCCAGTGTTCTGAACCTAGGGAGTGGCTCCTGCCCCACCCAACAGGAAAAGTAGTCCCAAACAGAAGAGGATCAGGGGTTCAACTGGCAGGTAAGTAAGCAGCATGGTCTGCTGCAGGTAAGTCCACCCAAGTATTATGAGCCCGGCGCTTCCAGCGCTGGGACTGGGCATCTTTATGAGCCTGGTGCCACTGGCGCCAGGACAGGGTCCAAAAGGTCCCAATTGGGACTGGCTGGCACTCGGAACCGGGGTTATGGGTCTGCTTCCAAGGGAGTCGGGCAAGTCCTGATCTTTTGGAAGCAGAGATCATGACAGTATCCTGTGGGCTCGTTCCACAGAAAAGAATTTTGAAAAGGAGTGTGGATCATAGATGTCTGCTAACCATTGCTCCAGGAACAGTTCCATGCTCAGGCCTTCCGTTCCCTCCGGGATTCCAAGAATGCGTACATTGTTGCGGCGAGACCTGCCCTCACCCTCATCCACTCTAGTTTCCAGGGTCTTCAACCGGCGTAGTGCTTGTGACAGTTGTTGGTTAATAATCCCAATGGTGTCTTCCGTGCCTGAAATTCGCTGCTCCGCTTCCCCCATTCGAGACGTGAGTTTTTGCAGGTCGTGGCGGAGGAAGGACACATCCGCCGCCATGCTGTCTATCTTTGTTTCCATGGAGGTGCGGGAGTTTGCTATTGCCGCCATTACATCCTTCAGGGAGAGGACATCTCCCTCTTCCGGGGGGTCTGTCTGCGTTGTGTGATCCGTCGGTTGGGACGTGGTGGCGAAAGCATATTGATCCATTCTGCTTTGTACACTTGATTTGCGTAGTTTGTCTTTCCCCTTTCTGTGATGTGGGAGGTGGCGGAATAGGAGAGGGGAATCACAGCTTGTAGATACCTTGATTGGCTGCACGGGCTGAGTCTGGCTTATAACTATTGCACTGTTTCCCCTGATTCTGTACTCTTATAGGGGTCCCCTCATGCTCCTGCTTCGAGCAGTATTCACCAAGGTATTCTTCGGCCCACCCTGCTGCAGTTGCCGCCTAGTTGCGTCTCCTCGTGGAAAAGTGGGGTAAAGTGGGGTAAGTGTGGTTCTTTGCGCACCTCACCGCGCCTCCGCGTCCGTCTCTGCTTCTGCCCCTCACTGAAGGAGTGTTTATTTTAGGAAGGGGGGAGACCAAAAAGAAAAGGGGCTCACAGGACTGCCCTCTTGAAAGGTGAAGTTGCTTGGATTGTTCGTGCGGTGATCTGGTGAGTAAGTGACCCCGCGGGGGCACACAGGATGGGCCCGAAGGGGCAGGCAGGGAATCACGGTTGTTTGATGTCTCTCCTGTTTCCCCTCCTCCCCTCTCCTTACCGGCGTGCCGTTGTCTGGTGCAGATCCGCAGGTATCACCGCTTTGGGAAGGGATCAGCCGGTGTTTCACGCCAGGCGTGGGTCCCAGCTTCTGTGTGCGACAATGTGCTGCTTTACTTGTTTGTAGTTCTGCCCCTGGATATTCGTTTACTCCGCTCTGCCGTGCACTATGGTTGCAAGTGGATTCAGCGTGTTGGGCAGGCTTAGCTTCCCTGCGTGTAGCAGTTGATTGATCCGAAGGCGCAGCCCGCGGGTCCTCCCAGCACCTCACGAGTTTCTTGCCTTCTCAGCTCCGCGTCGCACGCCCGCTACCTTGTCTTCTGTCCCAGATGTATGGGCGGCGGGTCGTTAGTCCTTCATCCTGCAGAGAAGGGCTTTAGACCGGGGGAGACTCCAAGGGGATAGCCCCTGTCTCCTGTATCAGGCGCAGAGGAGCGGGTATTGGCCGAGCAGTCCGCCCCTTATGCTGTCTTCAGCAGGTGTAGAGCTCTCCCTCCCCTCCGGTGCACCTCTGTCCGTGCTAGCGATCGCGGCGCCGTCCTCCGCCGCGCCCGCGGGTCCCCTCCTTTCTCGGCTGGCAGGGTCGGTCCACGCAGCAGTCCTCGTTCGATTCCAGGATCTTCGCTATAGCGGCGTCGGTCGGCGCCGCCGGGTTGCCACACCGCCTCTGCTCCTTGTGCGGCGATCACCGGAGATTGGGCAGCACTCCAACACACCTAAGTGCTCCGGCGCCGGCAGTCCCCCCCGCTCAGTTGACGCGAGCGGAGGCGGCCATCTTGATGAGGATTTCCGCGCCGAGCAGTCGTGGCGGTCGACACGGAACAACTCCACCAGGGGTTCGTTTCATGAGCCGCAACTTTCAACGATTGTTCCTCAGCAATTCACCCCCCTGTGGGTGTATTTTACATGGGTTTTATTCCGTCAGGCAGGATATTTCTTAAGGATGATGTCGGCGGCCGCTGGAGCTCCCCGGGACTCACGTCCTCGCGGCTCGCATGCTAGCCACGCCCCCACTTCATGTGCATTATTAATTAATATTTGACGAAAGGCCATAATAGCAAGGATGAAAAGGCAAATCCTTGTACGGAATGAGTTTACCAAAAGTATTCCAAAAAAAAATATCTATCTTCTTGCTGGCAGTGTATCTCTTATAACTTGCAAAATTCCCCTTCTTTTCTATCACCGTGTAATTTTTGTCACTTCTATAAACCGCACATTTCTATAAGTGGAATTGTAAAATGATCGCTATAATGATCCTGAGTGTATTAATACGGTTTTCAGGATTTCCCCAAAATGTGACAATTATCAACGTGTCGCCAAAGCTGGGTAAGACCGAAGAATGTAAGTAAAATCAACATACAGAACTGTGTGGAACACTGTCTGCAGCATAAAGTGTCCTATGCGAGCTCTGTGTTTTATCTCCAATGCATTGTCTCTTTAGCCTAACTGGAATTGTCCTGGAACTCCTGCAAAGTTTATTTCCCTTCAAACTTGGGAACAGTTACAAGTTTAAATTGTCTTTAGTTCGATGAGTCATTGTTTTGGCTCCTGGTATCGGATTTCGTCATCATCCATGTAACTTCTTTTCTTGCTTCACTGTCAGCGGGTGCAGGAGGAATCGGGGTCTCTCCTTTGTAGAGTTTTACGTCATTCAAGTGCAGCCATGCTTTTTCCTTTGAGTTTCACAGCACTACGAGTGAGCCCCTCTACTGGGTACTGTCCTTCAAAACGGGGCTTTTTCCAAGTGCGTATACAAACTAGATTGCATTATCAAGTCAATAGGATCAATTGTTTAGCTGTCTTCATCAATCTTCTTCAACCCTGGGGGGGGTGCTGTTGAGAGCTGAGCTGCATGAAAGTCTCTGCATGAGCTTTGTGGGCGTACAACTGAGTCCAGCATGAAAACTCTTTGAAAACATCCCAGTCCCCCACCAAACTGCAGGGAGAGCACCATGAAGCTATGCTCCATGAGAGGTTCAAAGATCAGAAGAATCCATTTTAGAACGCTGGAGTAACACGACGCTGAAGTTTGCTCCCCATTGGTCCCGTGCCGTACGTTCTTGGAAGTGGGCGAGACCTTCATTACAGAGGAAGAAAGAAGCAGTGCTTTGTGATCAAACAGGAAGGAAGATGCCAAACTGTGTATCCCGCCCTGCCGGCGATGCTGTGACCCGGACCCCGTGTGGCACCTACTGCATACCCCGGTTCTGGGCAAGAGGGAGGTATGCACCTGTGTACCGAGGGCGTATAGGGAATGGACCTTTCAGATGTGCTGAGCTGCGACACCCTCCGAGAGCTCCCGGGCCCGCGATCTGCATACAGCGTGAGAGCAGCCCACTACTGGAAGTATGCAGAGAATCAGTACAGGGGTCGCGAAGCCCACATCTGCGGCATCGCGGTGTGGCGTTTGTGACCTACGAAAGTCCCCCAAGCCGAGGAAGACGACGGGGAGGGAAAGGGACCTCTGAAACGGCAGCCCTTGCGGACACAGAAGCAGAGACCGAGGCGCGGTGACCTTGTCCCCTGTCAGCACATAAATGCATATCTCGCGCGGCGGGGACCCGCAGTCCCCCTCCCAACTGAGGGACTACTCGGGCTACTGAATCGTCCATTATAGCTTGCACATAAGGTAAGGGGACGCCCCCCCACTCCCTCCTACCTATCCCACCCCACTCTGGGTCTGAACACTCATTCTTCTATCTACAGGGTTGGCCATTAAAGCACAGTGCCCAACACAGTGTGAGAGTCGGTGGGGTATTGCGGTGCCTGTTCACTTCTTGGGAGGGGTAAAAGCAATCCCTGAAAGTTTGTATCTGGATGCTTTTGCACAGGGACAGCAGTGCTTAAGCAGGACATATACTACAGGCACAGTTAACGTATGAGGCCATACCCATCAGACTGTTAAGAGCTCAACCTCTGCTGCAATGAGGGCACCACGCTCGATGTACCTTCCCCGAGCGCATAACAGCCACGCACTTGCACCAGGGAGGGAGGGAGGGAGGGAGGGGGAGAGGGAGGGGGAGGGGGAGAGGGAGAGAGGGGGAGAGACTCTCTTTTGGCACTACTGACTGGGGTTAGCCACCGAGTCCTGTGAGTTCATCGACGCCCCCTGGCAATTACTGCACTACCTGAATAAGGTGTGCAAGAGGATACTGTGGGATACTTGCGCGTACCACCTCACTTCAGACAGAGTGTCAATATATCCCCAGACACCGCGACACGAGCGCCAATGCAAGGAGAATGCAGCCAGACCTTTGGTACTTCCGCCTCAATTGGGAGCTTGCCGCAGCATTTGTGGGGTCACGTCTGGACACTCTACATATAAATAGTAGCACCCCAACGTGATACCACAAAACAGGCGCAGCTACCAAACGGGGTCCCACCATAGAGGCTGGCACATCCCCAAACATTGCTCAGCTAAGTAAACCGCTGTGATTGAAGTAATACCCGAGGTGAGGTACAAGCACAAACTTGTGCTATGAAGAACGCTTGGGAAGGACCAAAATGGCGTGCTTACTAGGTGAGGGAGACGGACAGAAGTGAAAGCGAGTCATTATTAATTACATTTGTGGAACAGGCCGCACAAAGGATATTGTCTGCAAGACTAGCAGGAACCCAACCTACGTGAGCTGCTAGATTGAATCCTTGGTCACTGCACCCCAGGGCAGACTGCGGGGCCCATCACACCGGGTCCGCCACCCTCGGCCCCCAGACAAACACCACATCCCCTATGTTAATGTTAAAGGATATTTGTATCGCGCACTATCACCACCGGAGTGGTCCCCTGGCGCTCTGGCGGCTCTGAAAGAGGGAGGGTGGGGTGAGTTAGTGGGAATAAGCTGGAAAAGTGCAAGTGAGCAGTGATGTGCTGATGGCAGCCTCAGCCCGGTGGGTCCGTCGGCTGGGCTTGGGGTGTTTTCTGGTCGATAGTCGTTGTGTGCTGTTGTGCAAGTCTATGTGGGGTTTGTTTTGTTTTTGCAGTGTAGTGAAGTTAGTGCGGATTGCTGTGTTTTAGGCTTGTGGTTGTGTTTGGTTAGTTTGAGAAGTGTATGCAGAGGGATGAAATTGTAGTGGATTGGTTAGATGGCATTGCTGTCCTTGCAGTTATGTCTATGTCTGATGTTTGCTATCATTCACTATTCCATCGTTGCTAATGTTCAATATTCTGTCTAGATGTGAGGCAGGCTAGTGATCACAATTCCAATCAAGTGTTGCACTTACCATCATTCACAGTTTCATCCAAGTGTGGCGCATACTAACATTCACATGTCTATCTAGATGCGACGCAGGCTAAAGTTAAGAATTCCATCTAAGTGTGGTACATGCTAATATTCATAATCCCGTCTAGATGTGACGCAAGCTAACGTTAAGAATTCCATCTAAGTGTGGCGCAAGCTAACATTCACATGTCTATCTCGATGCGACGCAGTCTAAAGTTAAGAATTCCATGTAAGTGTGGCATGCAAGGAACACAAGAGTAATCTGCTGAATGGGGGTACTCTCCAATCCATCTGCCAGAGCACACAGATGCATCCCCCTTCATCAGTGAAACGGCATCCGCCTACCCCACCGAGCAGGATAATGCCCAAGAGGGTGCTCAAGAAAAAGAAAAGTGGCATGATTGAAAGGTTCACGACACCTGCCTCAAAGCTACCGAGCACTCCAACTGCATCTACCGGCAGCCCGGAAATGGTGGGCCCAACGCCACCTATGGATTTGCAAGAAGTTATTACCGCTATGCAGCAAGGATTTGCAGCGATGAATGATAAATTAGATGGCATCAACATCAATATAATGTGGACACAGATGGAAAAAACGATACAACGCATCACAGAAGCTGAGACACGGATAAGTACGGTAGAAGAGACACAGTGGAAAACCAAACCTGAAGTCCACTGTGACTGCCATGGTGAAAGACCTGGGCACTGTCAAATTGAAGTGTGAGGATCTGGAAGCAAGGTCAAGGAGGAACAATATACGCATAGTGGGGATACCCGAGAATACCCTGAAAGAACCCATGGAACAAGCAGTGGAGGAATTCCTGAAAATCACAGTAGGCGATCCAGGTTGGTCCCTGATGTTTGCAGTCGAGCAAGCACACAGATCTCTTGCAGCAAAACCTAAGTCGGGTGCCTGTCCCAGGCCTATCATCGCTCGCTTGATGAACTACAGGGACAGAGACCTAGTACTAAGAGCAGCCAGGGACAAGCAGGAAATCCGGCTAGGATCTGACCTGATAAGACTATTCCCGGACTACATCCTTTGTGGAGGTTAATATTCCCTTGCCCGGATCACAGCCCACCGTGGAAGCGGAATGAGGCGATGTGATATACTCCATCTTGGACGCCGTTGGCCAGCTCCGTAAAGGATGCACTTCCGCCTTAGTTAACCCCTGCAGATGCTGTATTTATGCTTTTCGGAGGTATACCAGCAAATAGACCTGCAAGCATATAGAGGTTACTAAAAACTCTTTGATACGGTTGGTGATTATAGTAATGTACGATGTGAGCTGTAACCCATACTATCAGAAGGTATACATAATGTGTGTTAGAAACATAAGTCAAGATTGTTAAGTTGCAGTGCCGGGCAGACATTTATGGGATACCAGTAGTCGGTACTCCTGGTCGCCTAAGAAACAGAAGCCCCCCAATGCAAGTGCATAGTTGAGTTAGAATTGGGGGAAGGGGTATTGTGGGGTGTGGGGGATGCAAAGTCGAAGTTTGGAGCACTATGAGGGAGGGGGAGGTAGGAAGGGTTCAGAGTTTGGGTGAAAATGTAAAAAAAATTTCACAGACAAAATTAAACTGGTAATGATCACAGTACCTACGGACAAAGCACACATTTCGACATATGAAGGATAATGGCTAACACCAAAAGCACTGGAATTACACTAATGACCTGAAACGTCCGAGGCCTGGGTCACCCAGTGAAAGCACGAAAGGTAGCTGCATATGCAAATTGGCAGGGGGCACATATCCGATACCTGCAGGAGACCTCCAAGAGTACCAAGCGCGTAAGTTCTCCCCTGGTTGGGGAGAGCATCGCTATTACACCTCCTATTCAACCCAGGCCAGGGGCGTCATGATCCTGATGCACAAGACCCTCCCCTACACGCACTACACATCTGAATTTGACGACCATGGTAGATATGTGCTGGTCCGCGGAATGCTGGGCACAGCAGAAGTGTTGCTAATAAACATTTACGGCCCCAATATAGACGACCCCCAGTTTTACGACCTGATATTTTCGAAATGCGCAACATACCCCACAGCGCAGATACTCTGCGGGGCGATTTCAATACTATCCTCGACACCAACCCTTTCCGTCTGCTATCCCTCATCAATACCGACGCTAAAATGTTCACCAAAGTCCTGCCATCGCGACTTAACCCAATGATGCCATATATGGTCCACGTGAATCAAGCAGGTTTTGTACTGGTTAGGTCGACTACGTCCAACGTACGCCGGTTTTACAATGTGCTAGCCGGGATCCCAGTGGATTAAAAGGGGGTCGCCATATCCCTAGATATGAGGAAGGCCTTTGACACGGTGTATTGGGCGTTCTTGTTTAGGGTGCTTCATAACTACGGCATTGGCCCTAATTTTATCAACTGGGTAAGACTCCTATACACACAACCACACGCTAGGTTACTGGTAAAGGGCATGCTATCAGAGGTATTGAAGCTGGCGGGACGAACTAGGCACTGTTGCCCGCTCTCCCCATTGTTGTTCACTCTTGTAATCGAGCCTTTAGCTGACTTTATGAGGATGCAGCATGCCATAGTGGGTATCCCCATGGCAGGGCGTGTAGAACTGATCACTCTGTACGCTGACGACATTCTGGTATTTGTTAGAAACCTTGAGAAATATCTTCGTAGAGTGTTGGAGGCGGCCCAGGAGTTCGGAAGGTACTCCGGCTTGCAGCTGAATGTAACCAAGTCTGAAATGTTCCCACTGGCGGATGGCACGACTCCCCCGAGAGATATGTGCGGTTTGCTTTGGGGGACCCAGCAGATTAAATTCCTGGGGGTGGAAATGGCGCAGACTTCTGGCTCAGTTCGAGCCCTCAATTACGAAGCACTGGCCACAGCCCTATGCGCTAAACTTGACCGGTGGAACCGGTTCCCTATCTCGCTCATGGGCTGGGTAGCGTTGGTCAAAATGATACTACCTAAAGTATTCTACCTCTTCGGTACAATACCGCTGTGGCCGGGCAGAGCCTTCTTCGAGAAAATCTCTACTGCCTGCTCTGCCTTTGTGTGGAGGGGCAGCGTGCGGGCCAGCTGGCGTCGTATCACCCAGACATATGAAAAGAGGGGACTTTCGGCACCGGACTTTGAGGTATACTACCTGGCAGCACAAGCACAATATGCTATGCACTGGGTTGCAGAGGCACCACATACCTCTTTCACAGAATTAGAAACGCAAGGGAAGCCTGGGGCCACATTGCTGCATGGGATAGCGGCTGGGACATGGGGGGGGGGGTGGGGGGGAGGGAATGGCGACCATTTGAACCCAAGACTAGCTATGCAGTAGGTGTGGACGAAATGTACACAACATCCCCAAGGCACAGTACTGTACAGCCCCTTTATGCTGATCTGGGACGCCCCTTACCTGACCCCCTCAACAGACACTGCACTCTCTACACACTGGAGGGAGGCAGATGTCATACTACTCGGGGATCTGTATCATGAGGGTATGTTCAGACCATGGGGCGAGGTTAAACTGCAGGTTGCCGACACCCCACTCCGGAATTTGCAATACCTCAGACTTAGGTCGGCAGTGGCTGTGAATATGGGAAGGATTCCCGCGTGAGCCGAAGTCGCACCCCTGCCTCAACTATATAGCTTCGACGGGGTCAGCCAAGAAAACGGCTTCAGGACTCTAAAATAGCACTTGAAACAAGGAGGGTACATCTGCCGGACATTAAGGGGGAATTGGAGAAGGACCTGGGGGTCGGGTTCTTGGATGCATACTGGACACGACTATGCCATCTCACGAAACCGGTGTCTTTCAATTCTAGGTTTCGATT
This sequence comes from Ambystoma mexicanum, assembly GCF_040938575.1. Lineage (NCBI taxonomy): Eukaryota > Metazoa > Chordata > Amphibia > Caudata > Ambystomatidae > Ambystoma > Ambystoma mexicanum. Next base: position 304,996,087 of record NC_090926.1, read on the forward strand.
AATCCAATTTAAAATAATCAATAGGGTACACCTCACCCCTGCGCGGTTGATGAGAATGTATCGAACATATACAGGAAAATGTCGTACATGTGGAGAAAAATGGAGGTGGATTTGATACATATGATGTGGTCATGCGGAAGACTCTCTGAATATTGGACCGGGATTTGTGAGGCATTTTACGCCATGTTGGGGCAATCTGTAAAGTGGGATCAAACTATGTGTATTGGGATGTATCCTTAAAATGAATACAGTGAAACGTAAACTTGTAAACATTGGACTTCTTCTGGCTAAGCGCGCCATCTTGATGAGGTGGAAAAGGGGGAATATTCCCCGTAGACTGGAGGACTGGATTCATGATATGGTGTGATAAAACTGGTATTGCCAGTAGCAAAGATGAAGTGTTATGGGTGCTCATTGTAAGATGTCCGTGATCGGCACACTATATGCTACCTGTATTACTGTGCAACTTAAAGTTTTTTAAAAAATAATTATCTTCAACCCTTCCCTCAGATTCTTGATCTTTTGGCAAATAAAAGAAGCACCAACAGTCATATTTGTTAAAAAATCATGCGTCTCATTACCTAATCTTTTTACTAAACTGTGGGCATCAGTTTCTATTCGAGTGGGAGGAGCATTGGGCACTCTCATATGGCATCCAGTCAAATGGCTATCTGACCGAGGCTGGTTTCTCACACAAACATAGCAAGGATAGGCAATGTACCATTTAATTTGATCTGGGCTATCCTTTCTTTAAGGATTCCATTTATCACTCACAAATACCATTCACCTGTGGGTGATAGGCAGATGAAAACTTGTGCTTTACGCTTAATAGAAGAGTCATCTATTCAAACAATTAATTTATAAAATATGGCCCATTATCAGAATGCTAGACTTCGCACACACCCCATCTAGGAAGCACCTTGCGTACAAGAAACGTGGCAGCACATGTCACATCGGGGCATGTACATGGACCTGCCTCAAAGGGACATACTACCACTAACATGCGTCTGTAACCATTGCATGTTTGTTACATATCCACATAATCTATATGTAGATGTAGAAAAGGATCATTGGGTCTGGGAATTGCTTCTCTCATTGTTCGCAAGGTGTGCCCTGCTGTGAACCCCTGGCATACAATGCAGTTCACAATAAACTGCGCCACGTGTTCTAACAAATTTGGTGAAAACCAATCTTCTGCAATCATTGCAGCAAGACTTTCTCTAGTTGTGCGGGGTAGTGAAGCTGCTGCAACGCCACAGACAATAATGCTAGAGGCATAACTGGCTTCCCAGTGCTTTCCTGTCTCCATATAGCCTCAGTGGGCGATAAAGAACATGCCTCTCTTCAATAAGTCCTGCTCTTCTTGTGGCGCTCAACCATGTAGCTCAATTAACTGTATAATGGATAACATATTAAAACCTTCCTTTACCATTATACGTCATCCAGACATTTGCTTAACACTTTCTACTTCAAAATCAGAAATATGCTGCCCTGTTCACTTAAACGTCTGCAGCTTTTTTACTGCAAGAAATCATGTCTCCCCTCTTAGTATGGGCTGTGCATTTCACCATGGCGATTGCCTTAATGAGTTTATCCAATAGAGACGAATGTTGCACTTGTGTGTCGTCTGCGCGGAGGAAATCCTCCTTTTCCAGCATAAAATACCTGTGTGTACGGTTGGCGTCACATAGGCTGCATCAGAGTACACTGTCACATCCACATCCTCCTATATTTGGAGTGTGGCGATAAGCGGCATTCATTCTGCAGCCTGTGCTGAACAGTGTGAAGGCAGTCTTGTGCTTATCACTCTTCAAATTCACTATTCTTTTTTAACTTTACTAATGCTGATGCCGTCTGTCTTTCTCCTTTCATTTGGTCAATTTTTGAAGAACCATCAATAAATAGAATTTCTCTCCCTCCAATAGCATTTTGTCTAACATGGGGGAATATTGTCATATAACTCAGAATACCTTGTGCAGTTATGTGCATTGTACCCCTTCTCTACTGGTTCTGCTATGAATGTCACTGGTTTCACTATTCTACATTTAACAGTTTTGATCACTGGGTTTGAAATAATGACTTCGTACCCAGATGCTCTTTGCGTAGTCCATGTACTTTTGGTTTTCTCTAAAAAGGCAATTAAAGAAATGCTCGACGAATAACGTCATCGAGCACCCCTTTGTAATACTTGCACCTTTTTCAATTGCGAAAGCAGCAGCGAACACTTAATTGCAAGCATAATGTCCTTTCATTACTGGCTCTAAAATCCCACTATAGTAGCCTAATGGTTTATGTCCATGTCCTAATGTCGTGTTCTGTGTGAAGACCGCTGTCATTACCTCTTCATTTGAATGTGAGAATAAGTAAAACTATTTGTTATAATCTGGAATCCCTAACACAGGGGCTGTACAAAACGCCCTTTTACATTCTTTAAATCCTTCAGTCATCTCGTCTGTCCATGTTATATTACTTTTACCTATTTGTGCTTCCATGAGCCATTTTATAGGTGCTTGAATACATGTACTGTAATCAAAAACGCAGGACCTGCAATAATTAAATAGGCCTAACAATTGTTGAATTTCCCTCACTGTCTCAGGTTTTGAGTTTTCATGATTGCTTCTGCTCTCTCAGGTGTCACTTTTGTCCCTTCCTGAGGGATTAGCTTTCCTATGTAAAGGACCTCTTCCTGAATGTGCTGTCATTTCTTGGTCTACTTTGTATCCTTTCTTTGCTAGTATAGTCATTGGTTGAACTGAACCTTTCCTGAATTTTTCTTCTGCCACGCTGCACACTAGTATATTCTTTACATACAGAATTATTGTGCTCTCAAGTTTGGATGTTACCTAGGTCCCTTTTAAGGACCCTATTAAAGTTTAAGGGGACTCACAGTAACCTTGAGGTGATCTTGTATGTTTCCAGCTCTCGTTTTTATACAAAAACAAGGTCAAGTTTTGTGAGTTTTCATTAAGGGGAATTGAAAAGAAGGTATTTTTTTAAATCTAACTGTAAAATATTCGACTTTGGCTGGGATGTTGCCTAATATTGTAACTGGATTCGGAACAAGAGGAAACTCTCCTTCAACAATATTGTTTAGGGACATAGATCCTGAATGAATCTCTGCAACACCATTGTTTTCTTCACTAGGTACAGAACTGTGTTACATGGGGATTCTGATGGCACAATATTCCCTGCTGTACTAAAGCGAAAATGGTTTCAAATATACCTTTTGTCTGCTTCTCTGCTTCTCAGTCTTTGCTTGTGGCACAAATTCCTCCTGGTATGAGCTTCATTTTGACTGCTCCTGCTCTACTCAATGGACGTCATATGGCCTGCTGGTCCATTATATGCTTGTCACCTTTTCTAAATCTTCCTGGAAAAATTACGGTTTCTTTTTTTTTACCAATGTCATTCTCTGGTATTTCTCTATTCTCAACTTTAATCCAATAAGTGAGACGTATGAAAAATACTAATTCATCATCTGAATGATCATCTCTGAACAATTCTTCATCTGCCAAATCTGTTAGTCTGTATCCTTCATCAAGGGCTATTGCTGCTCTCTATCCTCTTCCCTCATAATCTGTCCCATGAGACCCCCCCGCATCCTCCACTTTCTCTTAGTCTATAGACCACCTGCTTATGATGCTGCCTTTTGTTGCTGATTCTCTCTGACCTGAGGCTTCTTTATGATTCTTTCATTGCCTCAGGTGATTTCAATCTTCATACCAATTATAGCCATGATCACCTTGCCTCGCGTTTTGTGACTGCCCTTGCGGATCTCGATTTGATCCATCTAGTTTTTGCTCCCTCTCATTGTCTAAGCAACACACTTGACCTTATTTTGGCTTCACTTGATCTGGTCACTGTACACTCTAGTATGCCTGTATCTCGGTCGGACCACATTATTATCCCCTTCTCGGTCAGAGTTGCTCCCTCGGCCACCTCTCTCGCTGTTGGAACAATTTTGTTAGGGCTGACATCATGAACATCCCTAACCATCTACCCATTGACACTCCTGTGGATTTTGCCACTCTTTTGGCCTTTTTTGCCACCACTGCTGACCATATAGCTCCTCTTCAGCCCTCCAGGTCTCGTGGTCGTCCTTCACAGCCCTAGATCTCAGCTGAACCTGCCAACCTGCGATCGCTCAGACGGCAGGCCGAACGGAGATGGCAGGTGTATTTTTCACCTTCCACTCGCCTGGCACTCCATAGAGCTACAGCCATATATCAGCAAGCCATCATCGATGCCAAATGCACCTATTTCCCTACTTGTATTCAATCCTCTTCTAATGCCCCAATGCTCTTTTTAAAATGGTCCAATCTTGATCCACTCTTGCCAATCTAGTTATTCCCTCTCAATCACTTTGTCTATCCTTGTCCTCTTTCTGTCAGGATAACATTTCTCTTATTCGAAAGAAGATTACTAGTTCTTTGGACCCTGCCCTAGTCCCTTCTGTTGTCTACCATGATCACCCTCATTCGGTTTCCTGGTTCGAATTCCCAGGTTTCACTCAGGCCAATATTCTCTTTGTCATTACTCGCCTCAAATCTGCCTCTCCTTCTTACCCCATGCATTTGGGCATCCTTGAAGAGTTCATGCCTTATATTGCTCCTCTGGTGTCCTCAGCGGTTAACTCTTCTTTGACTAACAGTTCCATCCCTCCCTCTCTCAAACACACTTTGGTCATTCTTAAGCTTCATTGTGATCGTTCTCTTCCTGCTAACTTCCACCCTATCTCTCTTCTACCTTTTTGTTATGAAACTTCTTCAATCTCTTGTCACGCCTTTACTCTTCTTTCTTCTTGAGGACACTAGCTATGTCAACCCATTCCAATCTGGCTTTAGGCCCAGACGGGGCACTGAGTCGGTAATTGTGTTGTGGTTGATGATCTTGTGCATATTGTAGATCAGGGGGTTGTTGGCACACTCATCTTCCTGGATCTCTCTGCTGCATTTGACACTGTAGATCACCATCTTGATTCAGAGGCTCTTTCTGCTGGGCATCTCTGGACATGTTCTGGATTGGTTCATCTCCTTTCTCACCGACCGTTCTCATTCCCTTTTTCTGTCCCCTTTAATTTCACCCATCCTTCCTCTCACCTGTAGGGTCCCCAAGGTTCTGCTCTCACCCCTTCTCTTCAATTCATATATTCACCTTCTTATCATTCTTACTCATTCTTTTGGTTTCCGGTGTTATTCCTATGCTGATGACACCCAAATCCTGTTGCAGCTGAACCTTACCCTCCCTGATATGGCCTCTCACTGCCTACTTGTCTCTCTGCCGTCCAGGCCTGGATGGGCCTTAATTGTCTCCGCATCAATGGCGACAAAATTAAGGTGCTTCTAGTCTGTACCCACCCCGATTCTTTTCTGTAGTCTGACATGTTTTGGGTCCCTGGGCTTGGTCCCCTCCATGTTCCCCTCTGTCATGCTGCGACCCTGGAGACTGTGGCAGAGATGGAAGTTTCGGAGACGTGGAACCACACGAGCTATCTGCAGAACCAAAGATGATGTCTAGTCCTCATTAATTATGGCCGCCATCTCTGTAACAATGCACCGTGCCCTAGGAATGGTGGGTTGTATCCGTCCTCTTTGGAACTCGCTGTTGCTATTGCAGTTTTCTCGTAGAGAATCTATCTGCCTTTTAGTCCTGTGCTAGCCCCTCTTTATAAGACTATCGTGTCTTGCTTTCTCCCTTGGTATCTATTCCTTTGTCTTACCGCGCTTCACAGTTTCAACTGACGGCGCTCTGCCTGTCCGCTTTCAGGCTCGTGTTCTTCTGACACGAGGCTGCTCCTTCTTTTCCCCCCTCGGGTCGCTCACTTTATTTTCTTCGATTCAGGCACTATCAGTCCCTTTCGTACTGATATTCTGGCAATCCTACATCTTGTATTCTTTCGCGCCCCCTTGCGCTCTGTCTTTTATGCAAGTCTTCGCCCTCACTCTACTTAGCTTCCTTACCTAAAGTTATACCTTACTCTCGCTTACGAGCTCTGTACTTTTTCCTCTACCTGCTCCGGAATCCCGCTTTCCCAAGCATTGGTCGGAGCTGATCCGACATTGGTGTTTCACCGTTTCTTTGGTCCAGCAGCATAGCACTTCTTCCCTAGGAAACCTGAGGCGCTCCTCTTCCATCCTTGGAAGGACGTTAACTCTGTCCATTGGTGGTATAAGGAAACCTGCACAGACTGCCGATTGCAGTTCAGAGACTTACCTGAAGTCATTTGTCCTACTGGAAACAGCACTTCCGGGTTGGTTCCAACACGAGACTACAGTAGAGAACAAAAGGGGGTGTGGGGGCTCCAACCACATGTCAAGTGTTTTATACTCTAACCTTTTGAGTGTTTACTGTATTGTATCAGTTATCATTATCTATTAGTGCTTCAAATGTAAGAGTGTCCAATAGTAGGGTCATTTTACTCTGGGTTCAGGTTCCATACACATATCTTGAGACATTAATTTTGTACTCAGAAAGAACTGGTTTTATTTAGCAGATCCAGTCCTCTGGCTAGATTTACATCTATCATATTCACATTTCAACAAATGAACAGAGTATAGATAGTGTGATGTTTTAAACAGTACTAGGCCACAGCACAGCGTTTAAATCAAGGGTGTGTTAGTACTGTTTGTGAGGTAAATATTACATCATATTTATGTTGTTATAGAAAAACACCAACCGAAAGACAAAGTAACAGTGTTCACACATAGAAATCAGTAGTCTGCGCAACTCATACAATATTTCTATATATATGGTCCCTTGTATTGATCCAAAGTAGGGGTGTGCTCATGCACCTTGTCTTCAGGAAGAGAAAAACAGGCTAATTTAATAGATAAGGTTGGCTGCAGAAAAGTAGCCAGCTCTGAGGTGGGTTAAAATATTCCCACAGAGTACCAAACCGCTGGTCTACGCCAAGGGGAGGCGCCCCCTAAGGAGTTCAGGTGGATTGTTTAGCAAAGTCTTGTGCTTGAACCACGGGCGTTTCGGCTCCTTGGTGAAAAGCCTTCATCTGTGCCTCTGGGTTTGTTTCCCTGGAGGAAAACAAAGCAGGGAGGGGGTAGGAGAGAGAAAAGGGAAGGTGAAACTTAAACTCTGTCTCTGGACGTTGAGATGTGCATTGTAAAAAACCCTGCTACTGCATAGCTGGAAGGCTGTGCAGGGTAGGGGATACTCTTTAAAATTCATACCAAACCATGCTAAATCTGGTTTGTGATGCTGGAAATAGACAGGGACTGACCTGTTGGTGATCCTAGGGAAAGAGCTGAGATTATGGTTGCCCTTTGATTGTGGTAGTAGTATTCGGGGGCATGGAGGTGCCGGTTCCGAGTTAGGTGGTAAGTTGTCGTCCTCTTGTGTAGGAAGACCCAGGAGTTGGTGGTCGCGCTGGGTAAAAGAGGAAATGTTGGATTTTACTCATGCTGCTTTACAATAGGTTCCCCAGAACAGCATACTGCTAGGAAGGCTACATACCTTCTGGATTCTGTGGGGTAGCTGCCGTAAGATTGATAGTGGGCAGAGTGAAGCGAGGTCTTCTAATGAATGGGGAGGACAGGAACTCTGCAGTAGTCCCGGGAGCAGATCTTGCAGGCTGTTTGTAAAAGTGAGGGTAGAAAGGAGGTGGATTTGTCTAGTTTAAGAAATAAATCAATAAAAACCCATGTACCTGGCATAGTATATCAATGCAGGATTGCAGGCAGGTGTGTGTCCCTAAAGCAGGTGGCAGCTTACCACGAGGCTAGCTGCTCTGTAGTGCGCCAAGGGGCGACGTTGAAAGTGCATAATGGTGCTGCTGCTCCGGCGATCGCATTCGTCCGAAGTGTGCTGTGTGCAGGATCTCGCTGCGCATGTGTACAAGAGCGGTGTTGCTGCCACTGCGCATGCGCACTAGGTCCTCTCGGGAGGAGGAGGGTTGTCCTGGAAACCTAGTCCGCCACAGACACGTTAGTATCTATGCAGAAAAAACTGCGGACCCTGTGGAATACTGGGGGTCTAGGCGTCTGGGGTGACGCATTGTATACAAGAGACTACAAGCAGACTTCCAGATCTACCTTACCAGGGTTTTTTGTTGCCTCTGAGCTTTTTCCATGGTGTTGGGCTGGCTCCTCGGGGTTCCCTCTGGCGTGGGTCCCATGACCCGTTAAGGTGGCCTGCGGGGGAGCTCGTCCCTACTTGCCTGATTAAAAAAGACAAGAAAACAAGGAGAAGACGACCAAGGAAACCAAGAAGGAAAGAACATTCTGGGTCCTAGGACAGCTCATCGGAAGATGGAGGTGAGGAGGAGGCTCGGGAGGGTTCCCCTATTCAGTACACCCTCTCCTGTTGTCAGAAATCTCAGCGTCAAGCTATCGGCCTCCCTTTCCTTACTCCCCCAATTGAGTGCAGTCTGTCCATCCGTTCATTTCAAGCTTCTGGTCCTACGTAAAGTCCTTCCTTTCCTTCCTCCCTCCCTTTGTCTGATTGTTTCCTCCCTCATCTCGGATTCCCTTGATTATTAACTCTATCGAGCCCAGCTGAACCATGTGTTACACCGCCTCCAGGTCCTTTGGAACTCTGCAGCCCTCCTGGCCTTGGGAGCCCCTCGCTTCTCCTCTGCTTCCGCTGCTCTGAATTCACTGCACTGGCCGCCGCCACCAGGGTCAACTTTAAAGCCCTGTGCATCATTCATCAGGCTTTCTATAAAATTGGGCTGGAATATCTTCAGGCCAAATTCCTTCTCATGTCCCTTCTCCTTTACTTCGGGCTTCTTCTAAGCTGTGCATCTCTGTTCCCCGAGTCCGGCGCTCCAGTAGCGCCTTGATGCCATTGATGTTGTATGTTTGCGCTCCACAAATTTCCATGACATGACATAACCACTCTTTCCTCTCTTATTACTGCTGCTTCTAGTTCTTAAGGGATACCCTGTCCATCATCATCCATAGGTATTTCTGGCCTAAACAAAAATGTCAGGCATTCTGAACAATTTACCTACCAGTCTAGGAAGCCATGTCAACAAAATATTTACTCAATATAAAAATACTTTTAGGTCTAAAGGAACACCTCATAATGCTTTTTGACCTGACCATGCTAATATGAATATTCTTACATTCATGTAATCTATCACTGGAGTGGAACACACTATCCCTTTGTCAGTGAAAGATATAGTCACGTTTAGTTTTGTCATCAAGTCATGTCCTAATATGTTAACTGGTGTCTGCTGAAAATACAATAGTGGCTTACACGTCATGTTTTCCTATAGAAATTGGTAATTTGTCAATAAAAGGAACTAAACTTGTAACCCCAGAGTATCCCTACGCATTTATGGCAATACCAGGCATTAGGTACTTTCTCCAGCATGGGGTCTGGCATGGATTCACATGCTCATGAATATTCCCCGTCATCAGGCCGGGAATCCTCAGTATAGAAAAAAATCAGTATCCGTTTCGTTTCTGATCTGTCTTTCTTAGTAGTAACCAATCACTGGTCTCTGGGTCATACTGCCCCCAGCCAATGATTGCCCTCTCCCTAAGCCCCGCCTCCGGCAGCCATCCTCAGCCTCCCTATCCTGGGCGTGGATGGTTGTGGGGGTCCTGTATTTGCATTCCATTGTGGCACCATTGCTTGTTGGGTTATGCTTGCGGAGTCTGTACTTGTGTTTGCATAGGTGCTTGCTTTGGTTGACCTTGTGGTGATTGTGATTGCACTTGAACTTGTTGCGCTTGCTGTATTTGCGGCGTACCTGTCTGATTCTGTATCTGATCTTGGGCATAATACTCCTGCGGTTCTGGTCACGGTGCTTTCCCCCAGACATCGGGAGCAGACCAGCCTGCCCCAGGTATCGGCATCTATGGGGGCCTTTAAGGCCCCAAAAGGTTGCCTAAAGACTTCCTGGATCATTTGTGGAGAGGAGACGCTCTTCATCGGGTACATCGAAAAATGCATCTGCAAAGAAACAGGTACAGTAGTGAGCATTTGGGCAACTTGAACTCTAAGCAACCATACCAAGAATTATTGGCATAAGGATTTACCTACAGAGTCACAGTTGTTCAGGACTCTACAGTAACCTGCAGGATCAGTGAAGTAACTAGATCCTTGAACAGCAACGCACCCCTGCATAAAGTCGCAGGATGGAGAGTATGCCATTCATAACTCTGTGAGACATAGTAGAGGGGTGCACAAGGAGGTCATGGGAGGTGGGAGCCGGTCCTCCTCCTTATGGTTAGTTAATATTTTGTTTCAACATTTCAGACAAGTATTCATTTGTGACGGAAGGGTAAAACAGAGAGGGCACGTGCAGCCATTCACCACTCCGCTTCGTGTGACGCTGGTGGAGACAGTCGCCGCTCAGCTTCATTCGGCGCCCCTGTGGAGACCAGGTGAGCGTAACAGTTCTGTAGTATACTGTGTACAAGTAGCCCACCCCCCTTTTTGGAGCTTGCCAATTCTGCTGAATGCACCCTCTACCGTTCACGTTCAGGCCATATGTCCTATTCTCCCACTATTCCAGCATTGTTGCAGCTGTCCTCCATTCAATCCCCCCCCCTTGAGGGATTTGAAATGCGCCTCTTCCTCTTAGTCCATTCCCACTACCTCTTTGCCAAATATTGTACCCGCCTGGATCTATAGAATACCCTACATGGCTTGGCTGCGCTGGCTGTAACTCTTGTGTTGCCAGACCCTCAGCAATTATCAACACTGCTCCTTCTATGGCAAATTTGGACAATGTTTTCTGATCTAACTTTGCTTCCTCTTGCTTTCTACTCTCTGCGTTCTTCGTATTCTTCTCTTGTAGTAATAGACAATGATGTACGATAGTCAACTGTATTTCTGGCCATGGCTTACCTTCCATCATACCTGTTTCTTCATCTGCTGCTGCACTGGCCTGGGCAGTATATTGTACTCTTAAGCGCCCTCCATATGTCTGCTCTGCAATTGTTAAATGGCACTCCATCATGTGTCTTGTTTTGCTGTGTCACACTTGCATATCCTGCTCGCCTCCAGATGTTGTCGGCTCTCCCCAAGGATAGCTGCTAATAGGCATTTTATGTCACCCACTGCTAGCTTTGTATCCGCTGTCATTTTTTCTAAATCATAAATCCATTTTCCTGGACCTGCAGTCAAACTAGGTAATTTATATTTCAGATTATCTTTGTCCATTTGTGGGCACGGTTTATATAGCGATTGTCCTCTTCCTTTCTCTAATAATGGGAATTGTGTAAATCCTGGTCCACAATCGTATCCACATACACTTCCTGTCTTCCAGGTGGGGCTAGTTTCACTGGTTCATCTTCGTGCTGGCAATGACCACAATCTGTTTACATAAATTGGGGATATATCCCCAACAATGCGTGACCGTGCTTGTGGTTGATTCTGGTGTTTTTTCTTTTGGGTCTTCTAAATCTGACCACTTTACCTCTCTTTCTGTGCTCTGATCTATCCAAAAAACTGCATGTGCCTTCTCTTTGCGCTCTTTCATTTTCTTCCCTTTCTTAGTCTGACATCATTATACCCCAGCTTGTGTGGCTGTCGTCCCTTTCCTCGTCATCAAGATCTAGTCTACTTAAGGACAGCGGTCTATGCACATCAATCATTCTGCCATCCAATCTTTCTCCTTTAATAGATATCCTTTGATACTCCCTTTCGGTTTTATAACCATCTTTCTCCTTCATTTGCCTATATAAATCCCCAATGATTTTCCCCATGCCTTCTGCCTCATGGTAATCAGCCCATGTCTGTATTCTCGGTATCCCTTGCAGCTCCCTGCGCGGCTGTTGTGACCCTCTGTCGTCTTCCCATTGATCTCGTGCTTCAATTAGTACCATCCATTGTCGGGTAAGATTTTCATATCAATGATAAATCTTCCTGGCCTGTGTCAACCCCAGAAACTTTTTTTTTGCTTGACTGGTAGATTATTTTTCCCTATAACTCAGTGAAAGGGAACCTTTTTCCACACTTGGTCTTTTACTCTTTTTTATGGGTGTCCTTTTTAAGACTCTCCATAGTGTCTTTTAAAAGTTATCCTCTTTGACAACTTTTTGGCAATAAGTGCCTATTGTTAATTGGTTGCCCTAGGGGCTCCCCTTTTAACTTTCTCTGGCTAAACATGCGAGAACTACTGTTCCCAAGAGTAGAAAGCATCCTTGGATCCCTTTTACATTTTCTTAGGGGAGACCAGAACCCCCCCCGCCCTATGTGAAATGTTGGTGAGATACTGAGTATGCCCTTTCTTATTTTAAACTTGCCCATAATGGCTGGTGGCAGTGACATTATTTATTAATTCATTGCACCTTTATAAAAGCACCCATGGGTGCTCATTTTACCAAAAGAGCCCCTGTCTTCTTTTTCACCATGTTAGCGTTTTTTGTCCTTTCTTGTTCTTTCCCCTGACATCCAGGAATGGGAAATTCCTTTGTGTGATTTATTTATTTTTATCTTCGGCTGGAGTCCTGTGGACTCCCCGCCCAACCTCCAGAGTGTCTGTGAAGGTAGGAAGTGAGGAAGGAGTCCAACTCTGCAGCCCTTTGTCTTCCAGCCTGACTGCAAGAATACAGTTCAAACTGGAACGCGGCTGTCCTGAAAGGACCGTTCCCCCTCCATCCCCCCAAGATTGAATGTTACAAGGCTGTCTGATTGGCTGGGTTCCTGCATAAAAGTTCGATCCTGGAAGCTGAAGAGGTAGTCGACGACTGGAAACAGAAGAGGAAGATGAAGAAACCGCAGCTACGACAATTTCTGGCAACCCAAGAGCCTGCTGTACCCTTCCTTCCAATCGACCTGGTAGTCCCGAATACGACTCCTACCCAAAGGCTGTTGAGAGCCACTAGTCAAAAGAAGACTTGCATTTTGAGCCATCTCATGTCATGCTGCGACTTTGCAGTGCTGCAATTCCGTGGGACCTCGAACCATTGTGCGGTGCACAGTCTACCAAATCTCGCAGAGACTTTGAGGGTATTCTGCTGGACCTCCAGAGACGTGAAAAGATTGCTGGACCTTGCAAACGACAAGAATCCGACCAGCGATTTTTTCTGTCTGCTATGCTTCTGAAAAAGGCGCTAAATCCACAGAGCCGCATCCAGCCGCAAAGAAAACCTTGCCTAGAGCTTTCCCCCGTGATCCTTGTTGCAAAAGTCCTTCCAGTGTCCTGTCTTCTTGATGAAGGAATTCAACAAATGGGTTTTTGGCTGCAGATTTTGAAGTCCTCCTGCTGCAAAATCTTCTTCTGTGCTGCGGTACTGTGCTGGTTTAGGTATTTAATTACTTTAAGTCTCTTGTAATTCCTGTGTAGTTTTGGGATGTTTTCTGTGATTGGGAGGTCTCTCGTCCAGTTCTCCCAGGCCCACTGCTGGAATCCTCCTACGGTGTCTTCTCTGAAGTCCCTGGACCCTGAACTAACTCTAAAGTAAAATACTTGTTTGAACAGTCTTCCTCTGGAACTCTGAACTTTGCCTGTAACTGAGCCCTATCTCACCCTGCCTACAGCTGGCTCCTAGACCACTAGGGTCCTACTTCTGCCTCTGAGAGAACCTGTGTACTAGAATTTGGAAGGGCTGGATACTTTTGAAAAGTAAAATGAGTGTTGAAAAGTTTACTTGTGAATGAGTTAGTTGATAACTTTAAACTCTCCAAAAAAGTATATATAGGATTTACTTACCTTGAATAAGCTGTGTGCTTTCCTAAATGAGTATTCTCAAAGTCTTACTTTCCTTAGAAACTGTTTTGCCATTCTAACAGAAAGTAGGTAAAGGGTTAACGTACTCGCCTGTGAATTGGGATTCCCTCTTTCCAAAAGTAATGCTGTTGGTTTCACTTTATTATTCCTGTTAGGATAATTGTATGAGTTTCCCCAATTGGGTCTTGCTTCCCCTGACTTGCTGTTAGCTTGTCCAGAATAATAATAATGATGATGATAATGATGTGTTATTTATATAGCGCCTTTATTCAAAGCGCTTTACAAAGCACATATTTACATACAGTATCACCCAACTGGAATTGGTACTCATTTATCGACCTCGGAAGGATGAAAGGCTGAGTTGAAAAGCAACTGTAATTGAATATTACACCCCAAGGTCCAGCTCCCATATAAAAACTGGGCTATCCAAAATCAGTTATAGGTGTAAAAGTGTTCCACAATTCTGAAAAGTATATTGTTCAGGTGACTTTGTTGATTTCCGGCTGAGCGTCACGGTACAACTGTTAGGGTCTATTACCCTGGTATTACTGAAAGTAATCTGAAAGTAATTTGATTTTGACTTCTCTAGAACTACTGTTAGGTGTTACAAATTAGGTAATATGCTTTGGTCTCTGTACCTTCAAGCATAGTGTTGTTTTTTAAATGTATTTTTCTGATGTGTGATAGTACTCATTTCCCCCAAGATTTAGCTGGGCCTACCTGTATTTAAATAAACAATTTATTTTTACAATCCATACTGTTTCAGCGTTTCTTTGGACAATATTTGTATTACAATTTATTTGTACTGATACTGATTCTACAGCCCTCTATCCCTCCTAAGATAAACCTGTCTGCTCTATCTACGCTACCATGAACTCAGATGGTACAGCCTTATACTGATAGTGGAGTTGTGTATTTGCTCATTTAAATGGTTTTACTAAGCCCTTGGTTGGACTTCAGAAAAACGGTCCTAACATCTGTTTTACTTAATCATCCATTTGACCCCTACTCCTTCTCATTTCTTCTTCCCTTCTTCTCATCTCCCTTTTCTCGTCTTCCTCCCGCCTTCTTTGCAACCTATGTTCTTTCAATTTGTGTTTCGAATGGATTGTGTCCTCCAACGTATTCCACATCTTTGACATGTAATGTCCCCAGCTGTGCAGCTTTGGACATTTTTTGGCAGAAGGCGTCCTGCGTCGATAGCGTCGGGTCGATGTCCCTCGAAGGCCTCCGTCGAGGGTGACGTCATCAGATGTTATCAGTAGGACACACGGCGCCCTTAGCCTCAGTTCCGTTTTTCTGCAAACTTATTTTCTTCAAGAACTCGGCGTACCTCGTGTTATCAACTTCAATAATGTCTTCTTCGACCCCTCTGACCCCGCGGTCACGCTTTAAAACATGCAGGGACTGTAAGTCCAAGATGTCCATCATGGACCTGCACCATATCTGCATGTGGTGTCTGGGTGAGAGCCACGACACTGACGACTGCTTGAAGTGCCAGTCGTTGACTGCCAAGGCCTTGCGGGAGCATAAGGGGAAGTTGCAGGTAGGTCGGGTATCCAAACCCCGTAAATCCCAAAAATCTGGTCTTTCCACCGACGACTCGAGAGGTGACTCTCCCTGTCGGAAGGAGTCCAGGGGTTCTCGGTCCCGGAGTGGTTTTCGCCACCCGTCCTCCTCGTCGAAGGCACTTGTGGAAGCAGTGTCACCATTCACCTTCCCTGTCCTTTTCTAATGATGGCTCTGCGAGGAAATTGGCTTGCCCCACTAAATCCTCTACTCCGGAGGAGTGGGAGGCATTTGGGGAGAAAATGTTGGAGATTTTTCAATCTCAGGGCACTGCCCGGTCTGCACCTTCGGTTGAAGCCGGCGGGGAGCGGTCTCGGTCCAACGTTTGCGCGTCTTTGGGCCCGGGCGGTAGGCGCGATAAGCATCGTGAACCGTCGAGGTCCCGTTCAGACATGGCTCAGGTAGATCGCCAAAGACGTGCCAGATCCAGGTCGAGATCCTCGTCGCCGGCGACACCGTCGAAGCCTGTGAAGGTGTCGAGGAAGGTGTCGACCCCGTTGGCGCAGTGCCCATCGAGTGCAGCTGTTGGTGCTTTGCCCTCAACCGGGCCCTTGTAGCCCTCAGTGCCATTGTCGAAGCCGAGGCCGTCGGTGCCCTCGACGCCATCGGGGCCTACAAGTATGAATTTGATGGTGGAGGCCCCTAGAGCTGTGGATCCTCTGTGAAAGGCTTTGGCTAAGACTGTGAGGCCACCTGTGAACTCCAGGTCTACTCCTGTACCTAGGAGGGAGTTCCTTCACTCTGTACAAGACATTTGAGGATGAGGAGAGGTCTGATGTGGAGTTGGAGCTTTTGGTGCTGCTGGTGACACTCCTGCAGCTCCTGACAATGAGCCACGACCAGTGTACAAGAGTCCACAAGAGATCGGTGCGACAAAGCATTTGTGAGCACCGGTCGTGGTTCAAATTGTAATTCCTGACAAGCCTTTAGTGGCTCATTACAAATTAGCAAAACACAGCCAAGAAGATATTTACTGGTTGAGTATTGAAACTGTCCAACCCATCCCCCTGGGGCGGACAGAGATCTAAAACTAAGAAAGCTGGAGCAAAAATGGATTTGAACTCTGTAAAAGAAGGATTAAATATTGCGATTGAGTGGGGATTATTCGTTCACTAATTGCCATCTCCTGTGAGGAAACAATACATGACGTGGGTTTAAAATGCTTTAGCATGTGACATTGAATCTATATAAGTAGAAAAAGTTTGAAATATTTGCGATTATACAACTAAAATGG
Organism: Ambystoma mexicanum; assembly: GCF_040938575.1. Taxonomy (NCBI): domain Eukaryota; kingdom Metazoa; phylum Chordata; class Amphibia; order Caudata; family Ambystomatidae; genus Ambystoma; species Ambystoma mexicanum. The sequence goes on from NC_090926.1 coordinate 305,012,532, forward strand.
TAGACTAGGGTTTCCGTTGTAGTTATTACACCATTGAGGAGAAAATAATATCATCCGAATTACCGTTTGTGGGGCAAAATATCAGTAGGGACATACTATCTGTGCCGCATGCAACCTAAGCACCCGATACAGAAAGGAACGCTCTGTAAGTTGGTTTGTAAAAGTGTTACTTTAAATATTACAAAACCCACTCAAATGGTTAAAAGCAAATGATTAAACATCAGATGATTATATAACACCTGTCTGCACTTCTTTGAAATATATCAGCACGCTAAAGATGGTGGACTGCACATACCCAGATAAGTGAAAAACTAACGTTGCAGTCACTGGACAGAACGTATAAAAGCACGTGCCATGTGACCACACCAATGCTTCTCCTAGTTTTTCAAAGTAAACAAACGTGGAATCATAGCATCTAAGTAAGTAAAGACAGATTACATCAGCTAATTGCAACTGATCGGCTTACTCTAGAGAGTAAACTGGGTTACAATAGCTTCTCTGGACTATGTTTTTAAATAGGAAGCGGAACTTCTCTGGATATGTTTTTAAATAGGAACGCCCACCAATATTCACTGTTGCGCGTGCAGCGTGGCGTAGCACACAAGGTCTTCCGTCGTAGCGAATATCGCGCTGAGCAATTTGCTAAAAACTATCGCATGCTCGTGGAAATTCTCAAGGTAATTGATCAACATTTAACCCTTACATGATATATGTCGGAATCAATAGAAATAACCAGGATCTTGGACAGCTTGGGCCTGAGAATGATGGGTAGCTGTAGCGTGTTCCGTTTGGTAACGGGCACCCGCGATGTATGATATGTCCCCATGGAGGACATAATAGTGAGAAGATGCAGAATCAAAAACAACTATTGAAGATGCAGGCCAAATGAACAAGGTAATTGCCTGCATGTAACGAGGTTCAGTCCACAAAAACCATAAAAATCATAAGATTCTGAACAAGTACTAAAACCGATTATTAACATAGTAAAATTGGTATAAATTATGTATAAATAGATTCTTTTTTTTAAATTTGTCACATTAGTAAGACCTAGACAAAATATTTGTATATGGTTTTTCCCTAGAGTGTGCAATTATTGTCACCGATCGGGCTACTGCAACGACATCCGTTTCAGAAATGATTCCACACACGCCATTAAAGAAATTAAAGGTTAGCGACACATCCACCACGCACAACGTAGAGAGATGTTGTTTTTTTTGTAGTTTTTTAGTAACCAAAACTTTGTCTTGGTTTTTTTATAGTTTGCCACACGAACAAGGATAGATGTTATCCAACGTATCTTTTTGAATAAGCTGTACAGCTAAGAAGCGTCCTGAAGACGGGTCCATTAGACTACGTTATCGAGATTAATCCAGACATGTTGTCTTGGTTGTACCTAGAAACACGATTACGAGTTGACACATAGGTATAAAAGATCTGAATTTAGGAAGGATTGTTTGAAGGGTTGATTATTACAACTTCTCCAAACTTCCCCATACTAACCTCGCTCTCATCTCAAATACTATGAGGGGTTCTGACCAATTATGTTTTTCTTGAATTTGTATCTTTGGTAAACATCACATTTTGTTTGTGTTTTTATGTGTTTTAGTAGGATCATATGTTTTGTATAACATAATGATTGAAATATGTATTTTATAATCCCATGTATCTCAGTCATAATTAACTAAGACAACTCCCTATTTGTGTTGTGTGTGGACTGTCGCACCTTTTGTATGGAAAGGAGGGAAGCTGTTTTGTGGTATTTGTGTGTATATATGGTATCAAGAGAGAGACATACTTATGAGATACAGTTCGAAAACCTTTATTAAATGAAATGTTGGGGTTGGCAGCTAACTCTAAAGGGAAGGTCCCTCGACTGATGTAACTAAGGCCGTCAAAGTCTGAGAGTGCCAAAGTAAAGTCCGCCTGTGTCTCAACCTACGCTTGCCCTCATAAACTAAAGTGTAAAAACAAGGCAGGTACCAGTTCTGGTTCAGCAATGTCATACTTTTGAGGTGTGGATCTCATGGCAACAGCAAGGGGTTGGCTCTTGGATCGGCCAGGTCAACTTCCCCTAGCTTTCCAGCTCTTGACAAAAATATATCACCATTACGTATTTGGAAATTATAGGACTCTCCTCAGAAGATGATGAATACTGCGTGTCTCCCAGAAGAGTCCCCACTTCCCCCTGACCACCATCTCCTCCCATGTGATCCTCCCTCCCAATACCACCCGCAATGTTAGGATCAGGTAGCGGCTGTCTTCCCCTGGCCACATGGGAGGAGCCTTTAGGCTGCGGTTCCGCGATGACTCTGCAGGATTCATAACAGGACGAAGAGGAGGTTGCCACTTAAGGTCGAAAATGGAGATGTGGCAGAAGAGCCAGTAACCCTTGGAGACCTGCCGCTGTGGTGAATGGCTGGTGGGTTGTTCGCCCCTCCCTCCCCCTCTCATCCTCCAGGACCCCCATAAGCACCAGAGCTCACATGCTGGCAAGGAAAGTGCACAACTGAGTGGCGGGGTGAGTGAAGGAGGTGGGAGTGATGAGCAGGTTTACCCTTGGCAAGGTTTCAGGAACTGTGATGCCTAAATACATGGAGATCCAGAGATTACCGTCCATGAGGGAGAAGGGGGAGGGCTGGAGCCCAGTTCATCTGAAATCTACCCGAGTACCTTGAAACTGCTGACCACTACCTAACCTAAGGTAACGCTGTGCGTGACCACAGAAGCACCTTCCACAAATCTGTAACTCTGCGTCACCCCATGAGACACGACCGTGCACGCATGCTGCAGTGGCGCTGAATCCTCCTTGTATTCAGAATTCTAGCTGCAGAGAGATTAAGATGGCCGCCGCCATGCTTTATTACCACGCTGCCTAGCAATGCCTGCTCTAGCCTGATTGGGCCTTCTGCTGCATTTCATCGCTCTGGAAGGCAGAAGCCGGCCTGATCTGTAAAGGCCTGGTTTAAAAGGCTGTTCGCCTGTCTGTGGTAGTCCGTGCCGTGGCCACCCCCTTTCTGTCAGACTCTTTTTGACCTGCTCCGACATTACACTACAGCCACTAACACTACCTGGAGGTGAGAGCCTACAATCTCATGAACGCTTTACACATTGCCCAACAACTTCCTCACTCTCCTTGCCTATCCTCGTCCAAGACAATGGGCCTTCCGTTACTTCCGCAAGTAATCCAAGGCACCAACTACAACTAACATTCTTAATTGCCATTATTTCTCCAGCATGGGGTCTGGCATGGATTCACATGCTCATGAATATTCCCCGTCGTCAGGCTGGGAATCCTCGGTAAAGAAAAAACCAGTATCAGTTTCGTTTCTGATCTGTCTTTCGTAGTAATAACCAATCACTGGTCTCTGCGTCATACTGACCACAGCCAATGACTGCCCTCTACCTAAGCACCGCCTCTGGCAGCCATCTTCAGATTTTTACCGCACGTTCATGTGTTGGGATCCTCGTGCTATTGCTCTCGAGCGTTAGTGCTATTTTTTCACGTTTTTTCTCAAAAACTTCTTTTTTTCAGTCAAAAGAGCCTCAAGCTCCACCGACTCTCCATCCGATCAACGGGGACCCGTGTCGGATTCGTCTGCGCCCCTCAAGGGTGAAGATTTCGTCGAGCTACGCTTTTGGAGGACTCCAGAAGCTTCTCAGGCCCGGACATGGCCCAGGAGAAGGGAAGCTCGACGCCCGGAAAGCTGTTCAGGATCTGCCCTGGATGCCAGCTGCAGAACGTCTTTAAGGAGGACGAACACTCCTTTTGTCTCTACTGCTTACATGAGGACAAGACGCACGTGGAGAAGGACTGTGCGTTTTGCGGCAATATGTCGGAGCGGACCATGAAGGACCGCCATCAACGTCTCGCCAACTGGCTGGAAGGGAAGAGCCCGTCAGGTGAGAAGAAGAGGAAGAAATCCGAGCGGTCTTCTAAGACCTTTGAGGACGCCCCGGCGACGGGGTCCAACACAAGGCCAAGCACCGCGAGTCCGCTGGCACCGGGAGCGCCGAACGGTCGGGCTCTACGGGCGCCAGGCAGGGCGCACCCTCCACGGCACCTTCAGCCACGAGCCAACGCTCTGGGTCGGGTAAGAGGAAGGGCGAGCACCCGGCGAAGCTCCTGGAGAGGCCCCGGTCGAGCTCGAAGGCCCCATCGGAGGGGGAGCGAGGCAGTGTCCCCCCCCCCCTCAAGGATAAGGCGGTGAGCGCACCTAAGGTGGTGAAGGCCTTAATCCATCCGGCCAAGCCCTCTAGCGATACTGTCGCGGCGGCCCTGGCTCAGCCTGTGGAGGCTACACCAGTGGTGGCGACCTCGGGGCTCAGAGTCTCCCTGCCACCTCGGAGGGAGTCCTCTTTTGTGCCCATCGATAGGACCCCCGTGAAATCCCCGACGGGGAAGAAAAAGGGGGGGCAGGGCGTCGTCGTAGATTCGGCCTCAACCTCGGAGGAAGAGCTGATTGAGGTCTTAAGCCACGGCCTTGGCGTGGAAGAAGACCGGCCCGTCGGGATGGATCCCGACGCAGGTGACGACGACATCGTCGAGGGTGCCGACGGGGCCCCTGATCGCCCGTCGGATTCCCCTCTGCCAGCGCCGCAAGACAACTCGGCGGCCATTTTGTTGGCTATACAGTCCTTATGTTCAGAGATAAGGACGAGACTACCGTTGCCGACGGAGGAACCTCTCCCGTCGGGGGATCCTGAACCGGGACCTTCTGGTGTTCCCCCGCCCAAGAAAAGGAGGATTCACCCTCCACCTCCTTTTCAGCCGTCGCGCCCCTTCCAGCCCTCCTCCCCGTCCACCCGAGGGGATGATACGGGGACTGACACGGCAGCGACGGGTACGGACGACGAGGTATACGACGAGGATCTACCGTCGTCACCTCCCACCAGGGCTTCTCCGCTCGACGAGATTGGATCGTTCCACTCCATGATCGCCAGGGCATCCGAGCTTTTCCAACTCTGCCCTGAGGAGAAGAAAAAGGAAGGATTCCTTTATCAACGGCGCGAGGCCAAGAGGAAGACGGTCCTCGCGGTGCCTCTACTGGACGACATTTGCGATGAGGGCCTTGCCCTCCTCAAGAACCCTTCCACGACGCCAGCTAGAAGAGACCGGTACGAGAAGAAGTACCGGGTCCCGGACGTGGCCCCCCTGTGCCTCCGGGCGCAGCCTACCCCGGACTCCGTCGTCTCCGCGGCGGCCAGGAAGAAAGCGGGGGGGGGGTGCGGCCTCCACATCGACTTCCCCACCGGACGGCGAGGGAAAGAAATTGGACGCTATGGGACGCAGGGTCATCTCGTCTGCAGCGACGACGATTAAGGCGGCCAACGCCTTGGCTATCGTGGCCCGCTACGACAGGGAGCTATGGTACAAACTGGCTCCCCTGCTGGACTTCCTACCGGACGACAAGATGGCGGATGCCCTGGAGATCCTACAGGAAGGTGAGGTGGCGTCGGACCACGCCATCACTATTGCGACGGACATCGCCGACACTGGGTTTCGCCAGTTGGGCAACGGCGTGTGCCTTAGGCGGCGTGGATGGCTCAAGGCTACGGACTTCCGTCAAGACGTACAGACCAGAGTCCTGGACATGCCGTTCGATGGGAACAACCTGTTTGGGAAAACAGTGGACGATTCCCTTCAGGCCATTAAAGTGGACACTGAGACGGCCCGGGCCCTTGGGGTTCTGCAGCAACGTCGGACGCCCTTTCGGAGCAGCGGAGGCAAGGGCGCCTCCAAAGGTTCCGGAGGCGGTTTCTCCACCTACCGTCAAGCGGCCCGCTCGTCGTCTCAGGAGGCCTACAGAGGACGAGGCAAGTCTGGCGGACCCCGCCGTCGTCGCCAAGGAGGTCAAGGCGGCAAAGCCTCGTCGAAACAGGATTGAACCAGCCACCCGCGCGTCCCCCCCCGTGGCCAGGAAAGAGCTTCACGTCCCTCAGCTTCTCTTGGAGGTAAAGGCGATGCTCGGGAAGGGCGCCATCGAACTCGTCCCAAAGAGGCTTCGGGGCTCCGGAGTTTACTCGAGATACTTCCTCGTGAAGAAGAAGACTGGAGGATGGCGCCCCATCCTAGACCTGCGACGTCTGAACAAGTTCATCAAGGCGCAGAAGTTCCGGATGGTCACCCTCCAGCACGTCCTGGGGCAGCTGGAGGAAGGAGACTTCCTGTCGTCGTTGGATTTGGAGGATGCCTACTTCCATATTCCCATCCTAAAGGGGCACCGAAAATTCCTCAGGTTTGTGGTCCAAGGGCGTCACTACCAGTTCAAAGCCCTCCCCTTCGGACTACGGTCGGCACCCAGGGTATTCACCAAGTGCCTTGCACCGGTGGCAGCGCAGCTGCGCCGCGAGGGGATCCACGTCTACCCCTACCTGGACGACTGGCTCATCCGAGCCAAGATGAGGGAGCTCGCCGTGGAGCACACGGCAAGGACCGTCCAACTTCTCACGGACCTGGGATTCTCCGTGAACTACGCCAAGTCCCACCTGGTACCCGCGCAAAACGCACTGTTTCTGGGAGCGAAGCTCGACACAGTGTCCCTTCTGGCCTCCCCGTCGGAGGAAAGGACCAGGTCCATCCTGGGCAAGGTACAGCGGATGTTGGTTTCCGACGCGGCCAAGGTGAGGTCCATCAAGTCCCTCCTCGGAATGATGTCTTCTTGCATCTACCTCATTCCCATGTGCAGGCTCCGGATGCGCCCGTTGCAGGAGTTCCTGGACACGTGCTGGATCCAAACGACGGGCGGCTTCGAGGAGAGGATCACACTCGACGAGAGTTTCCGCCGAGCGGTCCGGTGGTGGGGCAACCGTGCGCATCTGACGGCGGGCATGGACTTCCAGACCCCAGACCACCAGGAGACAGTGACCACGGATGCCTCTCTGGAAGGGTGGGCAGCGCACACCGAAAATCTGCACGCGAGAGGCCTTTGGCTCCCGACGGAGAAGTCCCTCCATATCAACGACCTGGAGCTCCGTGCAGTGTTCTGGGCCCTCAGGTCCTTCCTTCCGTCCCTCAAGGGCAAGGTGGTGAGGATCTTCACCGACAACACCACCACCATGTTTTACATCAGGAAACAGGGCGGAACCAGGTCCCCAGCGCTGTCCAAGGAGGCGCAGGACCTGTGGCATTGGGCCGTCGCCCAAAGGATGTTTCTGGTGCCGTTTCATCTGGCAGGGATAAAAAACACCATCGCCGACTCACTCAGCAGGGAGCTGCGCTCGTGCCACGAGTGGGAACTACGGCAGGATCTAGTGGATCGCCTCTTCCGACGGTGGGGCACACCCCAGATCGACCTGTTCGCGACGGCGACGAACTCCAAGTGCCGGAGGTTCGCCAGCAGGTTTCCCCAGGCGAGGAGCATGGGCGATGCTTTCTCGTTCCCCTGGGAGGGCCTGTTCCTCTACGCGTTCCCTCCTTTGCCACTGCTAATCCGGCTCGTCAACCAGCTCAAGAGGTCACGGTGCAGGATGATCCTCGTCGCACCTGCGTGGCCGAGGCAGATATGGTTCCCGGACCTTCTGGACTTGTCAGCGTCCCCGCCAATCAAGCTGCCGGTGGACGCGGATCTACTCTCCAGGGAAGGAGGCGCCATCCTCCACCACGACCCGAAATCGCTGAAGTTGCAGGCCTGGCTCCTGCAGCGCTAGAGTTTGGAGGATACGACATACCGGCCGACTGCAGAGAGGTTCTTGCAAAGGCCAGGGCGTCCTCGACTCTTAGATGCTACGGACACAAATGGAAGAGGTTCTCTGTCTGGTGCCACGCACAGAAGATTACCCCTCTACGGATTACGGCTCCCCAGGTACTGCCGTACCTGCTGACGCTGGCCAAAGCTGGACTGGCACACGCGTCCATCAAGATTCATCTTGCTGCGATCTCCCGATACACCAGAACCACGGGGCGGACGTCCTTGTGGTCTCATCGTCTGGTGAAAGAGTTCATGAAGGGACTGTTCAGATCGTTCCCGCCGGTGAAGGCTCCGGCCCCGGCGTGGGAGCTCAACGTGGTGCTGACCAAGCTCATGGGACCTCCGTTCGAGCCTCTGCACTCGGCCCCGTTGAAGTTTCTGTCGTGGAAAACAGCGTTTCTTGTGGCCATCACCTCCGCACGACGGGTGGGAGAGATCCAGGCCCTTTCCTGCAAGGCCCCGTACTTGACTTTTTACGACACGAGGGTAGTGCTCAGGACGCACCCCTCCTTCATGCCCAAGGTACCGTCGGACTTCCATCTCAACGAACCCTTGGTGTTGCCTGTGTTCTTCCCGTCGCCTTCGTCGCCGGCTGCGAGGACTTTGCACTCGCTGGATGTGGCTAGAGCGCTGAAGTTCTACGTGGACCGCACGAAGTGTTTTCGGAAGACGTCACAACTCTTTGTGAACTTTGGACCTGTCAATCAGGGGAAGGCTCTCTCGAAGGCTTCCATTTCCAGATGGCTCTCCGGCTGTATCATGTACTGTCATCGGTTGGCAAACCGACCGCTGCCTGGCCGTCCGAGAGCCCATTCCACCAGAGCGATCGCAGCTACCACGGCGTTCCTTTCTGGTGTGCCCCTGCTGGACATATGCAGGGCTGCGACGTGGAGGTCGACGCACACCTTCACGAAATTCTACTGCGTCGATCGGGATTCCAGGGAGGAGTCCAGGGTCGGCCAAGCAGTGCTGCGCAACCTGTTCGCCTGAGGTGAGCCTGGTGAGGAGGTAAGATGCTTAATGTTGAGTTTGATGTACTGCTTAATGTTGAGCCTTTGCCACCTCCCGTGGTTGTGCATGTGTGTACTGCTATGTATTCTTTATTCATGAGCATGTGAATCCATGCCAGACCCCATGCTGGAGAAGGAACAAGTTACTTACCTGTAACTGTTGTTCTCCAGCATGGGTCTGGCATGGATTCACATGCGAACCCTCCCGCCTACCCCTCTGCGGCTCTTCACTTGGTCATACTGCCACTTCACGTGCTTCCAAATCTGAAGATGGCTGCCAGAGGCGGTGCTTAGGTAGAGGGCAGTCATTGGCTGTGGTCAGTATGACGCAGAGACCAGTGATTGGTTATTACTACGAAAGACAGATCAGAAACGAAACTGATACTGGTTTTTTCTTTACCGAGGATTCCCAGCCTGACGACGGGGAATATTCATGAGCATGTGAATCCATGCCAGACCCATGCTAGAGAACAACAGTTGGAGGTAAGTAACTTGTTCCATATGTATGCAACCCATGCTCCTACTGTATAACTACTTATGCCCTGTCGCATGGCACATATACAAGAGCTTTAACTACGCTCTGCCGTATGCAGAAATGCTAGTAGCGCAACCTGGGCTGCTACATTGATCTTGTGTTTTCAGGCGCTTTGCACATGCTATGCATTGTCACCATTACACCCGCTCATATTTGTCAACTATACATTTTCTAGTCGAAGGATTTTACGCGACGTTTAAACTCCCTACGAGACTGATAGAAACTGCTGTTCTCCCAAAGTCTAGTGTGGTCATTCTTGTGCCTGCGGTGCCTCTCACTGATATACACACTGGGCAATAGTCCACATGCTGTGCGGTGCTAATGCCTAAATAGCCTCTCTATAGACTAACGTTACTACCTGCATATCTGTCCCTGGCCTCCCTAGAACTAGGCACACTATCGCCTGATTAGCAAGTACACTACCACTGACCATCCAATGTCTGGTGACTACCATTCCCGTTATCACAATTTATACTGCACTGTACCTTAGTCAGCACTAACCTGAAATAATTTAAATGTACCTTAGGTGCTAAGTTTACCTGCCCATAAACCACCGAAGTACATGATCAAATAGCTTCCTCCCAACCATAATATGTACGCAATTGGCTACCTTGCAATCACTTTACTGCACATCTTAGCACAGGTTCTCCTTCTCAATATAGTGGCCATTCACATCCTGCCAAAGCCTAAACAAGCAACAACTAACATGACCTCATCAGCACTAATGGGGATTAAACCCTCAAAATGGCTGCCACCCTAAACCTACAATATGTAACTATCAGTCCCATGATCTTCCTACCAAAATTAAAATAAATCAGTAATGTCCCTAGCTTCAACCTAACCACTACTGCGGAAATAGCAGAAATTCTTAACTCCTTGCCAATGGATCAACCTATATGCTAGGAAACCTACACCTAACCAGCCTTGTACCATCACAGGCGGAAATGCTAGGCTCAGTTCTAGACTTAACAGAAACCTCTCCCTACAATCTAAAGCACGAGACAGAACGTCTATTCCTAGAGTGACGAATATTCCTATCCTAAAGACATCCAACCCTAACCGAAACAGTGAAACCCGAGGTAAAGATCACACTAGCCTTCCTGATACTACTAGATTCTATCTAAATGGTGTGCTAATCAATGCCAGATTGCTGGTGGCCCATGCCATAGACTTAGCCGACCTAATCAATACGGGCGACCTAGACTTCCTAGCTGTATCTCAGGCCTGGTTACATGAAGCTGCTGGACCCTCCCTTCTACTGGCAATACCAAACTTGCATACTATTGTGAGGGCTGATAGTCTTGTCAAAAGGGGGCGGCATTGCCTTCATCGCGAAGACAAGCTTAGTCCTCAAAGTAACCACACCACCTGACTTCAAATCTTGCGAACTACTAACAGTTACACTCACTACGTCCAAGACTAGTACTTTAATCATCCATCTAATCTATCGACCCTCAGGCCCTGTTGGTTCCTTTGAGGAAGACATCACCTCCATACTTTCGGACAACACTAAACCTACTTCGCAAATACTGCTCCTAGGTGACTTCAACTTGGGCTATCGTGACCCCAATGACCATCATGCTAAGGTATTATCTGACACCCTAACTGAACTAGGACTGACAGAGTCAACTCTCCTACGCACACGAAGGGCACAATATTAGACTGGGTAGCAGATTTCAACTGCAATACATCTATCTCATCGATTCAACCCCAGACCTGGACTGACCACTATCTTATCTCCTTTACCACCTGAATGAATAGAATAGATACCAAAACTTAAGATGGTTCCGCCCCTCCTCACGAGGAACAAACGGAACATTACCACAGACAAGCTACTGCCCCTCCTAATACCTACCTTGAATTCCTCATCAGACTCTTCTGACCCAGTCGAGCTAGTTGAATTCTACAATGCCACAGATGCCATTGCCCCACTAAAAATGAGGAAGAGTAAACTAAAAGCCCACCTCAATGCCTGGTTCACCCCCCAATTAAAAGCCTTGTGGGCAGAGAAAAGAAATCTCCCTTCCAAAGAAAACAAACTCAACTTGTTTAAAGTATCCAGTAAATACAAAGCTGAAATTTTAAGGACCAAAAAAGAAACGTACAATGACTGAATTAATAAAGCTAGTTCTAGCACCAAGGAACTCTTTACGATTCTAAGGGAAATGGAATCCCCCCATGGCCCCAGAAGATCCTTGTATCAAGGATAAAGTATGGTGTACTGACATACAAAATTGCCACCCTCCAAAACAAAATCACAGCCAAAAGACTTAACATTACTAACTCAGACTCAGATTTTGAACCCCAAGTACACCCACCCAACCGCCCTCCCAAATTCAAATTCTCACAAGTCTCTTCTGCCGAGGTTGAAAGGATTATTGCATCGCTCAAGCCCTCAAGATGCCACGGCGATATATGCCCTGCCCAAATAATCAAAGAACCCGCCAGAGACTTGGTCCCATTTGTAACTAAACAAATAAATTCCTCATTCCCTACCTGCAAAGTCCCAACTAACTAAAAGGACGCTTGGGATCTACCCTTGTTAAAAAAAAAAAAAAAAAAGAAAAAAAAAGTAACACTAGACCCAACCATTCCGACCAACTACAGGCCCATTACAAAGGTCCCATTCCTCCTTAAAATCATAGATAAAGCTGCATACCTCCAGATCCAACAATATCTTGAGACTAATAATCTCCGCGGACTAAGACAATCGGGTTTCAGAGCACTTCATGGCACGGAAACGGCACTGATCGACTTAAAAATGCAAATGGATTTACTCGAGGACAAAAGGCAATGTGCCTTGCTCTTACTATTAGACCTGTCAGCCGCCTTCGATTTGGTAGACCACACTGTCCTTTGCAAGCACCTGTCTTCGGCAGCTAATTTCTCTCAAGAAGCCTCTGACTGGATTCAATCCTTTCTCAACAACAGGTCAATGAGCGACTTCTCTCAGTCAGCAGCTGCTGATCCATCCCCGATTACATGTGGAGTACCCCAGGGCTTGTGAGTTTCTCCAACTGTGTATAATATATTCACAAAGCCTTTATTTGATAAACTCGCATCATCTACACCAACTATGCAGACAATACCCAGATACTCCTACCCCTCTCTGGAGACTATGACACTGATCTAGCCCTCCTGAACAAAATATACCTAGTCATTCAGGCATAGATGGCCGTCCATGGCCTATGCCTGAATGACGATAAAACAGAAATCCTTGTCCTAGGCGCACCAGCCCACATCAATAAACTTGATGCTCAATACACATCATTCAATATTGATGGCATTAACATCAAAGTGGCCAAAGAGACCAAAACACTAGGCTGCTACCCAGATTCCACGCTGAGCATGGGCAAGCAAGTCAATGCCACAGCCTCTGCAACAGCGTACACCTGCAAGCTGATTCATGCCTGAAACCCTACCTATCAACCAAGAGCTTTATCACTCTAGCGAGAGCCTTAATTATGTCAAAGCTCGACTATTGCAATGCTCTCTATGCAGGCGCTAGCAGACAGATTTTGAATAAACTTCAAATATTACAAAATAACGCTCTCAGAACGACACTATGCATCCTAACAGAACATATTTCAAAGGCTAGAAGAGAAACCAAATGGCTCTCTATTAAGGACAGGATTCAATTCAAATTAGTTTCAATCACCCACAAATGTCTAAACAATGCTGCCCCACAATACCTCCAAAAATAAAATCATTAGAAAATCTTCATCTCGCCCTACGAGGGCTACCCAATCCTACTGTATCATAGTTCCCAGATTCAATCTGAAAAGGGCAGGTGGGAATAGCTTCCCTGTCCAAGCTGCCCAATACTTGAACGCCCTGCCCTGCCTTTGCACCTACAAACTGACCAGACCTTTCCAAGGTTTTGGAAAAACACTAAAACTTGGCTAGCCACAAATAATATCACTTGTCGCACACATCCTGCGTACCTGACTCCCGCCTGCACTTCCAGTCTCTATGTCAAATGCCATTCTATGTTATTTATTACAGTTTTTGTAATATGTCTCCTTGCTCTTCTCTAATCCTATGTACCTATCCATGTAACATGCTTCCTCTTTATTGTTATACTATGCTTGTATCCTACTCTTGTATGTAAAATAACATGCTCAACCTTATTCAATGCGCCGAGATACCTACGAGTTTGGCACGCTTTACAAATAAACAAACAGAATTGTTGATGCGGAGAGCATCGAGGAGACCATGCAAGCCACTGAAAAACAGATTGCATCAATTAGCCTTCACTCCGTATGCACCAGGGGTGGTCATTGACATGGCGGGGAAAAGAGCCCCTGAACCCGAGGGAGTCGCGCCTGTAGCATTCACTAAAGAAGACCTATTGCCCAGCCTGAAAGCGCTGCAGGATAATCTCCCATGGGAAATGGCAGGCATGAAGGCGAAGGTGGCCAAGAGCGTAGCCGACCTTAAAAGTGAGGTAGACATCCTGGGGAGTTGAGTTACAGACCTGGAGCTTACAGTGACTGAAATAGTGTAGCTTGCCCCAGAGAAGCGAGGCAACATTGAAACTGTGCAAAAAAAAAGTCCAAGAATTGGAAAACCAGTGACAACATCCGCCTTGCATTTTTGAAGGTAGGTATGGAAGGTGGCAACATGGAAGGATTGTTGCTGAAACTCTTCTTCGAAATGTTCCCAAGGAGTCGGCTGACATGATGAAGATTGGCAGAGCACACAGGATAGGGGCGTATAAGCCTAGCATCATGCGGAAAGGCCTAGGGATGTTGTTCAAGCTTCACCACATTTAAAGAGGTTTCTCTGGGCGGCAAGAGAAAGGGGCACGATGGGGCTCCAAAGATCACGCATAAAACTCTCAGTACCTGTCGAGCACCATGCTACAGAAGTGCAAACTGCTCAAACCTCTGACGAGTGCCCTGATGCAAACTAAGATAAAGTATAGGTGGTTGTTCCCAACCGGAATAGTGTTTGAAAAGAAGGCTGCAGCAGATATGTAAAGTCCTGAACATGGAAGTGCCTCAGCAACAGCAAGGGAAAAGACGAAACTGCATGTCTACGCAGAGAAATCGGCAGAGATGGGTGGTAGGCCTGGGAAAGGTGAAACCTTGATGATTCACTATAGCTGAACTGAAGAGGGCTTACAGTATGACTTCATGTGATGGATCCAGGTCCTAGATTGTCAAAGTGGCTGGGACAGAATCCTGGGGCGAGAGGACCAAGATGTTGGGGATGGGTGAGAACGGCCTATTTTGAAGGGAGGCTCGGAGGAATGGCTTTTGGAACGAATCGGTGGATGTCGTTCCTTCTCCCCTAGAGGGAGTTCTTTTCCATGGGAACAGTGTGGTGTGTCTGCACTACAATAGTCCCCCTTGGGGTGGTATACGGGGATGATCACATGGGAGGGAAAGCCCCTCATGGGATTAGGGACCAGCATTCCCAGAGTACGTGGTTTAACTCTGCTTTAGTACAACTTCCCTCTTTGCACTTACCAAGCTCTGCTTCCCTCTCAACTAGTGCCAATATCTTTTATTGTGAGGTCAGCCAATCTAAAATGCTAGACCTGACTAAAACACTGGAGAACACAATTTGCTTTCCATATAGTTCCAATACAAGTACTGTAACGAAGATGATGATCAGGAGTAGGAAGATCCCTGAACGGTCTAGTCTCTCATGGCACTTGATTGGTCAAAGCCAATAAAAAAAAAAGCAGAGGGAAACCAACATGAAGCGAGCCATCCTCCGATGAGGAAACCCAGGAGGCACTGACCCAGCAAGCAGGGAGACTCGCCACAAGATGCCATGCACGTAGGCAAGTGGGAGCATGAAGGTAGTCCAGGACGAAACAACTGTGCCGACTGCTGTCCAACTTTTAACTCCGGCGAGCTGTTGGAGATCTGTACCGTAGCTCGAGAAGGAAACAATGGCCGGTGGAGCCTCTGCTGACGAGAAGAAATACCCGAACGGGGCTGAAGACGGAAACCGCAGCCTGAGGAAGAAGGGACCGGCGGAACCACCGCCGCCGCTGAACAAAGGGAGCACCCAAAATGCTACCGGAGCCTCAGCAAAGCACCGCTGCTCGGAAGATGCAAACCACACAAACAGGTATGCAGGCAGACCAAGAGGTGCTGGAGGTCTGGGAGGAATTGAGGAACCTGAGAGTAAAGGAGAGAGAAAATGTCCACTGTATGCTTGGCAGGAGAGTAAACCAAGCAGACAAGACACTTTGCCACGCGTCTGCGACCTGCACCCATATGAGAGTCTGAGAATAAGAGGGTCTGGGATCCCGAGCGAAACAGAGACCGATCAGAAAGGAATATATGCTTGGCAGGAGAGTACACCATGCTGGTGCACCATACCATTGCGAGTCTGGTATTCGCACCCATGTGAAGGCCTCAGAATAAGTTGAAGCTCATGCAAGATACCACAGGCTCTGGGACCCAAGGAGTTAAGAAAGCAAGATACTAATAGAGACTATCTGTCCTCATTTCCTACGGTCTGTCTGATAAGAGAACCAGATGTAAACCCTCTGTGAACGAAGAAGTGTTCACGGGAAAGCTGGGGACTTGCAATTTGCAACCTTTGACAAAAGCTTGGAAAATCCAGGAGAAAGAAGCCAAACCCTTGTCATTGGATTATATAACCTTGTGGAACACTTGTTTTCTTTGTTGTCAACCCGAGACATTGGGAGCTTTCAGTTGGCAAGAACAGTCATTAACACTTAAATCACAATTATAATGCCCTTTGTGTTGGGGTCTCAGGCAGGAGTTTTGGGCACGATAGTAACTGACTATTTATTTGACATCCTGACATTTTCTTTAGATTTCTTTGAGGCAGAGGAAACACATCTTAGCTTTAGGGACAGCAAGACCGTTTTTCCAACCCTTTTACTGGTTAATTAAAGTTTATAACCAAAACTATGTCACTGTTGTGTCTGAGCCCTACTTCTGTACCCGTACACTTCCCATGAGGGAGACGAGAGAGTATTCATTGTTCAGAGCTTTGGGTGAGGCTGCGGGGCTGGCTGTTGGGTTGGCAGCTTTGGTAGCTGAAACCAGGAAGTTCGGCATAGGTAAGGTCTATGAGAGACCGAATCGGAAAACCCATAGGTTTACAAATGTGTTACAGTTGGGGGAAGGGGGAGCGCTAGGGGGGGATTTGTAGAATGAGATGAAGATCGTGACAAGGAAGATCCGTGACAAGTAAAGTATGTTTACATGTGATGAACAAATGCCCGATATGTTGGAAATGCTGACAATTAACATCCTAATTCGCCAAACAAGAGGTCACTTTTTCCAGCTAATGAGGGATTTGGCAGCGGATGTAGTCTTGGTCCAGGAGACCGATTTACTGCCTAAAGATAGGTGTAGACTCTGCAGTAGGGAGTTTCCTAAGCAGTTTCATGCAGCGGAAGAAAGTGGAGACAGCCGATGTTGCTATATTGATGAGGAGGTATGTTTCTTTGGAATTGGAAAGCACATTGGTGGATCCAGAGGTTAGATACCTGGCTGTCATGGGGAGGTTTGGGAATAAGGCTCTAAATTTGACCAGTGTCTATGCACCCAATACTAAACATTCCGAATTCATGTTGGGACTACTTCCTAGGTTCTCATTATTTTCAATAGGCAATGTCGTTCTGGGGGGCGGGGGGGATCTCAGTATGGTGCTGGATCCTAGCATGGATCACTCACGAGGGGTTGTAGGAACGGGGAAAGCTGCGTCTAAGAGGATAAGGCAGGAACTACCAGGAATGGAACTCAACGACAAATGGAGAGAGGAACATTCAACCGAAAAGGACTTTTCATTCTTCTCACAAGTCCATAAAGTATACACTAGGATCGATGATTACCTGTTTGCCTCTAAATCCCTTGGACGGGAGATGACTGAAACAAAGGTGGGGGACATTGCCATATCTGATCATGGACCAGTGAGTCTTCAGGTGGAAGTATATACTAAGAATAGCAGGTTGTGGAGGTGCACTCAATTTCCTTAAAGTAATTGTAGTTAATAAGTTTGGTCAAGTAAATAACTCAAGTGCTCCTTGTTAGATCTGTGCTACCAGATCCAGAATTAGTGCAATGCAAGGTCCCACGAAAAACGGGGGGGCAAATAAGGGCACACTTTTTCCAATAAAATTGGTAGAAACCAATGGTTTCAATCATAGGGTTTTGGTTTTTTATATAAAGAAAGTTTTTATATTTTCAACAAATAGGTATATTAAGAAAATAAATATACAAACAAGTATTATTTCAGGTTACAATATGATAAATGGTCATATAAAGTAATTATTCATCATTACAGTACTTTCCATCTCCGGATTTGTTTTCAAATTGTGCATAATGTAGCCACTTTCATTGAATCAACATTATTCTCTCAAAACATATATCACATTGTTTTCAAAGTATTTTGTGAATCCAGACATCTTGATAGGAACGAATTATGGATGCTAAGATCGTGTTGGGAACTCTCAAGGTGGCGTCCCCTATCTACGCGTTTCGGGCTTCGTCATGCCCTTCTTCAGGTGAAGATATGAAGACTTTATGCTTTTTTCTAAAAATAAACTTTAGATATATTTACCAATGTTCATACTAAGTTTTGCCATTTTTACTTGACCACAATTCGAATTAATTCTTTGAACTCAAGGTCACTAACCTTAGAATCAGAAGAGAGCCGGGTTGTATTTCTATTCTTTTCTGTCAGAAAAATGTTTCTCACATGCCTGTTCTGGGGGTGAAAATACTCTATTATTGTAAGTATGGGTGGTAGAGTATTGGGTCCCCTGTGGGACAAGTGGCTGGTAAAGCGCTGTGTCCCACTAGAAGACAGATGTACTTTAAAACTCTTGATATACTGGAGTTAATGAGCCAGTTTCACTCACCTAGCAGGTTTTCTGCTGTGTGGTAAACTGCTTCTCATACTGGACTAGTTGGTTGAAGAGTATGTTGTGTCTTCATTAGCAGAAAATAATTGCGAGTGTTGAATCTCTGCTGTTTGATTTGCATTAACTATATTACGGCATCCCATTGCGGGTTTGTTTAATATCTGTCCACTGATAGCATAAATCACAGAACATTCGTCATGTCCCTATATCTCCTTTGTGTGTTGCTGGGGAAACGCTGCGGCGGCGTCCTCAGTGACGTGATATGGTTAAATGTATGATCGGCTGCTTTGTCCTCCCTGTATCAATATGTGCGGATGAATTAGTTATGCTATCCATTCTTATCGTAATAGGATCGCGTAATCCATGCCTTCATTGGTGGTTTTCTAAATTTACCTCTAAAAGGGGTTCTGCGGTTACCCTGTGTCTTCACTCTGGTTGGTCTCACGCGGAGTTCGCATTGGTACGTTGCCAAGCAACCCTGAGGTTTGTCTGTCCTTTATGTATGTGCTTGGTTTCTCATTTGATGGCATTCGGGCGCCATCTTGGGTGTATTAGAAGTACGTCCGACCTTTTACTCTCTGGATTTGACTAGGGTTGCTTCTAAAGAGCAAAATAAGCAACCTAATTCGGATGATCTAGCTGGCGCTACACAGTGCATGTGATATCTAAATATTACGAGGGGAGTCCATATGATTACAATAAGTCATACGTGCATGTACCTGATATTCGTCAATTATTTAAACAATAAAGGTGATCCAGCTGGCATTACGATTGGCATGTGTTCTCTAGATACTGTACGAACAATCCTTACAATTACAGTAGGCTATGCATAGATAGGAGAGTTCTCAACACAATCTTAGCATCCATAATTAGTTCCTGTCAAGATGTCTGCATTCACAAAATTCTTTGAATAAAATGTTGACTGCATTATTGTAATGTGATATGTTTTGAGATAATCACAATTTGTAAACACAAATCTTGAGATGGGAAGTACTGTAATGTTGAATAATTACTTTATATGACCATTCATCAGATTGTAAACTGAAATAATACATTTGTTTTGATATTTATTTGTTTAATATACCTATTTGGTGAAAATATAGAAACTTTCTTTTTATAAAAAACCAAAACCCTATGATTGAAACCATTGATTTCTACCAATTAAATTGGAAAAACTGTGCCTTTGTTTTCCCCCCCCTTTGTTTTTCTTCAGGTCGAAGTCCCAGGAGGCCTGCCCCTAACCGGACACTCCATAGACATTTAATTAGTGATGGGATGGTACTGGCAGAAATTACAAACACAGCTGGGATTTTATGAAGCCAAAATTGGGTGCGCAGGGAGTGACATTATACATGTCAAACTGATCTCTAATTTCAATCACAGCACTAATTTGGTACTTCTCTACTGGCCACCTGGGTAATCGGATAGCTTCAATGACGATCTAGTTAATATTGTTGCATTGATGCTAACAGTCAATTCAGCTTAGGTCATTCTGGGAGATTTCAATCGCGGGAAAAATAAGCAAGATAAAAAAGCATTAGACTTAGAAAAGAAGTTGAAATCCCATCGCATTATAATTCATAATGTTGAACCTACACATAATAAAGGCCACATCCTTGATTGGATTGAATACTCAAATTGAGAAAATTACAACCACCCCATATATCTGGTCAGACCACTCTTTTGTTTCATGTTTGTTGAAACTCTCGGGTGAAATATGTAGGACACATGAACCTGCACGCTTGGCTAAAATCCAGAACTATAAGGGCGTTACCGCCCCTGTTCTGACCACCTGCATGCAGATTCTGATGACTACAAATGACTCTGATGGTCCGGAGACCCTCATTAACAGTTATAATAAGGATATTGTGAATGTTTACCAACATGCCCCGCTGACAGTTAAATCAATTAAGAATATACCTAATCGCCACAAATGCTTTCCCGCAGCCTTGGCAGATCTTAAAACTAAAAAAGGCAGGCGGAGCATGTGTGGCAAAAGGATAACTCTACCACTAATTTGTTGGCGTGGAAATCCACAGTGAAGATTATAAGAACAAGATCGTTGAAGCAAAAAAGACTATCTACAATGACCAGATTAACCTAGCTGGGCACCAGAAGAAAGAACTTTTTCGTCTTTTCAGAACATGGGGGAAAAACCCATTATCTCCATTCCATCCATCAAACCCACAAGTAACGATTGCAATAGAGTACAGAAGGCTTTTTCAGATAAACTACGAAAAGCACAACACAAAATAATGGAGGAATCCTCATCCCTGCCTCTAGATACCACATCCACTCAGTCAGACCACCACCAAGGAAGTTAGTAACAACTCCCACCCAGAAATGCCCGATCTGAGATCTGAAACCTTAACCCAGAAAGATCTGGACATTGGCTTCAAGTTAAATTAATTAAATACAGTAGAGATGCAGGGTATACTTAAAACCATGCATCCCACAAACTGTCCTGGGGAATTGCTCCCTTGCAAAATTATATTGGAACACAAGGAGCTGTTTGTTCCATTTTTGTGCAGGTACGTAAATTCTTCTTTTCGAACGGGTATTATCCCCCAATCTATTAAGAATGTAGCAGTTGCACCGCTGCTAAAAAAAGCCAGATTGGAACCTTCAGATGCCGCTAACCTTAGGCCTATTACTAACACCTTATTTTTTCTCACTTATTTACAAAGTGGCCACGGTTCAGCTCCAGTCCCACGTTTACACTACTGGTATTCTGCATGAGAAACAGTCGGGTTTCAGGAGTTAGCATTGTACAGAGTGCTCTGCTTGACCTTTAGACGCATATGCTTTCGAGGCTGGAACATGGCAAGTCAGGGATTCTGATGCTATTGGATTTATCGTCAGCCTTTGACTTGCTAGATCATAAAATCCTGCTCGGACGCATGGCCACGGTCGGAGGACTCTCTACGGAGGCAATTACCTGGCTTAGGTCCTTTTTGGAGGGTCACTTCTCACAAGTCCATTGGGGTGACCATGCATCCGAGGTAGAAACTATCTCCTGTGGCGTGCCACAAGGGGTATGCCTCTCCCCCCTGTTTAATATCTATATCCTTCCTCTGTGTAATGACTTGGAACTATTAGACATCTTCTTCTGCAATTATGCAGAAGAGTTTCAACTGGTTTTAGAAGTTACCGGGCACTATGAGATGGACCAACTGTTGCTGGACTCAATTTATTTGACCATCACAAGTTGGATGTCAACTAATTGGCTGTGTTTGAATGCGGCTAAAACAGAGCTTATGTTGTTTGGCCATAGACTTGCAAGAACTAGCCTTAGCCAGAATTAACATAATTATGCCAACTTCATTATTGATGGCAGCCAAATAAAGGTTGTGCCTAAAGTCAAGACCCTTGGCACTTACATGGATGAAAGTTTAGACTGCAGTGCCCATTAAACTGCCATTACTAAAAACACAAAAGTGCTTCGACAAGTAGCG
The DNA here is from genome assembly GCF_040938575.1 of Ambystoma mexicanum. Taxonomy (NCBI): domain Eukaryota; kingdom Metazoa; phylum Chordata; class Amphibia; order Caudata; family Ambystomatidae; genus Ambystoma; species Ambystoma mexicanum. Next base: position 305,034,083 of record NC_090926.1, read on the forward strand.
CCCTTGGTCTCAATAGAAAATCGAACTAAACTTGTGAGGGCAGTGATACTCACGCTTGTGGATTATTGTAACGCCCTATTGGGAGGGACAAATAAGTCTGATGATCAAGAATTGCAAAAAATTCAGAATACTGCCTGTCCTGGTCATCGGGCCGAGAACGCAAACATTAAAGGGCCACATACACAGGGGGCCCGGATGGATACAGTCCTGGCGCCTTAGCGCCAGGTTCATGAATAACCGTAAGCAAGAACATTTATTTGGGCAGTGTTAGGGAGAATTCTCTTATAAGGCTAATTTCCCAAACCTAGTGAGTCCCCCAGCAGCTTTGCTAGATTTTTGGGGTTTGTTTTTTTTCTCCTGCTAAGAGTGAGACTCTTTTCCTCCCACTCTTAGGCATGATTTGAGGCATGTCTTTGACTTTTGGTGTGCTTATGGGCTATGGGGTCTTTTACTCCGTAGGGTATCATCTGTTTTTTGTGTATGTGTTACACCGCACCTTCAGTGCAGTAACACAGGGGTGTCATAGTGACCCCCAAACATAGACTCCATACCCTGGGACTGACTACTGTCTGCCAGGGTATGTAAAGTCACCATTGACTCTACTAGTCCAAAATTGTGAACAGAACCAGTACAAAACATCATATTGTGGAAGTACTGGAAAGGGTTAATTCGATTGCCCCTGGGGCTGTTTCCAAGGGGGCACTGTCCAGTCCCCCCCCCTTGTCGAGTTTCTGGCTGGTGGCAGTGGTTACCACGCAAAATATTCCACCAGAATATTTCCTATGGGATTTTCCCATTGATTTTAAACGCACCACTTTTTGGTGCAATGTTAAAGATATCGCCGGGTTATTTATTTAATATTAAATCACTGGTTGGGTCTTTTTGCCAGAACTCTTTTCTAAAATGGCATTTGTGTCCGTCTCTGTAACTCCAACCAAGGTCGGGCCCTTTGTTCCACTTTTTGGCGGGCTTCTCCACAGAAGCCCTCCAACTGGTGCCACTGTCTGGGTTCCACAGGATGTGTGGGTGGGGGAATTGGCACCCTGGACTGCGTTGCCTTAGCAACCCAAGTCGCACTCTGTTCTGATTGGGCCAGTGGTGAGCCGCCCGGCTCACCACTTAGCATGTTTGAGTGACAGCTAGGCTGTTGAATGGGGGTTTTCTGCATAAAAGCAGGGCTTTTGGGACTGGAACTTCAGAAGTCGCCACAGGACCTAAGAAATCCGAAGAGGGGAGAAGCTGAGCCATCTGCATCGACACCACCGGTGGAGCCCTGCTGCAACGACCTCACCACTTTCCAGACGACAAGAGAAGATCTTCTGCTGAAAGAGTCTTCTTCCTCTGAGCTGGTGGGATCAACCAGTTCGCCATTACGCCTTCCAGGACGTCTCTTGGTCAAATTACCCGTGCCAAGCACCCCGGTGGCTGGATAGCCAAGCTTCCCCACTGTGACCGCGAATACCAGGAACGCACCTTTTAACCGACTAACTCCGCGGCTGGTTTCTTCCCTGGGCAGTGCAACGACTCAAAGTTTCCTCCTCGACGAGATCCTCTCTTCCCCTGGTCGAAACCACGAACTGCACCCGCTGCCAGGAACAACTGCCACTGCTGGAGCTTCCTCAACTTTAAAGGTACTGTGTTCCACCTGTCCTCCCTTTCTACTGATTGCTAAAGGTGACCCTTAAATCCTTGGCTTTCCAACTGGGTTGGCCCCCAGACCTTCTAACTTTACCTTTTTGAATCAACCCAACCTCTTTTGAACATTTCTACAAAGACTTGAATGCATTTCTCAACTGTGTGATCTTGGGCACCTTTCACCTTGCTCCATTTAAAGTGGGCCTGGCCTATGAACTTTGGCTCTACAGTAGACTCTGCCTTCGCTAACTTGTTTTGGTCTTTTAAAAGTGTTGGGACTGTTTTATTTTATGACCTGCCTTTTTCTCTCCCTTTAACTTAATTATTGGAGTGCCATCTAGGTTACGCGCTCACCTCTGTTTTGACAAAAAGGGGTGTTTTGACTTAGACTTGTCTAATAATTCTTAAGGGAGGTGTGTATACTTTTCTGATTGTGTTTGAACTTGCTTTTGATTAATAGTGCTAGTGTATTTTCTAAAGTGTCTGTTAAATAAATAATATACTTTTGATAACGAGCTCTGGTCAGTGTTTGCTTGCTCTACTGTGTTTTTAGCCCTATTGTGTATCCTCTGTATATTGCCTAACTCTTCTTGAGAGAAGTCTGACTGCTCAGCCACAGCTACCAGGTAAATCTGGGTGGTACAGACTGCTACCAATTGGGTTTACTGCTTACTCCTGTAGTCTTAATCTTTTTGCAGTGATCCCCAAGGGAACTGCACAGAATTCTGCCTAACAGACAAGAGTGCTTTATTATGGACATAGCACCTCATTTTGGGTGCAAAGTGCATTTAACATGGGAACTTCCATTCACTAAAGCAGCCCCACGTGTACTCTTGGGTGTGGCTGCTGCTTTTGGGTTGCCTTGCACATGCTGACTCTCTAGGAGTGGCAGGCAAGCCAGGCCTAGTGGGCGTGCCCACGATCACGGCTATATAAACTGCTCCGATGCCCGAGGCAGACGCTTTGTGTTATTCTGCACTTCCATGCAGTGTAACGCTCACTGCCGCCTGGGATCAGACTTACCTTTAGAAAGCCTGCTTCCTGCCATCATACTTACCACCTGGGGAAAATCTGCTCTCACCTTTACGCATCAGTTGATCCTGGCATTCATGTTGAAATCTTCCGGAACGCTGAAATCTTCATCTTGGCACCGCAGCTAATTTTCAAATATTCCGGAACACTGAAATCTTCATCTGGGCACCGCAGCATGACGTGCTCCGTCCGCGACAGCAACACCTGCATGGAAAAACGAAAGACAAGGTTAGACACTTAAGACATTCAGTTTAAGATTGGGCTACCAACAAACTTTGCGCCTTTCCGTAAAACCATCACTTACCTGCTGTCGGACATTGCAGATACATCCATCTTCCACCTGGCCACGTCCCGCGCCCCCACAGCTGCTTTGGGCTGCATTTCCACCTATTGGGAAAAAAACAGAAGAGAAACATTATTTGGGAATTGACAACAATATTGGGAGCAATAATACAAAGACTTTAAAACGAGAAGAGACAAAGAGACAAAGAGAAAACAGAAAGGGAAAGAGATATGAGACATTGAGAGACGCTTACTACCAACCAGGAGAAGCATAGTCGCAGCTGGACTGGAATATTACTTACCGGGGATCAGTGAAGGAACTAGGTCCCATCGACAAGCGCCCCTGCCAGAAGTAGCAGGACGGAGAGCTTATCATCAATAATTAACATGTGAGCCTTATGGGCCGGTACATGCTCACAGAAACCACACCTTGGGGAGAAGTGAGAGGTAGAATAGTCTCAATCAGCACACTCACCTTTTTTTATTTCTTTTATTTTTTTATTTAATTGTTTGGCTGTAGAAACAACCTTTCAATTTAAGACAATTTACATCATTCAGTTTAACAGGTGTATACAAGGATCTAAGATATACATTACAATTCAAACACAAAATATAAAACATAAAATTGTTTGTAATACAGATAAAAAGATTACAATTAAGGTAATTTAATCTGATACATAGGACTATATCAGCTCCCATTCTGGTTCTGCTTCAAATCTAATTCATTTAGGAATCCAATAGTAGCTAATTGGACGGACATATGTCTAGCACCAAATATTAGAAGCCATAGTTCTTCTCTCTGTCGTTGTATAAAAGTTAAAACAGTGTGCAAAATAATTACAACATAATGCATTCAATGCAGGACAGTAAGCAACAACATGCCTCAGAGTTTCTGTGAAATCAATAGTTTTACAAAGTCTGCAAACGTTCTCACTAGATGCCAGTATCTTTCGTCTAAATAATATATTTTTTGTAGACCACAAGTTAAAGCGTAATCTCATGTACTCGCCTCTAAATTTGTGGGACGGATATTTAATGAGATATGATTCAGGGGTTCTAAACCTCTTATGACCAAATTGTGCAGAATTCCAATCTTTGAGACCTTGACATATTTCCCAAGTGTGAATCCAGTCTCTTTGATAGAGTTTGACTTGAGCATGATTTGGGTTATTAAGTAATATGTCAATTGAAATATCGGCATCAGTGAGAGCGTTTATAGCTACATTTCACCAGTTTTTTCGATATTGGTGCGCAGATTGTAACAAATACTGGCCTAAAATATATGAAATGTCCCTGTATTGCAGTGATATTAAACACTTCCTTAACAATGCAATCATTTTCCAAACAACCATACTATATAACGATAGTAAACCCAGCTAAAATCGGATCAAGGCAACAGATACGCAGTTTGGCAGATTAAACACTGAACGCCAGAACTTGCCCTCTAGCCGGTCCCAGAAAACGTGTGATTTGGGTATACATGATTCCGAACCATAAGTGATAATGTGCGTTACTTTTAGAAGAATTCACCTTCTCTCATATCCATGCAGGAGCATTGTCACCAATAAAGATTGCCCACGCTAACGGCTCATGAAGTCTTCATTCTATTAAAGACAAGGATGCGAGCATTATGCTTTTCTTTCTTTAATACTGCCATAATAGCATTTAAAAAAACATGACTTTTTAAACTTTAGCATTTGTGCTTTTCTGTCACAACAAAGAAATAGCCAAACTGAGGTTTTAAAAGTCCAACTAAAGTGTCCATTTCTTCAAGAAGACCATAAAACTAAAACTCCCATGAAACCTATGCGGTGTTGTAGTCCTGACCCTAACTCCTGCTCCAATCAGATCATAGGTCAGTCTATAAGAACCTTGCTCCCCAGATCCTTTCCTTTCTTTTGCAATCCAACTCTCCGGTAAAGAACTCAACAGTCTTATGAATAATCAACTCAGGATTTCCAATCTAACTGTGCCCAGTGTCCATGAACTGTAACTGTTTGCAATTCTTGGGCGAATATAACTTGACTCCGCTCTGAAGACTCAGTGCTCGTGATCGGGCTGCTTTCTGGTCGTCTCCTAGGGGAAAACGGAGGATCAATCATGAGGGTGGGTATCACGACAAGTTGAACATCTTAAATAAATCTCACATCAGTTCAACAGTTGTCTACAATTCGGGTGGGATATAATGCTCGCCTCCTTGTCTTTAATAGAATGAAGACTTCCTGAGCTGTTAGCGTGGGCAATCTTTATTCTATGACCAGACAGGAGGCTCGCATTATGCTTATTCAAAGCTCGCTACCACTCTATCAGGTATATCGGATACAGGTTTAAAATAAAATGTCTTAAAGGTCGATTCAGATGACCAATCTGCTGCTTTCATTATATCTTGGAGTGGCACTCCAGCGGAGAAAGCTCCAGAAGCCATCGCGCCTCTCGCAGAATGTGCACCAAACTGGGATAAGTCAATTCCTGCCCACTGCATGACCTTGCGCACCCATCTAGCTATTGTCGCTGTCGCAACTGCGTGATAAGGCTTCCTACGCGCTATTACCAGCTGTGTAACACCTAGCGGTCTGTACTGCGCTATGACGGTCTCGTAATCTTTGATACATTGCGCTACACATAACTTTTTGTTTCCCGTAAAATAGGGGTATGAGATAACACGTGAATCTGATTTCGTTCGCTTGGTTATTGTAAAGGCTACTCCTTCGGGATAGAATATTTTCCTATCTATTTCTAATGCCTTAACGTCCGATACTCTTCGGCATGCTGTAAGACACAATAACATTACAAGCTTGCATGACAGCTGGGATCGGGATAAACTACCGTTGTCTGGCCATTCCAGGAAAAGTCGGAAGACCTCACAAAGGGTTGTGTATCTCGGTTCTGGAGGCTTTTTCAACTTCATACCTCTCAGGAGTCGCAGCACCGTGGGGTGTTCGCCAATGGCGTTACCCTCTACCTGATCATGCCCTGCTGATATCGCGGACCGTAATACTCCTATTGTTCTAAAGGCGTTGCCTTCCTGAAATCTCATTGCTAAGAAGTTTAGCAGTTGCACTACAGGGGCAGAAACGGGATCCACACTCTGTTCTGCACACCAGTGCACCCAACTGTTCCATGCAGCGTTATAGCTCTTAATGGTGGAAGGCGCCCATGAATCTCTGATGCAGTCTGCAGCGAGTTGCGAAATGCCAGGCAATTCCCATTTTCTCCTGAAACCCTGCAGGCCATCAGTCGTAGAGTGCCCGCTAAGATCAGCGGATGCGCTCTCCCGGTCGGGTCGAGTAGAAGGTCCGGCTGGTGCGGAACTATCCTCGGAAAATCCGTAGAAAGTTCCATCACTACTGGAAACCACGGCTGAGATTTCCAGATAGGGAGCACCACTACTAGGTCTGCTTGCTCCCTGCGAACCTTCGCTAGAGTCCTCGTGATCATAAGAAACAGAGGGAAGGCATAATGAAGCGCTCCTTCCCATGATTGGAGAAACGCGTCTGTGCCAGCCGCACCCGGGTCTATCCTCCAACTGAAATATGTCTGTGTCTGAGCGTTCAGTCTGGACGCAAACAGATCTATGTGTACTGGACCCCAAAGGTCTGTTAACGTTCTGAACACCCTGGGATGCAGTCTCCAATCGCTGGAATCCACCAGATATCGTGAGTTCCAGTCCGCTACTTCGTTCAGATTCCCCCTGGTAGGTATTCTGCTGTAACTGTTATCTGATTCTGCAGGCAATAATGCCAGAAATCTTTTGCTAACTCTGCTAGCATCCGGAATCTCGTTCCTCCCAGTTTGTTTATGTAACGCACTGCTGAGATGTTGTCCATCTTCAGCAGCACGCAGCATTGCACTTTGTCCTTCGTAAAGGCACGTACTGCGAACGATCCCGCTAGTAGTTCGAGACAGTTTATGTGTAGTTGTAACTCTTGTTCTGACCATTTTCCTCCTGTCTCTACGTTTTCGCATCTCGCCCCCATCCGGATCTGCTTGCGTCTGACTCTATAATGATGTCTGCAATGTCTCCGAAAATTGCTCTGCCATTCCAGGCTTCCATGTTGAGAAGCCACCACTGAAGCTCCGAAAGCGCTTCCTGATCCCGGGTTATCAGCTGGTGATAACCGAGTCCTCTTTAGATGCTTTATTTTGAGCCTCTGTAATGCTCGATAATGTAATGGGGCTGGAAAAATTGCTTGAATCGAGGCTGCTAGGAGGCCTACTACTCTCACCAGAGCTCGAAGAGAGATCATCTCCTTTGCTATCAGTACTCTGATCTCTTTCTTTATCGCTCTTACTTTGTGGTGTGGAAGCTCGAGTGTAGCTTTGATTGTGTCTATGTTGAAGCCTAGGAACTCTATATTTTGCACAGGTACCAGCTGGGATTTGTCCAAGTTCACTAAGAAGCCCAGAGATGACAAGAGCGTGAATATCCATTGCACGTTCTTGGATAGCAAGGTTTTGTCTGTCCCTAGGACTAGAATGTCGTCCAGGTAGACGATAATGCAAATTCCTCTTTCCTGAATAGCCGCTGCTACGGGCCTCATGATTTTGGTGAAGGCCCAAGGCGCTGATGCTAGGCCGAACGGGAGACATGTGAACCGCCAGATTTCCCCGCACCAGCGGAACCGTAGATATCTCCGATGCTTCTGGGCTATCGGAATCGTGAGGTAAGCGTCTTTGAGATCTAATCTCGCTAACCAGTCTCCTGTTCGGAGGAGGTCTCGAAGTAAATGGATGCCTTCCATCGTTCAAACTTTTTAAATTTATCACCGGACGTGCTTTGTCCCCTCGGTGAACAAGAAACATATTGCTGAGGAATCCTGGTCCTCCCTGTGTATCTTTTTCTATTGCATTCTTGTCTACTAGGCTGAGCAACTCTCTGTGTAACAACTCTTCTTCTCCCCGGGACACCTGGATGGGACGGGGTTCTGAGCTCTGTCTAGGATCCTGTATAAATTCTAGCTGTAATCCCGCTACTGCCTGTAATACCCATGCATCGCGCGATAACGCCTGCCATGCGCTCAGAAATTGAAGGGTTCTCCCTACTTTCACGCTTATTACACTCACCTCCTGAGGCATTGGGTTGTCTGTGGGAGCCTCTTCCTCTACGACCTCTGTGGAACCTGGCTCTGGACGGGAAGGTGTCCTGTTGCTTCCCTTCCCAGTATTGGGCGCGCGGCCCCTGGGGTCTACGGGAATAATTGAAGGGATTGGACTTATGACCCCTATAACGTCCGGTCCCGGAAAAAACTTGTCCAGGGAAGATCTTCTTGATTGCGCTTTGCGCCCTTTGCAGCGCTGAATACGTGCCTACAAATTGCGACATTTCCTTCGCAAAGGCTTCGCCAAACAATAGACCTCTGGCTCCTTCACCAGCCTCATACGAGGCCAAGTCACTTAGTTTATTATCTATTTTCAGAAGAACGCCTCTCCTACGTTCCGAGGACATAGCGCAGTTAGCGTTGCCCATGAGACAGACAGCCCTTTGCGCCCAGTTAGCAGAGGCCGAAGCGTCTACTGGTGTTCCCGTGTCCTTGGCTTTTTCCGCCAGGTCCATTATTTTTGCTAAGGGGCCTGCAATGTCAAGAAGCTTATCTTGGCATCCTCGCCAGGCCCGGTCGATTCCTTTTCGGATATCTCGCGCTGATTTCGTCACAAAAGTGACCATCTTGGAGTCAAGCTCCGGTGTCTCCGCCAGTTTGAATGGCAACTCTGGTCGAGGGCATTCTGACTGCATCCTGGACCTCACCTCCCTGTCCAGAGGTTTCCTAATATGCTGCGCCATATAGGCTGCTACTCTGGGCGACGGGACCCAATCTGAAGATTTTGGGTGTCTGATCGCATCTGGGTCAAACATATCGGTGGTACTGTCTATCTCTTGTGGATCAATATCCTCCTCTGCATGTTGCGCAGAGTCAACGTCGTCTCCACCTTCGTCATCTGGCATATAGCCTTCATCGTTGTCCCCTGGATTGTTCACCCCTGGGGTAGGGGGTCTGTCCTGGCTTTGCTTTTTCTTTTCCAGGAAGGCTCTTTTCAGCCTAGCGACAGGGTCGTCTGGTCTTTGGGGAGCCTCATCCTCCCTATCAAGATTGCTCGGGGGGGACAAAATATGTTTAGTTTTCCGAGCTGCTTTCCGCCCCTTATGTTCAATCCCTTCAGAGGGATGTCTGGCTGACAGCTGATCAACTGATTCTTCTGCTTTCCTCTTATTGGCAAGCTGAGCTTGCTGTTCTTGAATCATGGCTTCTAGTATTTCAAGCGTCTGCGCAATAGGCTGCACACCTTGAGATACCGCTTTTGATAATGAATCCCCCAATACCATCTTAAAACTCTGTGAGAGATCAACGTCATGTTGGTACGGGCTCTCTCCCCACTCTTCCTCAGACCACTCCGGAGAGGTGGAAGGTGGAGCACCGGGGCTGTTGGATTGTGCCATCTCTAGTGTTGGTAATACCAACTTCTGGGCTGTCAGCAGGGAACAAATGCAGCTAGGCCCCTGTTCCACAGAGATGTGTATTGCGGGGTTGTGCAGAGCTGCTTCAACAAAGCATAAAAAGAAGTATCAGAACTTCTTGCTATAGCTGTCCCCTAAATAGCGCTCCGGTGAAATACGAGGGTTTTTTATTTATTTATTTTTAATAGCCGGTATTGGGTCGTTGTTTCCTCACTGCTCGCTGCGAACGCAATGAAATCACTTGCGCGCGAGCGAGGAAAGGCCCCGAGGGAAAGGCGGGGGACTGTTCTTCCTCCCGCTTCCCCTGGGTCCTACCGCCCGACTTATTCGTCGGAGCGGTTTCGTCACTCGAGGAACGGGGTCCCGTGCCTGAGGAGAGCGCGTTCGCTCGCGGCTACGGCCCCGCCTCCTCGGAACCTGAACAATGCAACGCCGCGGAACGACGACGAGTGGGATAATATTCGGAACGTCAGAGCGACACGGATTACTTCTATATTTTCTTCAATTGTAAATATTACATTATATATACGCTCTAATGTCAATGAAGGACGCACTCGTATATCTAAGCGTTCTATATACGCTGCGCTGGGGATTATGAACATACGCACACAATTATTCTAAAGAGAGATAACGTGAGGTACTTATCTTTGGCAGCAAAAAAGAAAGAGGAAAGGACCTGGGGAGCAAGGTTCTTATAGACTGACCTATGATCTGATTGGAGCAGGAGTTAGGGTCAGGACTACAACACCCCATAGGTTTCATGGGAGTTTTAGTTTTATGGTCTTCTTGAAGAAATGGACACTACAGTTGGACTTTTAAAACCTCAGTTTGGCTATTTCTTTGTTGTGACAGAAAAGCACAAATGCTAACGTTTAAAAAGTCATGTTTTTTTAAATGCTATTATGGCAGTATTAAAGAAAGAAAAGCATAATGCGAGCCTCCTGTCTTGTCATAGAATTGCCGCCGCTCACAGCTTATCTACAGAGGCAGAGGCCTGACAGGGGGTGATCTAACTCCTCGGAGGGCTGCAACCGTGCCCCAATGCCTCCAGAGACCAGGTGAGCGTAACACCGCCACACACCATTCTTCAGATGAAACGATCCGAACCAACCACTGCAGCAAGGAAAAGACTACACTGGTTACCAGTGGCTGCTCATATCCAATTTAAGCTGATGTCCATATGCCATAAATGCATATTTGGAAACACTCCAGCTTAATTGCAAGATCGAGTAAAGATCTACCACCCTATAAAAAAACTAGAACAGCTAAGGGTTTTTTTCTGTAACAATATCAGGTCAAATATGCCCAGGGTTTTGGTCGGGCCTTCCATGTCCAAGGGGTGAAGGCCTCGAACGCCCTACCTGCCCACCTACGAAAAACTGAAAACCATCTTGAATTCAGAAAGCAGCTGAAAACAGTACTTTTTGTTCAGTACGACTGAATCTTGCAGCAGTCTTGAATTGTCTATCGTTGTGTCTCTCGGTGCCTGGATGCCTATGGGATTTTGCGCGTTACAAATAAAATATCATAAACATATAGCACAACTAAGGACGTTCTTTGAGTTGAATGACCCGCCCGATACCTCCTTTTAATTACAACTGCGACGCCTTCAAGGCTACGATACTGGGGAAATTCCTGGCCCTTGGCATGTATTTAGCCAGGACGAGAACGTTGGAGGGGAGCAGATTGAGGGAAGACCTTCGAAATAGCTGAAGGACAAAATAGGCAGTCGGGGGCTCTTGGGCTATTCAGAAAGGTTAATATGCTGAGGGGACAGATAAATATGATGGCTAATAGAGCAGAAAGCTCCCTCTTGAGCATGAAGCGTACGTTCTACGAAAGGGCAAATAAGACAGGCGGGCTCCTTGCACATGCGCCAAGAACAAAGCGGGTGAGAGGAGATATCAAACCCCTACAAGATGGGGAGTGTAACTAATCGAGGGAATTTGTCCCTTCACCCCCAAGGGGGAGCCCCCCCTCTGAGGCTAGGGAGGTGAACCTGCTCCGCAACACCCTCCCTATCGGTCGAGGCAAGTGGGGTCTCACCGGGAGAGACAACCCCCTAACTCCCAGGGGACAAAGACTCCCTTTTCCATGAGGAAGTCCCTAAAGCTCTGCTCACTGTATCCTACATTGCATGCTCTATAATATCAGAAACTTTAAATATCCCGACTGGGACAAAGAAACTCCTAATAGATACCAATATCTTACAGAAAAGGAACATGTGCATTTAAAGCAAAGTACCCAGTATACTGGGACGAGCACATTAAATAACATGCAAGTAATGAACCAGAGTGAAAGAAGGGAGAGAGAGTGTGTCACATACGCAGGCTCAGGAAGGCCATGTGCTGCGTCACACCTGGAGGAGGCAGACCAGCCCAAACCATGGGTTTGAAACTCGCCTGATAATGCAAACTGGGATGCCAGAGCCATGGCCCCAGCATCAGAGAACCCAGCTGGGCAGCAGCCCGAAGGAACGGACTGGCACGGCAGAGCTATGGCACGACATCAGCATGAGAAACCAGCAGGTCAGGACCCCGAAAGTAGGTGGTGGTGAGACCACAGAATACCCGTGGTGGATGGCCCCTCCTACAACCATCGCCGATACCACTGCGCATAGAAAGCCGCTGGGTGTCCGGCCCCTTATCGGAAGACCTGACCCCAGAGAGAATGGAGAGACTGCAAGGAGGAACACGCAGACGAAAGAAAGGTGATGATGATACGAGACCTGAGAGAAGCCCACAGAGGAACCAGGCTCTCCAAGGCTTTCCCCTTCCGAATAGAAGGTAACTGGGAGAACAGAAATAACAGGAAGCCGCAAAAGGATAATTATATCCTGCTAACTACTCGATTGAGTGGAAGTCATGAGATAAAGTTACCATTGAAGCAAATAAACTTGAACAGGTGGGATACAAGAGTGAGAAGTAATATTAAGAGAAAAGAACAGTGGACCAAAATACCATGGGAAAGAGGAATGCCATGAGACATTTTGTACAAGAAGAAGAGAATATAAAAAACAGAGAATATTTTGAGCAAGAGTTCAGAGGAACTATAAAATTAAACCCAGTAAAGAATCAAGTAGGCCAAAGCAAGCCAAGTTCTAATTGGTTAGGAGAAAAGACTACCTGAATAATGCTGTCTTCCAAGATATGCTGGAGACAGCAGCCAGGAATCTATAGCTGGTAAAAGATTCCCAAAAGTAACCCCCAACGATAAAGGAAAACTCTAGGCTGCATCTGAGGAATTAAAGACTCATCCAAGAAATCAGGAGAGACTATTAGAGGATTACAAATGTGTAAAGAATCCTACACCACTGGTAGGAGAAGTAACCTCAGTCAGGAGAAAGGAGTAATAATCCACATATAAGTTAGGTTTCATAGTGATAGGGTCAATTTGGGTAGTTTTGGACATCAGACTTCATCCTTTTGGATATTCACGACTGACTGACGAGCACCTTAACACAGGCAGTGAGGTCTTGTGTAATATTTTAATAAAAATATGTGAACCATTTCTAGAAAGTGTTTGCGTCCTCCTTCTGGCTCGCCACAGGAGGTAAATCGAATAACATGGGAAGAAGATATATTGGGCACTTTCAGAGACTTTTACACCCAGCTATATTGGGCAGAACCAAGTGCAGGTACTGGGATTGAATAGTATGCTAAGGAGGCCGGTATGAATATGGTGATGGTGGACCAAAGAGATAAATTGGAGCAACCTAAAAGTGGCAGGAAGTGCTGAAGCGATAAAATCGCTTAAAGCAAATAAAACACCAGGCCACTTTTATAAAGAGTTCAGTGGAGGGCTACTGAAACATTTGGTCAATCCGTTTAACTACTTTCTCACTTCGGGTAGGTTGTCAGACTTTGAGCCAAGCAACGATTCAGTTAACACAGAAATCAGGTAGTGATCTGGAGCTTTGCAGTCCCTACAGAGCTACAGCCCTGTTAAACCTAGATGAGAAAATATGGGTAGGCAAACCTTTGATAACATAAGGAAGACCATCCATTTGATTGATGAGATTCCAGAGTGATCCAAATATGCTTTTGTCATTGGATGCAGAGAAAACATTTGACAGGGTGAATTGGGACTTCCTATGGGAATTTGGGAAAATCTCATTACATGGATTTCTGTGATCTATGCAGCCCTACGGCCCGGAGCAGGATGATTTGGCGCGGCCAGTTCGGCGCGGGCCGATTTGCCGCGACCACTTCGGCGCAAAAGACATTTGGCCAAAATGAGGTCTGCGCAGGTTTGTGAATTCAGTCCGCCGCAAAAAAAAATCCATAATGTTTTATATAGCGCTACATGCCAGAAATGATAGCTTCAGAGTGCTTGGTAACAGATGTTGCTATTTTCCATCAATATTACTCGCATCTGTGGTACTCCGTGCATGACCTCAGTTGGCCGTGGGGCATATGGAACCCGTGTCTGGGTGGCCGCTCCCCCTTTTGGGAGGCGCACTTGCTCTTTATAGAGCTATCTGCTCACCCACTGAATCCGCTCTAAAGGCGTTTTGTACGGCGCACAGATGTCATTAGTACGACTTTACAGCGCTGCATTCTGGTCTGAATTTGGAATCCATGCACAGCTCAAGCGCTGTTGGGTTGCATACTGTCTACATGTGGTGGCGATGGAAGGGTGCTCCGCACCGGGGCTGGAAACGTGGCCTCTGCCAGACTGCGATGAGGCAGGCTGGGAGGAGAGCAGTGCGGCACGGACCATTCTGCGGACCTCGGTCCAGCTGTGCACGGCTGCACCCAGCCTGACTGGTAGTGTCCTACATCTAGCCGATGGCGGCGATGTGCCGCATATGAGCCCTGCAGTCTAGTGAGGGCATCGGTCACAGTGTGGAAGGCCTGCCCTCTGTGTGAAGTCACTACTTTATAGGACTGCATTAATTTAGGGACCAATTCTGGTATCAAGTCACTGGAGCTGCAGCACCTGCCAGTGTAACATACCTATAATAAATTAGCACTCCCAGTGTGCTTGCTGTCGCTGCAATAACAGTGTAAAGGCGTGTCACCGTGAGGTCACTGCGGTAAGGTGAACTCCCATTCTGATGTCATATCTAGGATGGCATCCCTCAATCTGATACCAGACCTGACACAGCTACTCCAACTCTGATGGCACTGTAATAAGGAAAACACAGCTTGGCGTCACAGTAGTACGGGCAGCTTCACTGGGATGTCACTGCAGTAAGGGCAACCCCATATTCTGATATCAGATCTAGGAAATCCCCTCCCATCGTGATGACCTTTTACTATGGACGGGTTCATTGTGAGGTCACTGGAGTAAGGGCGACTCCCCTTCGGATGTCAGATAATAAGGGGAAAGGGGGACACACGGGGTCCAAAGCCTGGTTGGCCATGCACACGTATGAAGCATAATTGCACTCGCACGCACTACACCCAGAGAGCCTTGCCCCCAGGAGCTTTTGGTGTGCACGTTTTAACAGGCGTGCAGTGCACACATTCGGACAGGTATTGCCCCAAAAAAGCTCAATAACCACAAACGCTCTTGTGGGGTTCATCGGGGTCATACAGTCATCTTTGTACATAGCCATGGACTTCTGGCAGTTGGCTTGGCAGTCCTAGATTATAGCTTTGGGGATATGTCGAGTGTATACATAGTACTTGGTAGCAATACCTGTGCCGTTTCACGGCGCTTTATGAAAGTGGGTAGGGCAGTCACTTTGAAAGTTAGCGAGTGAAGTGGGTGCCAGGGCAGCTAAGGTGCCCCCCGCCTCTTGTATCAATTGCCAGAAGCACAGGTGGCAATGGGCCACGACCCCCCACTGCTCGCCCCAGAGTTAGGCCATGCATGTGGGCAGCACATGGAGGGCAGGACCTGGCCACTGGCAAATCCTTGATCCTGCCTCTACTGTTGGGAGCCCTGGAGGCAGTGAGGAATTTTACGGGGGGTAGAGTCAGGCTGCCTGCGTCTCGGCATGGTGGCGAATTAACAGGCTCATCTCAGTGCCCCAGGCAGGGTGGTGAAGTCACCCCCAAACAGTCCTCCCCCTCCCCCATTGCAGACAGGGGACCTAGCTGTCTCATCCTGGTCGTCACTGGAGCGGGGTGAAGTATCCCGGTGGCAGCCAGCAACGCTCTAGCTTACATGTTCTCCAAGTTCTTAATTTCCATTTGGCGTGAGGGCGTTTAGACATGGCTGCAATGTCAGCCATGTCCAAACGTCCCTCGCGCCAAATCGGCGGCGCCAAAAAGGGGTGTACCGCCTACGACCACAGTGAAGGTTAACGGCGCTTTACAAAAACATTCCAGCTCGGTAGAGGGATCAGGCAGGGATGCCTGCTCTCTGCTTTTGTTTGCTCTCATCATGGAACCAATGGCCAGGAAGGGTACATGAAGATATAGGGGATAACGTTTGGTTAGACTGAATATATGAATGCCCTATTTGTGGACGATGTACTATTGTTCCTCAGAAACCCGGCCACGTCCCTCCAGAAGGTGCAAGCTGAATTAGAGGCATATTTTATTTTTTCATTTGTAGAGCGAGCACTAACCCGCAGGCATCATGGCGCTTTGACCAGTTACATGGGGCCCACGCGTTTTGGGCGTATCCATAGGAGCCTGTATGCATAGGAGTCCGTATCAGTATTTAAAGTTAATTATGATAAATCTGAAGCACTAAACTTCTTGGTAAAATCACACTAAAAGAAGCTTGTACAGAGCACTTTCCCATTTAAATGCACATTAAATACCTGGGGGTTAACTAACAGCAAATATTTCGAAACTTTATAACCCAAGTTATCAGAGGCTGTTTGCTAAAATTAGGGAGCACCTGCATAGATGGGTAAATAAACACTGTAGATAGAAGGCAGAATAAACGCTGCAAACATTGATGAGCCTCGCAATACTGACCCTTGCTCTCCGCGGTAACTTGTAATTTTATTTGATTTTAGCTCGTGTGGATTTTAAAAATTGTTGTTACTTCATTTGTGCTGCCTAGTGTCGGTCCTTTTAGCCTCTCTTTTTCCACTATCAAGTGTGAGTTAAAGCAGAGCACTTTTTCCTTTGGAACTACAGTTCCCTGTAGTCCTGTTGCACATTTAATTTTATCACAGGCGCAACCGCGCCTGCCGCAAACGGGCCGGCTCTGTGCCAGTTTGGGTCCGTGCAGGTTCGAGCGGCATGTGGCATTCGTGGACTGCTTCCCTGCCTACTCTGTAAGTGTTTCATTGTTTTTTCTTGGCACAAGTCAGCATGTCTCGCTCTGACCTAGTTGCACGTATTCGGAGCAACTGGAGAGCTAGACTGGCCGTGCAACTTAACCTTTTCATGTGCACTCTACCTAGGTCGCTTGGTTTTATATGTCCCCATATCAATGGTGCTCCTCACTGTCTCCACACTCGGACTCCTGAGCTGAATAATGTTTGTGTTATCTGCCATTTCTCCATCAGGTGCATCTCCCAGAAATATATTATTGACTGACGTTCCAGTTCATGTCCTGACTGCAACCCATAATTTGTGTGATGCCTCTAATGTGATGCATGCTGATTCAATGGAGACGCCTGCTCTTTCTGCTACGGCAATTCCTGCTCCTCTGTTAAAGCTTGCCCTTCTTAACACGTTCTCACTGAGAGCACACAGTGTAGAGGTCGAGGACGTCCTCATGGTATCCTGCCCTGATTTTTTTGGCCATTACATAACCCTGGTTGAATTAAGCTATCTCTTCTGATACTGTTCTTGCTATAGCTGATAACTACCATCTTGTTCGGGTTGATCGAAAAGACTGACATGGGGGCAGGGTGGCCTTGTTTGTCAAAAATCTGCTACTTTGTCACCAGGTCTCCCATGAGGCGCCGGACGATTGCGAAAGCTTAATTGTGAAATTAAAAACTTCTGATAATACTTCCATCACTATTGTCGTTATCTACTGGCCTCCCATGGCACTCCCCCCCTTTTCAAAGAACAATTAATTGGCATTCTAAATAACATCACCAGGGGTAATACCACGGTCCTGGTTCTAGGTGATTTCAATTATTGGGCTAAGGCTCCCACTGATACACCTACTGTCTAGCTTTTGGGTGCACTTGGGGATATTGGCTTTACACAATGGTCCTCTGGCCCTACACATTCTGCTGGACACGCCCTTGATTGGGTTCTCTCCCATCGTCTCACTGTCACGAATCTTAATGGTTTCTCCCTGTTTTTGGTCTGATCACCATCTGATTTCTTTTAACGTCCATATTCCTGAGCCCCGGTTCGATACTAATCCCACATTATCTATTCAGACCAGGAATTGGAAGAATGCCTCGCCAAAAAAACTATCGTCCTTACTCAGCGTTTGCTTGGTCTCATTAGATAACTTTGAGAAGGCGGGTGAACTAGCCACCCATCTTAACGTCTCATTGGAAGGTGCTATTAATACTCTAACCCCTATTAGAACTCGATTCATGTAGAGTGAAACCCTGAATAAAAACGGGTTGAATGACAACATTCTCTAAGACAAGCGAAGCGGTCGGCTGAACACCCCTGGCGTACTAACCCCTCCATCTACCTTGAATGCTTACAAACTGCTAATCAAGCAAATAAAGTAGCCATTGTTGAGGCCAAATCTGTTGCCTACAACAACAGGATCCCAACCTAAATCGAGGTCCAAAGAACCTTTTGCCATGCTTAATGAATTTAAGAGCAAACCTTGCCTAGTTCCTTGTCCAGTCAAAAATAACGACTGCTGTCAATCTATTCACAATGCCTTTATCAACAAGGTCACACTACATCAAAACGCCATTCAACTGTCAAGGAGCTCCCTTAACCTTACTAAAAAGATGCATGTTGATCCCGGTGAACCTATCTCCCCTCTCACCCTTGAGTCACCCATCTTTGCGTTCTCCCCGTGCACCGAGACTTGCATCACCCAGATGTTCTCTCATATTAAGCTCACCTCCTCCCGGGGTGACATCTGTCCTTCTGACCTTTTTGTTTAGTGCATTGATGTACTCTGCCCATGGGTCACTAAATGTGTTAACCTCTTTTTCAGAAGACTCCGTTCCTTCTCTCTTAAAGGAGGCCTGGATCACCCCCCCATCCCTCCCCCCGGAACAAGGCGAATCTTGACCCTTTTCGGACAGATAACTACACTCAAATCCAGTTTTTCTTTGGAGCGAAATAACATCTTGGAGACCCATCAGTCTGGTTTTAGGGCCCGTCATGGTACAGAGATGGCCTTTCCTGACCTCGAGGCTAATTTGCTCAACATCAATGATCAAGGCCAACCTGCAATTTTAATGCTTTTTAGATCTCTCCTCTATCTTTGATCTTGTTGATCACGCTATACTGGTAGAACTGCAACTCCTAGTGAGCTGTTCTAGTCTGTCATCTTCATGGATTTCCTCCTTCTGTGGGCCACGAATTGCTAGAGTTGTTGGCAGAGATACCCACTCTGGGCCTTCCCCTGTTACTTGTGGGGTATCCCACCAGCTTTCTTTAATGTCTACATCATTAATCTTTTGAGGTTGCTGGACGACCTGTGTATCTACTATACTAATTATGCTGATGACACTCTGGTCGTCATGAAACTTTCCGGACAATATGCCACGGACTCAGCTAATCTCAATAAGATCTATACCGCCATCCACTAATGGATGGCCAGTAATTCATTGGCATTAAACACAGATAAGACTGAACTCCTTATCGTGGTTACCGCCCCAAAACTTAAAACACTAGCTCTGGAGTATGGGCGTTTCACTATTCTTAATGCCATTATTCCTGTGGCAAAAAAGGTGAATGCTCTTGGTGTTACTTTTGACTCTGAGCTTACCATGAAACATGCGGCACAGGCCCGTAGCCTGAGAGGTCTCAGAGGAGAAGTTGGGAGGTGGATGCAAGAAGAGGGAGGGTAGGAGAGACAGCCCACTCTGAGAAGAAGAGTGCAACCTGGCCAGGTTGCCTGTAGATGGTGGCCATTTAGAGAGAGGCCAGGAGAGATTGAGAGCCTGCAGACTAGACATTCAAAGGAGGAGTGGACCTGAGTAGGAATGACAGAAGCAGTGATCCACTTCGGAAAGATCAGAGCTACTCCACCTCCGGGACGGTTTGCTCTGGGTTCGGAGAGAATCTTGTAGCCATCAGGGCAGAGAGTGTCAAAACTAGTGACAGAGCTGGCCGTGAACCAAGTCTCGGTGAGAGCGAGGACATCCTCTCTGCAGGAAGGGGTGCTTTCAGAGGGTGGGGCGGAGGGGGCGCTAACTTTGTCTCCAGAGGAGCGCACCGGCCTGTTTCTTCAGAGGGACGTCCTGGCCGAGGCCCGCAAGGTCTGGGATAAACCTCACGACCGGGCTGCACATAATTAAAAGGATTGACGCCCGTTACAGGCTTCACACCTCAGAGGAAGTAGCCTTGGCATCATGTCCGCTCCCGTCCTCGACGATGGTAGCAGCCGCCACTCTGCAATCCAAGCCGCCCTCTTCGACTTCCGCAGCTGCGGCTCAAGTTCTGTCCAAGGAGGACAACTTGCTTGATTCCTTGGGCAAGAAGATTTTTGCCAATTCGGCACTGCAATTGTGTCAGGCTAACGCAGAGCTCATTCTGGCGGCAGCAAATATGAAATTGTGGAGAGATTTGGCTGGCTTCCAGGAGTTCATTCCTGTTGACAGGCTAGAAGACTTTAAAGGCGGCTTGTCAGACGCCAGAGTGTTGGCGCAGGGTATGCTGGAGGCTGCTGCGCACCATGTTGACCCCTCGGCTTGTGGCCTCATGCTGGGGGTTGACACCTCTCGTCAGGCTTGGCTTCATGCAACAAAGTTTTTGATGGAGGTCCAAGATAAAGTTTTGGACCTGCCTTTTGATGGCAAAGAGTGGTTTCTTTCTTCAACGGATGACAAGCTCCCTAAGAATAAGGCGAGCACGCAAACTGCCAAGTTTTTGTCGCTGCTCATGAAGGCCCCAGTCAAAGCTCAGAGATCTGGGTCCCTATCTCGATCCTCTTCAGGCTTCAGAGGGTTCCAAGACCGCACAGGTCGCGCAAGAGGCAGTAACGTAGCCGGTTTTTCTCTCGGTCGCCAGCCTCCTCTTCAGGGACAGGTAGTCTCTCCACCGAAAAGTCTATCAAAATATTTTTTGGCACTCGAAACAAGACTCCCAGTGGGAGGACGAATCTCATCTCATCTGGAGGCGTGGCAAACCATCACTGACGACTGGTGGGTTTTGTCCATCGCTCGGGTGCGCTTCCGCTTGACCCCCCCCCCCCCACCCTATCCGTCAATCCTCCCTTTGAGCAGTCGGGTATGCCCTCTCTCAGAGCGGAGGTCCAGAAGCTTCTAGATCTCAGGGTGGTGGAACCCGTTCCCCTAGTGGAACGAGGGGCGGGCTTCTACTCATCTGTTTACGGTGCCAAAACCCAATCAGGCTGGCCTGCGCACCATACGAGACCTTTCCCAGTTCAACCTTTCTCTTCCCCAAGAGAAATTCAAGATGATTACGCTCTGTCAAATAAAGTACTCTTCAGAAGGGCGACTGGCTCAGCGTTGTGGACCTTCAGGATGCTTGTATGCATATCCTGATTTGGAACCCACATTTGAAATATCTGCGGTTCTCCTTGGGAGAGGAGCACTACCAGTTACGAGTGCTCCCTTTTGATCTCAGCTCGACGCCGCATGTCTTCACAAAGATGTCGGTCATCGCAGCCTTTTTAAGGCTACAGGGTATTCATGTGTATCCATATTTGGACGACTGGCTTCTGCGAAGTCCTTGTCCGGTGAAAGCCTCGAGCAATCTTCAGTCTCCCCTTCACCTCCTGTTCAGTCTTGGGCTGTCGGTGAACTGGCAGAAATCCTCCATGACGATCTCTCAGGACCTGATATTCCTGGGTTTCCGTTGGAACACGATCGACTGCAGAGTTTACGTGACGGTGGACAGGATGGCGAATCTGTTAACCACGTATCAAGTCATCATTCAGTCGGAAAGCATGTCCACATGGTGGTTCCAGAGGCTTCTGGGCCTCATGGCCTCATGCGTTGTTGCTCTTCCCCTTCAGCGTCTCAAGGTGCGATTTACGCAGTTGGGTCTTCAGAGCTCCTGGCTTCAGGCAGTGGACCCGGACACCAAAATGGTTCCGATTCCACCCTGCATGATGACAGATCTCCTATGGTGGTATTCCAGCAATCTGTCAGTGGATGTGCCTTTTCAGGAGCCCTCCCCTCAGGTGACCATTACGACAGACTCCTCTCTTATCGGGTAGGGTGCGACGATGGATCATCTTCAGGTTTCGACCTATGGTCGCCGCATGACAAACAATTTCACATTAATTATCTGGAGCGCCTGCCGATGTTTCCTGGTGCTCAAAGCTTTCAATCCAGGGATCGTGAACAAAGTGGTCCGCATCCGCACGGACAATGCGGTATCCATGTTTTACGTCAACAAGCAGGGGAGTACCAGGTCACCTCCCCTTGTAGATCTAGCCATTCAGATTTGGGAATGGGCCATTCAGCACAGTGTTTGGCTGTTGGCGATGCACATTCCGGGCCAGCTGAATGTAACGGCAGATTCCGTGTCGGCGAACGGTGGTCAGCTGCGAGTGGGAGTTGAACACAGAGATCCTCTCCGACCTTTTTCGCCATTGGGGCACTCCAGTAGTGGAACTCTTTGCGACCTCATCGAACAGGAAACTTCCTCTTTATGCTTCCAGGAATGGGCTTGGAGCCACTTCCCGGGGGAATGCTCTCGAGATTCCGTGGCACTGTATGAGGGCCTACGCCTTCCTGCCTCTTACTCTGATTCACCGGGCGCTATGCAAGCTCAGGAGTACATCGAATTGCACTCTCCTGTTCATAGCCCGGTGGTGGCCAGCCAGATTCTGGTTTTCGGAGCTTCAGCATCTGTCAGTCTGCTCACCGATCAGGCTTCTGCTGATTCCCAACCTGCTTCACCAGAGCGATCAGCACATGTGGCACCCCTCTCCACAATCATTCAGCTTGGCGGCCTGGTGCCTGATTTCAAATCTTTAGAAAGATTCAATTTGTCAGCGGATAATATGCGTATCATCCAGGTGGCTAGAAAACCTTTGACCAGGTCTCAGTATAGGAGCAAATGGCTGTTAGGAAAAAAGCTGGACCTAAGAGAAGTTGCCATCGACACAGTGCTGTCTTTCATTTCTCATCTGGCAGCTTCAGGCATGCATGTCTTGTAGGACTTATTTGTCGGCTATTGCCACTTACCTGTCTTCGGACTCTTGCTCTTTTTCTTTGACAAACCCCGTCATTAAAAGGCACTTTGCAGATCTGTTGCATCGGTATCCACCTATGTGTAACCCGCATCCTAAGTGGAATCTGAATGTGGTTCTTACTGCTTTATGCCATAAACCCTTTGAGCCCATGGCTATGGTGGATCTGAAATTCCTTTCATGGAAAATGGCTTTTCTGATTGCGGTGACTTTGGCAAGGCATGTAAGCGAGCTTCAGGCCTTGTCGGTAGAACATCTCTTCCTCACCTTTCACAAGGATAAGGTTGTCCTTCAGACCAATCCTTCTTTCCTTCCATAGGTGGTATCTGATTTTCATCTGAACCAGTCTATTTCCTTACCAGTTTTCTTCCCAGAACCGGCCTCCGATGCCGAGAGGGTTCTGCATAATTTGAATGTAAGGCGAGCTCTTAGTTTGATTTGGACAGAACATCTAATCTTCGGAGCTCTTATCAGTTCTTGGTGACCTTCGGTGACCTGAAAGGAAAGCCGGCCTCAAAAGCAACTATCTCCTGATGGATTGCTTCCTGTATCTCTGAGGCGTATACCATTCAGGGCCTTCAGCCTCCGAAGGGAATTCATGCCCATTTTGTACGGGGAAAGGCAGCTGCCATTGCCTTCCAAAAATATGTTCCCTGGGAAACCATTTCCAAAGCAGCTACGTGGGCTTCCCCATCAGCTTTTGTGAAACATTACTGCTTAGACCTGAGCTCCAGGGCTGATGCTCAGTTCGGGCAAGCTGTTCTCAAAAACCTCTTTCAGTAAAGGAGTTCCATCCACCCGTTAACCTGTAAGGAATGCTTGGTAATCTCCCAAAAGTATGGAGGAAAGGGGACGGGACGTAGGAGTATAACAAAGTTACTCACCGTAGTGAGTACCTTACTCCTAGTCCATAGTTCCCTTTCCTCCATAGGCCTGCCCGCCGTCCCCTCTAATAAGTAACCTCTATTATTGCTTAAAATGTCTCAGACCTGGTGTTAGGCAGACACCTGTGCAGTTCCCTTAGGGACCACTACAACAGATTTAGGACCACAGGTGGTTGGCAGTAAACCCAATTGATAGCAGTCTGTACCACCCAGATTTACCTGGTAGCTGTGGCTGAGCAGTCAGACTTCTCTCAAGATGAGTTAGGCAGTATATAGAGTATACACAATAGGTACAGAGATACAGTAGCACAAGCAAAAACTGACCAGAGCTTTGGTGTAAAAGTATATAATAATGTATTTAAAGACACACTTGTAAATTACACTAGCACAAAAAGAGGTAAGTCAATTCAACACAGTCACTATTATATATATACAACCCTAATTACATATTAGACAAGTCTTAGTGAGAAACGCCACTTATTTTCAGACAGAGGTGAGCGCTTAACATAAGATGGCACTCTAATACGTTATTTAAAAAGGGAGGGAAAAAGGCAGGGTTATGAAAGCACACAAATCTCAATACTTCTCAAAGAACCACAGTGAGGCAGGTTAGGCAAAGTCTACTGGAGAGCAAGGAAGTTCAAATGCCAGGCCCACTCTTAGAGAGAGCAAGCGAAATGTGTCCAGATCACACAGTGGGGTTATGCCCAAAGAGCCTTTGTAAATAGTTCACCAAAGATTGAGATCAAGTCAGGAAAAGTTAGTTAACAGGCCCCAGGCTAACCCAGGTTAGAAAGTCGAGGATTTACTGTCACCCCGAACGATCTGTCGCAAGGGAAGCCAGGCGGGACACAGTACCTGAAAATGGGAGGAACGCTCCAGCGGGGCAGTTGTTCCTGGCAGCGGGTGCAAGTCGGTGTTTCGTCCAGAGGAAGAGGAGGTCTCGACGTGGAGGAAAGCTGAAGGTCGTTGCACTGCCAGGGAAGAAACCAGCCGTGGAGTTTCCCGGTTACCAGGTACCACCTTTTGCATGGGCAAGGCGGCCACGAGATGGTCCAGGAAGGCGAAAAGACGGGCAAACTGGTTATCCCCCCCAGTCAAAGGAAGAAGACTCTCCGGGCTGGAGATCTCCTCTGTCGTCGGGAAAAGTGGTGAGACGGTTCAGCAGGGCTCCACCGGTGGTGTCGTCGTTGCAGGTCGGCTCGGCTTCTCCCTCCTCGGATTCTTTAGGTCCTGTGGCGACTTCTGAAGTTCCAGTCCCCAAATCCCTGCTTTTATGCAAAAAAAACCCATTCATTCAGCCTAGCTATCACTCAAACATGCTAAGTGGTGAGCCGGGCGGCTCACCACTTGGGCCAATCACACAAGAGTGCGACTTGAGTTGCTGAAGCAACTCAGTCCAGGATGCCTAAAACCCCTCCGACACCCCCTGTGGTACCCAGATAGAGTGGCACCACTTTTGGAGGCTTCTGTGGAGAAGCCCGCCAAAAAGTGGAACAAAGGGCTGGACTTGGGTTGGAGTCACAGAGGCGAACACAAACGCCATTTTGGAACCAAGTTTCGGCAAAAATTACCAACCGGGGACTTTATATTAATTTAATAAACCGGCGGTAAGTTCGAGGCTATTTTTAAAAAGTGGTAGCCTCGAACAATGGGAAAATCCCATAGGAATATATTTGCGGTCGAATATAAAAAGTAGTATCCACTGCCACCAGCCAAAACTCGGTCGGGGGGGACTGGACAGTGCCCCCTCGAACAGGCCCCGGGGCAATCGAATTGCCCCGACCAGTACGTCCACAATATGATGGTTTGTACTGGTTCTGTTCACAATTTGAGACTAGTAAAGCCAATGGTGACTTTACATGCCCTGGGAGACAGTAGTCAGTCCCAGGGTATGGAGTCTGTTTGGGGGTCGCTACGACACCCCTGGGTTACTGCACGGAGGGTGCTGTGTAACCCATATATCAAAACACATGAAGCCCTATGGGGTAAAGGACCCCATAGCCCATAAAACGCAGACAAATTCAAAGGAACACCTCAAATCAGGTCTAAGAGTGGGAGGAAAAGAGTCTCACTCTTAGCAGGAGAAAAAATAAACCCCAAAATCCAGCAAATCTGATGGGGGAACTCACTAGGTTTGGGAAATTAGCCTTTACAGAGAATTCTCCCTAACACCTGGCAATAGAAAAGAACTGAAGGGCGATGCACGGTGCGGAGCAAAGGAGGGCAGGGTTACGGCTGCGTGTGTAATCAATTTGATGCTTTTTTACAAAATGTGTTCCGGTCCTGTCCCACAGGACGGAATGTCCCAAAAGTATGGAGGAAAGGGGACTATGGACTAGGAGTAAGGTAGTCACTACAGTGAGTAACTTTGTTAGTCTAGCGCATCATAGCAGGAGAGTAATACACGTTAAGTTAAACCAGCTTTTTCTAGCACTTAGTAATGTTATTCGTTTTTTAACTTTAGTGATGTCATCAGGGTCGCATGTCATGTAATGTCGCTTCCTGTGATATCACAGCAGCCAGTGGTCATATAATGCCATTTCCTGTGATGGCAAAAGGACCAGAGGTCATATACCAATTTCTGTGATATCCGCAGGGTCAAAGGGCTTGCAATGTCACTTCTGCTACCCTTGGCATTTTGGTGAAATGACATCCCTGAAAGGAGATTGTGGCATTCACAGGGCAGGTGGCAGAAAGACATCCCTTTGACCCAAGGTTGGTGTTATTGGCGATACCTGTCAAGGGAATTTATCTGGTCTACGCTAAGGTTTGGAGAGAGTTATTACAGCTATGTTCCTGGTGGCCAAGTTGGTAATAGTTGCAGATTGGAAGAGGAGTGATCCCCCTTCCATCCAAGCTTGGTGGACCAGGTTATGCGCAATACCTGATGTGGAAAAAATGTTGATGACCTTAGCTGAGACCTTTTAATGTGTTCGGTAGGAAATAGGACATTATTGGCATTTATGACATCTGATTACAGGTAGGCCCTCCGTTGTCTTCCCTTGTGCCCGTGAGAAGTGTCCTACACGCGGCCGCACACCACCTCAAGGGTCTATGCAGATACAACCACATAATCAACCTTCACTGGCTCCCACTCCACGCACAAATCACCTTCATATCTTCCTGCATCATCTAGAAGCCAGGACATTTGCAGACTTGAAATCCGCCACCGAAAGGAAAGGACCAGAAAACAAGACTTTGAATGGATTGTCCTCCAACATATTCCACATCGTTGACATGTAATGTCCACAACTGTGCACTTCGGAAACTTCTTCGGCAGAGGGCGCCCTGCGTCGATGACATTGGGTCGATGTCCCTCGAAGGCCTCCGTCCAGGGAGACGTCACCGGATGTTATAAATAGGACACACGGCGCCCGTAGCCTCAGTTCTGTTTTTTCCGCAAACGTGTTTGCTTCGAGAACTCGGCGTGCCTTGTGTGTTTTATTGTAGAGATGTCTTCTTCGACCCTTCCGACTCCACGGTCTCGCTCCGGGACTGCAAGTGGAAAATGTCGATCACCGACCCGCATTGCATTTGTTTGTGGCGCTTGGGTGAGAGTCACGACACTGACGACTGTTCAAAATGCCAGTCGCCGACTACCAAAGCCTTGCAGGAGTGGAAGGGGAAGCTCCAGGTAAGTAGGGGCTCTAAACCTAGTGAGTCCCGTAAATCAAAGTCCATTGGGGTGTCCACCGACGACTCGAGGGGCGATTCTCCGCTTCGGGAGGAGGCTCAGGGTTTTCGGTCCTGGAGTGGTTCCCGCCATTCTTCTTCCTCATCGCTGCATTCTTGGAAGTGCTGTCACCAGTCGCCTTCCCCGTCCTCCTCAGAGGATAGAGCTGTGAGGAAAGTGGCATGCCCAACAAAGTCCTCGACTCCGGAGGAATGGGCTGCCTTTAAGGAGCAGAAGTTGGCAATTTTTCAATCGCAGGGCACGTTTCCAGTCGTGCCTTCTAACGAAGCCGGCAAGGAACGGTCTTGTACCGTGGCTCGCACGCCTTCGGGCTCTGGTCGGCGACGCGACTCGCATTGGGAACCTTCGAGGTCCCGTTCGGACAAGGCTTCGGAAAGTCACAAGAGATGTGCTTCCAGGTCTTGGCCCTCGTCTCCAGCGAGACTGCTGCAACCTGCTAAGGGCTGGAAGCCGGTGTCGACTTGGTCGGCGCCGTGTTCGTCCAACTCGGATGTCGAGGCTGGCAACGCTTTCGGCGTCGAAGCCTTCGGTGCCCTCGACGCCTTTGGGGATTTTGCTCAAAATGCATAGTTGGAGTACCCTGATCTGGTGGATCCTCCAAGGAAGGCTACAGAGAAGTCTGTGAGACTGGTGTTGGACTCCAGGCCCTCTTCTGTCCCCAGGCCAGGTTTTCACCTCCCTCTGGATGACATTTATGAAGAGGAAGAAAGGTCTGAATTTGAAGACCGTGTTGAGCAGGATATGGCTCCTGTCTTTTCTGGAGACATTCAATTGGAGGAGTTGAGGCAAACCCTTCATGATGCCAGTGGGTTGCACACTTCTCCGGAAGTGGAATTTGGTAGGCCTGAGCCTGGGGCTCCTGCTGAGTCGTCATACAGGCGGCTTATGGATAGGGTCTCAGAGTATCTGGGCTGGTACAGTCCTCCGGAAGATTTTGTACAAGATGATCTAACTGACATTTTAGAGCAAGGTCCGTCCTCTGACCCGGTGTTACCTGTTTATCTCATTTTACAGAAAAGGGTGGCAGCTGCTTGCCAGTCACCGGAATCTCTTCCGGCTGGTAACAAATCTTTGACAACAAAGTACTGCCCTTCCGGTAGTGACCCCAGCTACTCATCCACTCACCCCACTCCCAAGAGTTTGGTGGTTCTGGCGGCTACGGCCACTAGGAGGCAGCTGGCGTACCCTACTATCCCTCCGGATAGGGATGACAAACTCTTCAACGGTTGGGCTCTCAAGGTATTTTCTGCAGGGGGTATGGCGTTGAAATCGGCCAACTCCACTTGTGCCTTAGCAAGGTTTTCACACACTCTGTGGAACTGTTTTTCTAGCGGCTGAGCATATTCCCGAGGGGGAAGAAAGGGATGGGTTCCTTGCTAGTGTGCAGGATGGCAAGGGTGCCATGTGCGAATCCCTTCAGTCTTATTTGGACACGGCCGACAGTCTTAGCCGGTCCATGGCTGCGAGCACCGTTATATGCAGGTTTTTGTGGTTGCGGAAGTTGGGTTTCGCCCCAGATGCGCAGGCCTGTCTTTTGAACATGCCCTTTGATGGCGCCCATTTGTTTGGCAGCAAGGCTGATGAGAGACTTGAGAGGTTGCAGACCTCAAAAGCTGCGTGCAAAATCTTTAAGCGCCGCTGTGCGTCAATCTCCGCCTTTTCGTCCTAGGGGACAGCAGTGGAGGGGAGGTTCTTTTCGTTACTACTCTTCCTTTGGTAAATCGAGAGGAGCCGCCAGTCAAAGGAGTCAGCGAAAAAGTACCTGTGGTGGTCAGGGAAATGGGGGTGCCAAGGCGCTCAGGCAGCTGCCTCTTTGCCTTCAGGCACTGCCGCAGCCGCTCCAAAACAGTCATGAGGCCATGTCCCATGGTTCGCCGGTTTGGGACAGACCGTCTCAGCATCTGGAAGAGTGGCAAGTAATGACTTGGGATGCGTGGGTTCTGTATACAATAGCCCACGGCTACTGCCTTCCCTTCCTACAACGGCCTCACGACAATCCACTGGGGAAACTCTCTTTGAAGCTTCCAGATCTGCTCCTTGTGCAGGAAATCTTGACCCTGCTAGAGAAAGGCGATATAGAACTGGTGCCTGTAACGGAGAGGAACAAGGGTTGGTATTCCCCTTATTTTTTTATCCCAAAGAAAGACTGGGGATTGAGACCCATCCTGGACTTGCGTTGGTTGAACAAACTTCTCAGGAAGGACAAGTTCAAGATGGTTACTCTTTCTTAAGTCCTGCTTGCCCTTCAACTTCAGGATTGGTTGGTGTCTCTGGACCTACAGGATGCTTAATTTCATGTGCCTATTCATCCCATGCAGAGAAAGTACCTGAGGTTTGCGGCTGGCGACTCGCAATTTCAGTTTCAGGTCCTGCCATTCGGATTGACCTCCGCCCGAGGGTCTTCACCAAGCTAATGGTGGTGGTGGCAGCGTACCTCAGGCGAGGGGGGGATTCCTGTCTACCCCTACCTGGACGACTGGCTGATCTGGGCCCGCTCTCCCGAGCAAGCGTTGGATCACCTCGGTCTCACCTGCCGCTCCCTCCACAGGCTGGGCTTCTCCCTCAATTTCAAGAAGTCATATCCGACACCTTCCCAAAAAAGCTCCAGTACATCGCCAAGGACGTGTCTAACACAGCCCCGAATTGCTCGCCTCCCAAGGTAAGGGCTCATCACATTGTGCAGATGGTGGACAAGTTTCAACATGCCCAGAGTCTCCCGGCTTTCGAATTCTTAAGGTTGCTCGGCCTCACAGCATCCTGCATTTTTCTGGTGCCAGATGCCAGGCTGAGGATGAGATCCCTGTTAGGCAGAAACCTGTGCAGTTCCCTTGGGGAACACTGCAAAAGATTTAAGACTACAGGTATAGCAGTAAACCCACTTGGTAGCAGTCTGCACCACCCAGATTTACCTGGTAGCTGTGGCTGAGCAGTCAGACTTCCCTCAAGAAGAGTTAGGCAGTATGCAAAGTATACACAATATGTACTCAGGCACAATAGCAAAAGCAAACACTGACCAGAGCTTGGTTTCAAAAGTATATAGTTATTTATTTTTTAAGAACACACAAATTGAAAACACTCTAGCAAAATATAATAAAACACTCCAAACACAGTTATATGGAAAGCAGTCCCAATCCTTATTCCTATCTAGACAACTCTAGGTTAACACCACATAATTAAAACAGAGGTGAGCGCTTAACGTTAGATGACACTCTAGTAGGTTAAAAGAAGGGAGGGAAAAAGAGCAGAATTAGGATAAACACACCACTCTAAGGTCAAGAACACTTTTGGTAAGCTCAAAGAAGCACAAAGTCACCGGTGAGCAAAAGTCACTAAGCAGGGCCCACTCTTAGAGCAGACAGAGCGAAAACGTGCCCAAGATCACACAGTTGGTAGGGATTCAGAGTCTTGCAAAAGAGTTCGGAAAAGAGTTAGAGAGGCTCAGAAAGTTTAGCCAAAGTGTCCCAGGCAATCCCAGGATCGAAAGCCGAGGGCTAAAACTACCTCGTACAGTCGGTGGCAAGGGAAGCCAGGCGGAACACGGTACCTTAACGGAAAGGATCCTCCAGCGGGGGCAGTTGTTCCAGGCAGTGGCAGCAAGGCTCGACGTCGGTCAGGGGAGAAGAAGATCTCGCTGAAGAGCAGAAGAAGAAGGTCGTTGCACTGCCCGGGAAGAAACCAGCCGCGGAGTCCTCCGGTTAAAGGGTTGTACCGACTTTCGCGGTTGGGGTAAAAGTGGTGGGGTTCCGGTTGCCGGGGTGCTTGGCACGGAAAGACGGTGAAAACTGGTTGTCCCCACCAGTCAAGGGAAGGAGCCACTCCGTTAAGAGTTCTCCTCGGTCGTCGGGAAAAGTGGTGAGATGGTTCAGCAGGGCTCCACCGGCGGTGTCGTCGTAGCAGATCAGCTCAGCTCGTCCCTCGTTGGATTCTTAGGTCCTGTGGCGACTTCTGAAGTTCCAGTCCCCAAAGCCCTGCTTTTATGCAGCAAACCCCCCATTCACCCAGCCTAGCTGTCACTCAACCATGCTAAGTGGTGAGCCGGCCGGCTCACCACTTGGGCCAATCAGGACGGAGTGCGACTTGAGTTACCTAGGTAACTCAGTCCAGGGTGCCTAAATCCCCCTCCACCCCTCCTAAGTACCCCAGACAGAGTGGCACCACTTTGGAGGGCTTCTGTGGAGAAGCCCGCCAAAAGTGGGACAAAGGGCTCCACTTTGGGTCAGAGTTACAGAGGCGAACGCCAACGCCATTTTAGTATCAAGTTTTGGCAAAAAATCCCAACCGGAGTTATAATAATAAATATATAAACCGGCGGTATGTTTAAGGCTACCGTAAATAAATAATTAAATGTGTTAGCCTAAAACAATGGGAAATCCCATAGGAAAATATTCGCGGTCGAATATAAAAAGTAGTTTCCACTGCCACCAGCCAAAACTCGATCAGGGGGGACGGAGACGTGCCCCCTCGACTAACAGACCCTGGGGCAATCGAATTGCCCCAGCCAGTACGTCCACAATATGATGGTTTGTACTGGTTCTGTTCAGGATTTAAGACTAGTAAAGTCTTTGGTGACTTTACATGCCCTGGGAGACAGTAGTCAGTCCCAGGGTATGGAGTCTATGTTGGGGAGTCCCTAGGACACCCCTGGGTTACGGCACAGAGGGTGCTGTGTAACCCACATCCAAAAAATACATGAGGCCCTATGGAGTAAAAGACCCCATAGCCCATTCAACACAAGGTTTAACCAAGAAAACACACTTCAACATGCCCAAGAGTGAGGGTAAAAGAGTCTCACTCTTGGCAGGAAAAAAACCCCCCCCAGAAATCCAGCAAAGCTGCTGGGGGACTCACTAGGTAGGGAAATTCAGCCTAAACAGAGAATTCTCCCTAACACTCGCCCCCCCCAGACTAAGGGACAGGAGGATTTAATCCACTCCTGGATGAACCTCATACCTCTAGTCGATGATATACATCCTAGAGAGTCCTTCAGCATTTTGATGGTGACACCCTGACCTGTGCTCAATGGTGAAATCAAACCCTTGCAGGCAGATTGACCATCTCAATAGTTTTGGATTTTCCCCTTTCATTTGCATTAACCATCTCAAGGGTTGGTGGTCAGTCTGAATAACAAAAGTAGAACCATACAAGTATGGCCTAAACTTCTTCAGTGCCCACACAATAGCAAAGCATTCTCTTTCGATAGTTGCCCACCTTGTCTCAGGATCCTTCAGTTTCCTACTGATGAAGCAAATGGGGTGCTCCCTACCCTTCTCATCCAGTTGGCTTAGAACTGCACCTATACCTACATTGGAAGCATCAGTTTGTTCAATGAAAGGTTGGTGGTAGTCAGGAGCTCTTAACACTGGAGCTTGGCAAAGAGCTCTCTTCAGTTTTTCAAAGGCCTGATTGCACTCCTCATTCCATTTTACCTTTTTAGGGAATTTGGGAGAGGAGATTACATTCAGTGGAGAAGCTATGGTCCCATAGTTCTCAATGAAATTCCTGTAATACCCAGTGATGCCTAGGAAAGCTCTCACTTGGGTTTGAGTAGTTGGTGTTGTCCAATTTTGCACAGCTTCAATCTTGCTGAGCAAAGGCCCGATTTCTCCACCTCCTATCTCATGTCCAAGGTAGACCACCTTACTTTGACCAATCTGGCACTTACTGGCTTTGATTGTCAAATGGGCCTGTTCAAGGGCCTGCAACACATGTCCTAGGTGGTTCACATGCTCCTCCCAGGAGTGGCTGAAGACTGCAATGTCATCCAAGTATGCCATGCAGAAATCTTCCATCCCAGCTAGAACTTGGTTCACCATCCTTTGGAATGTGGCAGGTGCATTTTTTAGTCCAAAAGGCATGACCTTAAACTGGTACAAGCCAACTGGGGTTGAAAATGCAGTTTTCTCCTTGGCATGGTCTGTCAGGGCTATTTGCCAATAGCCTGACGTCAGGTCAAATGTGCTGAGGTACTTGGCTGCACCAAGTTTATCCACCAACTCATCTGTCCTGGGCAAAGGGTGGGCATCAGTCTTGGTGACTGCATTTAGAGCTCTATAGTCCACACAGAATCTCAAGTCTTTGGATCCTGCCTTTGGTACTAACACAACTGGGCTAGACCATGGACTAGTAGAGGGCTCTATTACCCCGAGATCAAGCATCTTCTTGACCTCTCCTTTGATGTGGGTTCTGATATGTTCTGACATTCTGTATCCTCTGCTTTTGACTGGCAGACAGTCACCAGTGAGTATCTCATGCTGGCCCCAAGGGGTCAAGCCTGGTGACAGTGAGAACAGGGAGGCAAACTGATTTAACATAGATTTGCACTCCTCTTGTTGCTCAGGTGTCAGGTCTGAAGAGAGATTGACTCCTTCAACTTTTTCATCTAAAGGTACACCTCTGAGGAGATCAGGGATAGATTCACTCTCTTCTTCCTCTGCAGCTGAAGCTAGAAGCAAGGCTCCTACATCAGGTCTGGAGATGTATGCTTTTAGTCGGTTGGTGTGGAAGACTCTAGGAGCTTCCCTGGGTCTGCCCAGATCCACCAGATAGTTGACCTCTCCAAGTTTTCCCACAATCTTGAAGGGTCCCATCCATTTGTCTTGCAAGGCCCTCTGCCTTGTTGGGAGCATAACTAGAACTAGCTGGTCTTGAGTAAACTCAACCATGTTAGCCTTCTGGTCGTGCCAATGTTTGACCAGAGCTTGACCAGCTTTCAAGTTGTCACTTGCTTCTGCCATCATGTGTGACATTCTCCTCCGGAGACCTATCACATAGTCAGTCACTCTGACTGGCTTGAGGGGAGGAGCACCTTCCAATCCCTCCTTAATTAGGGCCAATGGACCTCTGACTGGATGGCCATAGAGAAGCTCAAAGGGAGAATAACCTACTCCCTCCTGAGGGACTTCTCTATAAGCAAAGAGAAGGCATGGCAGTAGAAGGTCCCACTTTTTCTTAAGGGGTTCTTCTAAAGCACCTATCATGCTCTTCATGGTTCTGTTAAACCTTTCAACCAACCCGTTTGTCTGAGGGTGGTATGCGGTTGAGAACTTGTAGGGAACTCCACAGGTTTTCCACATGGCTTTCATGTAGTGGGACATAAAGTTTGACCCCCTGTCAGAGATTACCTCCTTAGGAAACCCAACCCTGGTAAAAATACCAAGGAGGGCCTTAGCCACAGCCGGAGCTGTAACAGTCCTCATAGGAATTGCCTCAGGGTACCTAGTAGCATGGTCTACTACAACACGGATAAACCTGTTGCCTGAGGAGGTTGGGGGATCAAGGGGACCAACAATGTCAATCCCTACCCTCTCAAAGGGGACTCCCACAACTGGGAGAGGCACTAAAGGTGCCACATTCTTGGAACCAACCTTACCAGAAGTCTGGCAGGTGTGGCAGCTCTTACAATATCTGTCTACTTCAGCCCCCATCTTTGGCCAATAAAAGTAGAGAGAGAGCCTTTCCTTGGTCTTCTTGAAACTCAAGTGACCAGCCAAAGGTATCTCATGGGCTAGTTGTAAGAACTGTTGTCTGTTCTCTTGTGGGACTACAAGGCGTTTGTAGTCTCCAGGTTCAGACTCAGTTGGTTCACTGTAGAAGAGGCCATCTTCCCAGTGTAACCTATACTTCCCAGGCTCTTGCCCATCAGCCTGAGAAGCTGCCTGGTGGCGGAGACCTTCCAGAGTTGGACATTCTCTTTGCCCCTTACGAAAAGCGGCCCTGCGAGGCCCACCTTCTGCCAGTAAAGACTGCAGCTCAGGATGGTCCTCAGGGTCCAAATCTCCAATAAGGTTTGGGCCTCCTTCTAGCTCTTCCTCAGAGTCTAGCTCAACCACACAGGGTTGTACCTCCCTCTCAGCCTCAGCTGGAGGTGGAGTTACAGGTGTAACTTTGGACAACCTCGGGGAAGTCCTTGTTGGAAGCACTGGAGTGCTTGCTGCTGGCTTTTTCCTAGGAGTCTTGGGTTGCCCCTTTGCTCCTGATCTGGTAGTTACTGCAGTAAGTTGCTCCAGTGGGAGAGGAGTGATTTCTGTCATCTCCTGAGATAACCCTCGCAGGGTTTTCTCTCTTGCAGGTTTTGTGAGCTCCTGTAACCTTTTGCTAGGTGGTCTGGGGGTATGTGACACAACTCCAAGAGCCTTGAGGTCATTACCCAACAGAACCCTACCTGGCACTTCACATTGTACACTGACAGGTATTTATACAGCCATATCATTACATTGGATGAGAACTGGTAACTGGGGACACATCTGCACAGGCCCACCAGCTAACTTGGTGAGGCATTCGGGTGCCTTAGCAACATCCTCTGCCTTGAAAAATGATTCATCCACCACAGTTATGCTGGCTCCAGTGTCCCTAATGGCAGGAGTCTCCTGACCATTCACCTGGACACTGTCCTTATAATACTCTTTAGTATTATCTGGGATGGAGTTATAGACATCTAAATTCTGTTGTTCCCACAACCCCAGAGAGACTAAAGAAACACTAGCTGAGACTCCAGTGGGTTCATCAGCTAGTAATAGAAAGTTTCCACTTGCCATATGTACTTCCTCTTCTGGAGCGAAGGCTAAGGAGGCAAGCTGGACCCCTGAAGGTTTACCCTTACATCTGGGATCTCCTTTCACATGGTCAGTAGCCTTACAAACAAAGCATGAGCCAAAGGCTCGCTGGAATGGAGGCTTGTTCTGACCTCCTTCTGGTCTGGGACCAGAAGGTACACTAGCCTGATTCGGTTTCCCTGTTGGCTTACCCTTATAGTTTTGTTTGGGGCCCTCTTTGGAATTTGTAGTATTAGAATTCTCTTTGGAGTCCTTTTTAGGCTGTTTCTCCCCATCCCTCTTCTGAGTTACCCCAGAGTCCTTGTGAGTGGCCCTGTTGGCAACCCACAAGTCAGCAGCCTTAGCTAGCTTCCGGGAATCTAATTCCTTGGAATCAGCCAAGTGTTGTCTGAGCTCAGGAGAGCAGGCATCATAAATAGTCTCCAACATAAACAAATTCTTCATACCTTCATAAGTGTTCACCTTGTAACCCTTAATCCATCCCTCTAAGTTTTTCAACCCTTCACTCACCCAGGTAGCCCAAGGGGTACCATCATGCTTTTTGAGGCTCCTAAACCTCTTAAGATACTGGGAAGGGGTCTTCCCAAATCTAGCTATCAAAGCTAGCTTCACACATTCATAGTCCTTCTTATCCTCCTCCCCCATCTCCATTACCACATCAGTTGCAACAGGGGGAAGCCTAGAGAACAACCAGGTGAGTAAGTCATTTCCTGTGATGTTCTGGAGCCCATGATTATATTCAAACAGAGACAACCAATCCAACACATCCAACTTAGGCTCATACATACCAACCAATTCTTTAGGCATCCGGGGTCTTTTAGGACTGGAACTTCTAGATGAGCCAGAGAGAGAAGCATTTTCAACAGATAATTTCTTCATTTCTAAGTCATACTTGAGCTCCATTTCCCTTAGCCTTAGTTCTTTGTCAGTTTGAGCATAAAGTTTCTTATACTCCAATTCTAGTTTCATTTTCTCCAGTTCAAAGTACTGAGGACTAAATGTGGGACCTGGTAAAGGTCCAGTAGGTACAGCAGGTAGAGCAGGCAGAGGCCTAGGGGGGACAGTCACAAAAGCCTCACCCTCCTCTTCTGACTCTTCCTCAGAATCATCAACATTTTTCTCCATGTTAATTTCAATACTGTCATCTACAGTTGCTGGAGTGGTAGGTTCCTCTGAACCATCACCCAGACTTTGGTTAGCTAACAATCTTTCAATCAGCTCCATTTTCTTGCCCTTAGTCAGGAGATCCTTATGTTTACAGAGCACTCTTAAACAATCAGCAGTTTGGGCTGCAAGGGACTCTTGACTATAGCTTTCTATAACTGACATGTTAGAGGATTACTTTTACAGTGCTAAGCTTTGTGGTTAGTTGCACTAAGCTATCTAGAGCACAATAAAATGTATACTCAATACAAATCCCACCGTTGCCACCAGTGTTAGGCAGAAACCTGTGCAGTTCCCTTGGGGAACACTGCAAAAGATTTAAGACTACAGGTATAGCAGTAAACCCACTTGGTAGCAGTCTGCACCACCCAGATTTACCTGGTAGCTGTGGCTGAGCAGTCAGACTTCCCTCAAGAAGAGTTAGGCAGTATGCAAAGTATACACAATATGTACTCAGGCACAATAGCACAAGCAAACACTGACCAGAGCTTGGTTTCAAAAGTATATAGTTATTTATTTTTAAGAACACACAAATTGAAAACACTCTAGCAAAATATAATAAAACACTCCAAACACAGTTATATGGAAAGCAGTCCCAATCCTTATTCCTATCTAGACAACTCTAGGTTAACTCCACATAATTAAAACAGAGGTGAGCGCTTAACGTTAGATGACACTCTAGTAGGTTAAAAGAAGGGAGGGAAAAAGAGCAGAATTAGGATAAACACACCACTCTAAGGTCAAGAACACTTTTGGTAAGCTCAAAGAAGCACAAAGTCACCGGTGAGCAAAAGTCACTAAGCAGGGCCCACTCTTAGAGCAGACAGAGCGAAAACGTGCCCAAGATCACACAGTTGGTAGGGATTCAGAGTCTTGCAAAAGAGTTCGGAAAAGAGTTAGAGAGGCTCAGAAAGTTTAGGTAAAGTGTCCCAGGCAATCCCAGGATCGAAAGCCGAGGGCTAAAACTACCTCGTACAGTCGGTGGCAAGGGAAGCCAGGCGGAACACGGTACCTTAACGGAAAGGATCCTCCAGCGGGGGCAGTTGTTCCAGGCAGTGGCAGCAAGGCTCGACGTCGGTCAGGGGAGAAGAAGATCTCGCTGAAGAGCAGAAGAAGAAGGTCGTTGCACTGCCCGGGAAGAAACCAGCCGCGGAGTCCTCCGGTTAAAGGGTTGTACCGACTTTCGCGGTTGGGGTAAAAGTGGTGGGGTTCCGGTTGCCGGGGTGCTTGGCACTGGCAAGGCGGCCACGGGATACCTCGAAGCACGGAAAGACGGTGAAAACTGGTTGTCCCCACCAGTCAAGGGAAGGAGCCACTCCGTTAAGAGTTCTCCTCGGTCGTCGGGAAAAGTGGTGAGATGGTTCAGCAGGGCTCCACCGGCGGTGTCGTCGTAGCAGATCAGCTCAGCTCGTCCCTCGTTGGATTCTTAGGTCCTGTGGCGACTTCTGAAGTTCCAGTCCCCAAAGCCCTGCTTTTATGCAGCAAACCCCCCATTCACCCAGCCTAGCTGTCACTCAACCATGCTAAATGGTGAGCCGGCCGGCTCACCACTTGGGCCAATCAGGACGGAGTGCGACTTGAGTTACCTAGGTAACTCAGTCCAGGGTGCCTAAATCCCCCTCCACCCCTCCTAAGTACCCCAGACAGAGTGGCACCACTTTGGAGGGCTTCTGTGGAGAAGCCCGCCAAAAGTGGGACAAAGGGCTCCACTTTGGGTCAGAGTTACAGAGGCGAACGCCAACGCCATTTTAGTATCAAGTTTTGGCAAAAAATCCCAACCGGAGTTATAATAATAAATATATAAACCGGCGGTATGTTTAAGGCTACCGTAAATAAATAATTAAATGTGTTAGCCTAAAACAATGGGAAATCCCATAGGAAAATATTCGCGGTCGAATATAAAAAGTAGTTTCCACTGCCACCAGCCAAAACTCGATCAGGGGGGGACGGAGACGTGCCCCCTCGACTAACAGACCCTGGGGCAATCGAATTGCCCCAGCCAGTACGTCCACAATATGATGGTTTGTACTGGTTCTGTTCAGGATTTAAGACTAGTAAAGTCTTTGGTGACTTTACATGCCCTGGGAGACAGTAGTCAGTCCCAGGGTATGGAGTCTATGTTGGGGAGTCCCTAGGACACCCCTGGGTTACGGCACAGAGGGTGCTGTGTAACCCACATCCAAAAAATACATGAGGCCCTATGGAGTAAAAGACCCCATAGCCCATTCAACACAAGGTTTAACCAAGAAAACACACTTCAACATGCCCAAGAGTGAGGGTAAAAGAGTCTCACTCTTGGCAGGAGAAAAAAAATAAACCCCAGAAATCCAGCAAAGCTGCTGGGGGACTCACTAGGTAGGGAAATTCAGCCTAAACAGAGAATTCTCCCTAACAATCCCTGCAATGGGTCCTCAAGATGCAGTAGTCGAAGTTCTCAGGCAAGATGTCGGATCCCATTCAGATTCCACTCTCGGTCTCCCAGGATCTTCTGTGGTGGGCTGATGAAGGGGGAGCCGTTTTGGCAACCGTGGCCAGAGGTGACAGTAGTGACGGATGCTTCCTTCACAGGATGGGGCGCTCATGCCAGCGACTTTACCGCCAGCGGTCGTTGATCTCAGTCGGAATCCAAACTCACATCAGTCTGTTAGAGCTGCGGGCCATCAAGGTGGCCCTGAAGGCTTTTCTGCTATCTGTGCGGGGAAGAGTGTCCTGATCATGACGGACAACACAGTAGCCATGTATTACCTCAACAAAAAAAGGGGGGGTAGGGTCACTCCCATTGTGCAGATAGGCAATGCAGCTCTGGTTCTGGGCCACCCAGCAGGGAATTTCGATCTTGGCAGTTCATCTGGCCAGAGATGAAAATGTGGCGGCGGATGCTCTGAGCAGGCATTCCATGGATACTGTTTTGTGCCTTCTCAACAATTTGTTTGCTCCACAGTTTTCAACTACTAATGTATATGCATATTTGTTAAATGCTTATGCTGATAAGCGAAACTGCTTTGGTTTCAATTTGTTTTTTTCACTGCTTGTGTTTTTCTTTCAATCAGCCCACATTGGTATGTTCATGCCCACATAGGTGTATGTATATATTTATGCACCTTGTTAATTTGTTAGTCTATTAACCGACTGTGTAATGTTTTTTTTAATTAATGTCTGTTTATGAATCTATTCCTTAACATTTTAATAATAAAAAACTTGTACATGCTTTATCCATTCATTATTTGTTGTTTTCCTTGTTTAATGTTTTGTACTGTGTATGCAAACAGCTAAATAGGCTCCATCTTTTAATAAATTGTGTGATTTCATTCACGTTTACTTGGTAAATGCCTTGAGCCCACAAATTACTTAAAATGTTTTCCTTTTCACAGGAACACCCTGTTAGTTATTTGACCACTCCATTAAGTTCCTGTAGTATATGGCGTTCCTCTTTGTTTTCAGCTCTGAGCTGGCAGAGAACGATCATTCTAGAGTGGGAGTTGGCTCACGAAATCCTTCAGGAGATCTTCGCCCTTTGGGGAACCCCTCAAGTGGATGTCTTCGCCACCAGTGCCAACCGGAAGTGCGAGAGATTCTGCTCAAGGGAATTTCTTCCGAGAGGATCCTTGGGAGACGTGTTCGTAGTGGATTGGTCATTCCCACTGCTGTACGAGTTTCCTCCAGTCCCTGTCATTCCTCAAGTGTTGCATAGGTTACGGAAGTTCGGTTCCCACATGATCCTCATTGCTCTGGATTGGGCCAGGAGAGCGTGGTACCCGGACCTTCTAGAAATGTCCAACTGCCCTCCACGCCGTCTTCCCTACCGAGAGGATCTGCTCTCGCACGCAAGGGGGAAATCGGGTTCTCCATCCAGAGGTCAAGACTTTCAACCTTCATGCTTGGTATCTGAAAGGTTGAGGTTTAAGGATTGGGACCTCCCGTATGACGTGATGGAGGTGTTGCTTTCAGCTATGCAGCCTGCAATTAAATCCCTGTACTGTTGCCGTAAGTTCTGCGACTGGTGCAGAGGTCACAATGTTGATCCTTTTCAGTGCTCCATTCCTATGGTTTTGTCTTTCTTACTTTCTTTGGCCCACAGAGGCCTTCAAGTAGTTACCATTAAGGGTTACCTAAGCGCTCGTCTGAAGAATGTTCTTACTTTAAGATTCCTTTGATTTCTCAATTTCTTAAAGGACTGACTAATGTGTTCCCGCCATCCCCTTTCCAGGTGCTGGTTTGGGATTTGAATTTGGTTTTGAAATTTCTCATGGGTGCTCCGTTTGAACCCTTTTCACTCTTGTCCTTTGAATCATTGTCCTTCAAGACAGTGTTCTTGGTTGCGGTTACTTCCGTACGCAGAGTGAGTCATTTGCAGGCACTTTCCTCTAAGCCGCCCTTTACTGTATTCCACAAGGACAAGGTAGTACGTAGGGTACGTCCTTCCTTTCTACCCAAGGTTGTATCTGAATTTCATTTGGTTCTTTCTATCCTCCTCCTCATCCCGGTAAGGAAGAGGAGCGACTCCATAGGTTGGATCATAGGAGAGCTCTGAGCTTCTATATTTCTAGGATGTCCAGGGTCAGAGTGGACGATCAACTCTTTGTGGGATATGCTGGACACTGATTGGTCCGGGCTGTTACCAAACAGACCTTGTCCAGATGGATTATCCTCACCATTACTGAGCGTTACTGATTGGCGGAAAAGGACCCTCCTGAAGGGATGCAATCTCATTCCACCAGGGGCATGGCTACTTCCACCGCCCTCCAGCGGGGAGTTCCTATTAGGAATATTTGTTATACAGCCACATGGGCTTCGATCCACACCTTTGTAAAACATTACTCCCTGGATTCGATCTATGGTCAGGATATGGCCTTTCCTTTCACATATTTGAGAAGAATCCAGGGATCTTCCAGGGATTATAGAACCACGAAAGAAAGGGATTGTTTATTGCACATCCAATTTGGTCGTTAGAGAATTGGTCATCATTTCTTTACCACCTTTTGTGGCATATATATGTAGGGGTGTGTTTAGGGATATAATGAATGTACAGGGGTTAAGAGAGTGCATATTTAAGAGAGCTGCATATTTATGTGGCAAAATGTACTGATCAAGAAAGATATTCAAACAAATCTCCTGCGACCAAATAGATTTGCAGTAATCAGCCCAAACCAAAAGAAAATGTTGACAGTTAAACAGTATTGTACGAATTTACTGACTTTAAAAGTCTGACCCCACCAAAAGACCTAAAACACACTACTAAAAGTTCTAACTACCAAAAGTTTTAACTTTTCGTGGTATGTGTTTAAGTGTTTCGGTGGGGTCGGACTTGGGGCTAGGGAGGTGTCCCCCGCAACACCCCGCTCACTACAGTGAGAACGGGTTGGGACACCCCTCCAGCCCCCTACCAAAAGAAAAAAAAACAAAGCCAGGGGCTGTGGGGGTGTCCCCCGCAATACCCGGCTTACTATACTTTACAGTATAGCGGTGGGTTGCGGGGGAAATCCCTGCAGCTGCCCGGAAAAAAAGAAAAAAGAAAAGGACCCTGCAGCACCAGTTCCTGATCACTGAAGTGAAAGGGAGCTGGCGCCGCAGGGACTCGGCGCCTCTTCAAAGGTAAGTAGGGTAGGGGTATGTTGGGGATGTGGGTGGAGGTGGGGGTAGGGGTGTGTTGGGAGTGTGTTGTGGGTGTGTTGTCGGTGGGGGTGTGGGTTTGTAGGGGTTTTTAATGTATGTTCGCATGGGAAATGTAAAAACCTTTTGTGGTTCGTACATTTCTCATGCAAACTTTTCCGTCGCTGACTTTTTTCTGCGATGGAAAATTCACGCATATC
This sequence comes from Ambystoma mexicanum, assembly GCF_040938575.1. NCBI lineage: Eukaryota > Metazoa > Chordata > Amphibia > Caudata > Ambystomatidae > Ambystoma > Ambystoma mexicanum. The sequence continues at coordinate 305,076,775 of NC_090926.1, forward strand.
CAATTAAACACATGCATTGAAAAGCAATATTCTCCCTGGTGTGGCAAGTGGAATTAAGGATTCAAGGGTAGTCTGTATGAATCCATTTTTGGCTGGAAAAAAATCTAGTGTCCTGATGAAGGTAAATGTGGGTGTTGTTGTTACTTAGGGTGGAAGTGTGCGTGGCTGGTGAGGAGTGGAAACCTTGTGTGAGGTGTGATGGTTGATGTGGTTTCTGTGGTGGGTAGTGGGTTGAGAGGGAGTGCAGGGATTGGAATGGGGTTTACAGCCTTCTTTCCAGTTGAGCGGAGGGTCGGGTGACAGTCATCTATTGGAGATGAGGGAGTCTGGGGATGGTCTTCTAAAGTTGTGAGGAGGAAGGTGCCTTGTATGTGTTTGTTAGTGTATTTAACAGGATAAGGAGTGATTTCACTGGGTTGGGTGGTTTAGGAGAGGGTGTGAGGGTGGATGTGAGATGGGGGTGTTGCATAGAAAATGCACAGGTGGCACAGAGTTATTTGGGAGTTTAGGGGGAGCAGGGTGTGTGCATGAGGGTAGGAGGGGCTGTTGAACAGGGATGGCAGCAAGGATTGCACAAAGTGTATTTAGGGAAGCAAAGCATGGGTCAGAGTGGTATGGTTGGTGTGCATGAGGGGGTGGTGGTCGAGGAGGTTCGGAGAGGGAGTGGTCTAGTGGAGGAAAAGTTGCTCAGAAGGTACTTTAAATGGGGGAGGGTGGAGGATGGAATGAGTGATTCAGGATGTGCGTGCTAGGTTGGGATGGAGGAGGTGGCATGTGTTGGGGATGGGCTAGCGCCTTCCTGCACCCCCGAAGTGCTTTACAATTAGGCAAGACTTCTGTTGACTGTTTCTAAGCACTAGAGCACTGAGAAAGCTTTTTTTTCATGCAAATATAATCGCACACACAGACGTGGCCAGCCTCTAAATTAAGATAGTTGGTATTTAAATACAAGGTGTAAAATGTTAAATTCTATTTAGATTTTCTCAAAGCACGATAAAGCAGGCTCTGTGCCAAAAGGAATGGGGCCTACGGTACAAATGAATCGCAGAGCATGCAGTGTTGCGTCACTGAGGCTATGCTCTGGCACAGCACACAAAGTGGCTGAGCAGCTGTATCTGTCCGTCAAAAACCCATGTATACTAATTGGGGATTTTAACAGGCTCACTGCAGAATTATGGAAAACAACGGTTTCAAGAATTATTACTGGACCCGATAAAAATATGAGTATTTTGAGTGAAGTATGGAGCGCATGACGGGAAAATGTGTTTATATATAAATGTTCATAAGTAACCAAAATTTGAAAAATGAAGCTGCAGCATATTCTTGCATAGGCTAGCACTTTAAGTAGCATGTCCTAAAACCAACATCGCCGGCCATGGAGGAAGGAAGACTGGAGTATCCCTTGTATGGAAACGGGACATTTTGGGATGGAACCATGCCTAGTTACAGAAATGCCACCACAGCAAGTTAACAGTATATAAGGCGTCTGCCTGGCACCAGTCTAGAGGAGCTTGGAGTGGTTGAGGGACAGAACAGACCGTTTAGGAGAAGAGTTCTTTGCCCCATCCTCATTTCTGTAATGATTAAACTTGTTATCCTATAGCAAGTTAAGACTCTTGGCCTTGCTTAACTAGAGGGGTGCATTCATTCTGGTGTGTGTGATTAGGGGTACTCATGTAAATTGGGCTACCTTTCAGTGGTGACGACCCAATGTGACGTTAGTTTTTTGCCTCCGTACTTTGTAAAGACCCAGGCTAGTCAGCCACGCCCATCTATAGTGACTTGTCACCTAAATAAAAAAAACGTGTTTCCTGAACGGTTTTAGTAGGAGCCATTTTAAAAGAAATCCTCTGGGCTCACCGAAGCAGGATGTGGCTCCAGAAAGCCAGGCCTGCATGGGGACCTCGTAACGGAGGAAAACCCGAAGTGAACAACGCGCACACTCTTGCAAGTCATCTCAACATGGGAACAGGTATGTTCTCAAGGCTGGACTATTGCAACAGCCTCTTTTTAAATCTTCCTGCTTCTACTCTCCGCCCTCTCTAACTCATTCAAAACAGGACTGCGAGACTTGTCCTTGGCCTCAGGACCAGGGATTGTATCTCTCCAGGACTGAAATCTCTGCACTGGCTCCCTGTGGCTGCAAGGGTTAAGTTCAAACTCCTCTGCATTGTCACACAAGGCCTTCTGGGGCTTGGGACCGCAATACCTTCAACTCGCTCTTCCTAAATATCTTCCTTCTCGAGCTCTTCGCTCATCCCCTTCCAACTACCTCAGGGTCAGTCGCTTCTCCAAGCAACGAGTTGATGGTAGATCTTTCTTCGGCTGGGTCCTCCCTCTGGAATGGCCTCCCTGCCTCCCTGAAACTTGAGGAGAATCATTTCCGGGTCCGTAAGCGCCTCAAAACCTTTCTCTTTGCTTCAGCTTTTTCTCCTTCTCTCCCCTGCTGACTTCCTGGTTGAAACCTAACCTGCACTGGTTACCTGGCCACCCTCTGATCTCAGGCCCAGGTCCCCTCCCCAGCCAGTCGCACACCTGCACTGCCTTCCTGGCAACTTGGGAACTGTTTCTGTATCCCTTCAGTCCCACTTCCAGCACTTGATACATGTTGTCTGCACTTACCCTTGCCACTTGCTGGCCGCACATCTTCTATTGTTATTTATTCTTTTATCCCATGTACTGCACTGTCCCCTCCTCCCCCCACCCCTCCTGCACTCTCCCCCTTCCCATGCACTTGCGCAATCTGAATGACACCTGGCCTAGTAGGATCGTTTGTGTTCCCCCTGTTCCCCCTACCTTGCCTCGTCGCGCCTTGAAACACTTGTGTATAGGCACGTTATAAATGCCATATCATTTCATATCATATGAATGTATGATACTATGGTGATGTGAATGATTGTATGATGTACGAGGTGAATGGAATAGGACTTTTGGTGATGTATTACGGAATAGGACATTTGGCAATGTATTATGGGATAGGACTTTTGATGACGCATTATGGAATAGGATTTTTGGTGATGTGTTAAGGAATAGATTGGATATGATTTCAGTTGATGTGTTAAGGAGTAGATTGGATAGGAGATGGGTTATGTATTGAAATTGTCGGGTATTTTTGTTCTTCTACTTTCTATAATGGAAAAAGGGAACCTCTGCGTATAAAGACTGAGAGGAAAGGGAACCTCAGCGAATTAAGACTTTGAGGAAAGGGAGCACCCGGTTTATAAGTACAAGGAAGTAAGGGATTCTCAGCCATAACAGGTTGAGAAGGTAGTACTGCGCATTATTCTTTTATGACGATAAAAGCAATGGAATCCTCGGCATATTAAAAATCCTGGGAAAGGTGGTATTATAAAGGATATAAGGAAAAACAGTAGTGGCTTGGTATAAGGAATGGGCCTGGAATTTAGTCAATTATTTTTGTATATTTTCTCTTGCTGTCTTTTGTGGTAAAAATGGAAAGACGATGGATGAGTCACGGTGTGTGTGTGGGTGAATTTAAGTGGAAAAAGTATAAGGGGTGGGGGAAAAAGTGGGTTGATCTGTATTTTTGTGTAACGCACAGCAGCGTGCGCAGCATAGCAGTAAGGTCTAAGTGAAGCTTTAGGGACGCACGCAACATTATGGAGGAAGAAACTCCAATAAAACAAATGCATAGGGTTCTGTCACTGTATTGTGACAGAATAAATAAACAATGGATAGTAGAAACAAAGGAAGGGGGAGGATGTCCTGCTCCTGGCCAGAGCAGGGCTCCCATAACAGAAACATGCTAGAAATCCATGGCCATGTCCATCTTTTTAGCAGCAAAATATAAAGGGAACACATCTCAAAAAAGAAGAGATTCAAGATCTCTGGCAATTATTTCAGCATATGGAAGAATAGGAAGGTGAAAACGAGATCCAATGTAAGGGGATATACCCCCTAACGCCTAAACCGGCAGTAGAGTATACAAACCAAGTCTATAAGCCTCCAGTGGTAGAGAGAGTGTCAACAGGATTATCAGGATTAGCAACTAGGGGGTAGGGGGTAGACTCCAGCTTTTGCACCTCCATATAACCCATCCACAAGCGTTGACATGCTCGTAGCATTAGGGCACCGAGTATCCACAGGCAGATCTAAATTATTAGTTAAGAGCATTGCGGGAAAGGTTAGTCGGGTTACAAGAACCTGAAGATGTATCACCAGAAATAAGGGTACCGGTGCAGAAAATAGGGTATTGGAAGTCAGGAGATGTTTTGGTTAGATTCAACCCTGGGGCAATAAGAAATGTTTGTGTTGAAAAAGATGATGGGCAGAGGGTATAGACGGTCGTGGGACAGTAAGTAGAACAAGCAAGGGAAAATGGAGGGCAAGATCAAGGTGGTAGAAATAATGAAGACCCAGGGCAAGGAGGACATCAAGGAGAGGAGGTGGCTAGAAACCCATCCCTGCCCCAGGAGGCAGTGAATAGGGACAGACCAAGAAATAAACTACATTTAATGGTGGTAGTACAAGATCAAAGGAAAAAAGGGGTAGAAGCCAAAATACATATGCAGATGCATCTTCTACATAAAGGAGTAGGGATAACGCCATGGCATCAAAAGGACAAAAATAATTTGATTAAAGCTCTCCCCCAGTGTATAGCCGGAGCTTGTAAATGGATCTATGAATTTGAAAGACAAACAGCAGGGGTAGCACTAGAAGATTTTAAGAGTTTACTGGTCGCCATAGTTGAGGACCAGGCTTGGGGACACATGGGCAAGAGCTGGTTACTCTGGGGTAAGTATTGCAGATAATGAACCTGATGGAGCAGCCTTTAATGAGGTATGGGCAAGGGTATGGGATGCCCTACGAAGGATGTACCCAGATACCCTTGACTTACATTCTTTAATGGAGTGCACTATGGGTGATGATGAGGACCCAGTTAGGTTTATTCTTAAGTTACAGGAAATGTTGAGAGTTGAGACAGTTCCATTTTTGTAGTTTATCGTAAAGAGGGGATTGCCAAAAGAGGTCCAGAAGGCACTAGATAAAATTGTGGGAATTGAAGCCAAAGGCTGGGTAGAGATACAAAGTATAATAGTCCACAATTGTAAGGGAATCAAGGAGCGGGACAGGGAGACAGCCCAGAAGCAGCAAACGGATGAGGCAAAACTAGTGGAAAAGAAACTAAATAAGGTTGTCATACAAGCACCAGTGACCGGCTCGGGGGAAGGACAGGAGACGCTCAAAAAAATGGTGAATGCCATAATTACGGCACTATGGGGCGAAGGAGGACAGGGATAATGGGGTGTGGGTGGGGGCAGCACCCCAACCAACAGTGGCAGTATGAAGGAGCACCGAGGGAAAGAGGAGGATTTCGAGGAGCAAGAGCAGGAGGCTTTGGGGGGGGGATAGGGCCCCAGGTTGGAGGATTGGGAACAACACAGTGCTAGTATTGCGGGAAATGGGGGCATTTGGCAAGGGAGTGCAGGAACAGACCTGGGATGGGATTTAATTAGGGGTTATTACCTCCAGGGCAGGGATTCCAAGGGCCTTAAGGAATGGGACAACAGCAATTTGGGCGAGGGGGGGGGGGGGGTCAACTATGGGGCTGAGGCAAGGGCAACATGGGCAACAACTACAGCAGGGTGAGAGAACACAGTTTAACAGGATGGGAGGGGGAACAGGCGCTCCATTCCAAGGAGTTAAATGGCAACAGCGGCCCTTTTTTTATTCCCCGGGACAAATACATAGTCTGATTAGGACAGCACTCCAGGTGCTGTCCTAATAGGAGAGCACTTGTGTTTCCAATCCTATTTACAACCACACACCCTGCAGAGGAGCCCTTATTGGAGGTGGAAATAAGAAACGGGCAATTTATATTTATGGTAGATTCAGGTGCAACTAAATGATTAATCATACTTTCCATTATCAGGTAAAACTCTTTACACAGAGGATTCTCTGGGGCTATTACTGCTGTTCCATACACTGAGGAGCTGGATATAAAAGTGGGAGGGGAGGTAGTAAGAGCCCCCTTGTTATATTCAGAGAGTTCCCTTGTGAACTTGTTGTGTAGGGATCTGCTCTGTAAACTAAATATAACTATATCATTCACAGATCAAGGGGTAGTGTGTTCCACTCCAGGGATGTGTGTAGCTCGAGCAATGGTAGTAATCAATGCAATGGCAAGGGAGTCAGTAGTCCATGGTGTTCCTGTGGTCCCTGATATACTTTTCTATAGTATTAAGGTATTCGATCCCTCGTACATGCCACCATGAATTACCTCACAGATCTGAACAGACTTTTTGCATGCTAAAATCTTGTGCTGTGGTCCCCTGCACATTGGATTGCACACTCCACCTGCGGTTTAAACTGAAATTGGATATACGCATTGTTCCCTACAGTGTTAAAACGTACTGACTCTTTTCTGAAAACAGAATTGACACTTGTGATAATGATCTAGCTTGACTAGTTGGGTACCAACTTTCCCCTTTTGTCTCCTTCTTTCCTTCTCCTTCCTGGTTTTAACCATCCCCTTCCCTCGTTTCTACATCGTATCCTCAAAGTTATTGGCTTATTGAAATATGCTGAAAGATGTTATACGTGTGTAATTTGATGCAGTGTATCTGCTATATCATATAAAAAGAAGAGGTATTAAGGTATTAGTAAAAGCAGTGCCTCAAATTGCGGTAGTGTTGGCGATTGCCCACAGATTTTATTTTCCAATCCATGGTGCCACCCGAGGTGGTGGCAGGGACAATATTGTCATTAGAATTGCAAGGACTAGTGGTGTCGGACAAGAGTAGTCCTGATTGGAACAGACCAGGTTGGATGCGAGTGGCGCACAGTATTATGTTTAGATCTGACAATACAATCAAAGGAAATGACTGAGATTTTTGAGGACAGTGCGCAAAATGGGATGATTCTTTTGAAAATCTGCATCCCCTTTGATATCATGGTGCAGTATAGGAAGGAAATTGACAAGGGGGGTCCTGGGAGTCTCTCTGCCAGACATTAGTCCTGGATACGAGAGACTGGCAGAGGGACTCCCAGGACCCCCCTGCTAATTTGCATAGTAACTTTGGTTCTCCAGCATGGGGTCTGGCATGGATTCACATGCTCATGAATATTCCCAATATTCCCCGTCGTCAGGCCGGGAATCCTCGGTATAGGAAAAAAAATCAGTATCAGTTTCGTTTCTGATCTGTCTTTCTTAGTAGTTACCAATCACTGGTCTCTGGGTCATACTGCCCCCAGCCAATGACTGCCCTCTCCCTAAGCACCGCCTCCGGCAGCCATCCTCAGATTTTTACCGCACATTCAAGTGTTGGGAGTCCTCGTGCTGTTGCTCTCGAGCTTTTGCTGCGTTTTCGCGCTTTGTCAGGAGATTTTTCTCATTTTTCGGTTAAATAGAGCCTCAAGCTCCACCGTTTCTACATCGATCAACGGGGATCCGTTTCGGAGTTTTCTACGCCCCTCAAGGGTGACGATTTCGTTGAATTACGCTTTTGGAGGATTCCATAAGTTCCGAGGCCTACCCCGGACATGGCCCAGGAGAAAGGAAGCTCGACGCCCGGGAAGCTGTTCAGGACCTGCCCTGGATGCCAGCTTCAGAATGTTTTCAAGGAGGACGAGCATTCGTTATGCCTCTACTGTCTCCATGAGGACAAGACGCACAAGGAGAAGGACTGTGCGTTTTGTGGGAACATGTCGGAGCGGACCATGCAGGATCGCCACCTCCGTCGCGCCAACTGGCTGGAAGGGAAGAGCCCGTCGGGCGAGAACAAGAAAAAGAAGTCCGAGCGGTCTTCTAAGTCCTGTGAGGGCGCCCCGGCGACGGGGGCCCAACAAAAGGCTAAGCACCGCGAGTCCGCGGGCACCGGGAGCGCCGAACGGTCGGGCTCCTTGGCTGCCAGGCAGGGCACATCCTCCCCGGCGGGAGGAGGGCCACGAGCCAACGCTCTGGCTCGGGTAAGAGGAAGTCCGAGAACCCGGCGAAGCTTCTGGAGAGGCCCTGGTCGATCTTGAAAATTCCAGCAGAGGGGGAGCGAGGCTCGGACCCTCCCCCCCAAGGTGAAGGCCCCAGGCGTCCAGAAGGTGACGATGGCCTTAATTCACCCTGCTAAGACCTCGATTGAGGATGTCGCCGCGGCCCTGGCTCAGCCTGTGGAGGCTACACCAGTGGAGGCGCCTTCAGGACCCAGAGTCTCCCTGCCACCGCGGAGCGAGTCATCTTTCAGGCCCATTGAGAAGACTCCCACGAAGTCCTTGTTGGAAAAGGTGGGGGAGGGGCTGGTGGCCATCATGGATACGGACACGACCTCTGAAGAAGAGCTCATCGAAGTCGTGGAAGAGGCCCAGCCCATCGGGAGGGATCCCGACGAGGGCGACGACGAGAGCGACGGTGTCACCGATAAGGCTCCTCAAGAGCCCTCGCGCCCGTCGTTTCCGGCGCCGCAGGACACCTCGGCGGCCATTTTGTCAGCGATTCAGTCCTTATGCTCGGAGATAAGGACAAGGTTGCCCCTTCCCCCGACGGAGGTACCTGAGCCAGACCCGACGGGGGAACCGGAGCCAGGACCTTCGGAGAGTCCACCGCATAAGAGGAGGAGGACGCATCCTACGCCACCTCTCCCACCTCTGCGGCCTGCTCTGCCTTCCCCCCGGTCTACTACCCACGGAGATGATACAGGCACGGACACAGCTACGACAGGTACAGATGACGACGGAGGTGACGACGGGACATGTCCCCCGTTGCCCCCTGCTCGGGCGTCCCCGCCCGACGAGATTGGATCCTTTCATGCCATGATTTCCAGGGCATCCGAGCTTTTTCAGCTCTGCCCAGAAGAAAATAAGAAAGAAGGGTTCCTTTACCAACGGCGCAAGGCTAAAAGGAAGACGGTCCTCGCCGTAACGCTTCTTGATGACATCTGGGATGAGGGGCTCGCCCTCCTCAAGAACCCTGCCATGGCGCCGGCAAAGAGGGACCGGTACGAGAAGAAGTACCGGGTCCCCCGACGCTGCCCCCTTGTGCCTTCGGGCACAACCTACTCCGTCTCGGCGGCGGCAAAGAAGAAAGCTGGGGGGGGCATCGGCCTCAACATCAACTTCCCCGCCGGACGGCGAGGGCAGGAAGTTGGACACGATGGGACGACGGATCATCTCATCCGCAGCGACGACTATTAAGGCAGCCAACGCCCTGACTATCGTAGCCCGCTACGACAGGGAGTTGTGGTTCAAAATCGTCCCCTCTGTTAGACTTCCTTCCGGACGCCAAAAGGGCTGAGGCCCTTGAAATCCTACACGAGGGGGAGATTGCTTCGGACCACGCCATCACGGTGGCAACGGACATCACCGACACCGGTTTCCGTCAGTTGGGCAACGGTGTTTGCTTGAGACGACGAGGATGGCTCAAGGCCACGGATTTCCGCCAGGACGTACAAACCAAGGTTTTGGACATGCCCTTCGACAGGGAACAACCTGTTTGGGAAGGCGGTTGATGAGTCCCTTCAGGCCATCAAGACAGACTGACTGCCCGGGCACTGGGAGTGCTCCAACAATAACGCCCGTCCTTTCGGAGCTCCGGAAGCAGACAAGGTACCTCCAAGGGATCCGGCAGTGGCTCCTCCACTTACCGCCAAGCGGCAAGATCTTCGTCCCAGGAAGCCTACAGGGGACGCGGCAAGTAAGGTGGTGCCCGTCATCGTCGTCAAGGAGGCAAGGCGGCCTCCAAACAAGATTGAACCGACCGTGGGTTAGGGTTAGCATGTCCTGGGACAGCTGGAGGAGGGTGATTTCCTGTCGTTGTTGGACTTGGAGGATGCCTACTTCCACATCCCCATTCTAAAGACACTGAAAGTTCCTCAGGTTCATGGTCCAAGGGCGGCACTACCAGTTCAAGGCCCTCCCGTTCGGATTGAAGTCGACACCCAGGGTGTTCACCAAGTGCCTCGCACCGGTGGCGGCGCGGCTGCGCCTACAGGGGATCCACGCCTACCCCTACCTGGACGACTGGCTCATCCGGGCAAGGACAAGGGAGCTCGCCGCGGAGCACACTGCGAAGGCCGTCCAGCTGCTCACGGACCTGGGATTCTCCATCAACTTTCCAAAATCCCACCTGGTTCCGTCCCAAGTCGCCCTGTTTCTGGGAGCCAAGCTCGACACAGTGGCACGGCTGGCCTCTCCGTCGGAGGACCGCCCGCTGGATCCAGTCGACGGACAGCATCGAGGACAGGATCCCTCTCAACGAGAAGTTCCGTCAGGCGATCCAGTGGTGGGGTACCCGCTCCCATCTGTCGGCGGGCACGGACTTTCAGACCCCATCTCACCAGATGACGGTGACGACGGACGCCTCCCTGGAAGGTTGAGGAGCACACTCCGGAGATCTTCACGCGAGAGGCCTTTGGCTCCCGGAGGAGAAGTCTCTCCACATCAACATCTTGGAGCTCCGCGAGGTGTTCTGGGCCCTCAGGTCTTTTCTTCCGTCCCTCAAGGGCAAGGTGGTGAGGATCTTCACAGACAACACCACCACGATGTTCTACATCCGGAAGCAGGGCGGAACCAGGTCCCCGGCCCTATCCAAGGAAGCCCAAGATCTGTGGCATTGGGCCGTCTCCCAAGGGATGTTTCTGGTGCCTCTTCATCTGGCAGGAATAAAAAACACGATCGCCGACTCACTCAGCAGGGAGCTGCGCTCGTGCCACGAGTGGGAACTACGCCAGGATCAAGTGGATCGACTCTTCCGCCGATTGGGCGAACCCCAAATCGATCTCTTCGCGACGGCGACGAATTCCAAGTGCCAGAGGTTCGCCAGCAGGTTCCCCCAGCCGAGGAGCATGGGCGATGCTTTCTCATTCCCCTGGGACGGCCTATTTGTTTATGCGTTCCCTCCGCTGCCGTTGCTGCTCCGGCTCATCAACCAGCTCAAGAGGTCCCGGTGCAGGATGATCCTCGTCGCACCGGCGTGGCCGAGACAGATCTGGTTCCCGGACCTTCTGGACTTGTCAACGTCCCCACCAGTCAAGCTGCCGACGGACACAGACCTTCTCTCCAGAGAAGGAGGCGCCATTCTTCACCACAACCCGGAGTCGCTGAACTTGCAGGCCTGGCTCCTGCAGCACTAGAGATTGGAGGGTACGATATCCCGGCCGACTGCAGAGAGGTTCTTGCAAAGGCCAGGGCGTCCTCAACTCTCAAGTGCTACGGACATAAATGGAAAAGGTTCTCTGTCTGGTGCCGTGCACAGAAGATTAACCCTCTGCGGATTACGGCCCCTCAAGTACTGCCATACCTACTGTCGCTGGCCAAAGCTGGACTGGCTCACGCCTCCATCAAAATACATCTGGCTGCAATCTCCCGATATACCAGGACGTCGGGACGGGCGTCCTTGTGGTCTCATCGCCTGGTGAAAGAATTCATGAAGGGACTATTACGATCATTCCCGCCGGTGAAGGCTCCTGCCCCGGCGTGGAAGCTTAATGTGGTGCTGACCAAGCTCATGGGGGCCCCATTCGAGCCTATGCATTCGGCGCCTTTGAAGTTCCTGTCATGGAAGACAGCTTTCCTCGTGGCCATCACCTCCGCACGACTAGTAGGAGAGATCCAGGCCCTATCTTGCAAGCCTCCATACTTGACTTTTCAAGACACGAGGGTGGTGCTGAGGACACACCCATCCTTTATGCCCAAGGTGCCGTCGGACTTCCACTTCAACGAGCCCTTGGTGTTGCCAGTTTTCTTCCTGTCGCCTTCGTCGCCGGCCGAGAGGACTTTGCACTCGCTGGATTTAGCTAGAGCGCTGAAGTTCTATGTGGACCGCACGAAGAGTTTTCGGAAGACGTCACAGCTGTTTGTGAACTTTGGGACTGTGAATCAAGGGAAGGCTCCCTCGACGACTTCCATTTCCAGATGGCTGTCCGGCTGCATCATGCACTGTCACCGGTTGGCAAACCGACAGCTGCCCGGCCGTCCAAGAGCCCATTCGACCAGAGCAATCGCTGCTACCACGGCGTTCTTGTCTGGTGTGCCCCTGCTGGACATCTGCAGGGCTGCGACGTGGAGGTCGACGCACACCTTCACAAGATTCTACTGCGTCGATCGGGACTCCAGGGAGGAGTCCAGGGTCGGCCAAGCAGTGCTGCGCAACCTGTTCGCCTAAGGTGAGCCTGGTGAGGAGGTAAGAGTTGCTTAATGTTGAGTTGTTGTATTGCTTAATGTTGAGCCTGTTGCCACCTCCCGTGGTTGTGCATGTGTGTACTGCTATGTATTCTCTTATTCATGAGCATGTGCATCCATGCCAGACCCCATGCTGGAGAAGGAACAAGTTACTTACCTGTAACTGTTGTTCTCCAGCATGGGTCTGGCATGGATTCACATGCAAACCCTCCCGCCTACCCCTCTGCGGCTCTTCACTTGGTCATACTGCCACTTTATGTGCTACCAAATATGAGGATGGCTGCCGGAGCCGGGGCTTAGGGAGAGGGCAGTCATTGGCTGGGGGCAGTATGACCCAGAGACCAGTGATTGGTTGCTACTAAGAAAGACAGATAAACAAAACTGATACTGATTTTTTTTCTATACCGAGGATTCCCGGCCTGACGACGGGGAATATTGGGAATATTCATGAGCATGTGAATCCATGCCAGACCCATGCTGGAGAACAGTTACAGGTAAGTAACTTGTTCCGTCTCACCCTAAGTTACTAGGGGAATCCAGACGTGGACCCCTTGCTCACTACTCTTAGAGAGGCACAGCTCCTCCTTACTGATGAGGTCCAACCAGACCGAAACACGTGTCTGGAGACGCTGTTGGTACTCTTGTTCAGAGAAGAATTGCCTAGCATTTCGGTGCTGGACTGCCCCAGGGCAGGACAAAGACTGATATGTTTGGGATGTTTCTTCTCTGTGAAAGATAGTGAGCTAAAGACTCTGGGTAGGTCTCTAGTAACCAGGACTAATGTCTGGCAGAGGGACTCCCAGGACCCCCCTTGTTAATTTGCAGTATAGGAAGGTACAGTGCCCCCTTTTATTATTATTATTATTATTATTATTATTTACATGCTTGTAAAGCACCAGAAACACGCAGGCATCAGGGCGTATGAACGTAGAGCATGCAAGAATGGCAAACAATGGCAGCAGAGATGTATAGTCTATTTCTAATCTCAGAGTGGACTCATTTGAACAAGTGAGTTTTTAGATGCTTCCTGAAAGTCAGATAGAGACGGGGGTAGCTTTTTCCACTGTTGTGCTGCCTGCACTGGGAAGGCCTGGGCCACTTCTGTTGCTCTACCAAACAGGGGCACTTCTAACCTGTCTTGTGTTTCGGATCTCGGATACCATCTGGGAGTGTATCTTGCGAACTGTTTCTTGAGATACATGGGAACCGAGCCATGCAAGCACCTGTGCACTATGGTCAGGGATTTAAATAAAATCTTTTCTTCTATCCTTAGCCAGTGTAAAGCGTTTCTTCTCTCCGATACAGCCTCTTTTCTTAATCCCTTTAACAATGCGAACTGCATGATTCTCCATGACCTGGCATCTCTCCATCCCCTTCTTTGTGGCCCCAAGCAACAATGCATTTCCATAGTCCAGGCGAGAAAGGATAATGGCCCTGGCAATGGTTGCCGTATTCGAGGGGATTGGGGTCCTCCGACGTATTCCATATCTATGACCGGTAATGTCCACAGCTGTGCTGCTTCAGAAAATCTTTGGCGTCTGCGTCGATGACGTCGATGCGCCGTCCCCCAGGACCTCCTCCGACGGCAGACGTCACCCGATGTGATAAGTAGGACGCACGACGCCCAGAGCCTCAGTTCCGTTTTTGTCTGCAAACGTGTTTGCTTCGTGAATCTCGGTACGCCTCGACTCGTTGGAGTTGCTGTTTTCTTTCTCGGTTCGTTGAACCTGTTCGGTTGCTGTGAAGACCTGTTTGTGGCAATGTCTTTTTCATCTTCGACCCAGCGTCCGGGCTTCAAGAACTGCGGGGACTGTGGGTCCAAGATGTCACGGACTCGCACGACGCCTGACTCTGGTGCCTCTGGGATGCCCACGATACGGAAGACTGTCGACTGCCAGTCGCTCACTGCGAAGGCCTTGCGAGAACGCAAGAAGAAACTGTCGGTAGGTCGGGTGTCTAAGCCCCGGAAGTCGAGGTCTGCAGGGCTTTCGACCGATGACTCGAGGGGTGACTCTGCGTCGTCGGAAGTCCGGTGGGTCTCCTTCCAGGAGTCAGTCTCGCCACTCCTCCGCCTCTTCTAGGCATTCCCGGAAGTGCCGGCATAGGTCGCCTTCCCCGTCCTCTTCCAAGGACTCCGCCCTTCGGCGGGTCGCTTATCCCTCCATGCAAGCGACACCGGAGGAATGGGCTTCCTTCGGGAAGCAGATGCTAGCGATTCTGGAATCGCAGGGCACCGGTGCATCTGCGTCTCCGAGTGGGACGGTCGGCACCAGTCAAGAGACACCGCCCGTACTCCTTCGTCCCCGGGTGTTCGGCACGGCTCGCAGGAGAGGTCCCGCTCGGACAAGGGTAGCCGTTCTCGCCATGTCCGTTCCATGTCCCTGTCCTCGACGCGCTCAAGACCGTGTGATCCTGTGCCGTCTTCGTCGACGCCTGTGGCGCCGAGGTCGTCGACGATTTCTCTCGAGGTTCCGTCTTCGAGGGGGTCGTTGACGCCGTCGGTGCCCAGGTTGTCGAGAGACACGCTCGGAGCTCCGGCTTCGAGGACTGTGTCGACGCCGCAGATGCTGGAGGCGTTGCAGCTGACGTCAATGCCGATTCGCCCGACGTTGATGCCTTTTTTGTCGACGCCGACTTGCTCGGCTCCCTCGACGCCTTTTCTGTCGACGCCGACTCGCTCAGCGCCCTCGATGCCTTTCGAGGCAGTGGTGTCGGAGGGGCCCCGTGGCACGGGGTTTGCCCCTAAAAAGGCTATGGCTAAGGTCCGGCACTGCTTTGGTCCGCAGAGGTCTTCCTCTCTTCGCCTGGAGTATATTTCAGAGGGTGATGAAGGCTCTGATGGCGGCCTGGTTCCGGTTACGGTTCCGGATGACCTTATCTCGGGCCATAGTCAGTTTGATGACCTGAGGCAGTCACTGCATGATGCCAGTGGACTGGACACCTCTCCGGAGGTGGAGTTTTGTCGGCCGGAGCCTGGCACTCATGCCGATTCGTCATATCGGCGACTCATGTCTCGGGTTTACCGAGTACTTGGGTTGGTCAGCTCCCCCAGGGGAGTTCGTTCAGGATGATCTCCCGGACATCCTTGATCTCGGTCCACCCACTGACCCGGTTTTGCCTTTTCATATGGCTTTGCAGAGAAGGGTGGCGGCGGCTTGGACTGCTCCGGAGAGTCTCCCGGCAGTGGGCAAGTCTTTGTCGCGAAAATACCGTCCAGCCAGTAGCGACCCCTGCTACTTGTCTAGGCACCCACCCCGGAGAGTTTGGTGGTGCAGGCGGCTACGGCCCCGGCTAAGCAGGCGTCGTATCATACCATCCCTCCGGATAGGGACGACAAACGTTTTGACGGCTGGGCGAAGAAAGTGTTTTCTTCTGGGGGTATGACGCTTCAGGCGGCCAACTCCATATGTGCCTTGTCTTGTTTCACACACACTCTGTGGAACTGTGTTGCATTAGCGGCTGATCATATTCCCGAAGGGGACGAACGGGATGGTTTCCTTGATATGGTTCAGGATGGCAAGGATGCCATGTGTGAGGCCGTTCAGTCGGGTTTGGACTTGGCGGATTGTGTCAGCCGGTCCTTGGCGGCGAGCACCGTAATATGCAGGTTTGCGTGGTTGAGGAAGTCTGGGTTCGCTCCTGATGTGCAGTCCCGCCTCCTCAACATGCCCTTTGACGGTGAACACCTTTTTGGCAGCGAGGCTGACGAGAGCCTTGAGAGGTTGCAGACCTCCAAAGCTGCAGCGAAGTCGTTGGGCGCTGCAGTTCGCCAACCTCTGCCTTTTCGTCCTAGGGGACAGCAATGGAGGGGAGGTTCCTTTCGCTATTATTCGTCCTTCAGTAAAGCGAGAGAAGCTAGCAGTCAAAGAGGCCATCGTAAGATTGCCAGAGGTGGAAACAAAGGTACTCGAGGTGCCAAGGCTGCTCGGGCAGTTGCCTCTTTGCCCTCAGGCAACGCCGCAGCCGCTACCACTCAGTCATGAGGCCAGGTCCCATGGTTCGCCGGTTGGGGGAAGGCTGGTGCAGCATCTTGTAGAGTGGCAAGCCATTACTTCGGATGTGTGGGTTCTGGAGATCATAACCCACGGCTACTGTCTTCCTTTTCGGCAGAGGCCTCATGACAATCCACCAGGGAACCTCTCTTTGAAGAGTCCGGATCCGCTCCTTGCGCAGGAAATTCAAGCCCTGCTGGCGAAAGGCGCCATAGAACTGGTGCCTGTAGCGGAGAGGAACAAGGGATGGTATTCTCTGTACCGTTGCCGTTGGAGAAAGTTCTGTGACTGGTGCAGAGTTCAGAATGTGGATCCTTTAAATGCGACATTCCCATGGTTTTGTCTTTTTTGCTTTCTTTGCCCCACAGGGGCTTGCAAGTGGGGACCATTAAAGGTTACCTGGCGGCGCTGTCCATATTTAAGCGCTCGTCTGAAGAGTGTTCATATTTTAAGATTCCTTTAATTTCGCAGTTTTTGAAAGGGCTCACTAATGTGTTCCCTCCGTCACCTTTTTTGGTGCCAGGTTGGGATTTGAACCTTGTTCTTAAGTTTCTTATGGGTGCTCCGTTTGAGCCTTTACATTCTTGGCCTTTGAGGCTGTTAACTCTGAAAACTGTGTTTTTAGTTGCTGTTACTTCTGCTCGCAGAGCGAGCGAGTGAGTTACAGGCACTTTCAGTTAAGCCACCCTTCACTGTATTTCACAAGGACAAGGGTTGTCCTTAGAGTTCGTCCTTCTTTTCTTCCGAAGGTGGTTTCGGAATTTCATTTGAGCCAGAAAGTTGTTCTTCCGGCGTTCTATCCTCCTCCACATCCTGGTAAGGAAGAGGAGAGGCTCCATAGGCTTGATCCTAGGAGAGCATTGAGCTTTTATATCTCGCGCATGTCCCGGGTCAGAGTGGACGATCAACTTTTCATTGGTTACGTTGGAAAGCGTTTGGGACAAGCTGTGACGAAACAGACTTTGTCTCGTTGGATTATTTTAGCTATCTCCGAGTGTTACCGCTTGGCGGGTAAGGACCATCCGGCTGGCTTGCGAGCCCATTCTACCAGAGGAGTGGCTGCGTCTACTGCCCTGCAGAGGGGAGTTCCTATTCGTCACATCTGTGATGCAGCCACCTGGGCTTCAGTACATACTTTTGTACGTCACTATTCCCTCGATTCCATCAGAGGGCAAGATCTGGCCTTTGGCAAGGTTGTTCTCTATTCCGCAATTTGATTGGGCATGCTAAATTTGTATTCTAAATTCTTTCCTACCTCCTTGCTTGGTACTGCTTTGGGAGTCTGTCATAGATATGGAATACGTCGGAGGACCCGATCCCCTCGAAGAACAAGTTACTTTCTTACCTGGTAACGTTCTTTCGATGGGATGGTCCGACGACGTATTCCATATCGCTCCCTCCCTGCCTTCCCCGCTGCAGAATTTCATTTGCGATTGCAGCTTGCGTTCAGCAAGGCCTTGTGTGTATGACTGGCAGAAAACTGGTGGCACACGTTCTGGGAAAAAACTATAACTGAGGGTATGGGCGTCGTGCGTCCTACTTATCACATCGGGTGCCGTCGGAGGAGGTCCTCGGGGACGGCGCATCAACGTCATCGACGCAGGACGCAGACGCCAAAGATTTTCCGAAGCAGCACAGCTGTGGACATTACCTGTCATAGATATGGAATACGTCGTCGGACCATCCCATCGAAAGAACGTTACCAGGTAAGAAAGTAACTTGTTCTTCTCCTCATTAAGATATTGTCGAATTGCTCTCAACAACCGTAGGTAGTAGGCATTGTTCTTATGTAGGAAGTTAACCTGGGCCTCTACCCCACGGATGTCTCCAACGTCATCCCCACGGTTTTGACCTGAGCCATCACTGGCCTGATTAGCCAAGCCAAAAGCCGCCCGCCTTGTCGCCTTCCCCATGGAGTCCGGCTGTATACAGTCCCTTGTCAAATTGCTCTAGTGAGGTTAGGGCGTCCCTATGCGAAGCCAGTTTCTCTGCCAGTACTTCCCCTACCTGCTGGCCCCCTTCGTGATCAATCTCCAGTAGCCTTATTTCGCCCTCCAGGGGTTTAACAGTGTTATCGTGCGGTCTCTGGACCCCTACCGCTTGGGACATATACACCCCTGTGTCGCTTTAAATGCCTCCCACTGTACTCACATCAGTCACCGAACCCTCATTTAGTTCAAAGAATGACGTGATCGCCTCAGTCAAGGTCTGCACATTACCTACATCCCCCATTAGTACTTGTCTCATGCGCCACAGCTTCGGATTGGATTGGTTACACACCCCTTCAGCCCTTGTGACTAGCGTGAATGATCCGATATTGTTCTATCCAAGTATGTCGAGCTGCGAAATTGGTCAAAGTGCTCCCTCCCCACGGACAAATGATCCAGTCTGGAGAATGACCCATGTACACCCGAACGAAAGGAGTTCCCCTTTTCTGCTCCATGTGTTTCTCTCTAAAGATCTACAAGGCATGGTCTCTCAACCACATGTTTCAGCGCCTCTCTCGCCATTGATTTCGTTATGCCCCCTTTCCCTGTGCCATCTAGTTCTGGGTCTATAGGACAATTGAAATCTCCCTCCACCCCCCACCCCCCAGATATATAGTCCTACCCGCTGGCCGCTCATCATTCCCATCACTGAGGTGAAGTAGGACCTGTCGTCCACGTTCAGGGCATAGGAGTTTACTAAGCAGATGTGCTGCTCCTCCCACTGAACCACTAAGGCTATCGTCCTACCCTCTGTATCCCCCATTGTGTGCTCCACCTGCAAAGGGACTCCGGGAGCCACCCAGATCAGGACTCCCCTCGCGTATGTAGAATACAAGGTCCTAAACACTTTGCCATCCCCCCAACCCCCACTTGGATTCCAGTCTTTTTAGTGCCTCACCCTGTAGATATGTCTCCTGTGGTAGGGCCAATTGTCAGGTATTGTCCCACTTTAATCCTCTTCCCTCTGTTCCCCAAACCCTGCACATTACATGTGCCTATTCTAAGGCGGGTCCCACCCTTGACTATGTCGATACCATTTCCTTGTGGGTGCGCCCTGGTTTTGAGACCATTTAATCCGATATCCTCCCCCCTGAATCTGGCGAGCACTGAGGTCTAAACTGTCCCCAACCCCCCGATAAGTAACTGTCTCCTAACTCCCCAGCTCCCCCCTGCATCTCCCCAACTCCCTGGCCCTTCCTCCCTCCCCTTCAAATGCTTCAACTTGTTACAATTGGGCTAAACCTTCGGCACAAATCTCTTGTTGGTGCGTTGGGTAAGTCCCAATATTGGGTTTGGCTGGGGTCTCTCCGCTGCAGCCATTGTTGCAACATTCTGTTACCTGTTCTGCATAATGAGCATCGTCAACCCCCCCCTTCCCGGCGGTGTTGGGCACAACGTCCAAAGTCCTCCATGCCATACTCCTCCTACCTTGCATATGAGGGTTCGCCTCCGTCCTTACGCTGCTGCTCCTCCGGATCTGACCCTGCTTTCTTGGGTTCTTCCATCCAACCATTCCCAGGCGTCTTTCGGTGAAGTGAATATGACTGACCGTCCCCCGTCCATTACTTTCAGCTTTGCCGGGAAAATTGTCATGTAGCAGAGGTTTAGTTCACGCAATTTGCGGCGAGTTGAGTCAATGGACCTCCTCTGCTTCTGTACCTCCTGTGTAAAGTCCGAAAAGATCAGAATTCTGGCATTGTCTGTTTCGATGTATCCGGCTTTGCGTGCCACCTGTAATATCGTGTCTCTGTCTCTAAAGTTCAGTAGTTTGGCAATTATTGCCCTGGTTTGTCCCCCTGGTGGTGATCTGCCCGGCTCCCGATGCGCCCTCTCTATTGTGAAGAGTTTCGATAGACACTTTGAGTGGAGGGTTTCCTGGATACATTTTTCCACTTATAGTTTTGCGCCGGGGCCCTCCCGGCCCTGCGGAACCCCCACCAGCCATATGTTATTGCGGCGGGAGCGCCCTTTAGAATCCTCTGCTCTCATGTCAAGCCCACATGTTGCTCCAATGAGCCCTCACACCTGGTTCTTAAGCGTGGTTACTGTGCTTACGCGTTGCTCCATCTCCGTCACTCTTTCACTGGTCTTGTGTAGGTCAGCTCGCAGCAGGGATACATCTATCCCAACCTCCTGTATTTTTCCTTCCAGCGATGCACGCGGGTCTCTGATGGCTGCCATCAGCCATTCAAACGTGACACTCTCGCTCCTCTCTGCCACAGACTCTGTAGAGTCGTCCTCTTCACTGTGCTTCTTGGGTCAGTTTCGGTTTGGGGGCTGCAAAATGGTCAATCTTCTGCTGTCCTTTCACCATTGTGCAGGTGTCGGGTGGCTTAGTCGTGGTCATGGTTTCAGCCGTGGAGGAAGACTGGCTGGAATATCTATTGCGTTTAAACAGGGATGTGGCCCCTTGTTGCTGTCTTATTCCCCTCACTGGAGTCAGCGCGTATACCGTGGCACCTTCTAACTGTTTTCCCACAGAGGGGAGTGTTCCTGTGACCGGTGTTGCACAGTTGGCGTTGTGGCCTCCTCCCTTCCTTCGGTTCGGGACCCCTCCTCCTTGGGCCTCACTTCATTTTATGCTTTGGTATATGCCTGCAACCATGCATATCACATACTGTGTCAGCTTTGGATTGTGATTGTACAATTTTCCCTCTGTAACCAAAGGGTCTCCTCTGAGGGCACGTGACTATCTTTGTTCCGTTTTCCCCTTTTCCTGTTTTGCTGAAATGTTATGTGCTCACTTGCCAGTACTTATCCCGGCTCCCCGCCGCCTTCCGCTCCTTTTGTTTTTGTGTGGCCCTGAACTCCTCTGTTGCACTGCCTGATGCGATATCCTTCGTTCAATTCAGTGTCCCCTTTTGCTTTCTGGGCTCATATATGCCGCCAATCCCCCTGCTGTGTCGTTTCAGAGCTTATTGCTTGCTCCCGCTGCTGTCGGCTCGTGATTGTCCCCGGGCCCTCCGTTGGCACTCTCTGGCCCAACCGCTGGGTGGGGTAGGGGGCAGTAGACTCTTCCTCCGTCCGCCAAATGCCGGTCCGGGCTTCTCTTCCCCCGGGTACCCTCGCAGGCGGGTGCTCAGCCCTTTCCCCTGGGCCCAATGTACCTGTCTACCACAACCCCTCTGGCTTGATCTCCCGGAGCTCCTCGCCTTGCCACCAGGGCTTCTCCTAACCTTCTGGGCTACCGCTTCCTTTTGGCAGCTGTCTGGTGCGTCCAGTGCCGGACGTCTCCTTTTATCTGTGACGTTCTGCTCCTCCTTCTGATGCAGTATGAAAAGAAGGGTGCCCCCTGCGGACCGGCTCTCCTCTCTCCACTTCTCCACGTTGTTCCTCAGCACCTGTTGCTCGAGGACCACGTATCTGTTTATATTCTGGCAGAACTGATTTCATTTCTGTGCGTGGAGGCTCCTACTTGCCTGCTCTCTGCTCCGGCAGGCCGGTCTTCCACGCTCTCTTAATGTTTCAATGCGGCACCTTTGTACGGCAGCCTGGGGTCTACCTGCTGTCACCTTCCTGTCTGACGCCGGATCCGCTGATACTCTGACCGCAGCGTCCTCTAGCAGCTACTCCTCCGGCTCCGCTTCAGATCTCCCGCGCCGCAGATGTAAGGTGAGACAGGCGACGTCCGGAGCGATCCACATCTCCCTCGCCACTTCCCGATGTAGTCTTGTGCCCAAGTCAGGATGGGTGTACGGGTCTGGCTGTCCTTTCCCGCTGGCTCACCTGTCTCTTCCCCTGTTGCCGGCGGCGATCTTGTGGACTAACGGTCCCCTGTCCACTCTCGCTGCGATCATTCCTCTTTAGGAAACAATACGTCGTCTTCCGACTTATGAAGCACCCTACGGGTGCCCCCACTGCTCCGGTGCACTTTGCTGTGAAGTTCAACTCTCCGGGTGAACTTTTGCAGAATATTTAGCAGATAATTGCGCACCTGGAGTGGGAGCTCTAAGGCTTCACCTCTTCATCCATCGCTCGCCGGCCACGCCCCCACTCAGCGATATGTTTGTTTTGTTATAAAGCTACCAAGTGAACAAACTGTGAAATACGCGATTGTTAAGACAAACCCTGACGAAGGAGGAAGTTAAAAGGTGATTGCTTTAAGAGAAAGATTTCTTTGAACTTTTCTGATATTGTTATGGAACTACCAAGAGGCCGAGGCAAAAACCATAAGAGAGAACTGAAGTGAAAGTCGAAGTGGTCCTGCAGAGGTCTATCGAAAAAGCCTTGCACATTCGGCATCAGTGAAAGGTCCAAGCCCGGCTGAGGTAGACCTAGAACGGTGGGAAAGGAGCCCTAACGAGTCTGAATAAAGCTTGGGGAAGGGAGCCCCTGCAAGTGCTGTGATTGCGAGGTCCCCGCCCGGCTGAGGGAGATCTTCGTTGAATCGGGTACTTTTGTTGAGAGGCCTGAGCCTGACAGAGGGAGACCTACATGATTTTCTCTTTTTTTTTTTTTTTTAAACTGTGAAAGAAACTTTGGTGAACTTAAGTGACTTTAGCGTGGAAGGCCAAGTGGGCCTAGACCCACGTTTTGAACTGCATTTTTTTGATAACCTGAGCCAGTGTGTGCCATACTGTCTACGGGGCCGCCTTACTCCGTGCTGTCCAACGTGGGGAGGAGAGCTGACTCAGCCATCTTGATCCTTTTTTATAACACTGACTTAACTTTGCATACATATTACCCTTAA
The DNA here is from genome assembly GCF_040938575.1 of Ambystoma mexicanum. Lineage (NCBI taxonomy): Eukaryota > Metazoa > Chordata > Amphibia > Caudata > Ambystomatidae > Ambystoma > Ambystoma mexicanum. Next base: position 305,099,574 of record NC_090926.1, read on the forward strand.
CACACTTTTTGTAGAAGGGCTAGGGCAGGCATTTTTTTTCTTCTTTTTAGTATAGGACATTTTGATTTGACATAGACTAACTAGGACTGTGTTTTCTTTATTATTTGATGGTAGAGGCTACTCCCATCATAGCTATAGGGCAAATTAGTTGTTTTTCCAAACCCCAAGAATGTAATAAAGGTTTTGAAACTTGTAGGTCCTGTCCTTGTCATACTTGTGATACCACGCCTCCCTTAAAGTAGCCATTGGGGTACTAATGTATTTTTTTCGAAGTCCTACTCTTACCCATTTTATGGGCTTTCTTTCTAGTCCTTCTGAATTTAGGACATCAAGGTAAGAAGCCTTTGTTATCCAGAAGATTGATAGTACACCACTACACCGCCATTGCTCCTTCTTTGGGCTGTCTTGGGTCACAGCTGGCTGGCTGCTCAGTTTTGCACTCAGAGCCAACTAGATCCTCTTGGTCAGGTTCCCACCCCTTTGTCTGCTATCTCCATTGTTGTTTTTACTCTTGGCTAGTGGGTCACCCTGCTTGGAAAGTAGACTCATATTATTTTGGGTTGTTGCTGCTCTGGAGGTCAAGTCTCTGGGTGACAGGATACTGTAACTCTCGCTGCAACATATGATTTGTACTTCCCAAGTTATTTTGATGTTCCTGAGCAAAGTTCTCTGAAACTGGTGCCATGTGTACTTATTCTGAATACTGAGCTGGTGGGTTATTCTTTGAATGTACCCTCCTGTCCCATGGATCCATTGTAGTGGGTTTCCATGGTTTGCCATTGACTTAAATTAGTTGGGATACTACTTTGCGTCCCTTCTTGCAGGAGCTTTTGTGGCGTCCAACCTAAAACTGGAACTCTTTGAGAAGGTCTTCTATCGCTCAATGGGATTGAGGTACTCGCCTGTACTTAGGGAATTTGCCTGAATCTTCCTTGGAGTTTGAAAAAAAGTGAGTGGAATTTTAGCCTATACTCCTGATCTATTGTAAAATGTTAAATCTCTCCATTACACTCCTGCATTTGGAAAGGTACTGTTACTGTAGCTCACTGTTGGTTCTTTTGTATCACTGCTTTGCGAGGAGTGTAATAAAACCATATGAATCTCTTGTATTTTTACCCTAATTGTATCCCATCTTTTGTTGGCCAACTGATAACCGCGCCCCTCTCCCCCTGTCCCTCCCAGGTCCTATATGTACTATATAGTGTACATGCATTCAGCTTAGGAGTGGACATAGTTTGTCTATGGTCCATTACTGTTTCTATACATAGTGTGCCCTACGGTGTGTTATGATTAACCCGAAGTACTTAACCTTATCGATATTCTTTTTGAACACTTTATTTCTGGTATATATATTCTATATGTGATTTTACTGTAAGATGTGTAATTTTCAGTATTATCTATGGGTTACTATTGGGAATAACTGTATTCACTACCAGCCTACCTCCTTCTTTGACTTGAGCCTGGCTTCTCTGCCATAGCTAACACTATAGAGTCTGGTCTTTCATCTGATTGGAAACCCTGCCTAGCCTTTAGGTTAAATGATCTCTCGCCAGAGGGATGTGGACATTCTTCCCTAACACCTACCATTTGAATGTCAAAGCCGTTAACTAGTGACACCAGTTGTTTAAGGGTTTGCACACCATGAGCACTTGCAAAATGACGATTATGAAATTACAGGCATGCTCACAATATGAGCATTGGCAAAGCTTCTCTGAGAACCTTTGTTAGGCACGATTGTATGCAGTACCCTTTGGGTGCACTACAACAACCCTGACTACAGGTAATAAGAAACCCAAACTTGGGTATAAGCTTGTACTACACAGTTTTGGTAGCGTGATTGAGCAGCCAGGCTTATCTCAAGAGGGGTCAATGTGTGCTGTAGGGGAGTTACACAGAGATTCACAGTGACAAGTATTCAAATAAACTCTTACAGTCAAGGTTTCTTGAATAAACAATTATTAATTTATCAGTCAGAGTAAGCCTTCTTCAGAAGGGAGCAATATAACAGTAACACTCAAATATACTTGACAAAATACACACTCTTAATATCTCTAAAGCAGTGAGTACCCTTTTGGGATTGCCCACAGACACAACCTACACCCTCAGGTGACTTCAATAGTTAGGGTGCTGGGGACATTAATATATCACTGTTGTATTTAGTGCCATTTAAGAGTAAGTCAAAGGAAAATGTTATTAGAACATACAAGAGACCACAAATATTCTTTAAGCAGTCAATTTATTTATTTATTTTAATTTTTGTAACGCGCCAACATGCCCGTGGGCCTCAGGGCGCACAAAGAACAAGACAAAGACAAACAAGCATAAGAGGCAGATGGAGAAGCGAGTCAGGAGATTATTCCAGGTTAAATAAGTGAGTCTTTACGGCACGTTTGAACGCTGTATAGCTCTGGATCTGCCGTATACCAACGAAGTGTGTTCCATAAAAGGGGACCCTGAGCATCCAATGTAGTACCTCCAAATTTGGCTGTCCTAAATTTAGGATAATTGAGAGTGACCGCAGAAGAGCGAAGGTTCCTCACGTTAGGTTTGATGCCTATACGGGATGACAGGTAGGTTGGGCCGCTGAGACTGAGGCATTTATGGGTAGTAGTAAGCATTTTATGCGTTATGCGGTGTTTGACAGGTAGCCAGTGGAGTTTTTTCCTAAAAGTAGAGATGTGTGTGCGACGTGACTGATTGAAAATATTACGCACGGCATTGTTCTGTGCCACTTGTAAGGATTGGATGTTAGAGGCTGTGGTGCCCGCCAGGAGGCTGTTACAACAGTCCAAACTTGAATGTATCAATGCAGTGGACAATAGAGCACAGTTCTTTTCCGATATGAATGGTCGAATATATCTAATTCTCTTGTTTATAGCACCACAACTAGATTTAATGCTGGAAATATGGGTTTTCATGGAGAGTTCTTCATCAAGTACTGCTGCTAAGGTTTTGACTTTCTTTTGAACTATGATGGTGTTATTGGCAATATGGAAAGAGGCGTAGTTAGTATCAAGTTTTGCCCGGATGTTTTTAGATGCCACAATAAGGAGTCAAGTCTTTTTATCATTAAGAGCAAGAGAATTGCAAGCCATCCAATCTTGTATGGCCTTATATATTCGGTTAATGGTTTCCGAATCGCTGCTGTATGAGCCACTCAACTGAATAACCACCTGAGTGTCATCAGCGTAATTCGTATATTGCACTCCTAGTTTGTTCAAAAGATCGAGAAGGGGCCGGATGTAAAGGTTGAAGAGCAGCGGCGACAGACAGGAACCCTGAGGGACTCCACATGTCTGAGAGGTAGAAGATTTTTTATCACCCACGCAAACCCTTACAATTCTGGGACCCAGAAAGGAAGCGATCCGTTTGGATGCAATAGCAGATGATCAACTAGGTCAAAGGCTGCGGAGAATTACTTTCAGGTCCCCCAATAGTCATTCAGTGAATCAGGCTAAGCCAAAGTCAATGGGCAAAAGTCTATATGAGCTGAAGCACTTCCTTGCAGGTAAGTAAGAAGTCTTTGCACAATGTTTTTAGAAGTCTTTGAAGAAAAAGACAAATCAATGTAGGGCCACAAGCTGTTAGACTTGTGAGTAGTAGAAGATGCAAGCAACTCTACAGCAAGAGGTAAGTTCTCTCAGACTTTTACAGTACTTTTATATTGAAGAAAAAGTGCAGCAGATGACTTCTGTTCCTGAGCAGCTCTGCAGAGCTCACTGTTCCTGTGCCTTAGTTGTGGGGACAAGAGGGAGGACTTCTGGGGACTCCTACACTGCAATGGGACGGTCACCGCTCGCAACCGGCAATCTTCAAACAAGTGGCTGTTCGGTGTTTGAGCTCCTTGTGTCCACTGCAAATGGCAACACCGCGGTTCCTGGCTGTCGAGATTGGCTTTCCTTGCTTCTGGCGTCCCACACTCTGTTGAGGGGGCTCAGGCTCGGTCAGTCCTGCTTCCTGGGAGTCCGGAGGATCTTCCTGGAGCTCTTGGCCTGCTTAAAAGCAACACACACAATCTGGTGTTCCTCTCCCTGACGTTTCGGTTTCCAGCAGCAACTTTGTGAAAAGTCAACCAGCTCCGAGAGAATGGCCAGGTGGCTTACCTTGGAGTTGATTGGTCCCACCAACTCAAGGGGAGAAGTTGTTCTTGCAGGAGCTTCTCGGTCGATACAAATTTTGAGTTTCAGCACAGCAGCAGGGCTTCACTGGGCAAACCAACGGTCCAGGAGTTGCAGCAGGCGCCCTCTTCAAGTTGTTCTTCAGTTCCTTCGTCCAGTGGTCGACTCTGCCTTCCAAGCCAAAAGCCTTGCCTTCTTTTCAGTTCTCTTCCATTCATTCCAGCCCAGCTGTCAGTCACCCATCAGGGTGGCTGTCCTTGCTGCACAGTCAGCCGGCCAATCACTAAAGAGTGCATTTGGGTCTCCTAGGAGACTAAGCAGAGGGAGTTTTGGGCGCCTCCCTCACTTCCTGCCCACCCCAGACACCTGGAGCCAAAGGCAGGCTTCCCTTGTGAATCCTGCCAAAGGCAAAGGGGACAAAGGGGCCAAACCTGGTTTGGCAAGCAAAGTAAATCTCAAGAAGGACCTTTCCACAAAAAATGGCGAAAAAAGACGACCGAGGCCATTTTGACAAAAATGGCACCCTTTGGTGCTTTACTGCAGCTGCGAACGCAGCCTGTGGTAAATCACACCATGGTAGTTAAAAGTAAGCCACTGCCACATTAATTCAGTGAGGAAAGGGTAACATTAAAAATGTTACATGGGAAGCTAGACAAAGGGGAGACTAGGTAACCCCTCCAGCACCCTATTGTAGGATAATGTGTGCTAGGTCTAGAAAGTTACAAATGTAAGTAAAGTCAATTTCACTTTACTACTCTGGGAAACAGTAGTTTATCACACTGAAGGTATTTAAACCTTCGGAAATCTGAAAGATTTCCCTGTGCCACTGCACTGAAGGTGCTGTGTAACACAATGTAAAAGATGATGCCTGTGGAGTTTGTCAGTCTCCATAACCAAAACAGACACAAAGTTCAAGTTCAGAAATCACATTCAAATACATGAGGGAGTGGGGAAAAAAGGGTCTCGCTCTCTCCAGGTTACAAAAATCAAATCCTCAAAATCCAGCAAAGTTGCTGGGGTGTCTCTGAGCTGGAGGGAATTAGCACATTTTTGAGAATTCTCCCTAACGGCCTTCAGCAGAGATAGTCCCCCAAAGACATTTGTTTGGAGGACAGAGAAGAGGCTGGTGCTGAGTGTTTTTCTATTCCATAAAGGGCATGATTTGAAGCAATGAATAGTGGTTCTGTGGTGGACTACAGGGAGTGTTGATGAAAAAGAAAATTCTCACCTTCCACACTGAGACAAAATGTCTTAAGGCAACTGACAGATTTTTCTGAATTAATATCGGCTGTTGCATTGCTAGCCTTCCTTTGCTTTGTGTGTTTGTTTAGTTTGTTCCGTAAGCAATATTGTTGAGAAGTCTTCAGAGGGTCTGTTGGATTGAATGCATGCCACCTTAAAAAAGACTCCATGTGCCAGCATGGTACATTATTGCACACTTACCCCTAGCCTGGGCTCTGGGCTGTATATCCTTTGACGGTGTCCACATTGAAGGTAGGATAAATGTTAAGAGGCAGTTAACGGTTGAGGGAGATTTCCCTTGAGCTTCTGCCCAGCGCCAGTTTCCACTGTGATGCCTTGCATGCCCATACCCAATGTTGCTGCTCCCATGTGTGACACTTGGCCCACAATATTGTGGCTTTTCAGCTCTCTCTCTCATCCCTTCCTTGCAGATTGACGAGCTAGCAAAGCCAGCCTTTGTATCCAAGAGCTTAGAGGAGCTGAAGATTGGCACATACTCCAACATTGCCTTGGTGAGGACCACCACCCCTGTGTATGTGGCTCTTGGCATCTTCGTTCAGCAGCGGGTCTCTGCTCTGCCAGTGGTGGATGAGTCTGGTAAGGGAATATCAAAGCCTCTACTAAGTGCCCTCTTGATATGTGTTAGTGAGATTTTCATTGGGCCCTATGGCCAGAGTCTTCATGTGCCCACTTCTCCTCTTCCATCCCTGACCCTCTGCACTGCACTATCCTCTAACTTCATAACCAAAACTCAGGACATCTTGTCCTCACTCTCCTCTACACTCCCTTCTCCCTCACCCACTCTCAGGCCTTCCCCGCACCCCTCTCCCTTTCCCTCCTACTCTCTTCTTTCTCGCCCATAACACCAGATGAGGTCTCTAGACAATTTCTCTCTATGAAAGCCTCTTCCAAATAGGTGCCCCCTGCTCCTTCCGAACTATCAAGGACAACGTTGCCTCCCTTGCTCCAGCCGTGGCTGATTTCTGCAATTACTCCTTTGCCACTGGCTCCTTCCCACTACTCCTCAAGCACTCGCTTGTGCACCCTCTCCTCAAAAACCCTCCTGACTGGCTAACCCTTCAAGACTTGCTCTCAAATCTCGATTCCAACTCTCCTTTTGTTCTCATCCTTCTTGACCTTTCCTCTGCCTTTGATGGGGTCGATCATGCCACCCTCATAAATCGGCTCTAATTCGCAGATCTGGCACTGGACTGTTTGATATCCTTCCTCTCTGACCAACCATCCCAGGTTCATCTGGACCCTTTTCTCTCCCCCCCCATAATACACTCCACCTGCGGTGTCTCTCGGGGGTCTTTTCATTTGCCTCAGCTCTTCAACATCTACATTGCCCCTCTAGCCCATTTGATCTCCGCCTTCTCTCCTCACGTCCAGTGTTATGGGGACGACATACAGCTCTTTCAAGCTTCCCTCCACTGCCTCCTCTCTGCCTTAATGCGAGTCAGACTGAGCTCCTAGTTTTACAAAGGTAGCGGGCGCCCCTCTCTCGCAAGAACAGACATGATAACCTGTTCAGTGGTTATTAACCACTTGAGAGTTCGCAGCCACTGCTTTTACTCACTGTGCCTTTCACAGATGGGAAATATCCATTTGCATATCAGTCTTTGTCCTGCCCAGGGGCAGTCCAGCACCGAAATACAATGGCAATTCCAATCTGAACGAGAGTACCACCAGCAACCCCATACACGTGTTTCACCCTTGTTGGGGATCATCAGTGAGGTGAAGCTGATGCCTCTCTAAGCACAGTGAGAGGGAGACCACGTCTGGTTGCCCCCAGGAGACCTAGGGTTACCAATCCCAGGTTCCTTAACAAATAGTTTTACAAAGGTAGCGGGCGCCCCTCTCTCGCAAGAACAGACATGATAACCTGTTCAGTGGTTATTAACCACTTGAGAGTTCGCAGCCACTGCTTTTACTCACTGTGCCTTTCACAGATGGGAAATATCCATTTGCATATCAGTCTTTGTCCTGCCCAGGGGCAGTCGAGCACCGAAATACAATGGCAATTCCAATCTGAACGAGAGTACCACCAGCAACCCCATACACGTGTTTCACCCTTGTTGGGGATCATCAGTGAGGTGAAGCTGATGCCTCTCTAAGCACAGTGAGAGGGAGACCACGTCTGGTTGCCCCCAGGAGACCTAGGGTTACCAATCCCAGGTTCCTTAACAAATAGTTTTACAAAGGTAGCGGGCGCCCCTCTCTCGCAAGAACAGACATGATAACCTGTTCAGTGGTTATTAACCACTTGAGAGTTCGCAGCCACTGTTTTTACTCACGGTGCCTTTCACAGATGGGGAATATCCATTTGCATATCAGTCTTTGTCCTGCCCAGGGGCAGTCCAGCACCGAAATACAATGGCAATTCCAATCTGAACGAGAGTACCACCAGCAACCCCATGTGGTTACTCAATGCGAACTCTCAATGTGGTTAATAACCACTGAACAGGTTATCATGCCTTGTTCTTTCGAGAGAGGGGCGCCTGCTACCTTTTTTGTATGTTTGAAAGGAACATGGGGTTGGTCACCCTAGGTTACCTGGGGGCAACCAGACGTGGACTCCCTGCTCACTGTGCTTAGAGAGGCTCAGCTTCACCTCACTGATGATGCCCAACAAGGCTGAAACACGTGTATGGGGTTGCTGATGGTACTCTTGTTCGGAGAGGAATTGCCATAGCATTTCGGTGCTGGACTGCCCTTGTGGGCGGGACAAAGACTGATATGCAAATGGATATTTCCCATCTGTGAAGGTACAGTGAGCAAAAAGCAATGGCTGCGAACTCTCAATGTGGTTAATAACCACTGAACAGGTTATCATGCCTTGTTCTTTCGAGAGAGGGGCGCCTGCTACCTTTTTTGTATGTTTGAAAGGAACATGGGGTTGGTCACCCTAGGTTACCTGGGGGCAACCAGACGTGGACTCCCTGCTCACTGTGCTTAGAGAGGCTCAGCTTCACCTCACTGATGATGCCCAACAAGGCTGAAACACGTGTATGGGGTTGCTGATGGTACTCTTGTTCGGAGAGGAATTGCCATAGCATTTCGGTGCTGGACTGCCCTTGTGGGCGGGACAAAGACTGATATGCAAATGGATATTTCCCATCTGTGAAGGTACAGTGAGCAAAAAGCAATGGCTGCGAACTCTCAATGTGGTTAATAACCACTGAACAGGTTATCATGCCTTGTTCTTTAGAGAGAGGGGCGCCTGCTACCTTTTTTGTATGTTTGAAAGGAACATGGGGTTGGTCACCCTAGGTTACCTGGGGGCAACCAGACGTGGACTCCCTGCTCACTGTGCTTAGAGAGGCTCAGCTTCACCTCACTGATGATGCCCAACAAGGCTGAAACACGTGTATGGGGTTGCTGATGGTACTCTTGTTCGGAGAGGAATTGCCATAGCATTTCGGTGCTGGACTGCCCTTGTGGGCGGGACAAAGACTGATATGCAAATGGATATTTCCCATCTGTGAAGGTACAGTGAGCAAAAAGCAATGGCTGCGAACTCTCAATGTGGTTAATAACCACTGAACAGGTTATCATGCCTTGTTCTTTCGAGAGAGGGGCGCCTGCTACCTTTTTTGTATGTCAGACTGAGCTCCTTCTCATTGGGACCCCAGCTCCCTCCTTCCCTCATACTCTCGACCCGCCCTCCATGGGCCCCCCCTCCCTTCACCCTCTTGTGAGGCAAAAAACGTTGGTCTCATCTTTGACCCCTCTCCTCTCCTCACATCACAGACCTTGCCAAGAAGGTCCACTTTCAGCTGCACCTCCTCAGAGGCATTCACCCTTTCCTCACCTTCCCCCATAAACTAAATGTCTCCTGAGCTCTGGTCCTTTCTAAGCTGGACTACTCCAGCAGCCTCTTCCTCAATCTGCCTCAATCCTCCCTTCGCCCCCTTCAACTAATACAGAATAGGACTGCAAGTCTTATCCTTGGCCCCAAGCCCAGGGACTGCACCTCTCCAGCCCTAAAATCTCTCCACTGGCTCCTGGTTGCTGCGAGGATCAAGTTCAAGACCCTCTGCATTATCCACAAGACGTTTGGGGCCTGGGACACTGATACATCCAACTCTCTCTCTCCCTAGATACCTCCCTGCTAGAGCCCTTCGGTCCTCTAGCTCCAGCTCTGTACAGATCAGACGCTTCTCCAAGCGGGGGGGGGGGGGTCGGGTCTGACGCACACACGCACACGCACTTAGCATGGGGAGACACACACACACACCTCGCACTTAGCATGGGGAGACACACACACACACACGCACTTAGCATGGGGAGACACACACACACACACACACTCCTCGCACTTAGCATGGGGAGACACACACACACACTCCTCGCACTTAGCATGGGGAGACACACACACACACTCCTCGCACTTAGCATGGGGAGACACACACACACACTCCTCGCACTTAGCATGGGGAGACACACACACACACACACACACACACACACACACTCCTCGCACTTAGCATGGGGAGACACACACACACACTCCTCGCACTTAGCATGGGGAGACACACACACACACACACACACACACTCCTCGCACTTCGCATGGGGAGACACACACACTCCTCGCACTTAGCATGGGGAGACACACACACACTCCTCGCACTTAGCATGGGGAGACACACACACACACTCCTCGCACTTAGCATGGGGAGACACACACACACACACACACACACACTCCTCGCACTTAGCATGGGGAGACACACACACACACTCCTCGCACTTAGCATGGGGAGACACACACACACACACACACACTCCTCGCACTTCGCATGGGGAGACACACACACTCCTCGCACTTAGCATGGGGAGACACACACACACACACTCCTCACACACACACACACACACTCCTCGCACTTAGCATGGGGAGACACACACCCACTCCTCGCACTTAGCATGGGGAGACACACACACTCACACATACACACTCCTCGCACTTAGCATGGGGAGACACAAACACACACACACTCCTCGCACTTAGCATGGGGAGACACACACACTCACACACACTCCTCGCCCTTAGCATGGGGAGACACACTCACACACACTCCTCGCCCTTAGCATGGGGAGACACACACACACACTCCTCGCACTTAGCATGGGGAGACACACACACACACTCCTCGCACTTAGCATGGGGAGACACACACACACACACACACACACACACACACACACACACACTCCTCGCACTTAGCATGGGGAGACACACACACACACCCCCCGGGCCTGCACCCCTATTGAGCCCATCCAGCCCAGTCCTCGCACTTAGCATGGGGACCTTCATTCCCCGGCACACTCTGTGTGCCCCTGGCACTTGTCCCCCTGGCTTCCCCTTAGCACTTGTCTAGCGCAGGGGGTCATCCCCCCCCTTCACAGCACAATATACAAATACAATTCATTTGTGTGTAAAATTAATTTCCATAAAACATCAAGAATTCCAGTTAGACCCGTAAGTATAAAAAACAGATTTATTAGGCCTTTGAGCTACACACTAAGCAATGAAACCTCTAGGCAAATATTGTTGCACACTTAATGTTAGGAAAGTTCTCTTTTTAGCAACTTTACCTCCATTTCTATGGACCCACAAACCTTTTGTTTTTGACCTTTTTCTGGACTTTTTCCAGCAAAGTTAAGCCTTCAGCTTCACTCCACTGCGCTTTTGCTAATGGTCATGTGGAAACTGACCAGTCCTTGAGGCTGTCTGTACTGGGAAACCGTTTCCCTTAGTCTTTTGACTTTGTTACTACTTTTGGGTAACCTTTTATCATTGCACAATACATTTTACAATACAGTGCAAAGGGGCTATGTTTGTATGACCCTAGAATACACTAGAGGGGATTTTTGTTACTTTTGGATGTGCCTAAAGACAAGCTGGTGGCAGCAGATGGATTTTGACTAATTTTGCAATACTTTTCTTTACCCTTACTGTGTTTACCAATTTTGGCTACTTACTGTGGCTAGTGTCCTAACATGGCCATGCCACAAGGTTTTCGCTTGTTCTTTTGGCCATCTTGTTTTGTGGCCCACTTCCTGACCTGCCTGGTCACCAAATTCCTTACATGGTCATTCACTGCCCGGGAAAGCCTTGGGTTTCGCAGGCTAGTGCAGGGCCATGTGTGTGTTCCCAGGAAGTGGACTGGAACTGTCTGGTCTCAATCCACATACTGGTGCCTGAATGTCTGGTGTGCATGCCTGCATGAGACCCACAGCAGTCTTTGATTGGAACACTCTCATGACTTTGGATAAGAAGAGGAATCCTACAGCTATGCAGAGATCCAGGAAGAAATCCTGCATTATTGAAGATGATTGACGAGAACGTGGACCCGTCCAAAGAAGGCCTGGCGACCAACTTCTGCTGCTGTCCTTGAGGAGCCCTGACTGGCAACAGATCGTTGGAAGCCCTTTGTTGGAGCTTTGACCCTGGGAGTGGAGGGAACAGCCTTCTGAAATGCCCCTGAGCCAATTTGTGGCTGATTAGCTCAAGGTTTGAACTACTGCGTTGCAGACCTGGCCGTACCGCGCTTTGGCCCAGAGCTTTGGGGACTTCAAGCTTGTCCTACAGAGGCTGTCTCTGCCATATTTCCTAATTTCAGCATTTTAGGGACCAGAGATACGAGGCTGACTCCGACCACGACAACCGTCTCCTCTCATGTTGCCCTGCAACAGTGACAATTGCCAAAAACTGCTTTCCTGCATCCAGTCGTGTGCTGAGAGGAGGTCTGTACCTGAGTAAGCTGCATTCTTCAACTGGAACACGTTGCCCCAGCATCTGTGACAGCATGGGGAATCACTCAAACCTGCAACTCCTGGGCACCAAGGTCTGGAAGAAATGGCGGGAAACGCAACCGCAGACAACTAGGGGAAGACCTGCCAAGTCCCAAGAGAAACTGAAGTGTGAGGGGCCGGGATGGGTTACTTACCTGAACTCCTGGGTTACTTCAACTCCTGTCTCCCCTTTTAAAAGGTTTCCTATTTTTTGAAACTTTTCAATTGGTGTGGCTTTGCCAATGCTTGTTTGCGCAAGCACTCTGAAAGCTGAGGACAGTTCTATTCGTTAGAATAGACCTTTATCTGACTTTTGTATCAATTTTCCCATCCAAAAGACCCTCCTAACTTTTTCCTGCCTTACAAAACTACTTGGAACTTAGTGAACTTTCATGGTACAAGTCCCCAGTCAACTTAGGGTTGTAATCTTGTGGGCTGCCATTGCTAAGCTAACCATACCTTTCCTTTCAGGATTGTGGGGTTGGGGTATTGTGGTTTTATTGCACTGGCTACTGGCACTGTATATGTGTATTTTATTATTTGTTTGTGTGATATTACTACATGCTTAGTCATTTGCATAGTGTTTGGCCATAAATAAATATATTGTTGTAGAACTACTTTTCTAATTGTAATCCTCGGTTACTTATCTTGTGGACACATTAGGGACCCTATACCAGGCTCATCCCTCATGAGACGAGTATAGAAATCCAGTCCTAATACTTACTATAAAAGACACATATATATTTCTGAGGCTTGTGGGTCTGCTTAGAATCACATGCTTTGCATAGGGCGACATGTAGTGGTGTTAGGGAGAATTCTCATAAATGTGCTAATTCCCTCTACCTTAGAGACCCCCAGCGCTTTTGCTGAACTTTGGGACTCTGAACCTTTTCATCCTGTTTGTTTTCTGTGTTTATTTCTTTTGGTTATGGAGTTTTAAGATGGCTCCATAGGCATCAATTTTTCGTGTGTGTTACACAGCACCCTCAGTGCAGCGACACAGGGATGTCTTTCAGACTTCCCAAAGGTTTAAATATCTTCTCTGGGATAAACTACTGTTTCCCAGAGAATGTAAAGTGAAATTGACTTTACTAGTCTTTCCAAATTCCTAGACCCAGCACACACCATCTTACAATGGAGTGCTGGAGGGGTCACATAGTATCCCCTGTGTCTAAATACTCATGTAGCAGTCAAATGCTACCCTTTCCTATTGAAAAGGCTGGTGGCAGTGGTTTTACAACGAACTAGCATGATTGTTCACGCCCGCGAACACCAGCAGTTAAAAATCACGGGAGCCATGTTTTTCAAGATGGCGCCTTAAGTCCCTTTGTTTAAACAGGTCCTGGTCTTCTTTTTTCGCTCTTTCTTTTTGGAAAGGTCCTTCTAGGGTTTGTCTCTGCGTGCCAAACCAGGTTTGGTCCCTTTGTTCGTGTGCCTTTGGCGGCCTCAGGACTGAAGACCGCCTCTGGCATCTGAGTGTCTGGGGTGGGCAGGAAGTGAGGAAGGTGCCCGAAACTCCCTGTGCTTAGTCTCCTAGGAGACCAAAATGCACTCTGGCGTGATTGGCTGGCTGACTGTCCGGCAAGGATAGCTAGGCTGGAATGAAAGGGAGAAAACTGTTTAAAAGGCGAGTCTCTTGGACTGGAAAACAGAGTCGACCACTGGAACGAAAGAACCGAAGAAGAAGCCGAAAGAGGACGGCTGCCGCAACTCGTTGCTTTGCCCGGTGAAGCCCTGCTGCAGGTCTGAATTGCCAAGTTCATCTCGACAGAGAAGCCCCTTCAAGGACGACTTCTTCCTTTGAGTTGGTGGGACCAATCAATATGTAAGCCACCTGGATACCATTCTCAAGGCTGGTTAGGATTAACCAGGGAGAGGGATACCAGCTTGTGTGCTTGAAGCTACAGCTACTGGAACTGAAGTGACTCTGTCTTGTTTGCTTTTTCGACGATCCCGTGCAGTGCAGGAGTCCCCCGACGTCCTCCCTCTTGTCCCCACGACTGAGTCTCAGCAGGAACTGCCAGGAACCTTCAGCTGCATTTTCTTCTTCATACTAAGGTACTGTGTCATCCCGATTGAGAGAACGCCACTCTTGCGGAGAAAGTTCGTCAAACTTTCCCAACTTGCAAGCCTAATCGGCTTGTGACCCCACATGATTCTTTTTCTGCTAAACTAGACTTTACCGTTTGATACCAGACTATGGCCTGGCCTATTGACTTGAATTGAACTCCTCTGTTGAACGGAAACTATATGCACTGTTTAACAAGTATATGTGATCTATTCTACTTACTTTGTCCTTTTTGCTTACTTCTAAGTGATTGAACTGCCATTTGGCTCCTATTTCAGGGGAGCTCAAACTGTCTCAAAATCCTATTTTTTATTGATGTTTATTTGAATATAATATTAAGTTGTCTTCTGCTAGTGAAATATTTTCTAAATGATTGTGTAATAAATTCATAAGTGTTTTACCAAGAAACCTTGAGTATAAGTGTTTACTTGAACCACTGTGATTGAAAGTCCTCTGTGTAACTACTTGTACTGCTCACATTCACTCTTGAGATAAGCCTGGCTGCTCAGCTCGCTACCAAAAAACGGTGTGGTACAGACTTGTACCAAAGGTTGGTTTGGCTAACACCTGGAGTCCTAATTGTGTATAGTGGTCCCAGAGGGTACTGCATACAATTCTGTCTCAAGTGGTTGGTGCTGAGAATTACATGATTTATTTTAGACTAGCTGGGGTACCCAGCGTTGCCCGTGTCCTGATCGAGTGGTGTATCATGTGCCCTGGAGGTTGTTGCTCTTGTCCTCTGGTTGGCAAGTCATGCTGCTGTTTGTTGTTGTTTCAGAAGCTCTTGATATTGAGTTTCACTTTGCATCAGATGGAGCTTTTCCAAGTGATAGTTTTTTGTGCGGCATGTTTGTCACTTAATGGCTTCAGCACATGTGAGAAAATGTCCACGAAAGATTGATTGCGCTCTTTTCTCATGAATGAACTTAGTAAACTGTAACCTTGCCATTTCTCATATTTCGATTGGCACGATCAAAAAGAAATTACATTTTTTAAAATTCCCTTTAAAAATGCTTTAATAAACACTTTCGAACTGTATACAGTAGTAATACATTCCAAAGGAATAACCAACACATCGAACATTTTGTTTCAGAAACTTTTCCAAATGTTGCCTCTTTCTAGTACCTACTGTAGTGAATCGGGGTGAGCATCAGTAAATTATGGTGTCTATCGAGTTAATTTTTTGCATCCAAACAGACTATAATCTGCCCCAGACAAATGAGGACTCCATGCAAAATTTGGTAGCAGTGGGTTCAACAGTGTGGATTTGTATAGCTGGACAAACATACACACACACACATACATTCAGCTTTATATATGAAGATTTCGAAAAGGGATGTTGGTGGAGCGTTACTGTAATACTATTCCTATCGTGACGTGCAATGTACCCAGAATCCTTCACTCGTCGATATCCTAAGATCGTTTTTTACTCTTTCGTCCTGTCCCCTTTCCTCCATACTGTATGGGCGTCCCTTCGAAGGGACGGGAGACGGAACCTTTTTCACCAGAAAAAACCTTATTCCCCTTTAAATTTAGAGACACGGGCCAGGGAGCATGCAGTGCCCCGACTCCGGCGCCACACCTCGGTCCCCTTTTCCACATCGACAGGAACGGGCCAAATTCATCAGCGCTCCTGGGTTTGGCTTCGGCCATGTAATTCCACGTGCAGATACTTCTTTGTCTTTTTTTTGTTGTCTTTTTGTCATTCAGGTACTCGGTCCTCAGGCGTCACGCTCCTCGCCGGCGCATGTTGACTTCTACAGGGTTCAGCAGGTGTCCAACCTGCAGTAGGCTCTTCCCAACTTCAAACCCTCACGCCCTCTGCCTATGTTGCCTTGGCCCAGACTACGGTGGGCAGGCTTGTTCAGTGTGTGGCTCGCTGTCTTTGAAAGTGCTGAAGAACAGACTAGACAGGTGGAGGGAGCTCTTCCAGAAGTTGACTCCATAGAACCTCTAGAACTTTGTGAAACATCGAACCAAGGTAAGGCTGATATTCTCCATCGCACCCCACAAGGGAGTCTCCTTCCCAGGGACTCTCCCGCGCGGGAGGGACCGTTCAGGTCCTTCTACCAGCACGTGCACCGAGGCTGCTGCAGCTACCGGCCTCCGGGCCGAGGGATCCTCGGATCCTCCCAGTGACAGTGTTGAGGGAACAGAAGGTTCTTTTACCGGGCATTCGCCCGAGGGGCTCTGCCCTTATACCGGCACCATGAATGAGGGGCTATGCCTTACTACCTGCAATACGTCCGAAGGGGCGCCTAAACGCAGCTCTACCGACTCCGGGGGCGCCACACCTACCGGGCCTAGGCCTGAGGCGCAGGGTAGGCCTCTGGATCCACACGCAAGAGTCTTGGGCGAGGTCGGGCCCAGTGGGCTGAGCAACACGTTGCAGGCACGTGGCAGGCAGCTCGACAAAATGGCCGCAGCACCAGACAGAGGCACCCGTCAGACGTCATTCGGCAAAGTACGAGTGTCAAGGTGGGACTGGCCCCAACCAGGTACGTGGCCTACAGACTACCCCTCTTTTGCACAGGGCAGCTTTCCTTTGCATCCATATGGGCAGGGTACGCAGTGGCTCCAGCAGCTACCTGCTACCCCGTCGGCACCCCCTGCCGCTTCCTTGGTCAGTGAAGAGGTCTTCCTCGAGAGGTTCATCGGCCTTATGAGGTCACCTCGGATGGGGAGGTATCCTCAAAGACGCCATCGGGGAAGTCCTTCCCGCAGTGCTAGCGGCACCACAGACCTCTCAGTCGGCGCACCAGGCCCCGACGCAGCCGCCTCCTCTGGCTCCCCAGCCGACTCCTCAGGTGGCTCCGTACCAGCCTCCTCAGCCTCCGGCCGCAGTCCCTGTACCCAGCCTCCGGCGCCAACTACTTCTCCTCCTCCTCCACAGGATCCCCTAGATCCACAGGATACAGATGAGGAGGAGGATCCAGACGCGCCATCCTCAGCCAGGGCCTTCCACAAACGTCTTGCTGGGCTGGCTGAGTATCTGGGCCTACCCCAACCCGAAGTAGAGCAGCCGGCAGAGGGGGTTCTGGCAGACGTCCTCGCATGACGGCCCTCTGCCAAATTGGGGATTCCTCTGCAAACCGATTTAGTCTCCCTTGCCAAGAAGGGCTGGCTCAAACCCCACTCAGCCCAGCCGGTCAATCGACACCTGGATGCCAATTACAGGCAGATGGAGGGGGATACACTCTTGCTCTCGGGCCATCCTCAGCCACACTCCTCGGTGATCGCTGCGGCATCACTATATTCCAAGCCTCAGTCGTCCTCGGCCTCCTCCTCTGCGGTGCTTCTAGGCAAGGAGGAGAAGATCTTGGAGGCATATGGCAAGAAACTCTATTCCAACGCGTCCTTACATCTTTGTCAGGCCAACGCAGTTGCCATGCTGCTGACTGCCGCCAACCAAAGATTATGGCGTGAGATTGCGGAAAAACAACTCACAAACGGCCAAGTCTTTATCCATCTTGACAAAGACTACGCCCAAATGGTAGTCAAAATCTCAGCAGCGCTTCGAGAGGGGTCGTACGTACGGAGGGTTCAGAGGCTTCCAGGAGCGTAGATCCAGGCAGCCGGACCGCTCACCGTCTCTGAGCTGGCGCAAGCAACAAAAAATGGGGGACTTGGGGGCAAAGGCTTTTTCCAGTCCCTCTCCTCAGAGACGGCCTCCGAGGGAAAGCAGGCATGACGCGCCCCTTCGGGTCCACGTGCCTCCGATGGGGGGCAAGCTTGCTCTCCATGCACATTTCTGGTGCCAGAATTTCGTGGACCCCTGGATCCTCTCCGTAGTATCCATGGGGTACTGCCTCCCTATCCCAGCCTCTCCTCCCTCCTCCCCTCCCACAGGTTGGGACAGCAACTCTTTTTGCTGGAGATCCGCTCGCTCCTAGAGAACCAGGCAGTGGAGGAAGTCCCAGCCTCCCAGCGAGGCTTTGGCTATTATTCCAGGATTTTCGCCATTCAGAAGAAGAACCAGGCAGGCCTGAGAGTTGTGCTGGACCTTTCCACCCTCAACCTTACCTTACCCCTGTAAAAATTCAAGATGGTTACGCCAGCTTTTATAGCAGACATTGGACAGGGGAGACTGGATGTGCACCCTGGACCTGAAGGACGCGTACCTACACGTCCTGATTTGGCAGCCTCACCGTTCTTTCCTTCAGTTCAGGATCATGGGCTACCATTTTCAGTACAATGTCTTTCTGCTTGGCCTCAACTCGGCACCAGGGTCTTCACCAGACTCATGAATGCGGTGGCGGCCGTCCTCAGAGTGCAGGGCCTCCACATCTACCCATACCTGGCTGACTGCTTGTCGGGGCTTCATCTTCGGAAGCGGTTCACCACTATTCCCATGCCCTTATGAACACTGTGCACGATGTGGGATTTTCGCTCAATCTCAAGAAGTTGCAGCTGCAACCCACACAGACTGACATTTTTGGGCCTCATCAGGGACACGTGCTCCCAGAAGGTATTTCCTTCGGAGGACAAAATCTCGACTATCAAGAGGGCCACCACCCACTTCCTCAACGGAGAGGTGACCTCGACATGGTGGTACCAACATCTCCTGGGTCTAATGGCAGCGGTCCTATTATCCGTCCCGCACACAAGACCAAGGATGAGGAAGATTCAGCTGCACTGGGGCTCTCAATCCGAGATGATCAACGTTCATCCATCTCTCCACCCGGACCTAACTTGGAGGTCCAGAGACTGCAACCTACGGATGGGCAAGCCCTTTCGAACGTCCAGTCCGTAGGCCACCGTCACCACGGATTCCTCTCTCGAGGGCTGGGGAGCCACCCTGGACAATTTCTCTGTCCACGGCACCTGGACTCGTCTGGAGCAGGAATACCACACCAATTGGCTAGAGCTAAACGCCATCTGGCTGGCGCTCAAGGCATTCCTACCACTTCTCAGGGGCAAGGTTATCCTCATCCAGACGGACAACTCGACCAGCATGTACTACTTCAACAAGTGGGGAGGCACTAGATCCCCCTCCTCTGTGCAGACTGGCAATCAACATGTGGGGGTGGGCCCTGGAAAATGACATTTTCCTCACGGCAGTCCACCTCCCGGGGGAATACAACCTGGAAGAGGACAGGCTTAGCAGGCTGGGAGCAGACAATTACGAGTGGCAGCTAAACAACCTCATTATTCAGGAGATCTTCAACAGGTGGGGTCACCTGCAGGTGGATCTCTTTGTCACCTGGCACAACAAGAAGTGTCCCCAGTTCGCATCCTGGCAAAGTCGGGGGCCCGGCTCTCTGGGCGACGCATTTCACCTCCAGCGGACCGGCATGAAGGCCTACGACATTCCACCCACCCCCCTGATTCACAGGGTAATTTGCAAGATCAAGGAGTCTCCCCAACTCTGCATCATTCTAATGGCGCCATGGTGGCCGGCCAGGTCATAGTTTTCGGAGCTGCTCAGTCTCTCGGAAGTGCCCCAGATTCACCTCCCGACGGGCCCAGCAGATCTTCTCGCGCAGTAGGGGGGCAGAGCCATCCTCCCTGCACCAGGGAAACTAGCCCTCACAGCGTGGTACCTGAGCAGGTAACGCTGTCGCACTTCAGCCTCTCAAAGGCCAATCTGGAAATCATACAGGGCGCCAGGAGCAAGGCTACCAGGGCTCCGTACAAAAGCAGATGGACCAGATTCTGCCACTGGGCAGACGCCAAAGGAATCGACCCCTGGCGTGCACTTTGGACGACATGCTCTTTCTCAGCGCACCTCGCCCACTCGGGCAGGCAGGTGGACACCTGCCGCACATACCTCGCAGCCATTGCGGCATACAGGAACTCTGAGGAAGGCACAGTCTCCTCCTCCAACCCCATCGTCAAGGAACACCTGACTGGACTTGCAAGTCTCTACCCGCCCGTCAAGAGACTGTACCCTGTGTGGGACCTTAACATAGTCTTGGGCGCTCTGGTGCACAAACCGTTCGAGCCTATGGCACCTGTGGACATCAGGCTGGTCACCATCAAGACAGCCTTACTAGTCGGCCTCACCTTGGCTCGTAGAGTCAGCGAAACCAGGCGCTGGTCGCCTCGGAACCATATATTACCTTTCACAAGGACATAGTAGTCCTGCGTACAGGACACACCCGGCATTTCTTACCAAGGTCCCGTCTGCTTTCCACTTGAATGAGGAAATAGTACTTCCTAAATTTTTTCCCGATCCCAAGGACGAAGCACAAAGAGTGCTGCACTGCCTGGATGTCGGGCGTGCCCTGAAATTCTACTTGGACAGGATCAAGAGCTTCCGCAAATTGGATGCCCTGTTGTCACTTTCGGAGGCTCAAGACCTGGCTATCGGGCCTCTAAGGCTTCCATATCCTGCTGGATGGTCTTTGCCATCAGGGAAGCGTATGAGGGCTAGCACAAGCCGCTTCCGGCCAACATGCATGCCCACGCAGTCAGGGCCAAGGCAACGGCCATCGCATTCCAGCGCCATGTCCCTTGTCAAGTCATAAGCAGGGCGGCCACTTGGGCCTCTCCCTCGGCTTTCTGCAAGCATTACTGTTTGGATGCCGGCTCTAGATCTGATGCGGCTTTCGGACAGGCGATTCTCAGGAACCTATTTGCTTAAGGAGGGTCTCCTCTCCACCCTTTGGGCTACAATCAGTTGTAATTGCCCATACAGTATGGAGGAAAGGGGACGGGATGTTAGAGTAATTATAAGTTACTGTAGTGACTAACGTACTCTTAGTCCATAGTCCCCAGCCTCCATATGTCCCACCAACCTCTCCCCCCTAATAATACTGGTGTCATTAGGCAATGTTAAACCTATTGTCAACGCGTCAGTGGGGACTGAGGTGTGGCGCCAGAGGGCAGAGTCGGGGCAGCGCATGCTCCCTGGGCCGCACCCCATCGCGCCTCTAATTTTAAAGGCGAAGAAGGTTTTTTCTGGTGAAAAAGGTTCTGTCTCCCGTCCCTTGGAAGGGACGCCCACACAGTATGGAGGAAAGGGGACTATGGACTAAGAGTACGTTAGTCACTACAGTGAGTAACTTATAATTGTTCCACCATCGGGTTGGTTGCAATTCGTGGAGTTATTAGTGTTCAGTTCATTGTTCCTGATGAAGCATTAGAGTTGGCGATTAAAATTCAGCTAATGATAATTCAAGTGACCTGCTTTGCAGAGACAGCTCAATGTACTTGCCAGCATTCGACAACAGCTTTGCAGCTTTTGAGGGCTACAGAGGATCGGCACACAAAGTTCTACAACTCTTCAGGCTTTGGCCTACATAGTAGGGAGAGCGGGGGGGGGCAGGGGGGAATCACTTTACACAATTAGAGCAGAATGACTCCATACATTTCCCCCATTTTCTTTTTATATATATATATATATATATTTCTGAGGCTTGTGGAATCTGCTTAGATCACATGCTGTGCATAGGCCGACATCTAGTGGAAGCTACGGAGTATTACAGTTTGTTTTTCGAAACTCGAAAATGGCCGTCGACACAGGGCGTGCCAGTAATACTATCCCTAGTGTGACGTCCACTGTACCCAAGATCCCTCGCGCGTCTAGGATCCTCAGATTGTTTTTTTTCCGCCATACTGGTCGGAAGCATTTTGCGGAGTCCCCTGGCCTTAGCCATACTTTTGCTAAATATCGATAAATTTACATCCTTTCCCCACCCCAACGTCGAACTTCGACACTCGACGCCGGCTTGGAGAAGAATTCGACCGTCGGCTGCTGCACGACAGATTTGGGCCTCGGAAGGCCTCTGGCCTCGGCCCGGGCCTTGGAAGGCCTCTGGCCTCAGCCCTGCAAGTAGGGAGAGTGGGGGGTTGGACATACTCTACACTCTTTGTATATAGGTACATCTTATACATTTCCTACACTTACCAGCCCGCTGCCTCAAGGTGCGTATGGAGGGTACCCCTTTTCAATTCTGCCCCAAGTGCAATTGCAAATACCCTTGGGTCGACAGGCACGCCACGTTCAATCTCTGCTTGCCGAGGGACCACCCCGAGGCGAACTGCAGAGCGTGTAGTAGGTTTAAACCTAAGACACTAAAGGACCGTTCGACGAAGCGTTGGGCCCACCATGCCAGGCAGGCGGCCATGGCGGCGGAGGGCGCCTTCAGCGATGGCAGCGGCGCCGTGCTTTCGGACGGCGAGGGCATTACAGCATCTAAAGACAGCCGAGCGCAAGTCCCCGATCTCGGAAGGTCGTCCGACAGGGTGGCTATGGGGAAGACCCCCGGCGACACAAGCGC
Source organism: Ambystoma mexicanum (assembly GCF_040938575.1). Taxonomy (NCBI): domain Eukaryota; kingdom Metazoa; phylum Chordata; class Amphibia; order Caudata; family Ambystomatidae; genus Ambystoma; species Ambystoma mexicanum. The sequence goes on from NC_090926.1 coordinate 305,122,031, forward strand.
TTCACATACTACACACACAAAACACACGAAGTCCAACCGAGACTCGACGACGTTGAGTTCTCGGAAAGAGGCACATAGAGAACGGTCCGAATCGGTGTCCTCTGGGCGTTCTCGATCGAGATCGCCGCATGACTCCAGGCAATCATCCACTCTTGCCAAGAGTGCCTCGCTCCCTAAGCTAACGGAAGTTCAATCGTCGGAGGACGAAGACGACTTCCACCCCCAGGCTGCTCTCCAGGAGTCGGAGCCCGCAGACAAGATCACCGCGGCCCCCGATCCCCTACCCCCACGTTCGAAGGACAGGGACTCTACCCCCGATCCTCGACGGCAGGCGTCGAAAGCCTCCGGAGCCCCAAAGGGGCAGGGAAAACAATCTTCCACTCACGGGGAGGGGGGAAAACAGCAGAAGAAGCAGCCACTGCACTCTTCCACACCTGTAAAACACTCCACTCCTCATAAACAGACAGACAAGCCCAAGTCTGCTGCTATTTCTGAGACCAGCAAGTCTACTCAGGATAAGTCTCTTAGACTTTCTGAGACAGTCATTCCCAGTTCCAGAGAATGGTCGAGTGATGACATAGATAGGGTCATGTCAAGGATGTCTTCTGTGGCAGACTTTTATGCTAAAAATCCAGACCATTTTCTTTCATATAATCCACAAGGGTCTGCACCCTCAGGCTCTAATGATCCTATCCCCCCGAGTAAGAAGCCCCGGTTTGAGACACCTATGAGGTCTTCGGACCCCTTCGATGTACAACCATACTCAGTCATACTCACAGTATCAAGGACAGACTTCCTTTGGTGAGGACCCAGAATTTGGCATGGTAGAAGAGCAAACTGGGACAGGCTACTTTGGGGATGATGAGGACCAAGAAGAGGAAGAGGAAGATCCTGAAACCTACAGATTAGATTCCCCGGTAGAGAAGGAAGCTCCGGTTACCGACTCCTCTGTCGATAACCAACCCCTCCTGAACGAGGTTCTCGCGCGAGCAGCAGAACATTTCCATATTGACACCCACGGTGTCCAGGAGGAGAGGGACTTCGCCGAGGAGTAAGTGGGAGAAGGGAGGCCTGTTGCCCAGACCATCCCTATCCTTAAGTCTATTCAGCGAAGAATAGACCCGTCCCTGGTGAACCTGAACCTCACCAGAGCAGTCAATCCCAGAGTTGAAAAACTTTTCAGGGCAGCCCAGTCTGACCCTCTCTATATAAGAGGACATCTGAAGCCAGACTCCCTGGTTGTCACTAACACTCGTAAGAGGGCTGGAACACCCTTGTCATCGTCCGAAGCTCCTCCAGACAAGGAGAGCAAAAAACTATATGGTTTCGGCAGGAAAGTAGCCTCAACGTCCGCCTATCGGGCAAGGATTGCAAACTCCACCACCCTGTTGGCCAGCTACAACTGCCATCAGTGGGAAGAAGTCGCGGCACTCGTAGCCTCTGCACCAGAACCCTTAAAGGGCCAGTTAGCATGCATTTCGGCAGAGGGAAGAGCTGTGTCTGGTTGCATTTTAAAAGCAACTTTTGACGCCATGGACAACGCAGGCAGATTGATAGCAGAAGGTACTGTTATCAAGAGACATGCGTGGTTACGGCAGTCTGATTTTAAGGCAGAAACCCAGGCATCATTGTTGGACAAACCGGTGGAAGCCGATCTGTTGTTTGGTAAGGAGGTCGAGGACGCGCTGAAGAATGCCAAGGACGAATATGAGACACTCAAGTCCCCTGGCCAACTAACCAATAAACCCCCTAACCAGAGAGGGAATGGAAATTTTCGTCGCCCATGCGGCCAAAATTCCCAGAGAGGATCACACTATTCCCAGGGGCAGGGTACACAGTGGAACAACAACAGCCAACAGTCTACCCAGGGTTACGGCAGGGGTAATAGGAGAGGACGTGGTAAAGGCAGAGGCAGCCCCAGTAGAGGAGGCGGCACGCCTCCACCAAAGCAGTGACACTCAGTTCAGGGTCCCTTCTCACGCAACCCCAGTAGGGGGAAAGCATTTCCAACTTCACCCAGGCTTGGGAAGGGATCACATCAGACAGATGGGTGCTGTCAACAGTATCCGCAGGGTACTGTATAGAACTACTGCAGCGTCCCCGGAACCATCCTTCACGACAAAGAGTACACTCTTTAGAAATTCAGAAAATTCTCCTCGAGGAGATCGCCAATCTGCTAGCAAAGGACGCGATAGAACTCGTCCCGGGACACCAGGTAAACAAGGGTATTTATTCAACTTACTTCCTTGTGCCAAAAAAAGATTTGACAATGCGCCCAGTATTGGACTTACGGCCTGCCAACAAGTATGTGAAGCCCCAAAAGTTTCGAATGACTACGCTACAAGAGGTGATCCCCCTCCTAAAAAAATGGGATTACATGGCAACTTTGGATATGAAAGATGCCTATTTTCATATTTCCATGTTCCCAGCGCACAGAAGGTACTTGCGCTTCAAGGTGGACAGTCGGCACTACCAGTTCAAGGTACTGCCCTTTGGGATAGCTTCGGCACCAAGGGTATTCACCAAGGTACTGGTGGTGGCGGCTGCACACCTACGCAGGGAGGCAATCCCGGTCTACCCTTATCTGGACGACTGGCCCATAACGGGGGAAACCCCAGTAATTTGCAGGACAAACATTCAAAGGACTATCGACCTCCTCCACGAATTAGGCTTCTCAATCAACGAGAAAAAGTCAAGTTTGGTGCCAAGCACCTTCAAACAGTTCCTAGGAGCAATCCTCGATACGCAAGAGGGGTTGACATTTCCTTCAGAGGAAAGAATTCGGAATATACTACTGCAAATTCCGCAATATCAGTCCGGTCGCCAAATAAAGGTACGCAAAGCAATGCGTTTGCTGGGCATGATGGCGTCATGTATTTACCTGGTCCCCCACACACGCCTGCGCATGCGTTTCATGCAGGAATGGTTGGCGAAACAGTGGTCTCAGGCAAGTGGTCAGTGGGACGATCTAGTGGTCGTTTCGCCAACACTGGTACAAAGCCTTCACTGGTGGACAAGAGAGAATCTTGCACAGGGGAAACCCTTTTACGATCCCGAAGTACAGGCAGTAGTCCCTACCGATGCTTGCCTGACGGGGTGGGGAGCTCACCATCTCCACCACACAGCTCAGGGTCTCTGGTCTCCCTCAGTGGCCAAGAACCACATCAACCTGCTAGAGCTTCTGGCAGTATTCAGAGTGCTTCAAGCGTTCGAGCCCTACCTACTAAACCTGTCAGTGCAAATCCAGACGGACAGCACGACAGCCATGTTCTACCTGAACAAGCAAGGAGGGACTCGTTCGCCAAATCTGTCCAAGCTTGCCCAGAAAATCTGGATATGGGCACTCAGACGGAACATCTTCCTGTCATCACAACATGTTCCAGGGGAGCTCAATTCCCTAGCGGATGCTGAGCAGAGACTCCCTCCCAGAGGAACACGAATGGGTTCTATACAGAGAGGTCGTAGAAGATATCTTCTCTCAGTGGGGTTTCCCCACTATAGACTTATTTGCCACAAGCGAAAACAGACAATGCCCAGGATTTGCATCCAGGTTCCCCCATCCAGACTCCCAGGGGAACGCCCTGTGGATGAACTGGTCAGGGATGTTTGCGTACGCTTTTCCACCAACTCCTCATCAGGGAGGTGGTCAACAAGATGAACAGGGAATCGATGACGCTCGTCCTAGTTGCTCCCATGTGGGCAAGACAACCGTGGTTCCCATACTTACGCAGGATGGCGGTGTGCGAGCCCATCAAAGTTCCGGCCTGGTACAACCTACCGTCCCAGCACCAAGGTCAAACCGTGCATCAGCAACCCAACTCAATGAACCTGGCAGCATGGCTCCTGAGGTCATAGAGTTTGGACATCTCAATTTACCACAGAGGTGTATGGACATCCTAAAGGAATCTAGGAAACCTAACACAAGGCACTGCTACTTTGACAAGTGGAAGAGATTTGTTATCTGGTGCCAGATTAAACAAATCAACCCAGTTGATTGCACTCCTTCCACTATTGTTACATACATGCTCCACCTGCTGGATGCAGGACTGGTTTTTAACTCGCTGAAAGTACATCTGGCAGCCCTGTCGGCATACACCATTTCCCAAAACAAGGTCTCGTGGTGGAAAGTACCAGTAGTTAAAGCCTTCATGGAAGGAGTAAAGAGACTTCACCCTCCTATTTCAAACCCACCACCAGGGTGGGACCTTAATGTGGTGCTATCTAAGCTCATGGGCCCCCCTTTCGAGCCCATGCATAAAAGCAGTCTCAAACACCTGACTTATAAAACGGCCTTCTTAGTAGCTATTACTTCTATAAGAAGGGTCAGTGAAATTCAGGCTCTGTCAGTGCAGGATCCCTTCTTTACTGTCCATAAAGACAAACTGGTTTTACGCACACACCCTAGGTTCTCACCTAAGTTTATATCTAAATTCCTTGTAAACCAGTCCATCGAGCTTCCGGCTTTCTTCCAGGACCCTCAAAGCTCGGCTGAGGTGAAACTACACACCCTAGATGTGCGTAGGGCAGTCCTCTACTATGTAAATAAAACCAGACCGCTAAGGAAAACAGATCAGCTGTTTGTCTCCGTAGCTACAGGCAGAGAGGGGGATCGCGTCTCTAAAGGTGCCATCTCGAAGTGGTTTATTAACTGTATCCAGCTGTTACTCACGCTCTGAAAAGACTCTGCCTTTCACGCCAAGAGCCCACTCTACAAGAGGCATTGGGGCCACTCTGGCTTTCATTGCAAATGTACCCCTTGACACCATTTGCAAAGCAGCTACTTGGAGCTCTATTCACACTTTTACTCAGCATTACTGCATTGACACCCATTCCAAGACAGATACACAAGTGGGACAAGCGGTTCTAAGACATTTATTTGCTCATGACCCTTCTCACATCCCACCTCCTTCTTCAGGTACTGCTCGCTAATCTATGCACAGCATGTGATCTAAGCAGATTCCACAAGCCTCAGAAGGGATACATTACTCACCGTAATCGTATTTCTGATGCTTGTATCTGCTTAGATTCACATGCGACCCACCCTTCCTCCCCTCTGAGAGAAGGCGCATGGTTGCTTGTAGTCTTACCTTTCTATCTATCTGCTTGGATTATCTGTACTCACGCTACTCCTCATGCTACCTCATGTCAGAAAAAAAATACAATCTGAGGATCCTAGACGCGTGAGGGATCTTGGGTACAGTGGACGTCACACTAGGGATAGTATTACTGGCACGCCCTGTGTCGACGCCCATTTTCGAGTTTCGAAAAACAAACTGTAATACTCCGCAGCTTCCACTAGATGTCGGCCTATGCACAGCATGTGAATCTAAGCAGATACAAGCATCAGAAATACGATTACGGTGATTAATGTATCCCATATATCATCTCACTGTTCCGCCAGTGTTAACCATGGAGAAAACTCCTTTTAAAAATGTTGCCCACATGTAACCATAGGTTTCCCTGGAAGGATGCACAGAACGTGTGTATCCATGGTCTTCCAAGAGACCACCAGAAGGGCAAATGTTGAACGTGTAAGCTCTTTAAGCTAAAGACACTTCAGGATCGTCGGGTCAAAACGCTTGGGGGGCTACAAGATGCAAGCTGAGGCATCGACGGAATACCGCCGCCAGGGCAGAGGAACCCTAGGCAGAGCAGGATAGACTCGGCTTCATTAGTGATGCTGAAGAAACATCTGATGGAGAAACTGAAGTTTCCCAGGTGGCAGTCCCCAGCTCTGAGCTGCAGGCACCACACTCTGTTATGGAGGCTTCCTCTGGCAACAAGGTCAGACATACAAAACACCTGCATGGGGTCAGCTCGACGCACATTGTGCCAACGCCAAGCAAACAAAAACATACATCGCCCACTTATGCCGTTTCGGCACATTCATCGAAAGGCACAAAGGATTCGGCTGAACTTTTATCCTCGGCAAGTGGCTTGACAGCCGCAAAAACCTCTGCTCGAGACGTGCTGCCTCGACGCACGTTTCCAAAACATCACATATGCTGGGTCTGCCTAGTTTGGCACCAAAAACATCTTCAAATTCACAATGCATCGAGACATCTATTACAGCAATGATAGAAACACCAAAGTCAGGGTACACAAGTAACACTTCCCTTTTAGTGGTTACATGTAAGAAAAAGAATACGCAGGAAGGTCAGGAGGAAGAATTTGTTTTCCCCCTGCAGTTCACTCCTCCTAGTGGTGCTTGGACAAAAGACAGATTTGAAAAACCAGTAGCCAAAATGGCCTCTTTCATGAATGTTTTAGAAAAACACCCTATAAAATGCAAACATGTTATAGAGGAGGAGGTTCCACCTAAAACAGCTTAAGTTGGTCATTCGCATACTTGTGAGGAGTCCATAATTGAGCTGGATGCAGATAAGGATCATTTCCCAGAGGAAGACGCATGCACTGAGCCAGATGTCTTTACTGTCACATCCCCAGACACCATAGATGATCCCATTTCTCCAACATGGGGTCTGGCATGTATTCACATGCTCATGAATATTCCCTATCGTTGGGCTGGGAATCCTCAGTAAAAGAAAAAACTGTTTCACTTTCACTTACATGGTATTTCTCCTTTAGACCAATCACTGTCCTCTGTGTCATACTGCCCCCATCAAATAACAGTCCTCTACCTCGGCACCTCCTCTGATAGCCATCTTAAGATTTTTACCACATACTTCAGTGTTGGGAGTCCTTGAGTTTGCTCTCTGAGTATTTGTACGTTTTTTCGTGGTTTTTGACTGAAAAAAAGTTGTATTTTTGTTTCTAAGGAGCCCGTTGTAAAGACTGGAGGGAGTGTCTGTACTCCTGCTCTCTATATGGTAGATGAGAGGCACAGAAGACCCCAGCCAAGATTCTCTATTACGGTAGCAATGGATGAGCAAGCAAGTCCTAGCTTCTCAGGAGGTGTGATGCAGGCTGGTTCTTAAGTAGAGTGTAGTCCCCAAGCCCCCACAAAGGAATGTCCACACACTGTATTAGTTGAAACACAGTCTTTATATAATTAAGGTTCAAGGTTTATATACACAATCACAATAACTCACTTTGTGCTCAGTGAATCTACAATGGCAAATATATACAGTTGTAAAGTGGTACCACAATTATCAGATCTCATTAAAGTGCATCAACTATACTCTGGTTAAATGTCACACAGATCACTTAATAAAGACAACCAACAATAGACATGGGAGGAAAGCAGTTGGTCAAAACAATTGGCAGAATACTGGCCCCTACCCACTAGACAGTTCTGTGTGGAGATACCCCCTCCCTCCAAACTGGGCAGCCTGTAAAGCAAAGATGTATCATAAGCCCAGTCCATATATTGTTCTATAAGTCTTATTTCCTGCTATGTTTCTACCACCCCAATGTACCTGGAATAGCAGAGTTCGACTTTGGGTCGTCAACGGATCCTTCCTGAGCAGCTCCCTTTAAAGCAGGAGCCATGGATCGTCGAGACCCCTCGAACAAAGTGAACTCCGGCGTCGAGGCGGCAGCTTCGGTCCCAGCGGTGCTCGTGTCCTGCAAGGAAGAGGCGTGCGGGGCACCTCGGTGATGATAGTTCAGGACAGCAAAGAGTTTGTGAAGAACTGTGGCCCAGCAAGGGCGTTGAGTCGTCCGGCGTCTCTACGGTCGTTGGGTGGCGGGAAACCCACCGGCGGATTCTCCTTGGCGCATCGACAGCCTGACCTTCTCCAGCGGGATAAGGCGGGCGGCGGTGCGGACGAGCGTGTCCGTGAATCAAAAGTCTTAGGCAAAGGAGCGTGCGGCTCCGGACGTCGGCGGCTCAGCGTCAAGCGGTCCCCTCTTCTGGGCAACACGGCTTCGATGGGCCTCCAGCGGTTATAGCAAACTTGTGAACCCTGGTCGACGGCGGTGGACGGAATGTCTGGTGCTGATCTTTGTTGTCCTCAGCGCTCCCAGTCTCCGGTCGGCAGCCTATCGAGGGTCTGACTTTAGGGTGCTTCGACGAAGGTTAGCAGTGCTCGATGGTCCCTCGGAGCATGTGAAGAGGGTGCCTAACCAGGTCCTCTCTTGGATCAGTCTCAAAAGATTTCGGCTTTCAGATTTCGGTGAAGGGAGACAGCAGTCAACCTTCTTCTTCAGGGTCAGCTTCGAGATTCAGCTTCAGTTTCAATGCTAGTTTCAACTCCAGTTTCTGAACGAATTCTAGCAGTGAGAGGCCCCCAGATATACTAGTTGATCACCCGTTCATTCTGTTGGGCCACACTCGGGCAACCAATCACTCAGAAGGGCATTCAGCAGTCAGTGAGCCAATCAGGCATACAGTGCATTCAGGCCATTCGCCTCCCTCTCAGACACTCACAACAAGGAATGTGTATTGGGACAATTACCCAGTCATTCAACACTACACACTGCATTCATACCAGTTTCGGGCAGGGCTGTCTCAGTCATTGTGTCAAACACCAGAAGCCAGACATCCACAACAAGAAGTGCATGTTGGTCACACACTCCATTCACCCAGGTCCCACCCACAGGGTGGGCCCACAACAGTCAGTCACTGGGAAGGCCCCAGCCAGTCTGGCTTGGACTTCACAACACCACCATATATGGAACTTCCACCCAACAGCCAGCCAGTCAGGCGGAAGGGACAGAGAGAGTCAGGGCTTCCCAGGACTTTGGGAAAACAAGATAATTGGCAACAAGATGGCCCCTGTGGCTTCTTGCTTTTTATTGCCTATCAGGAATCAACTGATTCCAATGGCAGGGCCTGGGTATCCCAACATGGAGGATACTCTGAGCACCTGTCAAATTCAGCATGGGGCTGCCACCAGCCCATACCCTTCTCTGTGGGCCACACACAGGTGCCCAAAAACATACACTAGGGGCACAGGGTTGCACCCCCACCCATGGGTGCCATAAGGGTATCCCATGGGTCTATACACCAAAATCAAAAATAGGAAGAGCTACACTGCCAGGAGTCCCACAGGGATTCCTGGGCAGAAAACAATACAGAACACAAATGAAAAAGGACTACATGACAAGGACGCGGAGGCCCTGTGCCTCCAATGCATTTCCAGCATCACACCCATGTGCTCTCCATCTGCCGACAGTGGGAATCTGTTGTCGGTGAATTTCAGCACCTCTCGAGGGCGTAGATCGTCGAAGATTCTAGAAGGCCATCAGGCGTACTTCGCGCCCTCGTTCCATGATGGAGGAGAAGGAGGGATAGGTTCCTCTTCAGGCCCTGCACCAAATTCGGGCTACTGAACGTGTTTGTGGAGGACAAGCACCTGCAATGCCTCTACTGCCTGCACTCCACCACTAGGAGGTGGAGTGCGAAATTTGCCTCGGTTTCTTCAAGAAGACGACGAGGGACAGGCACAGTAGACTGGCAGCGTGGCTCCACGCCAAGGCCTCTGCCCTGTGCGACAAACAGGGTCATGCCTCACCCAGGACTGGCCGGTCCGAAGAGCAGACTTCTAAGTCCCGTGAGGGCACCAAGATCAGGCCAAGAACCACAAGTCTGAGTACACTGGGTTCGCCGCAGAAGCGGGTCCCAAGGTGGATAGGGTGTGATAAAAATCACCATCCACCTCCATTGCCAGCCCGCAATTCAGCTCCTCCTCGAAGAGGAAGTCATCTACCCTAGCTAAACTTCGTGAGAAACCTGAGAAGTTGCGGACGGAGGAGAAGGCAGCAGAGCTGCCCACGCAGGCACCATCAGCTCAGGCTAAGATCTTATTGACGATGGAGTTGAAGACTGCTGCAGCTAAAGGTGCGGACCCTGCAAAGGTAGCCCACGCAGCTCAGGTGTCCTTACCCTGAAGATGCAGCACCACGACAGTGACTTTGGCAAAGTCTGCTGGCCTGCCAGAAGGGGGGAAACAAGTTCATACCCGGTTCAAAACTCTCCGGGGGAGGAAAGATTGGGGACGCACAGACCCCGAAACAGCCCTCCAAGGCCATCGCCCAACCGATGGAAGCCTTGTCCACCAACGAAGACCAGGAGTCCTTACACGCGGTCCATGAGGACGCAGAAGAGTACGCCGGCGTAGGGCCTAGTTTTCCCGTTCTGCCATCTCAGCCAAGGGACATTTCCTTGGATGTTTTGTCTACTCTACACACCTTGGTGTCAGCGATCCAGTTGAGGTTCCTCCGGCTCTAGCTCCGTTACCTGTGGTTCCCCAGGTCCCAGATGAGAGCGTCATTCGAGTCCCCTGTTCCCACCTCTGCCACCATGTCCGGTTCCTTCTCCCCCAGCAGACCCAGACACGGGTACGGTGACGGATACGGCCATGATGACTGAGGATGACGACAAGGATATTGTCGCAGCAGATGGGAAATCCCCCACATTTGGATGCTCCACGTAGGGTGTCTCTGCTGGATGAAGTGGGATCGTTCCACTCCATGATCTCAAAAGCCTCTGAGCTATTCCAGCGTGTGCATGAGGAAACTAAGAATGAGGGCGAGCGGAAGAGGATGGACGCCATGGGATGGAAGGTGATTTACACTGTGGCAGCCACTATGAAGGCGGCCAACGCAATGCCGATCCCAGCCAGGTGCGACAGGGAGCTGTGGTACAAGCTGGGGCTGATTTTGGAGTTCCACCCCAACTATAAGAAGATGGAGGCAATTGCTCTCTTCCAGGAAGGGGAGGTAGCGTCCGATCACGCCATCACAGTGGCGTTGGTAATCGCTGACACAGGGTTTGGGCAAAAGGGGAACAGTGTCTGCTTTCGCCCCCAAGACTGGCCATGAATTTCCACCAGGAGGTCCAAGCAAATTAAAATGAATTGATATTTTATTTCTATCGTGCTCATACACAAGTGTTTCAGAGCGCGACCAGGCAAGTGAGGGGAACAGGGAAGAACAAAACAACAATCTTACTAAACCCAGTGACATTGAGAACGCACAAGTGCATGGCAGAGGGGCGGGGAGGGGGGTAAAAGTGAATGAAAGTGGGGAGGAGTGGAAAGTGCGGAGCAAAGGAGAAATCTAAATAATAATAAATAAATAATAAAGGCAACAAATGGTGGTAGTGCAGCCAGCAAGTGGCAAGTGCTGAGTTTAAGGCAGCAGACAGGGTAGGTCTTATAAGTGCAGGAAGAAAAAAGGGGGAGGGGGGACTCTATGGGTACAGATACAGAACCCAGGTCAAGGAGTGGCCCGAAGACAGTGCGGGAGGGTGGCAGGGTGAACAGGTACCTGGGCCTGGAGGACAGAGGGTGGCCAGGTGCAGGGTGCAGAGAGAACAGATCAGCAGGGGAGCGAGGGAGCGAGGACAGAAGAAAAGAGGAAGGTCTTGAGGTGCTTCCAGAACCAGAGATGGTTCTCCCCAAGTTTTAGAGTGGCAGGGAGGCTGTTCCAGAGGGAGGCCTCAGCCGAAGACAGATCTACCCCCAGCTTGTTTCTTTGAAAAACGACTGACCCTGAGGGAGTTAGAGGTAGAAGAGCAAAGATCTCGAGAGGGGAGGTATTTGCTGAGGGATAGCTAAAGGTATTTTGGACCCAGGCCCCAGAAAGCCTTGTTGACAATGCAGAGGGTTTTGAATGTAATCCTTACATCCATTGAGAGCCAATGGAGAGATTTCAGAGCTGGAGAGATACGATCCCGGGGCTTGAGGCCAAGGACAAGTCTCGCAGTTCTGTTCTGGATTATTTGCGGAGAGTAGAGGCAGGTAGATTTAGAAAGAGGCTTAGTCCAACCTAGAGAGAACCAGAGCTTGAGAAACGGTGACCTTCTCTGGGAAGGCGAGGAAAGGCAGAGTACCTCTGAGGAGGTGCAGTAGGAAGTTAAATTTTTTAGAGACATGAGCGATGTGGGCGGAGAAGGAAAGTGTGGAGTCAAAGATGACCCCCGGGGTTCTTAGCCTCGCAGGTGAGGGTAGGAGGAGGGCCAAGGGAGGCCGGCCATAGAGTGAGGGGAAAGGATGGTGAAGGTGTGCCCATGAGGAGGATCTCCGTCTTGCTGGCATTCAGACAAAGATCATTGGCCGCACACCAATGTTGAATGGCAGTTAGGTAATCGGAGATGAGAGAGGGAGAGGAGGTGGCCGAGGGCAGCCTGAAAATGAGTTATCGTCAGCGTAGCACTGGACATTTTAGCAGAAAATGGCAATGCAGTGGGCGAGATTTTCCAGGTATTGGTTGAAAGGCCAGGTCAAGAGTTTGGACCCCTGGGAACACCACAGGTAGAGAGGGAGATAGATGATCGTAAGGACCCAAGATGGACCTGGGAGGGTCGATCGGAGAGGAAAGAGGTCAGCCAGGCCAGAGCCTGATTAGTGATACCCATGTTATCACGGAAACGGTTGAGCAGGATGGTATGGTTGACTGTGTCGGAGACAGAAGAGATATCGAGTAGGATGAGGACAGAGTGCAAATGTTAGTCAAGGTTGGAGAGCAGATCTTTTCGGATGTTCAGGAGAGCCTTTTCCATGCTTCTGGCAGCTCTGAAGCCAGACTGGTGGTCATGAAGACAGCCAACAGAATCGGAATGAAGGTTAAGCTGAGAGATGGCCAGCTTTTCCAGGAGTTTGCTCAGAAAGGGAGTAATGGAAATAGTTAGCCGGACAAGAAGGGGAGGGGGAGTATCCTGAGGCAAAGGAGTGGCTGCAAAATCGGCAAGGGCCTGAGCAAGGATGCCAATGTGGTCTTTGATGGTTTTAGAGGAACTGGGATGAACCTGCTTTGACAAGGCTTTTATAGATCAGGCTTGTCTAGTGACCTCATCAGGGGAGAAGAGAGGAAAGGACGAGAAGGGCGGTGAATGGGGGTATGGCTGAAGGAGGGTCAGCAAGCACAGATGGAGAAGGGAGAGGGGTAGGGGAGGAGAGGGTGGACATGATTTCCTGGGATTTTGAAATAAAGTGAGAGGCAACGGTATTGCAAAGAGCCTGGGAGGCAACAGGAGTGGTAGAGACTGCAGCAGGGTTGGCCAGCTCCTTGCATATTTTAAAGAGTTTGGCTGAGTTGTTAGATGCCACAGAGACACAGGCTTGAATGTGGACTCTCTTCTTGGTTAGGACAGAGAGTCAGTATTGCCTTTGGAGCAAGCGACAGGCCAGTTTGTCAGAGGATGAACAAGAAGCCCTCCACACACGCTTCATGGGCTGGATGTCCAAGAAGGTTGGTGGCAATGTTTGGGTAGGCTTGGCTTGGGGGCCTGGGGGGAGAGAGAGAGGGAGAGAGGAGAAGAGGGAATGATCTCTCCAGGAGAGGGGAGTGGTCAGAGGGATGGAAAGGGGGAGGTCAGAGGAGATCAAGACATAGTGGGTGCCCTGCAAAGTGAGTCGGCCAGAGGGGAGGATGGACAGGGAGAGGGAGTCGCAAAGATCACGGAAGAGTACAGAGGAGGAACAAGGAGAATCTCTAAATGGATATTGAGCTCACTGAGGAGGAGTTGAGTGGTAGAGGCCAGGAGGGCGGAGGAGAGGTCCGCCCACTCAGAGAGAAATTAAGTGATTTGACCACAAGGCTGGTAGATGGTAGCCACAGTGAGTGAGAGAGAGAGAGGGAGAGAGGGAGGGAGGGAGGGAGGGAGAGAGGGAGAGAGAGGGAGAGAGACTGACTATCAAAGAGGAGATTGGCCTGATTGCCTTGGATCATTACAGTGCCATTAAGTTAGACGATAATGATGACTTTAAAGGAGTAGAAGGAAGCCATGAGAACTTCCCAGTGAGTGCCACCATTAATGGGAGAGGAGGAGATAAGACAGAGCACAGAGACATATGAAGAGTCCATAGATCTGGTGAAGGAACGACAGAGGATGTCTTTGAGGGTCTCTCTGGAGGAAGCATTGGAGTAGGTGTTGGCGATAGGAAGACCAAGGTTAGAGGTCAAGATATCCTTTTTGAACTTCTTCCTGCCAGACTTGGTGAGAAGGGAAGGATAGTCAATGGAGAAGTAGTTGGAAAAGAGAGAATAGAAAGTGGCATGGGGATGGAAGCGAGAGGAGAGGATGGAGAAGCTGGGGCGGCTAAGGCATGTAGGTGTGGGACAAAAGAGAGTGGTGAGGTCACTGGGCTGGCAAGTTTCAGAGAAGCAACAGTATACTAGCAAAATACAGAGAATTTAGCAATGGTCAGCAAGCTTTGACTTTCTAGCAAAAACAGCAAGCTTTGACTTTCTAATCGGGGATTCGGATGTTAGCAAAGGATTTTAAGAAGCACGGCGCATCAGAATGACAACATCGGAGAAATAAGCAGGAAGAACAGTGGTAGTCAAAGGTGGTAGGAGTGAGTCCAGAAGGAGGGAACTAACCCATAGTTCTGGAGGTGACCATGTCAAGGCAGTCCGGATTTCTTAGAGGAGTGAGGTGGCAGCATCATTGTGGTTAAGGAGCAGGGAGGACCCCAATTAGCGTTCCGGAAGTGGACAGGGAGCAGACAGGGGCATTAGAAGTGGGCCGGCTAAAGCCTGCCGTTCCCTGGTTGGATGGAAGAAAACACTCAGCAACCAATGGGAGTGCTGCACAGGGAAAGGCAGCTCAGCCAGCCTGCCTTCACAACAAAGAAAACAATGGCAGCCATTTTTGAAGGGCCAAAAATCAGTCAAATAAGCAGGTAATAAAACAATGCTTTTCTTAAATAATTCCCCTAGGGGTGCAGTAAGGCACATAAAGTGCACCTACCTAATGGAGGCAGGCAGCAGTCAGGCACAATCTCCACAATGTGCAGTTACTGCAAAGGTACTGAACATGCCCTTTGACTGAGATAACCTGTTTGGGAAGGTTGTCGATGAGTCCCTCCAGGTCATCAAGGTGGATACAGAGACGGCCCGTTCCCTAGGCACCCACCAGCAGCACCGCTCTTCTTTTCGCTCCTCCAGAGGAAAGTCGAGCAGGTCTTCCAAAAGTTTCTCCTCATTGTACCACCAACCTTTCAGATCCACGACTCGGGAAGACTACAGAGGCCATACCCGGGCCTACGGTAGTGGAGGACAGCCTCTCCGTCGCCCGCAGGGCAGGACGTCGGGCCCCAACCCATGCACCCTGGTGGGAGGCTGGCTGACTAGGTTCGTCATCGAGTGGAGAAAGATCACCACAGACAGTTGGATGTTGGATGCTCTTGCCCAAGGAAACATCCTGGAGTTTCAGCACAGGTGTCCGCGGATCCCTCCGATAGCCCTTCAGAAGCAGCACATCCCTCCTGGAAGAGGTATGGGCCATACTGCGAAAAGAGGCGGTAGAGCTAGTTCACCAGCCACTCCGGGACGCCAGAGTCTATTCCAGATAATTTATGGTCAGAAAGAAGACAGGGGGCTGGAGTCCCATTCTAGACCTACGACGTCTGAAAAAATACCCCAAGTCCCAAAAATTCAGGATGGTCATGTTGCAACACGTGCTCGGCCAACTGGAAAAAGGAGACTTTCTGACGTTGCTGGACCTGGAGCACAACCTACTTCCACGTCCCCTGTTAGGTAAGATTTTCATTATAATGGTAAATCTTCCTGACCTGTGTCAACCCGAGAACATTTTGCTTTACTGGTGGATTATTTTTCCTTCCTTATACCTCTGTGTGGAAACCTTTTTCCACACACACACAATTGTTTACTGTTTTTATGGGTGTCATTTTTTTAGACTCTTCAGAGTGTATTTTAAGTTATCCTCTTTAACACATTTTTGGCAATAAGTGCCTATTTTTGCTGGGTTGCCCTAGGGGCTCCCCTTTTAGCTTTCTCTGGCTAAACTTGAGAGAACTACAGTTCCCAAGGGTAGAAAGGATCTTTGGATGTACATTTATTTGGTGAAACTAGCACACCCTACTTTATGTGGAGTGCTGGGGGATACAATGTATCCCCTTTCACAATGAATTGTAACAATTCTGTTACAGGGACAAGCTTACCTTTAATGGCTGGTGGCAGTGAAACCTTTTACTAATTCGGTGCACCTTTACCGCGGGCTGTGTTCACAGCTGCAGTAAAGGCACCCAAGGGTGCTCATTTTACCAAAATGGCCCCCGTGTTGTTTTTTCATCATTTTAGTGGTTCTTGTCCTTCCTTCCTTCCTTCCCCTGACATTCAGGGTGGGAAATTCCTGCCCAGGCTCCAGTCTGTCTGTGAAGGCAGGAAGTGTGGGAGGAGTCCAAAACTCCACAGTCCTGTCTTCCTCCTTGCCTGAATGGGGACAAATCCCAGTGGGGGGCTGGTTGTCCTGATTGGACAACCAGTCCCTCCCTTGTTGTAAAATGCTGGGAGAGAATGCAGAAGTTGTGCTGTAGTTCCTGTTAGATACTACGAACCTTGAAGCTGAAGACAAGTCAACCACTGGAACCAAAACCAAAGAGGATGATGAAGGAAAAGTGGCTGAGACGATTTCCAATGACCTGAGAGCCTGCTTTGTAACCTGAGCCTGCTGTAGCCCTTCATTCCAATCGACCTGGGGACTCCGTAAACGACGACCCTGACCCTGACCCAGAGCTTGGTGAGACCCATTAGACTCAAGAAGACCTGCATACTCCTACACCCCGTCCCCTTTCCTCCATACTTTTGGGACGTTCCATCCAGTGGGACGGGACCAGAGTACTTTTGTAAAAAAGCATCAAATTGAAAAATGTGTCCTTCTCTTTTTACGTGGGGTACCGCACGCCGCCATAACACTGCTCTCCTTAGCTCTGCCCCGCGCATCGTCCTTCAGTCCTTTTCTCTGCATGGTCAGGGCTGGACGCACTTGTATCACTGAGAAAACCTTTTTCTCTTCCTGTTGCCTTCTCTCCTGCTCCGGTTCTGCGGTCACGTAGTCCTCCGTCTATGCTGGATTGTTTGGGATTTGTCACTTGTTCCTCTTGCGAACGTCGCTTCGCTAGGGCGGATCCCCATTTCTCTGCTTGGAGTGTCTGGGACCGGATCACTGTTGGGGACTCGTGTTTCTTCTGCGACTCCCTTTCGGTCCGGACACTTCAGCGTCGTCTTCGTCAGTGGGAGGAGATCTTCCAGAAGGTTCCTTCGTCGCATTTCCAGATGCTGGGTAGGTTCCTTACTTTTCAGGGCACCCCGGCCGGGGGACTCCTTCCCGGGGTGCTCCAGCTCCGGGAGGGGCTTCAAAAGCTCTGCTACCAGGTTTTCCCCTGAGGTGCCTTACAGGCCCAATAACCGTACCGGGGGTTTTTCTCTGAGGATTCCCACGAGGAACCTCCCTACACCGGATCACGATCTGAGGTTCACCAGCCAGGTGCTAATAGCCAGCCTAGTTGTGTTGAGGCGTTTGGTACCGGAGTTTGCTCCGAGGTCTCTTTGTCTGGAACTTCCCACACAGACACTGGGGTGCACCCTGAGGCCTCTGTTGAGGCTTTCTGTACCGAACCACGGTTCGAGACCCCTCTCTGGGGAGCTATAAAGACCAGACTCTGTTCTGAGGTTCCTCCTAAAGAGGCTATGGTGTGTACCAACAGAACTGAGAGGCCTGTTAAGGTTTTGAGGTAGATTCCTCAACTTTCCCATGCTCGCAGTCTTACCGGTTCTTTTGAGGGGGCACAAGGAGAGGTCGCTGACTGTGACTCCTCTGTTACCGGCTTCGCCAAGGTTCCTCTTTTGAGGCTAATCCAAAGGACAGGATCCAAGGCCCCATAGTACCGGCTCTGCCGAGGATGTTTGTATCAAGACTAAAGTTTTGATCAAGTACCCTGACCAGTCTGTGGAGATGCCTGCCTCATCCACACATGTGATGCAGTTCTCCTCAGATGTTAACAAAATGGTGGGCCTTCTAGCGTGGTCTACGGCGGCCATTTTGGATTCTTCCCTTACTCCCAAGCTATCGACGACAGGTGTTAGGAAACTTCTTTTTGGTGGACAACCGTTTCCATGGGTCAGTGCAAACCCATTCTGCCCTTCTTATGACTGACGTGCTTGGATGCCACTACTGCATACGGTCTCGCTTCTTGGCAGCCTCTTTGTCAGAGGATGCCTTTTTTTGGGAAGTTTTAGAGACTTACGCACTCTGACCCTGTCACCAGGGTTTCCCCTGAGGTGCCTCACAAGCCTAACAAGGGTACCAGAGATTCCTCCGAGGGTTCTGACGGACCTGCCAGTACCGAATATTGTCCCGTGGTTCACCATCACATTGCTAAAGTTAAGCCCAGTTCGGCTGGGTGCTGGGATACCATTGTTCACCCTGAGGTCTCCGTTTCTGGAGCTTTCCCCGCTGTAACCAGGTTGAAACCTGAGGTTCCTCTTGTGGAGGCTAAAGTCTGTACCGAGTCCCGACTCGAGGCCCCTTTAAGGGAGCTTTACGTACCAGGTTGAAACCTGAGGTTCCTCTTGTGGAAGCTAAAGTCTATATCGACAGATCTGAGCGACCTTCTCTGAGGGTTTTGTAGGTGAGGTATTGTCCTCAACTGTCCCACGCTCAGGGTCGTGGTGGTACCGGTTCTGTCGAGGCAAAGAGGCAAAGGGTCACAGGCCGCATTCCCTCTGGTACCGCCTTGTCTGAGGTTCCTCCGTTGGAGGCTAATTTTGAGACGGGTTCGAAGATGTCGATTAAACACCTGAGACCACCCTGTACGGGCTCTGCCGAGGATCCTGGTATGGCTAAAGTGCTCTCCTGCGCTGCGCATGTGAGTCAGTTCTCTTCAGGTGGTGACAAAATGGCGGCCCAACCTGTGTGGCCTACGGCGGCCATTTTGGGATACCTCCCTTGCGCCTATGTTTGCAGCATTTGGTGCTGGGAGCTTTCCTTTCGGCAATAGTAACCCGTTCCGCCCTTCTTTGATTGGCGTACGTGGGCTCTGCTGTCTCATACTGTCTCGCTCTCTTGCTTTGCTCCACTGATCTATGTGGACCCGGCCAGTGGTGGACCCTCCTGGTAACATTCCTCCTTGTGTTCTGGGGGGGTAGGTCCCTTACGAGCGGTTTCTTCCTCTTCGACACCTAATTCCTCGGCTGAGGATGAGTTTTTTTAGGGAGGTTTCAGATGCTTGCGCACTCTGCCCCTATGAGGACGTATTTCAAGCGTCTTTTCACTCCTGTTCCATCCCGTCCCCGGCTGTTCTGATTCAGTTTTCTTTTAAAACCTGAGGCGGTAGGTGTGGAGGACCAGTCTTCTGTTCCCACCTCATTGGGATGAGCCTTATGTGGATGAGGACGGCGATGAGCAGCCCCGCTCGTTGAGAACATTCCACCGAGAGGGGCTTGTGTAGCTCTGTTACCAGAGATTCCCCTGAGGTGCCTCAAGGGCCTAATAGGCGCACCAGTGTTCTCGGGGGGGGGAGGGGGTCCCTCAGAGGACCTGCCAAAACCGGACGTGGTTCCGAGGTTCACCATTTGGGTGCTAAGGTTCAGCTCAGTTCGTCTTTGGCTCTGTATACCGGGGTTTGCCCTGCGGTCTCCATTTCTGGAGCTTTCCACACTGATACCGGGGTATGCCCTGAGGTCTCCGTTTCTGGTGCTTGTCACACTGAGTTACGGCTCGAGGCACCTCTTGTGGGAACTATATGTCCCGGGTTAAAACCCAAGGTTCCTCTAAATACAGTACCGACTGAGTCGAGGGATTCTATAAGGGCCCTGCCAGTAGGATACATTCCTCAACCGTCCCACGCTCGTGGTGTGGTGGTACTTCCAGTACCAGCTCTGCCGAGGTTCCTCAATTGGAGGCAAATTCTGGGCCTGTTACTACTGAAAGGGGTCCCTAGGGGACCCTGACGTCTATGGAAAGAAGGCGAGTCACCACACACGATAGATACGCCAGACACGAGGTTGTATTCCCAAAGCTAGGGTTTTATTGCAAAGCAAAAGTCTCAGTTGGCCAACTCGGTCTCACGCCCCGCGACGTGTATCTCTAGACCTCGAGGGACGCAAGAGAGTAAATTACGTACATCAGTTACATATATACAAAATGCATATCAAACAATCAGCTATGACATGTTTAACACCCCCCCTTTATTGGGTTTCTTTGAACTTGGTGTGATGATGGATATCTCCGACCATTATGACACCTTCAAACATCTATTCTAGTAACAATTTGCAATTTGTGAGTGCGAAGGCATCTTTCAGTTGTTGAATAGAACACAGCGCTTCTGTTCTTGGAAGCAAGCTACATACGGGGGGGAAAGAGTTGCATTCCGGACCTTGCTATCCATCAGGTGCTATTTGCGTCCTGGGAGCCGACACGCTCTAGCGGGCTCAGCAAAGGAGGGCCGTAAGAAAAGCATAATTCAAGCCTTTAGCAGTATTATTCTAACATATTCTACCATATAACGAGACTGGCTGGCAGCTGTGAAATGATTAAATGCCCTGCAGCTCTGCTTCAAGGCTACATTCAGGAGGGAGCCGGGCATTCTTCCTGGCGCTGCCTATGTTTGTGTTTCAACGAACTCTTGTTATCCTCACGGCCCTGCGGCCTTGTCCTTTTCACATACAGACAACAATGTTTCACAGTCGAGCACTGTAAGCGGAAAATATACTGCGAAGCAAAATAGGAACAGAAAGCAATGAGCAATGGTTAGAAAACAAAATGGCGATTCTTGTTACATCAAAATGGCCGTTCATTGGCAAACTCGAAAACCTATATTTTGTCATATCGTGCATGAGACGGTTGGCCCACGGCCACCAAAATGCGTTTGCGGTCTCAAAGTAGAGGTATCCATATTTCTAGACTGACAAACCCTCCTTTTGCCGTATGCCAAACGTCTCATCTATTTATTGAAACCTCCTCTAATGATGATGAATCTGAAGTACTTATGTCTGAGTCTTGCATGCTATCGTGGACATCATTGTCTTCATCAATATCTATTGCCATCAACTCTTTTACTGCTCTCCTCTCGTTTGGGTCTGGGTCAGTTCGATCATGAGGTTGTTTTTTCTTTGTTATTATATGCATACATCCTTCCGTACATCCCTCAGTTAACTCCGTGCAAACTATGGGTAAACAATGTATACAACAACAGCACGTTAGGAATATTCCAAACACCACTACTAATATTGAGATCCACTTCCATCCCCAAGAACGTACTATTCCCCAAAACCAAGATCCTAGTCCCCATCTCCCTTCTCCAGTAGGGAGTTCAGAACTTAGAACGT
This sequence comes from Ambystoma mexicanum, assembly GCF_040938575.1. Taxonomy (NCBI): domain Eukaryota; kingdom Metazoa; phylum Chordata; class Amphibia; order Caudata; family Ambystomatidae; genus Ambystoma; species Ambystoma mexicanum. Next base: position 305,143,013 of record NC_090926.1, read on the forward strand.
GCATTTTCTTTATTGCTTCAAAGATCGTGGGGGAATAATCATCGACATGAACGCAACATGCTGATCCCACTATTTTGCAAATTCCCCCACGATCTACCAGGATCACATCGAGAGCCATTCTATTTTGCAGCGTCATTAACCTGATTCCTCTTTCTTCCAACGTCATGTTAAATAATATATCCGTTGTTGTGTTTATTGTATTTTTTAGGATTCTGGACAGTTGCCTTATGTTATAGGAGTTCACTATCTGCCCTAAGAATGGAATGAATGATTTTGCCACATCAGTTGCTATTAAAACACCTTTGTCAGTCCTTTTCACTCTAGTTCTGGATAATCTGGCCATGGCTGCTGTTTCTAAGAGGAATACTCCTGGGAACAGTAGCCCTAGGTAACATGTACCTCCCCAGTTTCTGGGCAACCAAGGGTATGCTTTCTCTCCACATATAAAATAAACTGGATCACCTACGTATACTGGTTCTATTTCCCATTTTAATACCATTGTATTCATACAACCAGCATATGTTCCTTTCTTTTTTAGACAAAAAGGGACAGTTCTTGGGCTATAATTCACCGTGTAAAATGGGGGAATTGCATCTTTGTCCCCTTCTGTTCTTACACAAAATGTCATTACAGATGTTTTTTCTGGTGGGGACAATCTATCTCGTCTATTTTGTCGTGTTATCTTTCATGTACTTTCCCTCGAGGGCTCTGGGGCGATTACTTGTGCTTTATGGAAAATGGAACAACCCACAGGCTTCATTATTATCTCCTCAAACTCATTGATGTTGGTTCTGTCTAATTGACCTGTATTACTCTCATTCCATTTCCCATAGAACATTGCACCTAAAGATGCACTACATGCAGAACTTAATGGTAATGGCTGCACATACCACCCTATTCCTTTCCCAGCATGCTGTGGTAAATGGGCACATACCCAGCAGTTTGTTTTCTTCAGGATTGGATGTGTCATGTTCATTATCAACAATAAGGTGTTATTTCCAAAACCTTCCCCGTGTTTTTCTTCCATTGGGGGTAGGGTATAAGTGATCACCTGAACCGGGTTTTCAGTAGTGGATATATTACTTATCAATACCTTCACAAAGGGAAAAGCTGGAATGCAGCCCAGCCACAACTCCAGGACGGTTGGCGGTGATGTCCCTGGACTTGGACATCCGTTTACCATGTGGGTGTACCATCCCCTAAGCACAGCGGCAGCTCCAGGGAGCCCCGGCAGGATCCACATTCCTCCCCGGAGGTGACATCTGTAATGTAGCACAGCCAGAGTTGCACTCTGGGCTTGCAGACGGACAACCCACCGCTCCCAGTGAAGCACCAATGTTCTGCTGGCATGGGGGGCAACTTGTGGCCTGCCCCTGCAATTGTGTCCCAGCCCACCAAAATATCTGCCCAGATGGCCCATTCCCACACATACCACCAACAATCCAGTCCCAGTCTCACCCGCCCCACTGACAGTGGCCCTAACCATAGAATAATAAAAAACAGTACTCGCATAATGTTGCAGCTGCTTGCATAGAAAAAGCTGTAAATGAAACAGAAAACACTTGTTACCTACGGTCACCCCAGCAAAAACTAATCTACACTCATACTTTCCAATCATGCCCCCCCCACTCCCTTGCAAGCCATCCCTGGTAGTATACAGAACCTCACCCCCAACCCCCCAGTGAAAACACATTTGCCTCTTCCTTTGGGGCAGAAATCTGCCCACAGGGAGGGCTGCATGAGGTGCCCGCCCATGCTCCACTTGGGGTGGGCCTATCCCCCCAACCCAAAACGTCAGACAGGCCCCCCAATGGATGGGACAGTAGGGTTTGGGCACACTGGGGGCAGATTGGCACACTAATGGAGGGGGGGCACCTCATGCAGGCTTCCTTGGGTCTCCTACGAATGGCTGCATGAGGTGCCCCCCACTCCATTTGGGGTGGGGGATGGACCAACAAAAAACGTGGGGCAGGCCCCCCAGTGGGTTGGGCAGTAAGGTTTGGCCACCCTGGGGGAAGATTGGCACACCAAAGTGCCCAACTGTGCCAAGGGAAGTTTGGTAAACAAAGAAAAAAATAGAAAATGGTAGGCTGCAATTTAGGGGGGGGGCTGAGGGACACCCTAAACCGCCGGGGACGTTTGTGATGTAAAGGGGGGTGCACCACTCCATCCCCCAACAAATGGAGGGGCGGGGCATCTCCTGTAGTCATCCGTGGGGGCAGATAAAGGGAGGGATGTCATGCACTCCTCACTCCGGTCAGGTGTCCCTTCCTAGGAGCAGATATCTGCCCCCCACTCCATTTTGGGTGGAGGGCCACCACCCCTTCCCATTATAACATTTCCTGGCTGTTTGCGGTGCCCCACAGCCCCCCCTAAAATGCTCTCTACAGTTTTCAAATTTTAGGTTTGTTTTCCCAATTCCCCTTGGCGCAGATGGGCACATTAGTGTGCCCATCTGCCCCCAAGGTGTCCAAAACCTACTGCCGCACCGATTGGGGGGCCTGTTTGATGTTTTGTGGTGGCCCTCTCCCCCCCTGGCGACAAATAAGTGGGGGGCATCTCATGCAGCCCTCCCTGGGGTCAGCTGCCCCTTGCTAGGAGCAGGTAACTCCCCCCAGGGAGGGCTGCATGACATGGCCCCCAGTCCATTTTGGGTGGGTGGGGGGATGGACACCCACTTTCCATAAAAACAATTCCCTGGTGGTCTAGTGGGGGGGGCACACCCCCAAAACCATCCTTGCATTTAAAAAAAAATGTTGTTCCTTTGCGCCCATTCCCTAGGGGTAGATGGGGCAGATGGGCACCCATCTGCCCCAGAGCGGCCCTAACCTGCAGGCCCATCCTTTGGGTGGCCTGCCCACACTTTCCTGGTGGCCCTCCTCTCCCCCTCTCCGCAATTGGATGGGGGGCCACCTCATGTACTCCTGCCTGGGGGCAGAAATCTGCCCCCAGGGAGGGCTACAAAGGGTGCCCCCCTTTCCCCTTGGGGTGAGGGGGAGGGGGCCACCCCCCTTTATGTAAAAAAAAATAAAAATCCCTTGTGGCTAGTGGCCCCCCACCCAAATCCCACTTTGTTTTTTTTGTTGTTTTTATTATCTTTTTTCAATGTGCCCCCTTCCTTGGGGCCAGATGATCAACCATCTGCCCCCAGGGTTATCCATATATGTGCCCCCATGCTTTGGGGGCCAGGGGGGGAGAGGGCTGCTTACAGTAAGCAACCACCCCTCAACCCCCCTTGCATTGAAAACAATTCCCTAGTCGGCATTGCTGGGCGCGGATCGAGCGCTCTGTGCCCAGCAATGCTACAAAAATGGTCTTGTTGGAAAGGGGAGAATCTCTCCTTTCCAACGACACCTCCCTCGAACTCCGGCTTGAAATACATCCAGAGATCGAGGGAGAGGGAGAAGGGAGCTTACCTTCTCTTTTCACTGCGGCAGCCAAAAATGGCTTTGTTTCATGACGGTGTGCGTTACGCATGCCGACATGAAATTGAAGGTAATCTAGCCCCTGGGCACTGAGGAGGGACCTCCTCCTCACATAGCCCGGGGGCTGGATTACAGTTTTGTGTGATCCCTGCTTTGCAGGGATCACACAAAACGAAGTGCCAAAAAGGACGAGGTTTCTTGTCCTTGGCAACAGGGAGGTAATCCTAAGGACGAGATACCTCGGCCTTGGCACTTAAGGGGTTAAAGGTCTCACACCTGGCGATAGAAAAGGACTGAAGGGCAATGCGCGGGGCGGAGATAGGGAGTGCAGGGTTACGGCCCCATGCGGTACCCTGCGTAAAAAGAGGACGACACATTTTTCAATTTGATGCTTTTTTTTTTTTTACAAAAGTGCTCCGGTCCCGTCTGGACGGAATGTCCCAAAAGTATGGAGTAGAGGGGACTATGGACTAGGAGTAAAATAGTCACTACAGTGAGTAACTTTGTTATTTTGAGCCATCCCATGCCGTGCATCGACCTTGCGGGGCTGCAATACCCCAATACCCTGGAACCTCGAGCCATTGTGCGGTGCACGGTCTTCCGAATCTCGCTGACTTTGTGTAGAAGTCTGTACTACACAAGTTGATAGAGTGACTGGGCAGAAAGGCTTATCTCAAGAGGGGTCAATGTGAGCTGTAGGGTTGGAACATAGTTTCAGAGTGACATGTATCCAAATAACACTTACTCAAGGTTTTTTGATTAAACAATTATTTAGTAATTTAACAGTCAGTTGTAAATGAAGCCTTCTTTAGAAGGGAGCACATATGTAAGATGTACATATACTTCAAAATACACACTCTGTTTCAATAAATCAGTAGATACCCTTTTGGGATGGCACACAGATGCTTCCTACACCCTGAGGTGACTTCAATAACTAGGACACTGTGGAAATTGATATATCACTGTGCATTTAGAGCAATACTGAGTTTGGTGTCAAAAAGGAAAGGGTTAGGGAAGGAAACAATGGTTAACAAGTTTCTCAAACAGATGAGCACTTTTGAACCCCGCTCACCCCCCCCCCCCCACTGCAATGAATGTATGACTTTTTGGAGTGATAGTTAAAACACAAAGTCAGAGGTTAGAAGAGTCTTCAGGGAGCCAGGCTAGCCAATGTCAATTGAGCAAAGTCTAGGGGAGCTGAGGCACTTATTGAAGGTAAGTAAAAAGTTTTGCACAATGTTAGAGTTTTGTAGAAAAATAAATCACTGTTGGGCCACAAGCTGGGAGGCTTGTGATCGGCAAAGCTGCAAGCAACTCTGCAACAGGCAGCACATGCAAGTCTCAACTGAGAGCAAGCAAGCTACACAAGAGGCAAGTGCCCCTTAGTTCACAGTACCTTGCATCTGAAGAAATTGTTTCCAGCTGGCTTCTATTCCTGTGTATGGTACCAACAAACTCAGATGGTACAGCCGTATACTAAGAGTGGAGCTTTGTACTGTCTCAGTTGAATGGTTTTACTAAGCCCTTAGTTGTACTTCAGAAAAACTGACCGAACATCCCCATTCAGAGGAAACACCGGAAATAACTTTGCTTTTTAGTACAGGGACAGCACTACCAGTTCAAGGCCCTGCCTTTCGGCTTGAAGGCAGCCCCCACGTGTTCACAAAGTGCCTGGCACCAGTGGCTTCGCCTAGAGGGCATACACGTATACCCTTACCTAGACGACTGGCTGATTCGCGCCCGGCACAATGACACACAGAGGCGACTGTCCGGCTACAAACGAATCTGGGATTCTCCGTCAACTATCCAAAGTCCTGCTTGACGCCATCACAGAATGCGCCGTTCCTAGGCGCCAATCTCAATACAGTGTCTTGCCTGGCGTCTCCCTCGGAGGAGAGGATAGCCATTCTGAGGAAGGTTCAGTGACTGTCGACAAGGTTGCCCATGGTGTGGGCCATCAAGTTGTTGCATGGCATGATGTCCTGCATCTACCCTGTCCGGCTCTGCAGGTTGTAGATGCGGCTCCTCCAGGAATTCTTGGACGCCCGCTGGATACAGGTGTGCAGAAGCTTCACAGACAAGATTTCGCTCAACAACAAATTCTGGCAGGCGTTAGTATCGTGGGGAATTCGCTCCAATATCATCCAAGGCCCGGGATTCCAGAATCCACCATACCAGGAGACAGTCACTGCGGATGCCTCCATAGAGCGATGGTGAGCGCATACCGGACGTTTGCATGCCAGAGGCTTGTGGTTGCCAGAGGAGCAGGATCTTCATATCAACATCCTGGAGCTACAGGCAGTATTGTGGGCCCTCAAGTCATTCCTCCCGTCTCTTCACGGACAACACCACCACCATGTTTTACATCGGGAAGCAAGGGGGCACTCGATCCCCAGCGCTCTCCAAGGAGGTGCAGGACTTGTGGCGATGGGCTGTGGGACAGGGGATGTTCCTGGTCCCTCTTCACCTGACTCTCCCAACTCCCACCTTTCAGCCTGCTGTCTCCTTCCTAAACTGCCTCCTGCTGGCTACACTTGTGTACTATAACCAACTGCAGGCCATTTGACCGCCAGCTTCCTGCCATACCACAGTGATTGTACCACCTGGGTGCTGTTTGCAGCTGTTTCCTGGTAGGGTGTTCAGATTCTAACATCCCACTGCATCTGCTCTTCAGGACAGTCCTAGGTTACCATCAGCATAGTATTCACCTTCGAACCATTGTCTGTGGCTGGGCTGCCCTCCTTTGACCTTAGAGCTGCCAGAACCTGCTTTGCCGGGTTCCACCACCTCTTCATCACCACTAGTTCTTGTTCTTTCTTGAGGGGCTCTCTTCATGGAAAGTTGTTCTTTTTCCGTTGTTCAGGTTATTGCTGACCAGCGCCTGGGACATCTCATCCTGTAAACCCCACCTGAAGAAGAAGCTGGGTTTGTTTAGCCTTACTGCAACGGACATTTTGAGAACAAACACTGTTTAGATGTAGACTGAGCCCTTTGCTGGTGTGTTATTCATGATAATTACTCTTGGGGTCCCTGTGGTTGAGATTTTTCACAGGCTGTTCTCAACCACATATTCCCATTGGATTCCATTGGGGCTTTTCCTGCTTCTGTATCTTTTCTGGTGCTCCATATTCTCAAACTTGGCATTGGAACTCTTCATTGCTCTCTTCTGTGGTCCTCTCTGGAGTTGTTTGCCTCCATTTCCACCCCTGAGGGGTAGAACTCGAACCTTTCCCCATAAACGTGGATCACCTGTTGACTTTCACGTTGATTTCTATGGAGATACACTGTACTTATCTGAATCTCTTTTCACTGCACTTTGAGGGTACTTACCTTCCCCTAGACCTTTCTTCCTGCAACGGGTTTGGGCCCAGAGTGTTGTAGGCTAAAGCCTAAACTTTCAGTTCTCACCCGTTTGTGTTTTTTCTTTTTTTTAATAACATTTTAAAGTCTGGTATTCCCCTTCTGCAAATGTAAATGCTTGTTTACACTGTAGATATTTCTGGTGACACTAATTCTTTGTTCCTAAAGTGTGCTTTCTTTGGGTTCTTAACTGAAATGTATCATCATTTGGTGGCCCTTGACTGTTTCAAGAATGCTTTCACCCCACTGTGCCCAAACTTAAGGGGCACATTTATATTGTTCAAATACTATGTCATAGAGCTCTAGAATTACTATGACTTTGTTAGTGTTGGCTTCGGGATCCTACAATTGCTGTTTTAACTGCGTGTTTTAATGTCAGTTTTTCTTCACTTAACACCCCTTGTCTTTTTATGTAATGTGCTTACCACCAGGTATTGGATTTACAGTATAGTATAGAAGTGTGATGCGTCCAACATTTACTGTTTTTATAATGCATTAGCTATATTGTTACTATGCGTTTGGTTTGCTTAAGTACTTATTTAACTAAAAGAAGTATATATGTGTAAATTAATAAATGTGTTTATGATTTCATTATACCAGTGTGGTGTATTTTCTTTGGGTAAATGTCGACTCCTTGTAGCTTTGTTAGCCTAAATCCTCTTCCTAATGTTATGCCTGACTGCTCTGCTCGCTATTTCATTTGAAGGTTGGCTTCCCTTTTGTGCTGGATGGTCTGTACTACCTTACGGTTAGTGGTTGTACAGCCCTCAGCCGAGGCCTGTTCAAAAACTGTTTTGGCTGCGGGTGAGGGTTAACTTCGGTGAAAGTGTCCATAAGGGGCAGTTCCAGGAGTTCCGGTGGAGGTAATACTACACACAACCAAGGGTGAAGAAGAAGAGGCCTTGGGACCAAGAAATGAACTAAGAAAAGACTTGGCAGTGAAAAGGGGAAAGCAATATCCTGGGATAGAAAAAGCAGTTCGGCAGTTGGCTGTTTTCAGAGGTGGTTGCTGTGCATGTTGTTTGGTGACCACCTCAGACTCCAGCATGAGACACCGGTGCAGGAGGGACCTCGAGACCCTGATTCATAGATTGCTAGGTCGGAGCCAGAGGAACACAATGGCGATTGTGCTGCTGTCAATGGTAGTTATCGATGCAGGGTTCCTATGTCTTAGCTCATGTACAGGATTCGGCTTCTGAGGATGGGGTCGGCTTGAGGAGACGTGAAGGAAGAATTAATAGAAGGCAGCACAGGCCACTGGAGTTTCCCCAATTGGGACACAGATAGCTAGGGTACTTGCCTAATGTCCTAGAATGGCATCTCTCTGGTCAGTTTGTCACAGACTCTTCAGAATCCTAGTAGCGAAAAGGCACCCACTTCTGGTCTAACGATGCAGGCACATTGAGGAGCTTCAGGGAGACAAGGCTTTCGAACAGCAGCTGTGATCTAGTTGTACCCACTGGATATGGATAAAGGTGCACTGCAGTAGTTTCCTTTCTGTTAGTGGAGAGGAAAGTCTTCACCATAGGATGCTTCAGAGGGTCAAAGGATGCTAGTGCAGGGCTTTGGCCCTTCCTCCAGCAGCAAGTGTCCCAGGCACACAGGTACAGAGTTCCAGTAGTAGTCGATGGGAGTGAATAAAGGTCTCTGCTTTTAGTCCCCTCAGGCGGCAGTAAGTGAACACAGCACCCAATCGCACACCGAGAACTATTCAGAGGGGTGGACAGCCGACGGCAGACCATCCCTCCAAGCACACAAAGGAATGGATGGGTATCTGCATATACCTGTCCACAGTGGTTTGAGGCATACCCCAGTCCTGCTACGCAGGCATACAGTGGTCCAAAACCAAGAAAAGCCAGCAAAACATACAAGGGCTACCTCATCAGGCAGAGGGTGAGCCTTCTATCTCAAAACCTGTCCCTGCAATTCCTAGGTCCTCTGTGGATTTTCTTCTCTAACCCATATTACATTCTAATGCAGCATTATTAAATTATGTCCATCCAAAGTCTGAGGGGTGATTGGGGAGACTGGTGCAGAGAAACCTCTTGTATATGGAGGCATGAATGCATAGATAGTGGCCCAAATCGGATTTAATTTTATTCAGGGGAACAAATCTCTCTTCTCAGGAAATGCACCACACACAAATAGGCAAAACTGAGATGGTGTCATTAGTTGCACTGTTAAGTTATTACTTAATATATAGAAATGTCTGGGCCTGAGTAGGGAAAAATGGAAACGGGAAAAGTGTCGCTTTGACATTTCATCTTTAATGCAACCTCGGGGGCAGTGTATTCAGTTATGGGATAACTAATTTAAACATATCAAACATTACTGAGTCATCCTTCAACACCAATCTGCTTTCCGTCAGCACTATGAAATATTTTTTCAGAATTCTCACAGTGGCCTAATGGCGAATAAATGAGTATAGACCATAGTTATCTGGTGAGAGTAAGAGAGGGATATGCTATCTTAACACCAAAGAACTAATTTACATGACTTCCTTCCTCAATTATGACATTGATGCACTCAAACCAAGTATTAAAAGATGCAGATAAGTTCTGTCTGGCCTCCATTTATTTGTAACGATACAGTGGCATAAACCAATCGTCATAAGCAGCAAAGATGGTTTGAGAAGACGGTTAAGAATTGAAACCAAAGGTTAGACATTTCATTACACTCCAAGTACTTGTCCAAACACAACACATGCTTTCAGTCGCTGTTAGGACAGTTTTTCTGAAGTCCACCTAAGAGCTTAGTAAGACCATTCAGCTGAGGCAGTACAAGACTCCACACTTAGAAGGCTGTGCCACCTGAGTTCAGGGTAGTGTAGACCGAGCAGCCAGGCTTATCTTACGAAGGAGAGAGAGCTGTAGAATCAGCACAAGGAAATTGTAATACAAATGGTCCAAAGAAACACTATGTATTGTAAAAATAAATGGTTTATTTAAATACAAGTGGGCCCAGATAAATCTTGGGGGAAATAAGTACCATAAGATTATATATAACCACAATTATAAAAAAAACACACACTGTGCTTGAAGGTGCATAGACCAAAGCATATAACCTTATTTGGAACACCCAACAGGAGTTCTACAGAATTCAAAACCAATAAGTTACTTTTGGATTACTTGCAGTAATACAAAGGTAGTAGACCCTCACGGTTGTACTGTGACGCGCAGCAAGAAATCACATATTAAGTCAACTGGGCAATATACTTTCAGAATAGAAGAACACCTATTCTAGAAACATTAAAACACCTATAACTCTGATTCTGGATAAGTTATTCTAGGAGAGTTGGACCTTGGGGTGTAATATTCAATTACAGTTGCTTTTCAGTTCACAAACTAAGGGAAGCAATAACATTTAAACTTATTTTTGGGTGGCACACAGCTATGCAAGTTAAGTAAAACCTCTATATACTTTTGTAAGGAGCTGCCAGCAACCTAAAAGGTAAGTATGGCCTAGGCAGACCTATTCTGGACACGCTGACAGCAAGTGAGGGGAAGCAAGACCCAATTGGGGAGACTCATACAATTATTGTAACATGAATAATGGTGAAACCAGCAGCATTACTTTTGGGATGAGGAGAACCCAATTCACAGGTGAGTAAGTTAACCTATCTACTTTCTGTTAGAATGGCGTGACAGTTTCTAAGGAAAGTAAGACTTTGAGAATACTCAAGAAAGCACACAGCTTATTCAAGATAAGCAAATCCTATATATACTTTTTAGAATGGCAGAACATATCTAAGGTAAGTAATAACATTTTGTAACTATTCACTCTAAAGTTACCAACTAACTCTTTTACAAGCAAGTACACTTTTCAACACTTGTTCTACTTTTCAAGGCAGACCCTATACATTACCTAGCCCCTCCCAATTCTAGTACATGAGTTCTCTGAGGCAGAAAAGGGACCCTAGTGGTCTAGGAGCCAGCAGTAGGCAGGGTGAGATAGGGCTCAGTTGCAGGCCAGGCAGAGTTCCTGAAGAAGACTGTGCCAAGAAGTAAGTAGTTCACTTGGAAAGTTAGTTAGGGTCCAGGGACTTGAGAGAAGACACCCTAGGAGGACTGCAGCAGTGGGCCTGGGTGAACTGGACAAGAGACCTCACAATCAAAGTACCACCTCAAGGATACACAGGAATCAAGAGACTGAAGGTAAGTAAATACCCCAGCCAACAGAGTACCTCAGCACAGAATAAGTGTTGCAGCAGGAAAACTTCAGGATATTCAGCCAAAACCCTGGTCACTGCATTCCTTGTCAGGAGGACAGAAGACAGGACCCTGGATGGGCTTTGTCAGCAGAGATCGACACAGAAGGCTTCAGGCAAGGGTTTCTTGGCGGCTGGATGTGCCTCTGTGGATTTGGCACCTTTTCAGAAGCACAGAAGAAGGCAGAATATTGCTGTTTGGATTCTCGATGTTTGCAGGGTCCAGCACTCTAGTGAGGGGACTTTTCAGACTCGATTCATGTCTCTGGTGGTCCGGCAGGATGCCCACAAAGTTTCAGCAAGATTCGGAATTTGCAAGACCGTGCACCGCACAATTGCTCGAGGTCCCAGGGTATTGGGGTATTGCAGCCCCGCAAGGTCGCAGCAGGATTTGGGATGGCACAAAATGCAGGTCTTCTTGAGTCTAGTGGGTCTCAACTGGCTCTGGGTCGGGTTCATCTGTTTCGGGGTTGCCAGGTCCATTGGAAGGAAGGGCTACAGCAGGCTCTGGTTGCACAGCAGGTTCTCTAGTTGCTGGAAAAATTGACTCAGCTGCGTTTCCTTCATCATCCTCTTCGGTTTTGGTTCCAGTGGCCGACTACCTCTTCAGCTTCCAGTATCAGACATTTTATCAGGAACTACAGCACAGCCTCTACATTCTCTACCTGCATTTTACTGAAAGGGGCGGTCTCGCTGTCCAATCAGGACAGCCAGCCCCCCACTGGGAGTTGTTCCCTTTCAGACAAGGTGGAAGACACAGGGCTGTGGTGTTTTGGAGTCTTTCCTCGCTTCCTGCCTTTCCAGACACTCTGGAGCCTGGGCGAGGAATCCACAGGATTCCTGCCGAAGACAAAATGGCCACTGAGTTCGTTCCCACCTAAAATGGCAGTGGAAGACCAGAAACAGCAAGCACACAAGAAATGTCAAAAAAAGGAGCCGACCATTTTGGAAAAATGGTGGCGCTTCTGTGCATTACCGAGGCTGAATTAACAGCCTGCGGGTAATAAAGACTAAAAGTCATAAAGGTAAAACCACTGCCACCAGCCATTCATGTAAAACTGGCAATTGTAGTAAAATGTTACCAGGAAAGTAAGAAAGGGGATACATTGTATCACCCCATCACTCCACATAAGGTGGGGTGTGCTGGCTCACTATATAAAATGTAAAAGGGGATGAAAATCCCTCTTTACTACTTGCGAACTGTAGCTCATCCAAGTACATGAAAGAGAAATTAACAGGGGAGCCCATAGGGGCTACCCTGCATAAGCCCAAAAGTTGTAGGAAACTATAACTTCAACCATCCACTATGCAGAGACTTAAAAAGGTCACCCAAAACACGAGTAAAAGACTAGGTGAGAGGGAGAAAAAGAATCCCCTTCACCTAGGGACATGATAGAATAGTTACCTAGTTAAAGCAAAAAAGTTCTGGGATTGACACAAGTCAGGAAGATGTTTCATTGATATGAAACTCTTACCTTAAAGTCTCCAGGAAGGTGACCACTGAATATATGATCAACAAACTTGTCCCAACAGGGGCAAGACATTGAACACCAATTCACTGTTGAACATGTTGCAGGTATTTCAAATGAGTGGAAAAGACACTTCATCTTTCCAAGGTAGTAAAATCTGAACAGATTGCTTGGGAAGCACAGAGGCCATCCATACTGAAAGTCTCAAACTAGATACAAAATGTGTCTTCAAATGTGTAGCTCCAAGACTAAGGGCCTCATTACAAGGTAGGCGGTAAGTGTTTACCGGTACTGGTATTTTACCGGTAAACCCTTACCGCCTTTACTACGAGGTCCCTTTGCGGGTTGGAGAATTTAACGCCTGCTTTTTGCAGGAGTTAAAAACCAACCCGCAAAGAGACCATGGAGCTAATTACGGTACCGCAATTTGCGGTGCCGTAATTAGCACCTTCCCCATTCCCATTATGCCCTATGGGGCAAAAATGGGAATGGGGAAAGGGAGAATTACCGCCCCACCAACCTTGGAATAGGGCGGTAATTCTCCTTTCCACCAAGGCGGTGCCGGTATTTTACCGGCATGGACCAAGGTGCTAATAGCACCTTGGTCCACCGCCGTCCGTGTAATGAGGCCCTAAATCATTGAAAATGAGCAGAACCCCATTGATAAAGCAGACTTGCCTACCCATTTCGCCTTAATCTACTTGCATATAAATTCGGAGGCGTTCACTGTTTTATGTTTTCCGTCCTATGGTGATTTGATTTGAGGGATTTGTAACACGCTCTAAACGGACCTAACCGTATAATGGCACAGATTGTATTAATAACTCGGGAAGGCTAGGACAAAGTAAATTCTTAAGTATATTTGAGAGCAAGAAAAAGATCTAATTATTATCCAGAGGGCACATTTTATTTGAACAAGGTCTTGAAGGCCTTCCGGAAATTAAGCAGGGTGTCTGAATTCCGTATTTCCCTGGGTAGACTGTTCCAAAGTCTGTGACCATACACAGAGAATCTTCTATCCCCTCTAGAAACAAATGTAGATGGGGGATGATTGATAGTGCTTGGTCACTTGAGCGAAGGGGTCTTGATGGTTGATAATATCTAAACATTTCCTTAAGATAGTCTGGTGCCATATTATTCAGACATTTGAAAATCAGACAGGCTATTTTAAATTTTATACGGTCTTGAACTGATGGCCAATGGAGTCTACGGCAGAAAAATTAGACATGGGCTGTTATTTTTGAGCCCATAGATCAGCCTGACCGCAGCATTCTGCGCTCTTTGCAGTCTGCTGATTTGTTTTTTCGGAATGCCCACCAGTTGACTATTACAGTAGACCAGGTGAGCATTCGTAAGTGCACCCACTACTTGAGGATAGTCTTCCTGTGGAATATAGAGGAGTGTTTGTCATAGGAGCCGCAGGGAATAAAAGATTGCTTTTACTTTGGCTCCAACCTGGCTTTCGCTACCCAGATTGTCTTGCCAAATACAGCCGAGGTTTTTCACCTTTGTGGAGAATGTAAGTTCCACTCCTAATAGCTTAGGAAGAGGTTGAGGTTTTATTGCGGTCATGAGGTTTTCCGGACCAAACATAATGAATTCTGTCTTGGAAGCATTCAGTTGCAGTTGATTAGAGGCCATCCACTCACTGATTTCCTGAAGGCATTCTCCAATTTTGATGATGGTTTCTTTAACCTTATCGATTGTGATGAAAATCTGAGTGTCATCAGCGTAAGACTGGAAACTGATTCCATGACGTCGCAAGATTTCCATGACTAGTTGAAGGTATATGTTAAACAAAAGAGGCGACAGTGAGGAGTCCTGTGGGACCCCACGGTCCACACTACTATGAGCCGAGGTGAAGGCACCTAGTTTAACACATTGTTGACGTCCCTCCAAGAAAGACCTGAACCATTGGATAGCTTGTTCTGAATCTTTTCCAATCGTCCGCAGTCACTCTGGGAGGATCTCATGATTGACCGTGTCGAAGGCAGATGACAGATCAAGCATCACTAAAAGTGAAAGCTTGCCCTGGTCAGCTACCCTCAACAACTCATAAAGTAACAGCAATGCTGTCTCCGTACCAAATTTAGGACGGAAAACCGACTGCAGGGGATCAAGGAGTGATTCCTCTTCAACAAATACCTGAAGTTGGGAAGTGTAGTGTATTTGAGCATTGGTGGTACTAATCCTTGATCCAATGATTTGTTAATAGATAATGTAACCAAAGGCGCAATTTCCACCGCCATACGTTTGGCTGCTACCGCTGGCAGCGGAAGTAGGCAATCATTAGTTGGCTTCAGATTCTTCATCAGTGCACAGACTTCCTCCACTGTTACATGGTGAAAGTTTAATTGATTTCGTGGAGCACTAACTTGATCACATTCCTTTAAATCCACAGAATTTAACAACTTTGAAGAGAAAGGAATAGGATCTAGGGCTTCAATGTTATTCTTGATCGTAGCAATTTTCTCCAGAAAGAAATTATTAAAGGCATTAGCTTGTACCAAGGATGCAGGAATGGAAAGGTCACTACAGCTTGGATTATGAAATTTAGAGATCACTGAGAAGATTTCTCTAGAGTGATTACCTGCATCACTTATTTTTTGTGGAGAAACATTCGTTTCGCCTCAAAAATAGCTTTTTTGTAGAGCAGAAGCGCCCTTTTAGCTTTAATGTTATTTTCTTCAGAAGCATACCTTTGCCAGGTTCCGCCTGTCAGACTAACTTGCTTGCGTAGAGGAATCAAATTGTTGGTAAACTATGGTTTAGAAATCCTCTTGCGCCTAGGTTTTTTAGGAGCCTCTCTAGAGCAGATTCCCTCCATTACTTTAGTTCCGATAAGAAAGAACAAACTCTTTACTAGGCAGTGTATTACCGATCTCTGCAAGTGCATTCATCACTTCCTATGCCGATATTTTATCTAGGTCTTTAAGGGGCCGAGAGAGTATCCCAGCAGCCTCAACAGGACCTAGAGTATTTGTTGATTTGGCTACTAGAGCAAATAGTTGAAATTAATGGTCTGACCAGTAGATTGGTGTTGTTAAGTAGTTCAATACAACTACCTCTTGTTACTATCAGATCAAGGCAATGACCCTTATTATGAGTAGGTAGTATACCTAAAGGGCTGAGACCATGGGTGTTGAATAACTCCCAAAGTTCTGCCGAGCCTGGGTGGCTTCGATCATCCAGCCATAGGTTCCAATCCCCCAGTAGCAGGACCTCTGTCTGTTTACTTGCTACTGTGGCTAGAAAATGGTCCAGATTTTCCAGAAATTACTTAAAGGCACCTGGGGGTCTGCCACTGGATGATACGCTAGATATACATATTCCTTTATGGATTGGCCTAAACCAGATCCCCAGGTTCACTTACACTGTATGTGTATTGGCCTGTCTACGGAGAGTACAAAGCACAGTAGAAGGTGATGGGCTGGCTCAAGTGCACCATTTTGCACAGTTGCCGTTTTAGTGAAGGACTTTACAAAAAATAACGTGTACCACTAGAGCTACATTAAGCTACTAATGCAATGACATTTGCTGCATCCCTAGTGATCAGAAATTATATTACAGCTACAGCATTTCTCTCGACTCAATGTAGCGTTGTAAAATCACCCTAAGGCCAAAATGGGATGCTTACAAAGCATCCTAGGTCTAGGAGCAATATGGGCTGGTATGGGTTGCAGGAGCATGGTGACTTATAAAAGTCCCACTGTCCACAAACATAAATCATAGGTCCTAGAAACCAAAGAGGGGCAACCCACAAGTGTAAGGGGACGCATAAAATATAACTATAATGGGACAGCAGAACCCCTACAAATGTAATTCTGCCCAACACTCAACCTTATTGTCAAGTGAGAGTTTAGTCAAACCTTTTGCATGTCAACTATTATCTGCTTCTCAGTGGTAGTTCTGAAAAACCTCCACTATAGCCCTGTCTGTTTCCTCTCCTTCCTTCCAGGTGTTTTACTTCTTCTCTTCAGGGTTCTTGTGTTTTGTCCATTCTCTCTAACAATGTCCTCATTAGCCACCTAATTAGCTTCATTGGCGCAGGCTGAGATCTTAAAACCTCAATCCAACATTTTGGGGTTAGGCAAAGTGGATCTGTCGCTGTTGCTTACCAGTCCACCGCTAGCCCAAAGGGTTGATTTTGATTGTACTGTTGTGCATCTTCATACTGTATAAGGGTGGAAGAGATGTTTGCAGGACCCAAAGAGGGCCTGATGTGAAACTGTGTGCTTCTACATCATAGTAGCAGTGTTCCACTACAAAGTTGCCAATACCACCCGCTCCGCTCTGGTAAGAATGGAGAGCAGGAGACTAATCTACCTCTGATTCTGAATGAGTGAAATATCACCTCCTTGATAAATGTTTTGGCAGCAAGTGTTTGCCTAGCATGTGATTTTCTGCTATAGAGTGCATACCTCTGTCCCTGTTATCATTACTGTGTACCTGGGGCTCTCATCTGTCACCTGCAGTGGCAAGGGCACTCTGAGAGATTCTGTGTAGCCCCTCTTAGTAGCCTTTCACAGAACCTTTGGGTTTCCCGGCCCCATATAGTCCCTTCTGAACTCCCTGGGTGGTGCCTCAAGTGATTCACACTCTCCAGGATTACAGTTTAGGACGTTTGGTTTCCCTGTCAAATCATCAGAGATGTATTTTGCCCCCTTTGATGGAGTAGCAAGTGTGGCTTGTTTGAGGTGCCCTGGTAGGTCTTTTGAGTGTGCCTCGCTTCTGGAATTACACTGGAACTGCAGGGCTGGATTGCGAGGTGTTGAGAGGGATTTCTAAAATCGGCCCATGGGAGAGGATTTTAGGAGGACAATCTATCTATGGTTAACAGGGAAGACACTGAGGGGTTATCCAAAGCCCAATCAAGGTAGGTCGATGAGCAGTCAAGGCTTAGTCTCAGGAAAAGTGTGAGAGTTGTCTAGGGCTACAATGAGTCCACACAGAACAACACCAATAATTCAAATTAGTCAGGAATGATATGAAAATACAATTTCTCCAGCATGGGGTCTGGCATGGATTCACATGCTCATGAATATTCCCCGTCGTCAGGCTGGGAATCCTCGGTAAAGAAAAAACCAGTATCAGTTTCGTTTCTGATCTGTCTTTCGTAGTAATAACCAATCACTGGTCTCTGCGTCATACTGACCACAGCCAATGACTGCCCTCTACCTAAGCACCGCCTCTGGCAGCCATCTTCAGATTTTTACCGCACGTTCATGTGTTGGGATCCTCGTGCTATTGCTCTCGAGCGTTAGTGCTATTTTTTCACGTTTTTTCTCAAAAACTTCGTTTTTTCGGTCAAAAGAGCCTCAAGCTCCACCGACTCTCCATCCGATCAACGGGGACCCGTGTCGGATTCGTCTGCGCCCCTCAAGGGTGAAGATTTCGTCGCGCTACGCTTTTGGAGGACTCCAGAAGTTTCTCAGGCCCGGACATGGCCCAGGAGAAGGGAAGCTCGACGCCCGGAAAGCTGTTCAGGATCTGCCCTGGATGCCAGCTCCAGAACGTCTTTAAGGAGGACGAACACTCCTTTTGTCTCTACTGCTTACATGAGGACAAGACGCACGTGGAGAAGGACTGTGCGTTTTGCGGCAACATGTCGGAGCGGACCATGAGGGACCGCCATCAACGTCTCGCCAACTGGCTGGAAGGGAAGAGCCCGTCAGGCGAGAAGAAGAGGAAGAAATCCGAGCGGGCTTCTAAGACCTTTGAGGACGCCCCGGCGACGGGGGTCCAACACAAGGCCAAGCACCGCGAGTCCGCTGGCACCGGGAGCGCCGAACGGTCGGGCTCTACGGGCGCCAGGCAGGGCGCACCCTCCCCGGTACCTTCAGCCACGAGCCAACGCTCTGGGTCGGGTAAGAGGAAGGGCGAGCACCCGGCGAAGCTCCTGGAGAGGCCCCGGTCGAGCTCGAAGGCCCCATCGGAGGGGGAGCGAGGCAGTGTCCCCCCCCTCAAGGATAAGGCGGTGAGCGCACCTAAGGTGGTGAAGGCCTTAATCCATCCGGCCAAGCCCTCTATCGATACTGTCGCGGCGGCCCTGGCTCAGCCTGTGGAGGCTACACCAGTGGTGGCGACCTCGGGGCTCAGAGTCTCCCTGCCACCTCGGAGGGAGTCCTCTTTTGTGCCCATCGATAGGACCCCCGTGAAATCCCCGGCGGGGAAGAAAAAGGGGGGGCAGGGCGTCGTCGTAGATTCGGCCTCAACCTCGGAGGAAGAGCTGATCGAGGTCTTAAGCCACGGCCTTGGCGTGGAAGAAGACCGGCCCGTCGGGATGGATCCCGACGCAGGTGACGACGACATCGTCGAGGGTGCCGACGGGGCCCCTGATCGCCCGTCTGATTCCCCTCTGCCAGCGCCGCAAGACAACTCGGCGGCCATTTTGTTGGCTATACAGTCCTTATGCTCAGAAATAAGGACGAGACTACCGTTGCCGACGGAGGAACCTCTCCCGTCGGGGGATCCTGAACCGGGACCTTCTGGTGTTCCCCCGCCCAAGAAAAGAAGGATTCACCCTCCACCTCCTTTTCAACCGTCGCGCCCCGTCCAGCCCTCCTCCCCGTCCACCTGAGGGGATGATACAGGGACTGACACGGCAGCGACGGGTACGGACGACGAGGTATACGATGAGGATCTACCGTCGTCACCTCCCACCAGGGCTTCTCCGCCCGACGAGATTGGATCGTTCCACTCCATGATCGCCAGGGCATCCGAGCTTTTCCAACTCTGCCCTGAGGAGAAGAAAAAGGAAGGATTCCTTTATCAACGGCGCGAGGCCAAGAGGAAGACGGTCCTCGCGGTGCCTCTACTGGACGACATTTGGGATGAGGGCCTCGCCCTCCTCAAGAACCCTTCCACGACGCCAGCTAGAAGAGACCGGTACGAGAAGAAGTACCGGGTCCCGGACGCGGCCCCCCTGTGCCTCCGGGCGCAGCCTACCCCGGACTCCGTCGTCTCCGCGGCGGCCAGGAAGAAAGCGGGGGGGGTGCGGCCTCCACATCGACTTCCCCACCGGACGGCGAGGGATAGAAATTGGACGCAATGGGACGCAGGGTCATCTCGTCTGCAGCGACGACGATTAAAGCGGCCAACGCCTTGGCTATCGTGGCCCGCTACGACAGGGAGCTATGGTACAAACTGGCTCCCCTGCTGGGCTTCCTACCGGACGACAAGAGGGCAGATGCCCTGGAGATCCTACAGGAAGGTGAGGTGGCGTCGGACCACGCCATCACTATTGCGACGGACATCGCCGACACTGGGTTCCGCCAGTTGGGCAACGGCGTGTGCCTTAGGCGGCGTGGATGGCTCAAGGCTACTGACTTCCGTCAAGACGTACAGACCAGAGTCCTGGACATGCCGTTCGATGGGAACAACCTGTTTGGGAAAACAGTGGACGATTCCCTTCAGGCCATTAAAGCGGACACTGAGACGGCCCGGGCCCTTGGGGTTCTGCAGCAACGACGGACGCCCTTTGGGAGCAGCGGAGGCAAGGGCGCCTCCAAAGGTTCCGGCGGCGGTTTCTCCACCTACCGTCAAGCGGCCCGCTCGTCGTCTCAGGAGGCCTACAGAGGACGAGGCAAGTCTGGCGGACCCCGCCGTCGTCGCCAAGGAGGTCAAGGCGGCAAAGCCTCGTCGAAACAGGATTGAACCGGCCGTGGGGTCGGGCCCCCACCGAAGCACCCCGGTGGGAGGCCGGCTGGCGAGCTTCGTCAGCGTGTGGGAGTCCATCTCCACCGACCGTTGGGTGCTGGACGCCTTAGCCCGGGGCCACGCGCTCGAGTTTCAAAGAAGGTGCCCGCGCGTCCCCCCCCCGTGGCCAGGAAAGAGCTTCACGTCCCTCAGCTTCTCCTGGAGGTAAAGGCGATGCTCAGGAAGGGCGCCATCGAACTCGTCCCAAAGAGGCTTCGGGGCTCCGGAGTTTACTCGAGATACTTCCTCATGAAGAAGAAGACGGGAGGATGGCGCCCCATCCTAGACCTGCGACGTCTGAACAAGTTCATCAAGGCGCAGAAGTTCCGGATGGTCACCCTCCAGCACGTCCTGGGGCAGCTGGAGGAAGGAGACTTCCTGTCGTCGTTGGATTTGGAGGATGCCTACTTCCATATTCCCATCCTAAAGGGGCACCGAAAATTCCTCAGGTTTGTGGTCCAAGGGCGTCACTACCAGTTCAAAGCCCTCCCCTTCGGACTACGGTCGGCACCCAGGGTATTCACCAAGTGCCTTGCACCGGTGGCGGCGCAGCTGCGCCGCGAGGGGATCCACGTCTACCCCTACCTGGACGACTGGCTCATCCGAGCCAAGACGAGGGAGCTCGCCGTTGTAACGCTCACCTGATTCTCGCAGAGGCGCCGGTCTTGACTGGGCGACTACCGTATCTTCAAAGGTGATGTGTAGCACCCGGTTGGCTCTTTGGGCTGGACCTCTGTGCACTGTATGCACTGTATGCCTGACGTGTAGAGTAAGATGTCTGCAGATAGAAAATATGGGGTTAATGAACTGGGGTTATTGGGGTGTCCCTATCTCTTTCCTCTTCTCCTCTCCTGTAGACCCCCAAAGGTTAACGCTCTCACCTTAGGTAAGTGAATGCCGAGCTCTCCATCTGCCTCGGGGCAGGGTGCTGTTACCAGTTTCTTCACTGGATAGGTAGCGCAGGCCTCTTGACTTCAGAGGACTGCTGTCAGTCGTTTACTGCACGAACGGTAAGTTTCGAGTCATTCAAATGTCTTTAAAGTCTTTAGTAATGATGTCTCTTGTTTTGCAGGGTTCCGGCGATGGCGGATGACGGGCTGAAGTGAGTTGAAGATGGAGCCCGTGTGATGAATAGAAGCGCCTGGAAGCACGTAAGTAAGCGCTTGTTGCCTGCTTCACTATGCGCTCTAACTGTCTTTTTATTTTGCAGGTACGAGTTCGGAGCGGCTGCAGGGTGCCGGAATACCCACTGGATTAGATGTGGAAAGGAGTAATGGCACGTGAGTATTAAAGTTCCCCAATGTCTTTAAACGCACCTTGTTTTGTCTTTCAGATGCGGGATGCAGCGCCGAAGGCCTCCGGAGCGTGCGAAGAGTTGGTAAACTTTTGTCTTTCAGATGCCGGAATGCAGTGTGAAGACCTCCGGAGCGCACGAAGAGTAGGTAAGCCTTTGCCTTTCAGATGCCGGAATGCTAACCTGTTCTTTCTTGTCTTTATAGGTGTTGCTGAAGACTGGATTCAGGATGGTAAGCCTTTTTCCTTAGGCCCAGGACCGGATGCAGAAGACACGATGAGCGTTCTGCTGCAGAGGTTGCAGAATAATGCAGAGCAAGATTCATCCACCGGGTGTGGTTTAAATAGCCTCCTGTAGTGCTTAGGTGTCTCCTTCCACAGCCACGCCTAAGTAAGAAAAGAGTTCCTGGTAAGAGTTCCTGCCTTCCAGGAGAGTTCCAGTGTTCTGAATCTAGGGAGTGGCTCCAGCATGGTCTGCTGAAGGTAAGTCCACCCAAGCATTATGAGCCCGGCGCTTCCAGCGCTGGGACTGGGCATATTTATGAGCCTGGTGCCACTGGCGCCAGGACTGGGTCCAAAAGGTCCCAATTGGGACTGGTTGGCACTCGGAACCTGGGTTATGGATCTGCTTCCAAGGGAGTTGGGAAAACCCTGACCTTTTGGAAGCAGAGATCATGACAGCCGTGGAGCACACGGCAAGGACCGTCCAACTTCTCACGGACCTGGGATTCTCCGTGAACTACGCCAAGTCCCACCTGGTACCCGCGCAAAACGCACTGTTTCTGGGAGCGAAGCTCGACACAGTGTCCCTTCTGGCCTCCCCGTCAGAGGAAAGGACCAGGTCCATCCTGGGCAAGGTACAGCGGATGTTGGTTTCCGACGCGGCCAAGGTGAGGTCCATCAAGTCCCTCCTCGGAATGATGTCTTCTTGCATCTACCTCATTCCCATGTGCAGGCTCCGGATGCACCCGTTGCAGGAGTTCCTAGACGCGCGCTGGATCCAAACGATGGGCGGCTTCGAGGAGAGGATCACACTCGACGAGAGTTTCCGCCGAGCGGTCCGGTGGTGGGGCAACCGCGCGCATCTGACGGCGGGCATGGACTTCCAGACCCCAGACCACCAGGAGACAGTGACCACGGATGCCTCCCTGGAAGGGTGGGGAGCGCACACCGAAAACCTGCACGCGAGAGGCCTTTGGCTCCCGACGGAGAAGTCCCTCCCTATCAACGTCCTGGAGCTCCGTGCAGTGTTCTGGGCCCTCAGGTCCTTCCTTCCGTCCCTCAAGGGCAAGGTGGTGAGGATCTTCACCGACAACACCACCACCAGGTTTTACATCAGGAAACAGGGCGGAACCAGGTCCCCAGCGCTGTCCAAGGAGGCGCAGGACCTGTGGCATTGGGCCGTCGCCCAAAGGATGTTTCTGGTGCAGTTTCACCTGGCAGGGATAAAAAACACCATCGCCGACTCACTCAGCAGGGAGCTGCGCTCGTGCCACGAGTGGGAACTACGGCAGGATCTAGTGGATCGCCTCTTCCGACGGTGGGGCACACCCCAGATCGACCTGTTCGCGACGGCGACGAACTCCAAGTGCCGGAGGTTCGCCAGCAGGTTTCCCCAGGCGAGGAGCATGGGCGATGCTTTCTCGTTCCCCTGGGAGGGCCTGTTCCTCTACGCGTTCCCTCCTTTGCCACTGCTAATCCGGCTCGTCAACCAGCTCAAGAGGTCACGGTGCAGGATGATCCTCGTCGCACCTGCGTGGCCGAGGCAGATATGGTTCCCGGACCTTCTGGACTTGTCAGCGTCCCCGCCAATCAAGCTGCCGGTGGACGCGGATCTACTCTCCAGGGAAGGAGGCGCCATCCTCCACCACGACCCGAAATCGCTGAACTTGCAGGCCTGGCTCCTGCAGCGCTAGAGTTTGGAGGATACGACGTACCGGCCGACTGCAGAGAGGTTCTTGCAAAGGCCAGGGCGTCCTCGACTCTTAAATGCTACGGACACAAATGGAAGAGGTTCTCTGTCTGGTGCCACGCACAGAAGATTAACCCTCTACGGATTACGGCTCCCCAGGTACTGCCGTACCTGCTGACGCTGGCCAAAGCTGGACTGGCACACGCGTCCATCAAGATTCATCTTGCTGCGATCTCCCGATACACCAGAACCACGGGCCGGACGTCCTTGTGGTCTCATCGTCTGGTGAAAGAGTTCATGAAGGGACTGTTCAGATCGTTCCCGCCGGTGAAGGCTCCGGCCCCGGCGTGGGAGCTCAACGTGGTGCTGACCAAGCTCATGGGACCTCCGTTCGAGCCTCTGCACTCGGCCCCGTTGAAGTTTCTGTCGTGGAAAACAGCGTTTCTTGTGGCCATCACCGCCGCACGACGGGTGGGAGAGATCCAGGCCCTTTCCTGCAAGGCCCCGTACTTGACTTTTCACGACACGAGGGTAGTGCTCAGGACGCACCCCTCCTTCATGCCCAAGGTACCGTCGGACTTCCATCTCAACGAACCCTTGGTGTTGCCTGTGTTCTTCCCGTCGCCTTCGTCGCCGGCTGAGAGGACTTTGCACTCGCTGAATGTGGCTAGAGCGCTGAAGTTCTACGTGGACCGCACAAAGTGTTTTCGGAAGACGTCACAACTCTTTGTGAACTTTGGACCTGTCAATCAGGGGAAGGCTCTCTCGAAGGCTTCCATTTCCAGATGGCTCTCCGGCTGTATCATGTACTGTCATCGGTTGGCAAACCGACCGCTGCCTGGCCGTCCGAGAGCCCATTCCACCAGAGCGATCGCAGCTACCACGGCGTTCCTTTCTGGTGTGCCCCTGCTGGACATATGCAGGGCTGCTACGTGGAGGTCGACGCACACCTTCACGAAATTCTACTGCGTCGATCGGGATTCCAGGGAGGAGTCCAGGGTCGGCCAAGCAGTGCTGCGCAACCTGTTCGCCTGAGGTGAGCCTGGTGAGGAGGTAAGATGCTTAATGTTGAGTTTGATGTACTGCTTAATATTGAGCCTTTGCCACCTCCCGTGGTTGTGCATGTGTGTACTGCTATGTATTCTTTATTCATGAGCATGTGAATCCATGCCAGACCCCATGCTGGAGAAGGAACAAGTTACTTACCTGTAACTGTTGTTCTCCAGCATGGGTCTGGCATGGATTCACATGCGAACCCTCCCGCCTACCCCTCTGCGGCTCTTCACTTGGTCATACTGCCACTTCACGTGCTTCCAAATCTGAAGATGGCTGCCAGAGGCGGTGCTTAGGTAGAGGGCAGTCATTGGCTGTGGTCAGTATGACGCAGAGACCAGTGATTGGTTATTACTACGAAAGACAGATCAGAAACGAAACTGATACTGGTTTTTTCTTTACCGAGGATTCCCAGCCTGACGACGGGGAATATTCATGAGCATGTGAATCCATGCTGGAGAACAACAGTTACAGGTAAGTAACTTGTTCCTATTTATTAGGCCTTATACATATAATTTCCTAGTCTTGTGGATCTGCTTAGATCACATGCTATGCATAGGCTGACATCTAGTGGTAGCCGAGGAGTATTACATTTTTTGTTTTCGAAACTCGAAAAGGGACGTCGACAGGGTGTGCCAGTAATACTATCCCTAATGTGACGTCTGCTGTACCCATGGTCCTTCACACGTCGAGGTCCCTCAGATTGTTTTTATTCCACCATCATAGTTGGACACAAGTTCCGGAGTTCCTTCTTCTGGCTAATGCCTTTACTTACACAAAGTTTAAATGTAGACTTTCTTCATATCCTTTCGACGGGCGTACACTGCAAGATCTCCTGCGACAGCTTTCGAGGACAAGACCCTTCGATGACAACGACTCGCCCGTCTCAACAAACTGTCTGCAGCCTATCTAGGCCCCAGTGGGCCTCGCCCCTGCACAGTCGGGAGAGTGGGGGGAGGGCATAATTCATCTCATTTAGAGAATGCCTATTTCCCTATTCTTCCTTTTACATCTCTGAGATGCCATCTTTCCATTCTATGGAAAACACACCATTTGAAAGTTGTCCTTCCTGTAACAGGAAGCTTCCTTGGAAGGATTCACACAGGGTGTGTAATCTCTGCCTTCCTAGGGACCATTCCGAAAAACAGTGCAAATCCTGCAAACTGTTTCGGCCCAAGACACTAAAGGACCGGAAGACTAAACGCTGGGCCCACCACACCATGCAGACCAAGGCTGCTAAGTGACGCCAAGGGTCATCGAGACCCGACGGATTCCTGCGTGCGAGCCCCCTATTCCAACAAGCGGGCCGGCAGTTCTGCTGCGAAGAAGACACCCAGCAGCTCAAGCACCCACACTGCATGCCACACTAAACACACCCCCCATGGCCAACAGTCGACCGTGTCGTCGACCGATAAGCCACACGTGGTGTCGAAGGGAAGGTCCAAAAAATCCCTGTCCTATGGGCCATCGCGTTCGCCACATGACAGGCCCCCTAAACCAGACGCCGAAGTCTGTTTGACACCGCAAACAAGTCCTCGGGTACCGGCGACTGTGCGTCAAGACAGCTCGACGGCCCTTACAAATAATTCAAAAATAAGAGAACTCATTAAACGCACATCCCAGACACTTTCCTCAAATCCTAAATGTCGAAAATCTCAAAATCTTTGACGCACCTATCCTCAATCACCAGTTACAAAGTATAAAGAACACTCTGCCCCTAGTGACACCCTCTCAGGGGCAATGCAACACAAACTGCCCCCTGCACCACAGCCTTTCCCTGTTCCCCCAGTTTTACCACGCTCCACTCAATGGACCCCGGAACAGTTTGATACAGCAATGAGGAGACTGTCTAGCTTTAACTTTTTTGATCAACACTCTGCTCAACTTACCAACCTCCAGGGGCCCTCTCAACGCGAAGCAGCTAATAAGCAGCCTGACATCAAAAGACCCTGCCTAGACGTGACACAGCCTAGTACCTCTACCTATCAAACCATATCTGACGACCTGTACTATTTTTACACTACAGGTTCGCATGACACTGGCTCAATAGCAGACCAAGGGGACATAGAGTATGCAGACCAATATTATGATGATGTATACATCATTCAATCTCCAGACCATATTGACCAACCTGTGGCCGATTCCCCTGTGGATAACCAGCTGCAGTATAACGATCTTTTAAAAGATGCAGACCCTTTTAAAATCGATACCCAGGAGGCTCCAGTTGACAGACCTTGTAGAGGACATCCTTGGGGATAAGAGATCTGCAGCACAGTTCATTCCACTGCTCCAATCTATTCAAAGGCACATTCTGCCGCCTTTACATACCCCCAACCTGACCAGGGCAGTCAACCCTCGCATTGAGATGTTTAGGCCAGCACGTCGGCCCCATTGTACATCAGGGGGCAGCTAAAGCCGGACTCTCTCCTCGTGACCACCACAAGGAAAAGAGCGGGCACTTCTTTAGCATCTGCCGAAGCCCCTCCTGACAAGGAGAGCAAAAGATTTACACACTGGCAGGAAAGTAGCTTCCTTGGTTGCTTACCATGTAAAGATAGCCAACAACACTACGCTCCTGGTGAGTTATAATTGCCACAAGTGGGACAAATTCTTAGAACAAATAGACTCTGCCCCGCATTCCCTAAAAACGCAGCTTTTAAAAACAGTAGCAGAAGGTAAACCGGTGGCAAGCTGCATCCTGAAAAATAATCAGGACGCAGCAGATAATGCAGGCCGGATAGTAGCTGAGGGTACCCTCATTAAACGCCATGCATGGCTAAGCCAATCAGGTTTCAAGCAGAAAACCCAATCCACCCTTTTAAATATGCCAATTGAGTCCAACTCCCTATTTGGGAATGCGGTTGAGGATGCGCTAAAAATTGCTAAGGAGGAGTATGACGCCCTCAAATCCCTGGGACAGCTCACAAACAAACCAGTGCAGAGGGGCACATTTAATGCATGCTGTTTTAGAGGACAAAACTCCCAGCGGTACTCCGGGCATACATCATCTTGGGGTTCCTCGCAGGGGCAATCCTCCCAACAAAACTTTCAAAGGGGCCACAGAAGGTTGAGAAGTAGAGGCAGATCCTCCTCCAGATCTCCACCCCACCAAAGCAATGACCACTTGCTCCAGGTCCCCTCCCATGCCTCTCCAGTAGGAGGTTGCATTTCTCATTTTACCCACGCATGGGAGGGGATCACGTCAGATAGTGGGTACTTTCCACCGTGGCAGGAGGCTATTGCATAGAACTCATACAGACACCAACCGTCCAGACAAAGACAAATGACACAGGAGGAACAGCGCATTCTACTGGAAAAGGTCAAAGCACTGCTACTAAAGGACACCATAGAAATCGTCCCTGCAAACCAGTTAAACAAGGATATCTATTCAATGTACTTCCTTGTGTCAAAGAAAGACCTTAAAATGCGTCCTGTCCTAGACCTGTGCCCTGCAAACACATATGTCAAGCCTCAGAAATGTTGTATGACTATGCTACAAGAAGTAATCCCACTGCTATAACAGGGGGACTACATGGCAACTTTGGACATGAGAGATGCATACTTTTATATTTCATTGTTCCCAGCGCACAGAAAATTCCTCTGCTTCAAAATGGTTAATCAACCCTACCAATTCAAGGTGCTACCCTTCGGCATAGCCTACTCTCCAAGGATATTCACCATGTTATTCGCTGTAGTGGCGGCATACTTATGCAGAGAAAAAATCCCAGTGTACCCTTAGCTGGACGACTGGCTGATAACGGGGGAATCCCTCAAATTTGCAAGCAAAACACCCAAAGGACAATCAATCTTCTGTTCCAATTGGAATTTGCAATCTCATCCCAAGCGAAACCTGACCGTTCCTAGAAGCTGTTGTAAAAACAGAAGAGGGGCTGAGTTTTCCCCACAAAGGAAAGAGTACAAAACATACTGCTGCAAATACCTCAGTATCCGGCCGGTCGCCAAATAACCGTACACAAAGCAATGCGCTTACTCGGATGATGGCTTCATGCATTTAACTTGTTTCTTACGCACGGGTGTGCATGCGCCCAATGCACGAGTGGTTTGCAAAACAGTGGTCTCAGGCAAGCAGTCAGTGGGATGATCTAGTGCTTCTTTCGCTAACCCTAGTTCAAGCGCTACACTGGTGTACAAAGGAAAATCTGTTAAAGGAAAAACCCTTTCACAATCCTCCAGTGGAAGCTATAGTTAAAACCAGACACCCTACTCTTCGGATGGAGAACACATTACCTCCACCACACAGCACATGGCCTGTGGACACAGATCACAGCCCAAAAGCACATCAATCTTTTAGAGCTACTAGCAGTACTCAGTCCTACAAGCCTTTCAGGTGCAGTCTGTCCAGGCTAGCCCAGAACATTTGAAAGTGGGCACTCAAGTGGAACATGTTCCTAGTATCCCAACCCATTCCAGGGGAACTCAATTCTCTAGCAGACTCTCTAAGCAGGAATCCCCTACCCGAAGAACACGATTGGCAACTCAGAGGAATTCTAGACAGTAGCTTTTCCCTTTGCGGCTATCCTCCTTTAGACATGTTTGCCACCAAAACGCACAATGGCCAGTCTTCGCATCCAGGTTTCCCCAACCCAGATCCAAGGGGGATTGCCCTATGGATGAGCTGGTCAGGGTAATTTGCTT
This sequence comes from Ambystoma mexicanum, assembly GCF_040938575.1. Taxonomy (NCBI): domain Eukaryota; kingdom Metazoa; phylum Chordata; class Amphibia; order Caudata; family Ambystomatidae; genus Ambystoma; species Ambystoma mexicanum. The sequence goes on from NC_090926.1 coordinate 305,172,086, forward strand.
ACGTTTTTCCACCGACGCTGCTCCTCGGCAGAATAGTGCAAACAATTTCCACCATTATCCAAGCTCCTGTCGTCTTGTCCAATTGTCTACTTGTCTTGTCTCTCTGTCTCGTCTGCTTGCCCCCCCGTGTCCATCCCTAGTGTTCTCAACCTCCCACTCCCTTCCTCTTCTCTTCTCTCCTCTCCTCTCCCTACCTACTCTATGGTGCTCTCTGTCTCTCCTTTCTTTTCTAACTGCTTCTCTATCGACTATCTTGCTCTCCTCACTAAATCTGGTAGGAAGAAGTTTCAACAGGACATCCTGGTCTCCAACCCATGCCTCTCTATCGCTGATACCTATACCAGTGCTTCCTCCAGGCAAACTCTCACCGACATCCACTTTGTTGTTCCCTCACCTGACCTATGGACTCTACACATGGTCTCTGTGCTCTCTCTCCTTATGATATATGGCATTTATAACGCGCCTATACACAAGTGTTTTCTCTTATTCCATTAATGGTGGAACCCGGTGGGAGGCCCTCCTGGCCTCCTTCCACTCCTCTAAGGTCATCATTAATGTTTACTTGAATGGTACCGTCTTGGTCCAAGGCCCTCAAGCCAACCTTCTCCTCTTTGATAGATGCTTCCCGCGCCTCATCAATTTCCTTTCTTCTCCTTCTGTCCCCTCCCTCCCCTCCAAGGCTTTCTCGCCTCCCCCCTGCTGTTTCGTCCTCGGCTACCTTTTACTCTCCTTCTTCCTCTTCTGCCCCCCACCGGCCTCTGGCTTCTTCTACACCTCCGCAGGGCGTACCTCTGATTTGTACCCCTCCCCAGTAGTCTTTCAAGGACGGCAACCTTCTCCATATTGCCACTCTGAACTCTTGCTCAGCTGTCAAACACTCCTCTGACATCTGCCACCTCTTGGAGGAACTGGACCTCAATGTCCTTGGTCTCACCGAGACATGGTTCACAGCCAGCTCTGTCACGAGCTTTTACGCACTCCTCCCTGATGGCTACAAGATCCTCTCAGTGCCCAGATCCAACCGTTCTGGAGGGGGTGTGACCCTGATCTTTCCCGAGTGGATGCCTGCCTCTGTTATTCCTGCATAGGGCCTACTCTTCTTTCGAATGCCTCGTCTGCAGGCTCTCTCTCTCCTGACCATTCCCTTACTGTGGCTACCATTCATCTGCCACCTGGTCAGATCTCCTCCTTCCTTTCTGAGTGGGTGGACCTCTCCTCGTCCCTCCTGGTCTCGATCACTCAACTCCTCAACTTTAACATCCACCTGGATGCTTCCTGTCCTTCCTCTGGACTTTCGCGACCTCTGCGACTCTCTCTCTCTCTCTCTCTGTCTCTCTCTATTCTCCCATCTGGCCCGACTTGCAGGACACACTGGGTGTACTGATCTCTTCAGACCTTGCCCTTTCGATCACTCTCATCACTCCTCCCTCCCTCCTGGAGTGATCACTTTCTCCTTTCCTCCCAGCTCACTCTCTCTACCTCTCAGGCCAAGCCAACTCCAGCACTGCCACCTACTTTCTCGGTTATCCGACCCATGAAGCGTGTATCAGTTGAGGCTTTCACCGCCACTTTCTCACCCCTCCCTTCCCTCCTTGGCTGACACGCACCCTGACACAGCCCTTTCCGTGCCCTACTCTGCTGTATGTGATACTCACAATGTCCTTGCCCTGTCGTGAGGATCCGCTTGAAGCCCAAAGCCAAATGAAGCTCTTGGTACGACTCAGACCGCGTCACCCTTAAACATGAGTGCAGGGTGGCTGAGAAGAAATCGCGTGCTTCCGGTATATCCTCTGACAAACTGGCCTGCTCCAAAGGCATCTAACAACTCAGCTGAACTCTTTAAAATCTGCAAGTAGCTGGCCAATCCTGCTGCAGTCTCTACATCCCCTGTCCCCTCCCAGGCCCTCATTTCATCTCTAAAACTCAGGACATCCTGTGCTCTCTTCCTCTCCCCCTCCTCCCTCTACTTCGTGCTCTTCCTCTGGCCCTTCTTCGGCCACCTCTCCTCCCTCATTTTCTGCCTTTCCCCTGTTCTCCCCAGACGAGGTTTCTAGACGAGTCTGATCTATGAAAGTCTTGTCAAACCAGGTTCACCCCTCTTCCTCCAAAACCATCAAGGACCACATTGACACCCTGGCTCCTGCTCTGGCTGACTTCTGCAACCACTCCTTTTCCACTGGAGTCTTCCCTTCGCCCCTGAAGCACACCCTCTTCTTAAGAAACCCTCTGCCGACCCTTCCTGCCGGCTAACTATTGCCCCATCTCCACCACTTCTTTCCTGGGCAAACTCCTGGAGAAGCTGGCCATCTGCCAGCTTAATCTTCACACTGAATCTGTTGGATGTCTCCATGACCATCAGTCTGGCTTCAGAGCTGCCCGAAGCACGGAAACTGCTATCCTCAACATCCACGAAGACCTGCTCTCCAACCTTGATTCCAACACCCCCTGTGTCCTCATCTTACTGGATCTCTCTTCTGCCTTTGACACCGTCAACCATGCCATCCTGCTCTACCATCTCTGTGATAACCTGGGTATCACTGATCATACCAGGCTCCCTTCCGCCACCTCTCCTCCTTCTCTCCTCTCTGACAGTCTGCCTGCTATCCAGGAATGGTGTGCTGCCAATGATCTCTGCCTTAATGCCAGTAAGACCGAGATTCTCCTCATCGGCACACCTGCTCCCTCCTTTCCTGTTACTCTCTGGCCAACCTCTCTTGCCCTCTTCCTGCTACCGCCTGTGAGGCTAAAAACCTCGGGTCATATTCGACTCCACACTTTCCTTCTCGCCTCACATCTCCGACGTCTCTGAGAAGTCACACTACCAGCTGCATCTCCTCAGGGGTATTCTTCCTTTCCTCTCGTTCCCCCAGAAGCTCACTGTCTTCAGAGCTCTGGTTCTCTCTAGGCTGGTCTACTGCAACAGCCTCTTTCTAAATCTGCCTGCCTCTACTCTCCGCCCTCTGCAACTCATCCAAAACAGGACTGCGAGACTTATCCTTGGTCTCAAGCCCAGGGATCGTATCTCTCCAGGACTGAAATCTCTGCACTGGCTCTCAGTGTAGGCGAGGATTAAGTTTGAAACCCTCTGCATTGTCCACAAGGCCTTCTGGGGCCTAAGACCTCAATACCTTCAACTCTCATCTTCCTCCACCTCCCTCAGGGTCAGTCGCTTCTCCAAGCAACGAGTTGGTGGTAGATCTTTCTTCTGCTGGGGCCTCCCTCTGGAAAAGCCTCCCTGCCTCTCGGAAACTTGAGGAGAACCATCTCCGGTTCCCGAAGCACCTTAAGACCTTCCTCGTTGCTTCTGCTTTCTCTCCTCCTCTGCCCTACTGATCTCCTGGCTGAAACTGAAACTGCACTGGTTACCTGGCTACCCTCTGATCTCGGGCCCTGATCCCCTCCCAGCCATTTGTACACCTGCACTGCCACCCTGGTAACCCTTGCACTCTGGGACTGTTTCTGTAATTCCTTCAGCCCCTTACCAGCACTTGACACCTGATGTCTGCACTAACCCTTGCACTAACCCCTTCCCCGTCCCCTGCACTTGCGCGATCTTAATGTCACCAGGCCTAGTCAGATCGTTGTCTGTCTTCCTTCTGTTACCCCTCTCTTGCCTCGTCGCGCCTTGATACACTTGTGTATAGGCGCATTATAAATGCCATATCATATCATACAAGGAACAAGCAACTCTAATCCTGGTTGCTCCAATGTGGGCAAGACAACCTTGGTTTCCTCATCTGCTCAAACTGGCCATGTGCAACCCAATAAAGCTCCTGTGCCCAGTCAACATGCTCATCCAACACAGGGGGGACATCATTACATCCACATCCTCAATCTATGAAGTTGGCAGCTTGGCTCCAGAAGTCCTAGAGTTTGGTAATTTAAAACTACCTCAAAGGTGTATGGAAATCCTCAAGGACTTGCATAAATCTAACACCATGCACTGTTAATTTTTTTTTTATTATTTAATTAAAGTGTTTATTGGTTAATTAAAACCTTATACACTACAGAAAAATATTATATCAACCAAACTCAAATACATATATTATACATACAAAAAGCATACATCATATTACTCGCTTCCAAATATAAAAAGCTGCCCCGATATAAACCTTAATCTCTCCATCATAAATAGCTGACCAAAATTGGTCGGTTTCAATCCTTTGCATGTCCTCTACAAAATGTGCATACCCTTTAAAATAACATTCCCTTAGTTTGGTGCATGAAGTTAAAATATGTCTTGCTGTCTCCACCTCTATATTACAATGCCTGCACAATCTTTCTGTACGGGGAATATTTGTTCTTGCCCCGATAATATCATTACACGGGAGAGTGTTCAGACGTAGCTGCAAGATAAATCTTCTCAGAGCTCTGCTTCCCGTGTTTAGCAGATATTGTCTTGGGATGGCAGGTTTGAGGCCTTGGAGAGCATAAACAGAGTATCTAGACTTATTATAGAGATAAGATTGATTTTCACATAGATCCCAAATAAAAGCCTTATCTTTAAGACTTTTCTTAGTACACATTCTGTTAACTTTTCCCATGCATTCATTATAGCCAAGGGCTTCTAGAAAAGACAGAACTGTTTTTTGAAGGTTAAGCATATAGGAATTCTTAAATCTGCCTTCACTTTTATTTTGTCTTATAAGGTTAAGCAGGCTTCCTTCATCCCCATCCCCTGAGATAATTCTAAAATAGAGTTTGCAACATTCGATTTTCCACAGAGTGGAGAGGGATATGAGGCCCAGTTCACATCTTATAGCTTGTATTGGTACTGAGTTAGGGAGTCCTAGGGCTGGTCTCCAGATCTTCCCTTCAAGTAAGTGTAGTTTACTCAGATATTTACTTTCTACTGTTTCCAGTGCATACAGAATACCAGGTATAATGCAGCTTTTGTATATCTCAAGTAAACCTTCAATTGAGTGGCCACCTTTACTAGTCGTATATTTCCTTATGACTTTCCATTTCTTTAGTACTTTTAGATTTACCGCCTCCTGGAAAAAATGTATACAGGAATTGCTCAGAATGGGCATCCCCAAATATGGATAGGCATCAACAACCTCCAATTTAATAGAATTTATCTGCCATCTTGAGGAAAGTTTTTTCTTTTCTAACTTTGTGGCTCCGAATACCATTACCTTAGTCTTATTAATGTTAATACTAAGGTTATTCGCTTCAGAGTAAGCTAGTAGGCCATTCAACATTCTTTGTAGCCCTATCAGAGTCTTATCCAAGAGGACGGTGTCATCTGCATACATAAGGCCACATATGGGTTTCCCCGCCACTATTGGTGGAAAGTTATTTATGGTGGTGAAGCTTTCCCACATATCTGAGACATACAAGTTATACAATATAGGCGATGTAACACATCCCTGCTTCAGTCCAGTATTCGTAGCGATCTCAAGTGATAACATCCCTCCTTTACCCAGGAATATGGAAACAGTAGTTTCCCTATACATTTCTTCCAAGAAATGCAGAATGTTGGGACAGATCTTTTTCTCTCTTAGTTTCTTCCACAAAAGCCCCCTATTAACACTGTCAAAGGCTTTCGAATAATCAACGAAACACACATATAATTTTTCCCCCTTATCCTTAGCCCCCGCTATAATGTGTTTCAACATTATTATATTATTGAGGGTGCTATATCCTTTGCGGAAGCCAGTTTGTAGAGCAGACAGAAGCCCCTTTTCCTCTATCCAGTTATTTAAGCTGTCAACTAGGAATGAGCAGAAGATCTTACAGCTGCTGTCTGCCATAGCCAGTAATCTATAATTATCGGGCAATTTTCTGTCCCCTTTTTTAAAAATAGGGACTACTATAGCTTTCCTCCAGCTATCCGGTATGCGGCCTGTTTCCCATATAGCGGAAAATAGCTGGTGCAGAGTCACTGCCCATTTCATGGGATTTTGTTTTATGACAGCATTAGCTAACCCGTCTGGGCCGGGGGCACGTGATGCTTTCATTTTAGAGATCATTTTAATTATATCCTGAATACCAAAGGGAAATATATTATAGCTATATGGATTTATACCAGTAGGGATAGCAGACATATAACTAGTCTTGAAGTAGAGATCAGTAATATACTGTTTCCAAGCCTCCTGGCTCACATTAGTATTTTCCCTGCAATCTTCCTCCATCAGGAATTGTCGGTATAAGTACCAAAATTTTTTTGAGTCATGGGTTTTGCATATCTTATATAAGCACCTCCAATTGACATTATTAGTACTATACTTATAATACTTTAGCCAGTTTTTATATTGCGTCTTTATATTACTGATTCTCTTATTTCTTTCTTCGTCATCTGAGTCACATGTCTGTTTTAATTTACGGATCTCACCCATCATTTCTTTTTTCCTGTCATAAATCACTTGATCAAATTTGTGGGAATGATTTTTTCCCTTTTTATTTTTCACTATAAGGTTGCTGTTTGTCCTCCGTATTGTTCCCAACAAATTCGTTATCAAATTTAGACCGTGTCGCGCAATATCCAGGTCGTCAATGATCAGGCGATCAAACAGCTCATTAAAGATAATTAAATTTTTATCCGACCAAGTGATCCTGTTTCCACCTACAGTAAATTGCATATCCATCACTTTGCCCACATCCCAACTTTGCTTTATCGGCCATTGTAGAATTTACCCCTAATGGGTGTGTGGTCACTCAAAAGGATATCTATATGTTCAAAATGGATCATAGATTGGCTTCGTTTTTTATTTACAAACATATAGTCTAGCCTATAGCCTACCTTCCCATTAGTCCAGGTTACCCCAGTGCCTGGACCTATATTAGGTTCCAAGTATTCTAACCCCCAGCTAGACATAAGGTTCATCCACCGACATCCCTGCACGGAATGGGTATTTAATCCATCAACCAGGTTACCCTCCTGTGTTACCAATGATGTGGTAATGAACGTTTCATCCCACAGTTCTTTGCACCTATTCATCTCCCTTACAGCAGAGTCACAGTGGGCGTTAAAATCGCCCACTATACAGATTTCGGACTGAGGAGAGTCCAGGGTCCAGCTTTCAATGGTATGGTTTAGAAACTCCCCAATCTCATGGACATTATCCCCCCCTGGTTGGGAGTAAATGTTAATAAGAAGGAGGTTCCCTGATAGGGGAAGACTATCTATGATTGCACACATAACATTAGGTAGGCTCCCATGCTTCTCATAACGTTTAAATGAAAGATGGTTTTTTACCCCAATACAAAGCCCTCCATACGGCCGTCCCTTTTCACCTTTGGAAGCAGCTTTACTCCAAATATTATATCCATCGAGTAGAATTTCTCCAGTTACCCAAGTTTCTTGTAAGGCAAAAACATCACTCTCCATCAGCAATTGGATACCATCCTTGTGTAATAGGGAATTAAAGCCTCTACTATTCCAAGAGAGGAGATTGAATTCATTAGTACATACCTCATCTCAATTTTGAATAGTAGTATTACCCTCCAAAGAATTTACTTCTACATTTTTATTTCTTACTTCCGTAGTAATAGGTGAAGCTCCCACCAAATTCATGTTTTTGTTTTTCAGATCATTGAGTTGCGGAGTGGCATATCACAATTTCATATTTATTGCCCCATATTCCATTAGAGTATTCCCTAATGAGGTCAACAAAAACTGCGGATCTAAATTGGACAATGACCCAATTATCCCAGCTCCCATATTCCGGCAGGATAATAGATTCAATATCCCCTGAATTAATATTCTGTAGCTGTGGGATGTGTGACAGTTTATTCAGTAGCCAAGTCCGATTTAAAAATGGGCTTTCATCCGAAGTGGATTTTTCTATGATTTTAATACTTTTCCCCACTATAAGTTGGGGTTCTTCAGTTATTCCCACAGATTTTGCCATGCTTTTTTTTTGGTTTCTATGCATAGCCAATCGCTCCATCTCTTTGATATATATTTCCCTCTCCCTTTTTGTGAGAGGCATAATATTGTTATTATATGGAATTTCAACATATTTAAAATTATTTTCTATGGATACCATATCCTCACTTTCACTTTCCTCTAATGTATTATCCTTACCCTTTAGCCAGTTTTCTAGTCCCTTACTTTTAATTACCACTTTTTTCCCACCATCCGACATCCGCTGATGTTCAATAATTTCGTAGTGGTTCCCCACTTCTACGCATTCAGGGTCTAAAGGTGCTGTATTTGCTAGGGCCAGGGAGTTTTTTTTTAATAGTCTTAGTAGTTTTGGTCTTGTCCGTAGTCCTCCTCTTACGGATGGATTTTTTATTTTTTCTATTTCGCCTAGTGCGCCTCCTATAGCCTTGAGTTGCCCTTATTTCTACCTCTCACACACTGATAATAGTCTTATCAGCCGAGTTTTCCCTTGGATTAAGTTGTTCCATGGGGGAGATATTAGTTTGTACAGAGGTATTCTCTTTTTCTTTTTCAACCGCCAGAACCAACTCACTCAAGTCTCCTAACACCTCATTAGACCCCATAGTATGCCTTTCCCCCTTTTTTAAATAATTTCCACAGCAATCTTCTATCATAATCCCAAGAGATCTTGTATTATCAATATTCTGCAATACCAATGATTTTGTGTCACTCTGTTCTTTAAGCAATTTAGTGCAAATGGTCAAGACGACATCCATCATGGTAGTAAGGGCATCCAATTTCTCACCGGATTTAAGTGAATATTCAATTACCCTACTTCTATCACTGTTAACAGAAATTTCAGATAGGTTACCCATAGAATTATAAGACTCATCGCTCGAATTAAGTTCCACTTCTCTCTCGGCAAATTTATCCAAATCTGGAGAAGCTGACAAATCTGTACCGATAATATTATTCATATCGGTATCCTCAACTACAGAGATTTCCAGATTTGTTCCTGTTCCCATAGATTGACGTCTGAATTTATGTACTAATGTCAAAAGCGAATTATTATCAATCATAGAGCTGTTAGCGGGAAGAGGGGGAGGTAATAAGTTGTCAATCTTCGAGCTATTAGGGGGGGAAGGGAGGGGGAGTACATTATCAGCTGCCAATCCTCTTTCTTTTGTAGTAAAAAAGCTGGGTATCTTAGGTTGTTCCAATACGCCTTTAGTCTCACATATAGGCTCACTCTTACTTCCCTTATTTTGTTTTTTCCCTTTACCAGGCTTCTCGGTTCCTAATTTAATATTAGATGTGGATACGCTTTTCTTCCCCTTTTTAGATCTCAGATTGTGCGAGCATGGACTTTGGGCCATGGTAATAGAGTGTTGAGGGGGAATATATATTAATAAAATGTGGAGGATTAGTGCATAGGATTACCTATTAATCCCTGAGGAGGCAAATCACCCAGAAATCAAAGCAGTTCTATCACAAAAAGTCTATAATAAAAGTACCTAGGTCCTAATCAATACAATAGTTATTATACACTCCGTTTCTCAGGAATAGCCGGGGAGAAGAAACCTTCGCAGCCCCTCAGATAAATTAAGCTAATATCAGGGATCAGCAGATAATAAAACTATAAAATGAGCAGCCAATACCATCAGTTAAAATGGGAGTAAGTAAAAACCAAAGTAATACAATTTCGTGGTAAGAATAATTAGTTTGTTATGTTAAAATTATCATCACAAGTCATATAATAGTGAATGGTTGGAAAGTAGAATTATAATGTCAATGAATGTAATATCAGAGTGTCAATCCGAACAAACCACCCGGTAAGGGAACGCCTGACAGCTTGAGGAGCGGCCTTAGTCCGACTCTCCCCCCCAGCCAGGTGGTACCAATGAATATTACACTGAGATAGCTGGTTAGCTTACTTAGGATCCTGCAGATTAATCTTCCTTCGGCAGCTTCGGCACAACACGCACAACAGCCGTATAACAGCCAGAGGGCTTAACTCCACAGGGCTTTACGCCGCAAGGGTGGTTCAGGGTTGGTTTTAATGCCCGGTGGATGTCACGTGATTCGTCACGTGAGGCTGCAGCGCCCCGCCTCCTCCAGGAAGCAGGCACCAATGTAGCAAGAGCAGGAGGCTCGCAGTGCTACTCGAGTGCAATGTTAGGCAGCAGAACGTTGGCGTTTGAAGAAATGCTTTCACACAATTCAAGCGGCACACACCCCTCGGCTGGATATGGGCTGGTTTTAATGCCCGGTGGATGTCACGTGATTCGTCACGTGAGGCTGCAGCGCCCCGCCTCCTCCAGGAAGCAGGCACCAATGTAGCAAGAGCAGGAGGCTCGCAGTGCTACTCGAGTGCAATGTTAGGCAGCAGAACGTTGGCGTTTGAAGAAACGCTTTCACACAATTCAAGTCGGACTGTTAATTTAACAAATTGAAAAGATTTGTAATATGGTGCCAGTCAAAAAATGTAAACCCTATTGAATGTTCTCCATCAAACATTCTTCACTATATGCTCCACTTACTAGACTCTGGCCTAGTATTCAACTCCATCAAGGTTCACCTAGCGGCTCTATCCGTGTACACCACTTCACAAAACAAGGTGTCCTGGTGGAAAGTCCCTGTTGTTAAGACTTTCATGGAGGGAGTAAAGAGACTTTACCCCTCCCCCTATTCCCCATTTCCAACCCACCTTCAGGATGGGATCTCAATGTGGTACTCTCAAAGCTCATAGGTCCCACCTTTGAGCCTATGCACAAATCCAGCCTTAAAAACCTAACATACAAGATAGCTTTTCTGGTGGCCATCACCTTCACAAGAAGAGTCAGTGAGCTACAAGCTTTGTCCATGTAAGACCCTTTCTTTGTTATCCACAATGACAAGTTGGTACTAAAAACACACCCTAGGTTTTCACTTAAGTTCATATCCAAGTTCCATGTCAACCAATCCATTGACCTACCTGCTTTCTTTCAAAATCCTTCACACGCAGCTGAGAAGAACCTCCGTACACTGGATGCAAGAAGGGTGGTTCCTTACTATGTAACCAAGACAAAACCGCTAAGAAAAACAGACCAACTGGATAGTGAAATACATACAGCTCTGCTACTCCCTATCAATCAGAACACTTCTTTCACACCAACAGCTCAATCTACCAGGGGTACAAAAGCTACCTTGGTTTTTATTGCAAACGTCTGTTAGGTAAGAATTAGTGAAGTCCAACTGGTGTGGGACTACACAAGACTTACCTCCTTGGTATTAGACCCACCTTTTAACCACTTAACTTCCATGGGTTCCCTCCACCCCCCTCTCCCCCCCCCTCCAGTGCCAAGGCCTTTTTTGGTAATTTCGGTATGTCGCCATTCAATCCCTTGTAACATTTTTGTTACATGAGATCTCGGCCAAATTTAGCCCCTTTTTTCCCCACACGTAACGCCACCAAGGAATCCTGGTTTTCTGTAGGGGCTGAGAGAAAATAACCAAAAAGATCATTTTGGCTTTTTACAGAAAATGGCAATAAAATGATGTACAAAGAAGCCTCTGGTTTGTTCCTTCTAAGTGCTAGGAACAAATGGTTTGCGGTGCTGAATTCCCCATTTTTCAGGCTTTCAAGAACAGGTTGATTGGAAACAAAAAAAAGATATTTTGATATGGTTACCAGCCGTTTTGTGAAAGGTAGACGATTGTGGCCTTTTTTTCCCAATAGGACATGTGTGGACGGAATGGAGGAGCAGGGTAGGAAAGCTGAATGTGAAGACAGAAAGCATACATTTCTGAAAAGTAGACAAAATTCTAAGTTTAGGAAGGGGTGATTTGTGCAGGTCAGGCAACAACTATGTAGGGAAAAATGGCATAGTTTGGGTAAAAATTGGAAAATGACAGTAAAAAAGGTATGTGTTGGACATGGTTGGCCCGGTAAGGCATTGGCTTCTGTGAATTTTGAGGAAGTTTCAATGCTCCGCTACATTCCCCGGACTCTAAGGCAAAGTTTGCATGCAGTACCCTCTGGGAACACTACACACGCACACCACTATGGCTACAGGTGTAAGCAAACCAACCTTTGGTATAAGTCTGTACTACACAGTTTTGGTAGCGTGTTGAGCAGCCAGGCTTATCTCAAGGGGGGAATGTGAGCAGTAATGATGTTACACAGAGGTCTACAATCACAGGTGTTCAAATAAAGTCTTACACTCAAGGTTTCTTGGATCAATACTTATTAATTTATTTATCAGTCAGTTATAAAACATTCAATAGAAGGAGGCAATCGTATAGTAACACACATATATACTTCAATACTGTACATGAATCAGATAAGACCCTTACTGTTGGCATTCAGAATACTTTTCAAAAGGAGTATGTTGGGCAAAGTTGGTATGCAGTACGCTCTGAGACCACTACACACAACTAGGACTACAGGTGTAAGCAAAACCAACCTTTGGTATAAACCTGTACCACACAGTTTTTGGTAGCGAGCTGAGCAGCCAGGCTTATCTTTAGAGGGAATGTGAGCTTGTAAGGGTGTTACACAAAGGTCTACAATGACAAATATTCATATAGACACTTATACTCAAGGTTTCTTGGTAAAACACTTCTTAATTTATTACACAATCATTTATAAAGCATTCACTAAATAGGGAAACCAATATCACACAAAAATTATACTACAGTACTGAATACTAAGCAGTCGAGCTCCTTTGAAGTAGGAGCCAAATAGCATTGAAGTAGGAGCAAAAAGGCATAAGTTAATACAACGAATATTACAGTTACTCTAAAACAGTGCAAATAGTTTGAGTTCACCAGAGAAGTTGATTCAATGCAATAGGTAGGCTTGGCTAGTGTCTTTTATAAGTATAAACTGTTCTGGTATTTAAAATGGAAAAGTCTTTGCCACGGTTCTTAGAAGTAGTTCACGGAAGAAAGGTTTGTATGTCGGGTCACAAGCTGACTAGGCCTGCAAGTTGCCAGAGTTCCACAAACTTTCACGGTGAGAGGTAAGTTCACTTGGTCGGGTTTTCACAGTACCTTATATTGAAGAAAAAGATGCAGCTGAAGACTTCTGTTCCTGCAGATCTCGCTGTTCCTGAGCCTTAGTCGTGGGGACAAGAGGGAGGACGTCGGGGGGACTCCTGCACTGCACGGGGACTGGTCACAAAGCTGGCAAAAATGGCAAATCTTCGATTCCGGTTGCTGTTTCTTCAAGCACACAAGCTGATGCCCTTCTCCCTGGTTAATCCTAACCAGCTCTGAGAATGGTATCTTGGTGGCTTACGAGTTGATTGGTCCTACCAACTCAAAGGAAGAAGTCGTCCTTGAAGCGGCTTCTCTGTCGAGATGAACGTGGCGATTCGGACCTGCAGCAGGGCTCCACCGGGCAAACCAACGTCCCAGTAGTTGCAGCAGCTGTCCTCTTCCAGCTCGTCTTTGGTTCTTTCATTCCAGTGGTCGACTCTACCTTCCAAGCCAAGAGACTCACCTTTTAAACAATTTTCTCCCATTCATTCCAGCCTAGCTGTCACTCACCCAGCAGGGTGGCTGTCCTTGTCGGACAGTCAGCCAGCCAATCACGCGAGAGTGCATTTGGGTCTCCTAGGAGACGAAGTACAGGGAGTTTCGGGCACCTCCCTCACTTCCTGCCCACCTCAGACACTCAGACGCCAGAGGAGGTCTTCAGTCCTGAAGCCCAACAAAGGCATAGCAACAAAGGGACCAAACCTAGTGTGGCTCGCAGACACACACTAGAAGGACCTTTCCAAAAAGAAATGGCGAAAAAAGACCAGGACCTGTTTAAACAAAGGGGCTTAATGCATCATTTTGAAAAACATGGATCCTGCGATTGTTTAGCTACTGGTATTCCCGGTCGGGAAAAATCATGGTAGTTTGTTGTAAAACCACTGCCACCAGCCATTTCGATAGGAAAGTGTAGCATTCAACTGCTACATGAGTTTCTAGACATGGGGGATACTAGGTAAGCCCTCCAGCACTCTATTGCAAGATGGTGTGTGCTGGGTCTAGGAATTTAAAAAGACTAGTAAAGTCAATTTAACTTTACATTCTCTGGGAAACAGTTTATCCCAGAGAATGTATTTAAACCTTGTGACAGCCGAAAAAGCTTCCCTATGTCACTGCACTGAGGGTGCTGTATAACACAACTGAAAAGATTATGCCTATGGAGTTATCTTAAAACACCATAATCAAAGAACACACGAGTAAAACACACATCAAAATACATGAGAGAGTGGGGGAAAAAAAGGCTCACACTCTCCCCAGTTAAAAAAAATCAAGTCCTCAAAATCCAGCAAAGTTGCAGGGGGTCTCTAAGGTGAAGGGAATTAGCACTTTTATGAGAATTCCTCCTAACAGAGTAAAAGGCAAAGGTGATTAGAACATAAAAGGTTACAATTATTCTTAGACAGTGCAAATATTTTGAGTTCACCAGAAGAGTTAATTAAATTCAATTCGGACCTGCAGCAGGGCTCCACCGGGCAAACCAATGGTCCAGTAGTTGTAGCAGCCGTCCTCTTCCAGCTAGTCTTCGGTTCTTTCGTTCCAGTGGTCGACTATGCCTTCCAAGCTAAGAGACTCCCCTTTTAAACAGTTTTCTCCCTTTCATTCCAGCCTAGCTGACACTCACCCAGCAGGGTAGCTGTCCTTGCTGGACAGTCAGCCAGCCAATCATCACAGAGTGCATTTGGGTCTCCGAGGAGACTAAGCACAGGGAGTTTTGGGCCCCTCTGACATTTTCTGCCTACCCCAGACACTTTGGAGCCAGAGGCGGGTTTCGATCCTGAAACCCGCCAAAGGCGAATGAACAAAGAGACCAAACCTGGTTTGGCGTGTAGAAAAGCTCTAGAAGGACCATTCCACAAAGAAATGGCTTAAAAAGAAGACGGGGACCTGTTTTGGCAAAGGAGGCTTCGGCGCCATCTTATAAAACATGGCTCCCGTGATTTAACGTTACCGGAGCTACGAATAGTTTGCGGTCAGGAAAAATCATGGTAGTTTGTTGTAAAACCATTGCCACCAGCAGAGAGGAAAGGGTAGCATTTGACTGCTACATGAGTATCTAGACACACAGGCTACTAAGTAACCCCTCCAGCACTGTATTGTAAGACAGGGTGTGCTGGGTCTAGGAATTTAAGACTAGTAAAGTCAATTTCACTTTACTTACTCTGGGAAACAGTAGTTTATCCCAGAGAAGGAATTTAAACCTTGGGAAAGCCTGAAAGGCTTCCCTGTGTCACTGCACTGAAGGTGCTGTGTGACACAATTGAAAAGATGATGCCTATGGAGTTGGTTAGACTCAAAAACCAAAGAAACTGCAGACAGAAAATGAACAGAATTAAAAGTACAAAGTCCCAAAGTTCATCAAAAGAGCTGAGGGGTCTCTAAGGTAGAGAGGAATTAGCACATTTATGAGAATTCTTCCTAGCGGGAAATCACACATTTTTCTTAATGTTTCACAAAACAAGCAATACCCCAAGCCAAAAACAGAGCCATGGTACACAGGAGTTTATGCTTACGGCCTAAGCAGACGTACTTAGCATGTGTAAATAAGGAAAATAAATGTGGTGAGGAAGGGCAAGAATGCATTCTTTGAAAGAGCACAGGCAGACCTTTTGAAGGGTGGGTGACTTGTGCAGGTTACAAAAGTGTATAGTGCCTAAAGCAGCGACTAAATGTAGGTCACATTTGGGAAATGAAAGGGTTGTGTGACAAAGGGCAACTGCAAATGGGTCAAAATGTTATGACAACCACAACAAATGGCGTACCTTTTCGCGTTCCCACAGGTGTCCTGACGTAAACGGTACCTCACATGTGTGGGTGCACCTACCTGGGTGCAAAGTGAAAAGGCTAAACCACTGGTAACCCCAAGTCTTGTGGCAGAGCAGATTTTGAGAAATGTTGCTCTTGTGGACAACCTACACATTTGGACCTAGGGTGTCGAAGCCACCAAGGAAAACGGGGAACCCCATGCATTTCCTAAAAGAGGACACTGGGAATCCCCCGAGTTGTGGCTTGCACAAATCGCCCCATAATGTATTACCCACAACACCCGGCAAAGTCCGAAAATTTGGCAAAAATAATCACACTTTTCGGTCATTTCACTCTGCCCAGCCACCTACCGAAACACGCTGCCAACACCACATGTCCTACTTTCCTGCGTTCCCACAGGTGTCCCGATGAAAACGGTACCTCACATATGCAGGTGCACCTACCTGGGCGCAAAGGGAAAAGGCTAAACCACTGGTAACCCCAAGTCTTTCGGCAGAGCAGATTTTGTGGAATTTTGCTCTGGTGGACAAACTACAGATTTGGGGCTGGGGTGTTGCAGCCTCCACGGAAAACAGGGAACTGGCCATTCATACACCTTTGTGTCTGCAGACAGTAGGCATCCATTTCAGCAGTCACAGCTGTACCAATCATTTGCTCCACAGCAACCGTATCTGCACACTTATAGCATATGGACATCTGCTCACTATGCAACCGTGTCTCTAGCGATCTTTCACACCATTTTCCAGTACTTGCATATCAACTGTGTCTGCATTCAAATGTCATGTGGCACCACCCGTATCTGCACACTGATAGCAAGTGGACATTGGCTCACTTGGCTACCTCGCCTACAGGCGCCGTCTTTAACACCAACTTCAAGTATGCCTGCAACCTTACCCACACTAAACACACATCCACTAACATGCTAATCATTTCTGCACTGCTGGGAAAGTGCTTTCAGAGAAATCGCATCTGCATGTACTACGTAGCTTTACCTCGCTCACACACCCCAATCGTATCCAACTCATTCCTACAGAAGACATTTCAGTCACACCAAACATGACATTAGTTCAGGTAAAACATTAAAGAGGGCAGGATGGTACGAGGGACACAAGACACCGCTGCCATATAGATGGTGTCCAAGTACCACTTTCATGACAGACCTCAAGGGAGGGAGCCAAAGTGGTGTGTACGAATTTCGAAAGACACCCCTTCAGTGGAGGAAACAGGAATGGTGTTCCGTCTTTTCCAACGCACCCCTCGAGCGGAGGGAGCGGAAAATTGGCGTTTCTTTGCATGGCAAGCCTCGGGTGGAAGGAGCCGGAATCGCATTCCTTATCAATGTATGCCTTAAGCGGAGGGAGCTTCACTGACGTTTTTTTCTAAGGCAAGCCTGAAGTGGAGCGAGCTGCACTAGCATGCCTTGCCTAGACACCTAGAGGGGAGTGAACCAGAGTGGTGTTTCCTTCTTTTCCAAGGCACGCCTCAAGTGGAGGTAGCTGGAGTGGCATTCCTTTCCAAGATGAGCTTGAAGTGGAAGGCGCCTGAATTACGTTCCTTTGCAAGTCGCACCTCGAGCAGAGGGAGCTAGACTGACCTTTCTTTCTTAGGCAGGCCTCAAGTGAAAGGTACCGGAGTGGTGTGCCTTTCCAAGGCAGGCCTCAAGTGGAGGGAGCTGGACTAGCATTGCTTGCCAAGGCACGCCAAAGGGGAGTTAACCACAATGGCGTTCCTTTCTTGTGCAAGGAACACCTCGAGTGGATGGAGCTAGACTGACGTTTATTTCGAAGGCAGGCCTCAAGTGAAAGGTACAGGAGTGGTGGGCCTTTCCAAGGCAGCCCTCAAGTGGAGAGAGCAGGACTAGAAATGCACGTGAAGGCACACTAAATAAAGTGAAGTGAGTTGAAATGCTATTGCATTTTTATTGAAAGTACACCTCCAGTGCAGGGAGCAGGAGTGCAGTTTGTTTGTAAGGCATGTACTAATTGAGAGCCGAATTTTTTTTTAATACGTTTTTTATTCGAAATGGGGGGATTCCCCCCAACCCCCCTTTTTTTCTATTTTTTTTTTATTTTACCCATTTTTTTTACTTACCAAACCCAAAAAATATATATAAATAATAAAAAAACAAATTCGACTTTTTTTTTTTTCGACATTATTGATTCGACTTTTTTGTCATTCGACTTTATTTTTTCGATATTATGACTGGACACCACTTTTCCTTTATATGATACAAAAGGAAACGAGGCTGTAGGCGGAGGGCTGGCTTGGAAGAGAATTGGGGACAGAACACCTTAGTATCCCTCCTCATTGCTTGTTTTGTACACACCTTACATTTTCTGTAAGGTTGTGTCTTCATGGGTGTGGCAGGAACATAATCAGCAAAGTGTTGACTTTTCAATCTGGCCACATCTTCTATCTGTAATGGAGGGAGTTTGTACATGGACAATATTCAGAGATTGTACAACTTCCTTTTCAAAGTTCAGAAACGAGAGGTTGTTTTGTGCAGTAGCACATGCATAATGTGTATGGACAACTTTTTGTACCACATGCGCGCATTGCGTTCAGCATCGTATGACTGAAGCAATTGGTCTGCTTTATCTACTCCACCCATGTACTTGTTGCAGTGCAGAATGCAGTTGGGCTTCCGCACTTGCTGAGCCTGCCCACGCACAGTGACTAGTGACATACTTTCACCATGACTAGCACTTAGCATGTGCACATCCCTTTTGTTGCAGAATTTTACTGCCAACAGTTCATCAAGCTGCAATGCCATACACGCTCCCTTGTGCAACTTCTTACACAGATGTTGTCTGGGGAAGCCTTTGCGGTTACTATGGATTGTACCAATCCTTGAAGAGTGGAATTACTGTGTAGAAATTGTCCACGTTTAAATGGTGACCCTTGTGGAGCAATGGTGTGAGAAGATCCCAAACAATCTTCTCACTTATCCATAAATGGGCTGGGCAGCCCGGAGGGTTTAGGGTGGAGTCTCTTCCAGTGTAGGCTCTTATGATGTAGGCATACCCAGTGGTACTTTCGCACAACATGTACATCTTGATCCTAGCCGACCTTTGAACAGCATCAATGATTCATCAATGGAGATGTTCAGGCTAGGAACATACACCTCGGAAAATCGCTTCAGAAATGGCTGAAATTTTAATAGCGGCATGCGTTGCTGTGCTTGAAAGCGATTTCTACTCATTGTTGCTGGATAAAAAGGGGTTGAAAAAACTGCTTCAGTAGACCAGTACATTGAGATAGACGGCTTTGGCGATATTCCCATGAGCAGAATGAGACTCAACATTTTATCATCTCAACATTGGTCGTTGAAACCCATGATTGTGCTCTGGAATGGAGTTTGAGAGTGGGACCCTGTGACCTCTAGAACTGTGCAGCATACAAATTGGTTTGCTGAACCACATCTGCAGTGAGCCCATCATCAACAAAAAGGTTGAAAAAGTAAATAGGCTGAAACCCATCTGTATTTTCTGCGCACCCTGACATTCCAGTGAAAGGGGGCTCCACAGGATGAACCTTTGCTTGAGGTACCCACTGCGACTATTCTGCAATGTCAGCATCTGGCACATTCCTTGCACGTCCTGCATTTCCCCGAACCCTTACAGCCACCCTGCATGTGGGAAATGTCGGAAAAGATGCATGTACTGTTTCATCCTCTTCGTCATCGGAGGAGGAGGAGGAGGAGGAGGAGGAGGAGGAGGAGGAGGAGGAGGAGGAGGAAGAACTAGCATCCATGGAAAACTCACTTCCTGAATCAACTTCCTGCTCACCCTCAGAATCTGTTTCAGATTGCACATCCAGCTCTGTGCCTTGCTCCGAGCCGGACTCCATCACTGCAGCGAAAGCCTCTGAACCAGACATTGTTTGACGAGAAGCCATGACTACTGTCGCCATGGAACCCTTCACTGCCCAAAGAACAGATGAAGACTGAAACAATAAGTATCTGTGCTTCTCAAAGTATGGAACCTAGTAGAGAAAGTGGTATTGAATGCCACAGACCAAGACCACACAAGTACGCCAAAATGTCGACTCTGCTCACAAACTGTAGCAGCCCTCTGCAATGTGATGTACTCTCGGCAAGCTACAAAAAACGGAGTACTATTTTCCATACCTTTTTCCAAACACTCACGTGAAATGCTAAGGACCAGCTCACTGCTTTCTTGCAAGTGGGTAGACTGTTAAAACACACCTGCACCTACAACAAAGACAACAAACGGTCTAAGCAAGATGTCATCTTCTGCTGTACATTAGACAAATACAAGTGTGGGGACGAGAATGGAGCCCACAATACCAATTCAGAAACAACCAATGTGCGTTGCACCCTCCCCTCCATGGGGTGCAGTTGGATGGGAAATGCAGATGAGAAGCAACCACGTAACGTATAAGTGTTTGGGTGAATTGAAAAAGCAGAGGCGATCGAGACGCAGGCAGTGAAGATGAGGAAAGTACATTGCAGGCCCTTCCAGCAATTGTTGCCACACTTTAGACAAAACCCCCCTGCTCATTCACATAGGGTCCTGTGTTTGAAGGGGGGGAAGGTCACAAGGACGGAACAACTGTAAGGGCCAGCAAGTGTAATTAGGCTGCTGAAAGTGGTGATGGTTTGCAAAGAAATGGGCACCACCGACATATTGCATACATTGACATTCCATGAACACAACGTACTAATAAATTGCTTGGAAATCAGAGTCTCACTGTCAACATATTTACTCACCATTTTATTGCCATGTCACACAATCCAGTAACTCCATCAGTTACTGCCCCCCCCCCCCCACAACATAACATCTGGGCAAAGTTCAAAATGTCAGCAATGAAAATGTCCATGCCTCTCTTTGAAAGGTGCACCTCTTCTCAGTGAAACATCAGTTCACCTTTGATGAAGCCATGGTGAATTGTCTGAATTTTATCATTGCCCTTTGTTAGTCTTGCCAGCTCGCCCTTCGGTTTCCTCACCAAGGAGTTGATGGCCTTTTCCTTCCCTGGAGTTCTCCAATCCCTCCTGGTACTCATCTGCGACCAGGCCACCACAGTGTTTGGAAACCTCTGTAATATCCATTCCAGTTCCGCCATCAATTACTCCCATACCCCTTTCCGTCCCATAGACGCCAAATCATTTTCTCTCAGGTGCACCACTATAGAGTCTGGGGGGGGGGCATCTCCTTTTGCCTGGGCATCACATACGGCTCCTCCGAGCTGCTGAAGGCGCACTCCCCCGACCCCAAACCAGTGGACCGAGGGAGCATCCCTCCGAGCCCCAGATGTGGTTGGCCCTCAGAAATGTCCTGTAGCCCTTTGCATGAACGAGTGGCCGATAATACACACAACCCTCATCCTCACTAGGAAATGGAAAAATAAAAACCCCCATGAATATGGCCAGACATACAGTTTATGAATTAGCACAACTATTGCTTCAACACATGTCTCTTGCAACAATCCTAGACATGCACTTCCCCCAGTCTCATTACGTAATTGGCACATACTTTTCTGGGAAAGTGGTGAAGGACACATTATGTCACCTTGTGCCAATGGCACAGTTGTGCTGCCACAATTGCAATCAGTGAAGGTTTCTGTGGCTCACTGATTGTACTGCACGGTGCTAAGGTGACTTGCACGTACTGAACCATGATACTTTGGCAGGGTGACTATTCGGGCAGAGGAAATGAACTCCACAGCAGGTGTGCATTTTATGCTCTGTTAATATAGGCAAGCTGACAGAATGTGTGCCAATCATCACAAATGGATACACTTTTGGACAGTTTCATTGTAAGCGTTTCGGCCAAAGCTCCAGGACCACTGGTGAACTTGGGGGCAGTGGACCAACAAGGGAAAGAGGCGGCCAAGGTCATTTAAATCAACCTCGACAATCCCAGACCTCTGGCTGGCCAGCACTACAGCTTTCCCCTCCAGGAAGGAATGGGGACCCTACCGGGGCTCCCTGCAACCACTGCTGAACTTGGGGGACAAAAGACCCACATGGGAGACGGGCGACATCACCCCCCACTGTCCTGGCCCTTTTGGCTGGCCTGCGTTACAGCTTTGCCCCCTGCGATAGAGTGGGGACCCTGGTGGGGCTCACTGGGACCTCTGCTGGACTTGGATGACACAAATGGTGACAGTTGCAATAAAAGGAAAGAGCTCCATACCAAGTGCGCATTGCATGCTCAGAAGAAATTACCATCGGCATTGCTAGCCAAACATATTTCCACAAGTGGTAGTCATTCGGTTCACTACATTTTTTTTTTTTACCTACAAAGCAGCCAACTTCCTCTATTCAGTCTACACCCACCATTGCCCACATTACCTCCCCACTACCCGTTCCCACCCATACCACTGACACTACAGCCACAGTCCCTCCCACCACAGTAACCATCCACCCCCACATTACAGTGCATAATTAGAAATGCCAATTTTGTACTACTTACATAAGTCAGGGAAAGCTTTCGATTAGCCACAACTGCAAAGGAACCAAAAAAAGAATTACAATTTGTACTCAGCCCACCAATAACACATACAAACTGTCAAGCTGCTATCTGCAAACTTTTCGATTCCTTCAACCAGATTCATGGCACAGCTCAGTCATCTACCACCACGGAAGAGTGAACTGCACACTGATAGGAACTGGGAATAAGACCAATGGGTGTATGGAAACCCCCACCACAAAGTAAACATTGTGCAGATGGCATAGTGGCAAACTGCCCTCCCAGGGGAACAGCGCTGTTCAGATGTTCTGGGGGCAGTTTGTGGCCTGCCCCTGCAAGTGTCTCCCTGGCCACCACAATACCTCCCCAAGCACCCACTCCCGTCCACACCAGCAACACACCTGCCCCAGTTCACCCCCCACCCCCGCGTAATAGACAATGTTGAAAAAAAACAAATGCCATACTTATATAACCAAGGAGAAGCTCGAACTGTACAAGACCCGTAAAGGGGGAAAAAACACATTACATGTGTCAGCCCTGCAAAAACCAACCCACACTGTCATGCTCCCATCATCAACTTAGGCTACTGAGCACTAGGGGGTACTCGCAACATTCATTCCTTCAAAATGCCCAATGCCCACTTACTATGATGCTCACTTCCCCTGTCCGAATACTGTGCACAGTAAGTATGCACCAAACCAATGTGCTGTGCCATTGGAAGGCGCAGATACAGCGATCCACACCCATCACTGCACTTGCTTTCCTTGCAAAGCAGCCAGCCCCCCTCCATTCATCATAATCCCTGGTGTCTAGTGCGACCCCCAATCGCCCAAAACACCGACAGAAAAAAAACAGAGTTTTCTTCTTTTTGCTAACTTGCCTTGGGGCAGACGGGCACATTGGGGGTGCCAATCAGCCCCCAGGATGCCTAATACCTACTGCCCCATCCATTGGGGGGCCTGTCCCATGTTTTCTGGTGGCTCTCTCCCCTCCCCCCCCAATGGATGGGGGGGCATCTCATGTAGCCCTCCCTGGCCTTCCTAGGTGCACACATCTGCCCTCAGATAGGGCTTCATGAGATGCCCCCCTCCATTTTGGGTGGGGGAGACAGGACCACCCCCTTTCCATTCCAATATTCACTGGTGGTTTAGGGTGTCCCTCAGCCCCCCTAAAATCTATCCGACTATTTTCTTGCATTTTTTGTTTTGTTAACTTGCCTTGGGCAGATGGCACATTAGTGTGCCAATCGGCCCGCAGGGTGCCCAACACCTACTGCCCCATCCATTGGGGGGGTGTTAGGACTCACCGCCAAGGAACCACTCCCCTTGGAGGGAGAACTGAACCAATGACGCTTGACCAGTAGCCAAAGAATTATTCCCCCTATTGTAACCCTCTGCTGTAAATTCAAAACAGACAGAGGGATCTAGTAGGTGGGGGAGGACACACGCTCACGACACACCGGCTGTAGAAACCAGACGTGAAGGAATTGATGCAGCTGGTTGTTATGTGGATAAATCCCACCTCTAGTACAGAAAATAACCAACCTCAAGATGTAGAAGGTGGGCAGGTCGGTATACGTAGGTGGGCAGGAGGTGATATAAGGTCCCCAGTCTTATCCCAGTAAATATCTGAGGTGACAAAACAGCCAATTGACCCAAAAGTAAATAGAAAGGAATGACAGAATAAGAAAGCCAGAAAAATTGAGTACTTCTTACCAAGATACCAGGATATCAGGATGTCTATGTTGCAGATCAGTGTCCATGAACTTCCAGACCCCTATCCCTATCCCTACGGCACGAGGACGCCTGGAATAGACCAGAAGTCTCAACAGTCCAGAATCCCACGGAAATCTACCCTGATGGCACAAGGATGCTGTGTGTGTAAGTTGACACACATAGCAAAGCGTCTCTAATCCTAGTGCATCTGGATTCTTGATTGATGATGATGAAATTCAATCGGGTAGTGTTCAAGGATAGTAGAAGTAGCTGAATAAAAGAATCCTATGACAAACCAAGTCGGCAACGTGCGGGCAGCAAACAATGAATGAGACGTGAGGCAGCGGCAGTCTGTTAGGCAATCAGAGTAGTTCAACGTGCGGGCAGCAAACAATGAATGATATGTGAGGCAGAGGCAGTCCGTTTGGCCAATCCGAGTAGTTCAAAGTGCAGGCAGCAAACAGGATGAACAAGAAAGGCAAAGGGTTCCCCGTTGAAGATCGAATCAAACCAAGACAGCAGACCAAGAACAATAAACCCAAGAGTGAGACAAGAAGATCCAGAAAACAAGCCGTAGTCAAAAAACCTTCAATCACAAAACGAAATACCAGTACACCTTCAATCAGAAGCACTGACTGAAGTGTATGGCGGACTTTATCCAATTGGTGTACGAGTCATCGTCTCGCGTGAGAACACGCACGCTGCCTCCCTGCCTGGTGACCCGCCAGGAGACTTCCTTCGTTGCCATGGTAGCAAATACTGTCTAAGGAACGGCGCCCGCCTGTATAGCGAGGAAGACTGGGACAGAACTGTACGATGAGGGCGGGCCTTAGAGGAGGTATTCAGGGTTGGAACTTTAGGAGCAAGGCCTGTAGGCACTTTAGCCAGCCCCTGTGGTCGGCGATTCCTGATGTTTTTTTTTTTTGTTTTTCTAACTTGCCTTGGGGCAGAAGGGCACATTAGTGTGTCAATCAGCCCCCAGGGGGCCCAATACCTTTGGGGGGGGCTGTCCCACGTTTTCTGATGGCCCTCTCCCCCACCCCAAATGGATGGGGGAGCATCTCATGTAGCCCTCTTTGGGGGAAGATGCCCCTTCTTAGGAGCACAAATCTGCCCACAGGGAGGGCTGCATGAGATGCCCCCTCCATTTTGGGTGGGGGAGAGAGGGCCAACCCCCTTTCCATTACAAAATTCTCTGGTGGTTTAGGGTGCCACTCTAAAACCATTGTCAGATCTGTCCCCAGGCAGGCCTCTCCCCCTCCATTTGGGGTGAGGGGGAGAGGGCCACACCCCCTTAATTGCATAATCATTCCCAGCCTCCAAATGTATCCAACATTATTTATTTTATTTTTTTGTTTGGGCCCTTCCCTGGGGGGCAGATGGGCACCCATCTGATCCCAGGGGGCCCAAACCTACAGCCCCATCATTTGGGGGAGCCATGGCCAGGTTTTCTGGTGTCCCTCTCCCCCTGCCCCCCTAAATGGGGGGGGGCACCCCCCTTTAATTAGAAATTCTTGTGGTCTAGTGGGCCCCCTAACCCCCCAAAATCCACCCATGTTTACATTTCTTTTTTTTTTTTGGCCCTTCCCTAGGCACCCAAACACCCTGCGGCCCCATCCTTTGGGGGGCCTATCCACACTTTTCTGGTGACCCCAACCCCAACTACATGAGGTACCCCCCCATCCACAGGGGTGGGAGGGGCAGAGGCCTACCCACATTTCATAATAATGCCTGGTGGTGACTGTCGTCCCACCCCCCCTTCCAAATTTACCGTTTATTTTTCATTTTAATTATTTTGGTTTGGGCCCTTCCCTAGGGGGCAAATTGGCACCCATCTGCCACGAGGGGGGCCCAAACTTACAGCCCCATGCTTTGGGGGCACGGGGGGGAGAGGGCCGCTTACATAGTAAGCAGCCCCCTCGACCCCCACATCAAACAGATCCCTGGTGGTCTAGTGGCATTGCTGCCCACGGATCGAGCTCTCTGCGCCTGATCTGCGACCAGTAATGCTTCAAAAAAAGGTGTGGTTGGAAAGGGGGAATCTCCCCTTTCCAACGACGACTCCTTCTATCTCACTGGCGCAATAATGCCGGGGGGAGAGGAGCACTTGCCTTCTTTGTCGCTGCCGCAGAGAAATTGCTATCAGTTTCATGTCGCTGATGTGAAACTGAAAGAAATCCAACCCCCAGGCTGTGATGAGGAACCTCCCCCTCACAAAGCCGGGGGTTGGATTTCAGTTTTGTGCGATTTTAGCTGGGATCGCACAAAACGAAGTGCCAAAAAGGACGAGCTATCCCGTCCTTGGCACTGCAAACGTAGTGTCAAGGACGAGATACCTCTTCTTTGGCACTTGAGGTTAATATAGGCCTGTACTTCATAAATTGGTAGTCTGACTGAGCAGTCAGGCTTATTTTAAGAGGGGTAATGTGAGCTGTAGAGCTGTGCAATAAAACACGTACATTCAGGTGTACAAGTTAACACACACTTATAATACATTATTTATACACACAGATATTTAAAGCATTCTTTAAAAAGCAGAAATTAGCTGTAACATTAATTTTCAGTTGGGATTCAATTTAACAAGTGAATAATAAAGCAGGCGAGTAGTCATTCATATGTTACAAATGTTCCGACACCCGAAGGTGAGGTCATTTGAGGTCAGTATAACATTAATATAGTTTCACTTTTGGAATATTGAGTTTCTCAGGAAGGAGAGGTTATACTGATAGGTTATAAGAACAGATTCTCCCAAAGGGATGCAGGCAGTCAATTATCTCAGCATTAAAGTGTTCAAGATTTAAGACCTGTAAGGGAACAAGCACTGCCAAAGCCAATAGGTTCAGAAGGAGGCCTTTAGGGAGCCAGGACAGCCAAGGTCAACGGACAAAGTCAAAGTTCTGATACTCGTCTTCTTAGAATTTTTTTCTTAGATAGTCAGTGTTCAAAAGAGAAATCGCAGCAACTCAAGAAGAGTCACCTTTAGAAAGCACAATCTGCAAGGCCAATGCAGGTACGTTGAGGTCAACTTGGTGTTGGGTTAAAAGACACTCCCAAAGGTAGGAAGCGTCCTAAAGGGCAAAAGGATAAAATGCCCCCCATTGCCTTGAAAATGAAGAGGTGTTCCAGCTGGTTGCCTTCACGATGCAATGCAGTAGACACTTGTTCTTGGTCCTTGGTTGTGGTGACGAAAGGCAGGACGTCTGGCAGGCTCCTGCGGCAGCACTCGAGAGAGAGGGAATCGGCAGCAATGGATATCCGTCGATTCAGCTGCTGTTTGTGGTTTTGGCGCCTTTTTCTCAAGCGCCAATGGAGAACAAAAAGCTCTGGTTAGGATTTCCTTGATCCCTCGGTCCTGGACTCTGGTGAGGGGGACTCAGGATGCAGATTTCGTGCTTTTGTAGGGTCCTCTGGATGCCTACGAAGATCTGTCCGGATTCGGACTTCGGAAGACAATGCACTCACAAGTGGTCAAGGTACCCGGGGTATTGGGCTTCTGCAGGCTTCTGCAGGCTTGGAAAGTCGCAGCAAGTCGGGTTTTGCACCAAAATAGCTTTGTCTCAAGGCTAGTTGGTCCCACCAGTCTAAGGGAGGAAGTCGTCCTTTGCGGATCTTCCCTGTCAATTCAAAAACGGGGTCAGCACAGCTGCAGGGCTTCACCGGGCACTTTGCGGTCCACAAGGGTGCTGCTGGCACATTCTCCCGTCCTCTGCTTCGGATTCTGTCCTCCAGTGGTTGACTTTGCTCTTAGTCCCAAAAACCTCACTTTTTATGCAGGTTACCATTCATTCACAGCCCTACGATGTCAATCACCCAACTCATTTACATTTGGCTGAAGCCCGCCAAAGGTAAACTACACAAAGGACTCAAACTTGATGCAAACAGAGTAAAAGCCCAGAAGAAACTAACAAGAAATGGCAAAAAAAGAAGACCGGGGCCATTTTGGGAAAATGGTCACCCTTGTGTGCAGCACTGCAGCGGAGGGATCTGCCTGCGAAAAAGTGATTTGCCCGCGGCTGAAAGTACTGCGGGCAAATGGTTCGCATGAAAACGGTGCGAACTACCAAAAGTTTGCACCTTTCTCATGCGAGCACACATACATTCTCACACACACATCACACCTTAACGGCCCCCCACCCACACCCTCCGCACACCCCTAACATAAACAAACCCCACTTACCTTCATCTTCACGCTGGGTTCCTGCAGCACCAGTTCCCTTTCACTTCCGTGATCGGGAACCAGCGCTGTAGGGTCCTTTTCTTCTTTTTTTTGTAATGGAAGGATGCGGGGGACACCCCCGCAACCCCTGTTTCTTTTTTTTTGTAACGGAAGGCTGCATGGGTGTCCCCCATAGCCCCCACTCACTATAACATAAAGTATAGTGAGCGGGGGTTGCAGGGGACACCCCCGCAGCCCCAGTTTTATTTTTTAAACGGAAGGCTGCAGGGGTGTCCCCCACAACCCCCGCTCACTATACCATGAAGTATAGTGAGCGGGGCGATGTATGGGACACCTCAGCAGCCCCCGTTTATTTTTTTTATTTTTTTCAATGCTACCACCAAAGGTTCAAACTTTTGGTGTTCAAACCCTTTGTGGTAGCATTTTTAGAACTTTTGGTCAATGCGACCATTTTTTTTTCGGTAATTTCGACCTAAACCTCAGCCTGCAGATACATGTCACTACGTAGTAAAAAAGAAACCACTGCCACCAGCCATTCTAGTGAGTTAGTGTAACAAAATGTTACATGAGAAATGAGCTATAGGAATTACTAGGTAATCCCCCCCAGCACTCCACAAGTACAGGGAAGTAATAAGGGGTCATCTTACTATTCTTGGGAACAGTAGTTCACCCAAGAATATGTAGTTAAACATTGAGAGAAGTCCAAGGGACTTCTCAGTGGCACTGTGCAAAAGGTGCTGTGTGTCACAATGCATAAGCAAATGCCTATGGAGTTTACCAGACTCAATAAAACAGTAAGGAACATAGAAAATCATAGGAAAACACGCGAGTGAGAAAAAGGTCCCACCCACTCGGGAGTAAAATTTAAAAAGCCAGGAGTCCCGCAAAAGAGCTGGGGGTCTCTAAGGTTAAAGGGAATTGGCACAGAAATTAAAATTCTCCCTAGCAATCACCCTCCCCCCCCCCCCCCCCCCGACTAAGGGACAGGAGGATTTAATCTACTCCTGGATGTATCTCTTGTTCCACACTTTCTGGAGAGACCATCAGCATTTTGGTAATTGCATCCTGACCTATCCTCAATGGTAAAATCAAACCCTTGGAGGCTGATAGACCATCTAAGTCATTTAGGATTCCACCCCCCTTCATTTGCTTTAACCATCTCAAGGGTTGGTGGTCTGTTTGAATAAGGAAAGTAGAACCATTCAAGTATGGCCTAAACTTCTTCAAAGACCACACAATGGCAAAACACTCAGTTGCCCACCTTGTTTCCCTGTCCTTCAGTTTCCTACTGATGAAGCAAATGGGGTGTTCTTTGCCTTGCTCATCCAGTTGACCTAAGACTGCACCTATCCTGTGTTAGAAGCATTTGTCTGTACTATAAAGGATTGGGTGTAATCAGGAGCTCTTAAGACTGAAGCTTTGCAGAGGGCTTGTTTCGGCCCTGCGAATGCCTTGGCACACTCCTCATTCCATCTGACCTTCTCAGGAAAGTTGCGAGAGGTGATGACATTCATGGGAGAAAGTATGGTCCCATAGTTCTCAATGATATTTCTCTAGTACTCCGTGAGACCTAGAAAGGCTCACTTGGGTTTGAGTAGTGGGGGTGGCTCAGTTAAATACAGCTTGTACTTTGCTAGACAAGGGCCTAATCTCACCACCCCCTACCTCAAGTCCAAGGTAGACCACTTTGCTCTGACCAGTTTGACATTTACTTGCCTTTATGGTCCGATGGGCCTGTTCCAGAGCCTGCAAAACATATCCTAGGTGATGAAGATGGTCTCCCCAAGTATGCTATGCAGAAATCCTATAACACGTTCAGAACCTGGTTCACCATCCTTTTGGAATGTACCAGGTGCATTCTTTAGTCCAAAAGGCATAACCCTAAACCGGTATACGCCTCCTAGGGTTGAAAATGCAGTTTTCTCCTTGGCATGGTCTGTCAGAGCTATTTGCCAATAGCCTGAGGTCAAGTCAAATGTGCGGAGGAACTTGGCTGGTCCAGGTTTGTCCACCAGCTCATCTGTCCTTAGCAAAGGATGAGCTTTAATCTTTGTGAATGCATTTAGAGCTCTATATTCCACACACAATCTCAATTTGTTGGTTCCTGCCTTTGGTACTGGCAGAACTGGACTAGCCCGTGGACTTTTAAATGGCTCTATAGCCCTGTGGTCAAGCATCTTGTTAACCTCCTCCTTTGAGTTCTGACATGATCAGACATTCTGTAACCCCTCCTTTTGACATGGAGACTGTCACCAGTGAGAATGTCATGCTGGCCCCAAAGAGCCAAGCCTGGTGTCAGAGAAAACAGGGAGGCAAACTGACTTATCAGAGCTTTTGACTCCTTCATTTGTCTCATCTGAAGGGTTTTCCCCTGAGGAGATCAGGGAGAGGCTCACTCTCGTCCTCTTGATCAGAGGCTAGAAGCAAAGCTCCCAGTTCTAGTCTAGAGACATAGGTAGGTCTTCAGATGGTTAGTGTGAAAGACCCTAGGGGGCTCCTTGGGGTTGCCCAAGTCCACTAAATAATTCACCTCTCCAAGATTGCTTACGACCTTGAAGGGTCCTCTCAATTTTTTCTGTAAGGCCCTCTGCCTTGTAGGAACCATAAGCAATACTAACTGGTCTGGAGTAAACTCCACCATGTTGTCCTTCTGGTCATGCCAATGTTTGACCAGAGTCTGACCAGCTTTCAGGTTTTCCGTTGCTTCTGTCAGCAAAAGTACCATCCACCTCCTGAGGCCCTAGCACATAGTCAGTGACACGGACTGGCTTCAGGCATGGAGGACTCCCCCAAACCCTCTTTAATCAGGGCCAAGGGGTCTCCGAACAGATGACCATAGAGAAGCTGAAAGGGGCTGAAACCCACTCCAGCTGGAGACCCCTCTCTGTAAGCAAATAGAAGGGATGACAGTAGAAGGTCCCACTTTCTTCTCAGGGGCACTTCTAAGGCACCTATCATGCTCTTCATTGTTCTGTTAAACCTCTCTACCAACCCATTTGTTTGAGAGTGGTAGGCATTTGAGAACTTGTAAGTTACTCCACAGTTCTGCCACATAGTCTGCATGTAGTGGGACATTAAATTAGATCCCCTGTCAGAGATACTTCCTTAGGAAACACAACCCGGGTAAGAATACGAAGGAGGGCCTTAGCCGCTGCTTGGGCAGTAACAGTCCTCATAGGTATAGCCTCGGGATACCTGGTAGCATGGTCTACCACAACCATTATAAATGGATTGCCTGAGGAAGTAGGAGGGTCTCGAGGACTGTTAGGGAGAGTTCTCTGTTTAGGCTGAATTTCCTAACCTAGTAAGTCCCCCAGCAGCTTTGCTGGATTGTTTGGGGTTTATTTTTTTCTCCTGCCAAGAGTGAGACTCTTTTACCCTCACTCTTGGGCATGATTTGAGTGGGTTGCTTTGAATCTAGATGTGTTTAATGGGCTATGGGGTATTTTACTCCATAGGGCTTCATGTGTTTTTGTGATGAGTGTTACACAGCACCCTCCGTGCAGTAAAACAGGGGTGTCATAGTGACCCCCCCAGTATAGACTCCATATCCTGGGACTGACTACTGTCTCCCAGGGCATGTAAAGTCACCATTGACTTTACTAGTCTTAAATTCTGAACAGAACCAGTACAAACCATCATATTGCGGACGTACTGGCTGGGGCAATTCGATTGCCCCAGGGTCTGTTAGTCGAGGGGGCACGTCTCCGTCCCCCCTGATCGAGTTTTGGCTGGTGGTAGTGGATACTACTTTTTATCTTCCTCTGGGGTGAAGACTGAGGAGACAGTGTGAACTCCTGAAGGTTTACCCTTACATATGGGATCCCTTGATATGGTCACCAGACCAACAAACCACACATTTACGAAAGCTTTTCTGGAATCTGGTTTTCCGGTAACCTCCCTCTGGTTTGGATACAGAGGTTTCACTGGCCCTATAAGGTTTCCCATGAAATGCACCCTTATGGTTTTTGTGGCCTTCTTTATGTGGTGGAGTAGAATTCTCTTTACTGTCTTTCGTGTTCTTCCCCCCCCCCCCCTCAGCCTTTTTCTGGTTTTCCCCAAAATCCTTATGAGTGGACCTGTTGGCTACCCATAAGTCAGCAGCTTGAGCTAGTCTCTTTAGTCTCTTGGGATCAAGTTCCTTAGTCAGTCTGGTGCTGTCTCAGCTCAGGAGAGCAGGCACCAAAAATATTCTCTAGTAAAAACAAATTCCTCATTCCTTCAAAGGAGTTTACTTTGTATCCTTTCACCCAACCATCTAAGTTTTTTAGGCATTCACAAACCCATGTAGCCCAAGGGGTACCAGCTTTCTTTTTATGGTCTCTAAACCTTTTAAGGTATGGAGAAGGAGTCTTCCCAAATCTGGCAACAAGTGCCTGTATGGTTCATAATCTTTCCTGTCTGTAGCACTCGATTCCATAATAGCATCACAACCATTCCCGGGGAGCCTAGACATGATCCATGAAACTAAATCATTCCCACAAATATTCTGCAAACCACAAGTGAATTCAAATGTACTCAACCAATCCAACACATCAAGTTTACGATCATACATACTTAGAGCCTCGTTTGGTAAGCGCATTCTCTTAGGACTAGTAGACCGAGAGGACCCTGTGAAGGAAGCAGAATCAATGGACCTCTTTTTCGTATCAGTCATGCTATTTTTCCCTCTCTCTGAGCCTCTTCTCTTCTTTTTCGTCAGATTGTAGTGCAAGTTTCTTGAATTCTATTTCCAGTCTCATTGTTTCAAGAGATAGATATTCTGGGCTTAGATTGTGAACCAACAGGGGTCATGATAGGAGCTTGTTGAAATACAGGACAGGCTGAAGAGAGGAGTTTCTCACTCCTTGAAGATCCTCCTCACCTTCTGACCCATTTGGCAGATTAGAGCTAAGATCTAAACTATCAGTTTCATCAATTTTCATATCAAGGTTGTGAGTAGAGGTTATGGGCCTACTCCCAGGGTTTTGGTGATTTAACAACTTTTCAATTAACCTGTTCTTTCTCATTTTAAACTCAGTCCCCTTGTCCTACATAATTCTTTCAGTTGTTCCATTGTAAGTGCAGTAAGGGACTGTTCATCAAAATTATCCATTCCTGGCATTATTTTCAGTTGCAAGATTACTTTTCTTTTTGGTGGAGCTTAGCCTTATGCATGGTTTATTTGTGCACAAGTACACACAGTAGTCAAGGCAACCACTATGCACCAATCCCATCGGCAGCCACCAGTGTTGGGTAAGAATAAGTGCAGTCCAACTGGTGTGGTATTAGGCAAGACTTATCTCGTTGGTATTAGACCCACCTTTTAATATAGGCCTGTACTACACAAGTTGGTAGTGTGACTGAGAAGCCAGGCATATCTTAAGAGGGGTAATGCAAGCTGTAGAGCTGCGCAATGAAACAAGTAAATACAGGTATCCAAGTAAACACTTATACTCTTAGTTATAATAAATTAAGGATTTATTTATACACAAAGATATTTTACCCCATTACTGTAGGAAAAAAAAAATGGCAGGGTGGTGCGAGTTATACAAGACACCGCCACCATATAGATGGTGTCCAGGTACCATTTTCATGATACTTGGCCCTCAAGGGTGGGAGCCAAAGTGGCATTTACACATTTTGAAACGCACACCATGAGTGGAAGGAACCAGAATGGTGTTCCCGTCTTGTCCAACACACCCCTTGAGTAGAGGGAGCAGAACTGTCGTTTCTTTCTGAAGCACGCCTCAAATGGAGGTGAGCTGGACTACCATTGCTTGCCAAGGCACACCTCAAGTTGAAGGAACCTGAATTGCGATCCTTTCCACGGCACTTGTCAAGCGGAGGGCGCTTGACTACGTTTCTTGGTAAGGCAGGCCTCCAGTGCAAGGAGCCGGAATCGCATTCCTTTCCAAGGCGTGCCTCAAGCAGAGGGAGCTTGACTGACGTTTCTTTCTAAGGCAGGCCTCAAGTGGCGGGAGCAGCACCAGCATGCCTTGCCAAAGGGGAGTGAACCAGAATGGTGTTCCCTTCTTCACCAATCCACGCCTCAAGTGTAGGGAGATGGGGTGGCATTCCTTTCTAACATACACCGCAAGTGGAGGGAACCGGAATGGTGTTGCCTTGTTGTCCAAGCATGCCTCGAGTGGAGGGAGCTGGAGTGCCATTCCTTTCTAAGATACGGCTCAAGTGGAAGGAGCCTGAATGTTCCTTTGCAAGTCACGCCTCGAGCAGAGGGTGCTAGATTGACCTTTCTTTCTAAGGCAGGCCTCAAGTGAAAGGTGCCGGAGTGGCGTGCCTTTCTGATGCAGGCCTGAAGTGGAGGGAGCAGGACTAGCATTGCTTGCCAAGGCACACCAAAGGGGACTGAACCAGAATGGTGTTCCCTTCTTGTCCAAGGCACGCCTTGAGTGGAGGGAACCGGAATGGTGGTTCCTTCTTGTCTAAGGAACGCCTCGAATGGAGGGAACTGGACTGAAGTTTCTTTTTCGAAAGCACGCCTCAAGTGGAAGGAGCCTGAATCACGTTCCTTTGCAAGTCACGCCTCGAGCAGAGAGAGCTAGACTGACGTTTCTTTCTAAGTCGGGCCTCAAGTGAAAGGTGCCGGAGTGGTGTGCCTTTCCAAGGCAGGCCTGAAGTGGAGGTAGCAGGACTTAGCAATGCTTGTCAAGGCACGATAAAGTGAAGTGAGTCGGAATCGTGTCGCATTTTTATTGAAGGCACTCCTCCAGCGCAGGGAACAGGAGTGGCGTTCCTTTGTAAGGCATGCACGAATTGAGAGCCTATGGGTCCCTTTCTAGGAGTGATGGGCATTCCAGGAAATCACTTGATCTTCCAATACTTTTCCTCTGTATGATACAAAAGAAATCAAGGCTGTAGGCAGAGGGCTGGCATAGAAGGGCATTGGGGACAGTACACCTGATTATCCCTCCTCTTCCCTTGTTTTGTACACACCTTCAATATTCTGTATGGTTGTCTCTTCATGGTTGTGGCTGGAACATAATCAGCAAAGTGACGTCCTTTCAATCTGGCCACATCTACTTCTGGGAAGGAAGGAGTTTGTAGACAATGGTCAGTGATTTTACAACTTCTTTTTCAAAGTAAAAAAATGAGTTTGTTTTGTGGAGCAGCTGCCCGGTATACAACATAAGCATTGTATGTAGCTACATGCATAATGTGTACGGCCAACTTCTTGTACCACATGCAAGACTTGCACGCTGCCTAATATTGCTCAAGCAATTTATCTGCTTTATCTACTCCGCCCATGTAGTTGTTGTAGTCCAGAATGCACTTGGCTTCTGCACTTCCTGAGCCTGCCCGTGCACAGTGACAAAGTACTTTAATCATGAATAGTACTTGGCAGGTGCCCATCCCTTCTGTCACAGAATGAAAAATTTGGAGCATTTAAGCTTAAATCCTATGAAGAAATGACAAGGAGCGCATAATCCTTGTTTTCATTCCATGGTTTTTGATTTATCAGCACTCTGATCAGCCTCAGAACAAGGAGATGGTGCACGTGCACCAGATCAACCTAAAAATAGACTTAGAAAAAGCTATGGAGTGCTCCAAGAGTTGTTAAGGTTGACCTTCTCTACAATTTACACAACACACCTGCACCTACAACAAAGAGAACAAAAAATCGAAGCAAGATGTTATACATTACACATATACAAGTGTGGGGAAGAGGATGGATCCCACACTACCAATTCAAAGACAGCGCACCGTGTGGCGAACCCTGTACTCCCCCCATGGGGTGTAGGTGGATGGGAAATACAGGTGAGAAGCAACCTTTTAATGTATTTGTGATTGGGTGAGGTGAAAAGGCAAGGCAAAAAGGCAGAGGCGATCTGCACGCAGACAGTAAAGATAAGGAAAGTACATGACAGGCCCTTCAAGATAATTGCTGGCACACTTTCCACAAAACCCCCTTCTCATTCACATAGGGTCGTGAGTGAAGGGGGAAGGTGAATAGGACCGAACGACTGCAAGGGCCAGCAAGTGGAATTAAGCTGCTAAATGTGGTGATGCTTTGCAAAGAAATAGGCAGCACTGACATATTGAATACATTTATTCCACCAAAAGAAAGTACTATGCAATTTTTAGGAAGTCAAAGTCTCGCTGTCAACAGATTTAGTCACCATTTTATTAACATGCCCCATGACCCGAAAGCCCATCACTCCCCCGCCCTCCAACATAACGTCTGGGCAAAGTTCATAATGTCATCAATGAAAATGTCCATGCCTCTCTTCGAAAGGTGCACTCCGTCTCAGTGAAACATCAGTTCACCTTTGATGAAGCTATGGTGAATTGTCCAAATTCTGTCATTGTGCTTGGTCAGTCTTGCCAGCTCGCCATTCAGTTTCCTCGCCGAGGAGTTGATGGCCTTTTCCTTCCCTGGCGTTATCCAATTCTTCCTGGGAATCATTTGTGACCAAACCACCACAGTGTTTGGGAACCCTAATGAAATCCACTGCAGTTCGGCCATCAGTAGCTCCCATACCCCTCTCTGTCCCATAGAAGCCTTATCATTTCCTCCCAGATGCACCACTGAGGACAGGAGGGGGAACATCTCATTTTGCCTGGGCCTTACAGGTGGTGTCCAGTCAACTGGTCCACAACAAACTGGTCGACTGCAATTTGGTCGACACCATTTGGTCGAATGCCAAATGGTCGAATTTTTTTTTTTTTTATATATATGTGGGTTTTCGTGTGGGGAAAAAAAAAAAGAAAAATAAGGGGGTTGGGGGGGACCCCCCCAAAAAAACCCAAAAAACGGGTAAAAAAAAAAAAATTCGACCAAATGGTGTCAACCAAATGTTTTCGACCATTTGACTGGTAACCCTTACAGGTGACTCCTCTGAGCTGGTGAAGGTGCATTCCCCCGACACCAAACCAGTGCAACGATAGACCATCCCTCTGAGACCCAGATGTGTTTGGCCCTCTGACATGTGCTGCAGCCCTACAGATGAAAGAGTGGCAGACAATCCATACAATCCTCATCCTCAATAGGAAATTGGGGCCAGACATATGGTTTATCAATTAGCACAGCAAGTGCTTTAACACATGTCTCTTGAAACAATCCCAGACACACACTTCCCCCAATCTTACATGCACTTCACATGTGAGAGAACAGTAGGTCATTACATAATTGGCACATACTTTTCATGAAAAGAGGCGAAGGACACATTGTCACCTTGTGCCAATGGCACAGTTGTGCTGGCACAATTGTAATCAGCGAAGGTTCTTTTCCTCTGGCCCACCGTTTGTACTTCACGGTGGTAAGGAGAGTTGAATGTACTGCACCGTGATACCGAGGTATCGGGGAAGGTAAATGAGAGTGCGATTCAGCCAGAAAGGAAGACTAAGGCTCAGTGAAGTCCCCATGCCTAGCATTGCTTAGGGCACAGTAGAATGCGCATAATTCTCCTATAACCCACCGACCTGCCTTCTTTACACCACACACAACACTCCTTACCACCATACACTTCACACAGATCCCCAAGATCTTCCACACCTCCTCCAACAGCGGATCACACCAGTCCAACCTGTGTTACGCTCACCTGGTATCCCAGCCGGGTTACTCACTGGTATGCTTCTCGGCTTTGCCCTGATGTGGTCTGCGGGGAAGGTTCTGCCTTGTGATAGAATTAGGCGTGCTCTCCGTCCTGCCTTCTTTGCAGGGGCGGCGTTGTCTTTCATGGGCGAGTGCGGTCCAGTTACTTCACTGACACCAACCCGTTTAATATTGCTCAGGTAGGTTTTATTGATGTTCTTTAGTTTTGTTGCTATCCTGCATGCCTTTCTTTGTTTAAAATGTCTCACTTTTCTCCCTCAGGTATGCAGAGCTTCAGCTCGGCGAACAGGCTTGGTTGAGCCCCGCTGGTAAATGATGGCGCATTAAGAGTGCTATGATGCGGTAAGTAAGCGCTATGCGCAGCGCTGCGAAGTCTTGCCTTTGCTAACCTGTGTTTTCCTTCCTTGTAAGTCGCGGTGTTCTTCAGTGCGAGTGGAATGTCCGGAGTGGTGCCAGCTGAGAGGCGACCAGCCAGGTAAGCCTTTTGAGCAGTTCGTAATTTGTAAATGTCTCTACTGCTTTCTTTAATGTTGCCTCTATCTTCTTCTTGCAGGCCGTTCTGTCCGGGAGGTGTGCAGATTCGAGGAAGCTGTTCTCAGTAGCTGCGAGTGTTTAAAGATGAAGACTGCAGGTAAGATGCTGCTGCTAATGATTTTCCTTTTGTCTCCTTGCAGGTTCTGCTTCTCCGAGGTTCGAGGGAATAGCTGGACACGGTGAGCATAACGTTGCAAGCTGCAAATTAGCGCGAAGCGTGTTGTCTTGCTCAGGTGTGGTTTAAATAGCCCCAACAAAATAGTCTAGGTAAAGTAGTCCCTAGGCTACCACACCCAAAACACTAGACCACATAGCTTGGTTCTTAGGAACCAAGCTATGTGGATGCCTCCATGTTGGCTGACAATACAGTAAAGTAGTTCCCAAGCACATTGTTTTTTCATGGTGTATGATCCTGGCACCATAGGCGCCAGTACTGGCCCCATGAGGGCTTTTGAAGAGGATGCCAGGCTCTAGAGGCCCGAGTCCTGACTCCACCTGGCCAATGGTTTTGCCAGAGGGGGTTTTTGGGCGAGGGTCGTGACAACCCGCCTCCTACATTTCCACTACAGCCCAAGCACAAACAATAAAACTGTTCAGTACTTTGCACACATTTTGGCAGGGTGACTATTTTGACAAAGAAAATGAGCTCCATAGCAAGTGTGTATTGTATGCTCTGTCAATATAGGCACCCTGACAGAATGTGCGCCAATTATCAAAAATGGATACAATTTTGGACAGTTTCATTGTGAGAGCTTCAGCCAAAGCTCCAGGACAACCGCGGATGCTATCCCTGGCCTTGGGAGGCTGTCTCCCATGTCGATCAACCGTCCCAAAGTTCAGCAGCAGTACCAGAGCCCCGGCAGGGTCCATATCCCTCCTCAAAGGGAGAAGCTGTAACACTGCTGCACTTGGGGATCGTTGACCAACAAAGGAGACAGACTCCCAAGCCCGGGGCCATCACCGCCCAACCATCCGAAAATTCTGGCTGGCCTGCGTTGCAGGTTTTCCCTCCAAGGAGGGGTGCGCACTCTGCCGGGGGTCACTAGGACCGCTGCTGCATTTGGGGACGGTCCACCCAAATGGGAAACGGGCGCCCATGGCCAGGCACATCACCCCGACCATCCTAGACCTCTGGCTGGGCAGCGTTACAGCTTTCCCCTCCAGGAAAGAGTGGGGACACTGCCAGGCCACCCTGGGACCGCCGCAGGACTTGGGGACGATCAATCCACATGGGAGACGGGCACTAAAGGCCAGGGACATAACCCCTGACTGTCCTGGACTTCTGGGTGGCATGCGTTACAGCTTTGTCCCCTGGCACAGGATGGGGGACCCTGCCGGGGCTCCTTGGGACCACCGCTGGTCTTGGGGATGGCCGACCCACATGGAAGACGGGCGCCCAAGGCCAGGGACATCAGTCCGACTGTCCTGGACCTCTGGGTGGTGCTTTGCCGCTTGTGAAAGACTGGGGACCGTGCCGGGGCTCACTGGGACGGCCGCTGGACTTGAGGGTGGTCAACCAACATGGTAGACCGGCACCAAAGGCCGGGACCTCACCCCCAACCAACCTCAAATTCTGGCTGGTAGTGGTAGTCCTTATGTTTGTTAAAGTTTTATTTTCTTCATGCAAAGCAGCCAACATCCTCTTTTCAGGGGATACCCATCATTCAACACTTTACCTCTACGCCACCTGTTCCCACCCATACCACTGACACTCCAGCCACAGTCCCACCCACCACACCAACAATCCACCGCCCAAATACAATGCATAATAACAAAAGCACATTTCGTACTACTTACATAAGTCAGCAAAAGCTTTCGACTTGCCAGAACTGCAAGGAAACGAACAACAATTACAATCTGTAATCAGCCCACCAATAACGCTTCCAAACTTTCAGGCTGCTATCTGCAAACCTTTCCATTCCTTTGGCAGATACATGGGACATACCAGTCATCTGCCACCAAGGAAGAGTAAACTGCAAACTGATAGGAAATGCGAATAAGGCCAATGGGCATATGGAACCCCCACCCCCCAACCACAAAATAATCATTGTCCAGATGGCCTAGTGCCAATCTGCCCTCAGAGGAAAACAGCACTGTTCTGCTGGTATGGGGGCAATGTGTGGCCTGACCCTCCATGTGTGTACCAGCCCACCACAATAACTCCCTTGAGCGCCCACTCCCGCTCACACCACCAACAATCCTGGTCCAGTGCCACCCCCCCCTGCATAAAATACAATGCTGAAAAAACACAAATTCAATACTTGCATAACAAAGGAGAAGCTTGACCTGTACTAAACCTGTAAACTTAAAAAAAAAATGTATTATCAGTGTCAGCCCAGCAAAAACCAACCCACACTGCCATGCTCCCATCTTCAGCTTGCGCTACTGAGCAATGGTGGGTAGTCACAACGTTCATTCCTTCTAAACGCCCAATGCACACTTCCTGTTGTGCTCACTTCTCCTGTTCAAATACTATGCACAGGAAGTAAGTACCACACCAGTGTGTAGTGCCATTGCTAGCCGCAGATCCAGCGATCCACACCCAGCAATCCACTTGGTTTCCTTGCAAAGCAGCCAGCACCCTTCTATTACTGGCTACACTCATCCCTGGTGGTCTAGTGTTCCCCCCAGTATAAACACATGTACCCCTTCCTAGGGGCAGATTGGCAGATTACACCTCCAGTCTGCCCCCAGGGAGGGCTACTTGCATGCCCCCATCCATTTTGGGTGGGGGGTGAAGCGGGCCAGCCCCCTTTCATTTATCATAAATCCGTGGAAGTGTGCCCCCCAAACCCCCTACAAAACACCAACACGAAAAAGGAAACCCTTTTTGTTTTTTTCTTTGCACCTTCCCTAAGGGCAGATGCCGCCCCCCCCCCCCCCAAACTTCTAAAACAGACCCATGGTGGTCAAGTGGCGTTGCTGGGCATGGATTGAGTGATCCGAGCCCAGCAATGCTTCAAGGAAGGTGTCGTTCGTTGGAAAGGGGAGAGTCTCCTCTTTCCAAGGACACCTCCCTCTATCGAAACGGCACAATAATGCTGTAGATCGAGGGAGAGGAATGTGGAAACCTATCTTTCACTGCCGCAGCCGAAAATGGCTGCAGCTGTGAAATTTACTTTGTTTCACGTCAGCATGTATTACACACGCTGACGTGAAACTGAAGGAATTACACCCCAGTGCCGTGAGGAGGAACCTCCTCCTCACATAGGCGGGGGTTGGATTTCAAATTTGTGCGTTTCCTGCATTGTGAAGTGCCAGAAAGTATGAGCGATCTCATCCTTGGCACTCCAAACGTAGTACTGAGAAGATAGCATGTCCTTAGCACTTAAGGGGTTAAAGCATTCTTTAAAAAGCAGTAATTAGCTGTAACATTAATTCTCAGTTGGGATTCAATTTAACAAGTGAACAGTAAAGCAGGTGAGTAGTCATTTATGTTACACATGATCCAGCACCTGGAGGTGACGTCATTTGAGGTCAGTATAACATTTATATATATCACGTTTGCAATATTGAGTTTCTCAGGAAGGAAAGGTGGTTATTTTTTAAAATTTATTTTTTTGTAAATTATATAGTTTGGTTACACACTTTTTCATTGATCGTCTTTAAAATTTCCACTTGATAATCAACAATTATATACATATTCCTGGTTGATTTGTCCATAGTCGAGGAAAAAGTAAAACACAAGAGTGAAGAAGAAATTGTCTGTTCACATACGATGGTATCCGAAATTGCCGTGCAAATATTATTTTCAGTTAATAGTCTTTTCTTTTTTCAAGTTAATTACGCTATTCCAAAATTGAATGACCCTAAAGATAAGGGCTTTGTTGTTTCCTAATATTATCTATGTCCATCGTTCTTTTGAGCCATGGTGAGTCATCTTTTGTGGTAGCATGTCTCCAAACAATTTTCTTTTGTCGCTGAGAGCTGAGCATTCCATAATGATGTGATAAATTGACTCTATTTGTTCCAATTGTTGACTTAATCGACAGTATATCTCTGTATCAGGTAGCTGTTTTAAATTCACAAGGACTTCCCGTGTAAGTAAGACATTAAGTCTTATTTGCATGAATGTGTCTCATTTGTCGTGCTGGAAAGACGGTCAAATATTGTGGTAGTTGATTCAGTGCTTTGGTTTCTAAATCGCAGGTTATAGCTAGATGATACTGTGATTTCGCTTCTGCAGTCATTATATTGGATTTGCTTTTTCAGCGCCAGCAGTCGATTTATAAGCATCTCAAGAGTTGAGTCTGCATTACTTCGTATTTGGGTACAGGCCTCTTACCATACATTTTACACTTTTTGATTTGAGGCTTTGGATTTGATTCGTAGTATATCGATTGCTGGAATATCATCATCTGCTATGGTCTTCCTAAATTTAGATATTTCCAGTTTCGAAACATATCCATGGAAGCGTATAAGCAGGTGGCAGCGATTGTACCTTTCGCCAAAAGATCCCTTCTACCTGGTTCCATGTTTGGAGAGGCTGGTTAAGCATATCTTCACTACCATATGTTATAATAGCAACCATCTTATGTCTGTAAAAGGTAATTCTCGGTTTCATTGACAATTTACCATATTTCCTGTGTAATAACACCCCTTGACGGGCGAGTAAAAGAGATTTGTTTTCTTTAACTGTTCGGACCAGTCTTTTTCTGTCTCTGATTGGTTTAACCAGATAGGTAGATATTTGGTCGATTTTACCAGTTTTAATTACTTGGGATTTTTTTATATTGATTGTCGGCTCGTTCGCCTCTACATATTTTTCCAGATTTTCCAATCTCTTTTGCAACCCCACTTGAGTTTTATCTAGGATGACCAGATCATCTGCATACATGATATATGGTAGTGGAATCGCGTTCAATTTTAGAGGGTTTGCAATTATTGGTTGGTTGTCTTCTAAATCTAATGTGTATAAGTTGAAAAGCGTTGCCGCGAGGGGGCAGCCTTGTTTAAGGCCATTCCAGGTTTGTATCTCAGTTGACAATACACCATCTCTAGACAATCTTA
Organism: Ambystoma mexicanum; assembly: GCF_040938575.1. Classification (NCBI taxonomy): domain Eukaryota; kingdom Metazoa; phylum Chordata; class Amphibia; order Caudata; family Ambystomatidae; genus Ambystoma; species Ambystoma mexicanum. The sequence goes on from NC_090926.1 coordinate 305,215,134, forward strand.
CTCTGATCGTTGTATCTGAATAGAGCGCCTTTATCGGCTCTAGGATATCCATGGGGCATTTCCAGAGTGTTATTTTTCCCATAGCTTTGTTTGAGTTACACTATCGAAAGCTAATTGTAGGTCTATAAACGTCGCATGGATAGGTGTTTTCGTCCTTAGGGCTTCCAATTTTAAGAGGTTTAAAAGTATTAAGTTGATGTTTGTGCCTACTTTCTTGATGAAGCCTGTTTGTCGTGGGTCCCACCTCCCATTTGTTATTGCCCAATCTGTTAAGCTTCTTAGAAGTAACGAGGCAAATACCTTTCCCAAAGGATCTAGAAGAGCTATTGGGCGATAGTTGAAAGGTAGTTTCCTATCGCTGTGTTTAAATATAGGGATCAGTATTGCTGATTTCCATGTCATCGGGAGATGGTTGTGTTCTGAAATGATAGTAAACATCTGTATACATAAATCTGCCCAGGCTTCTGGTTTCCGTTTTATGATGGCATTACTTAAGCCATTTGGGCTGGGGGCCCCAGAGGTATTGAGTTAGTTAATATGCCTCACTATTTCTTCATAATCCCATCTAATGTTCCATTTGTCTTTGTTTTCTGATGTTGATTCTCTCCCTGTAACATGTCTTTTCTTGTATAGGGTAGAGAAGTAGGAGACCCATTCTGTCTCAGGAACATCTAGGATCAGACTCTCTTGTTGTTGGTGATTTTCATTAATCAGGTTCCATAGGTCTCTAGAGTTTTTGTTTTTCATCAATTGAAGCATACGTTCTGCATCGTTCTGGGCTATAGTTGCCTGTGTGTTTTTAATCCAGTTCCTATATTGTTGTTTAAGAGCTTTATAACATTTGATACCCTCTTCTTGTCCCATCTTAGACGTACCTTTTAAATTTGTTTGAAGTTGTTTTTTCTTCTAAGCAATTTGGTTGTTGTAGACATTGAGGGTATTTCGTTCTTTCGGTTCTTCTACACCCGTTGTTGGACTTGAATGGTACAAGCACCCCATTCATAATCAAGTTTCTCTATCTCGTTCTTTCTTGCGTTAAAGAATGCTTCTTTCATCCCTCAATTTGGCCATCAGTGATGCGTAGTCTGTTAGATCCGGTATTCAGCTCAAGACCGGGTAATTTTTGTTTGATCGCATGCTCTTGATTAGTCAACCAATTTTATGATGGTCACTCTGTGTAGACGGGATGTTTCTTATTTTTAAAATTGTATCCGTTAGAGCAGCTGATGTATAGATATAATCTAAATGTACCTCTTGACCTGGTTGGTTTAGGGGGTGTGTACCCTTTTAGCATTCCATTTATTAATGTCATATTTCTTCTGTTAAACTCTTTCGTCCTGATTTGAGCTTTAGATGTTAATTTTCTAATTCGGATTTTCATTCCATTAAGATAGAACAAGTGTACGTTCAAGTGACCACATAGTGTAATTTCTAACTGATCTGTGCAGCATCGATAGGTGTTAGCACTGTATTGATAAATACAGAATCATTAGCGGCTACTGTGTTCCAATATAGATTCATAATCCCAATTCTCTTTCTGTTTTGTATTTTTGTTTTCTCGTTTTTCTTTTGTTGTTTTGGGACTTTATGTTCCAAGATGGTACATTGAATCCAGGAATTAGGGCTGTGTGTCTCTTGAATTTCTAGGCTTGCCTTCGTTTTTATTAGAGTTAGGAAACCTTGTAGATGGCCTTCATTTAGGTCTAATTATTGCCGGATTCATGCATGTCAAATATCCATTGCATATTGGTTGGTTGGTTATCCATGTCTCCTGGAGACACACTATCTAGATTGTTGTTTTCATTTCTAAACAGATGTGCCGAGCCTCTAGTATTCCATGAGCGGAGATTGAAGATCAAATTCTTGTTTGTTTGTAGTTGTTATGGGCGCGTATTTCTTTGTGATCTTGTGTCCATTTTTCGTATATTTACTTGCTGTGTCTGCCATTTGGACATCGCCATTCCTCCCCAAATATTTGGAGATCTGATTCCCCTTCTTACTCGTGTCTGTCCATGATCAAGCACATCTGTCTCTGCTAGAGTGGAATTCTGATATTGAGCTCTTCTTCCTAGTTTCCCATTTCTGTGTTCATATTGAGCCCCTTCCACTGTTGATGAGATTGATCTTCTCATGTCCTGATTTAATGTACAACAGAAGTCTAGATCGCGGAACTGGTTCGAATTTTCCATCACTCTCTCCAAGAGTCGTGATTTAAGCTGGACCAGTACTCTATTCGTTATTATCTCTTGTAGGAAATCAACCAGTTTAATATCCTCTGATCTAATGGATTGTAAATGAGGTATCGCATGCAATCGTCTGAGGAAGTTGGTTCTATTCAAGATTAGCCCATCATTAATATCTTCTAATCTCTCAATCTCTAGTGGTTCTTTACGTCGTGGATCGATAAAGGTTGGTAACATTAATCGCTTTTCATTCTTTTCTGGATGGTGTTAAGGGTGTTTTTTCCCTGTATCAGATCGTTTTAGAATTCTAAATTGCTTGATCTTTGTGTTTCAGAAGCTTTGTTTATTATGATAGCTTACGTTACTATCATACTGCGATGCCTCATTTGTTATTGCGCTTTCTTCGCTCAACATATCGGGTTCTCTCTCCGAAATATCCTCACAGGAGAGGTCCACAAATTCTTTGTGGGTAGTATGACCTTCTTTGTATTAATCGATAATATATAGTGATGCTTCTTCAATGATCAAAGTTTCCTCTATTATATTTTGTTGTTCATCTTCTGTATATACTGAAAGGTTCATCATGAGCTCATGTTGTTCTTTCATCTGTCGTTTGTCTTTTTAACTCGTCTTTATGTGGTATCTCTGGTTCCTGTTTTGCTGACACATCTTGTATTCGTATGTCTTCTTTTCTTTTGTTGTTGTTGTGTAGTGGGCATCACTGGTGTTGACCGGTTTCTCAGAAAAGCGCTGGAGCCCCTCTTCATTGGTTCGCTTTCTTTGTGGATTTTCTCTCATTTGATTCCTGTTTTTCTATCTATCTTCATGTGTAATAGGTTACAGTCCTTCCTAGTACGTTTGAATATCTGAAAGGACTCTGCACCAGGTGTTGGTGGTTGGGTACCCTGTTGTGAATTTTTCTGGTCTAGCTCTGTTTCTTTGAGTCAGGGCTGCACTGGGTTTACTTATTTGCGCAGCTGGATGGTTTCCTTGAACATCCGATATCCTTTTTCCTATGCTTTTCGATACCAAGTTTTTGGGGCAAGTTGTTATTTTTGTGCCGTCTGTTACTGTTGGATGTATGGCCTGGTTATCTAGGTTTTTCTTCATTGGTTGTTCAGTGGGGCCTTGGGACTCTTTCATTTGGTTATCTCGTGGATTTAGTGCCCCTCACTCCAGTTATTATCTTGATTTCTGATGTTTTCATGATGCTTATTAGACGACATATCAATCAAGGGGTATCCGTTCATTGCATCGAATACAAAGCATCGACAGACCATACCATTGGAAAAAAATGCATCGAAAAAAAACATCGAATGCATTTTTTTTAATGGGTTTAGTTTAGTAAAAATATGTTTTAATGGTTTAAAAAAGGGGGCTGGAGGGAACCCCCCTAAAAAATGTTTTTTAAAAATGCATTCTAGGTTTGGTTTTTTTTTGTTTTGTTTTTTTAGATGCTTTTTTGTCAATGGTATGGTTGGCGATAGTTTGGCTGTCGATGCAATCACTAGGAACCCAATGAAGGCTGTTGTCATTAAAGCTTTATCCGATCGGTCATTCCTCGCAGTATCGAACAGTCGGGTCTGCCATTGGGCCGTTGCCTCAGCTTCTTTTGGATTTTGTTTGTAAATGTTTCTATAAATATTTGCTTAGTATGAACTAGAACCAGTACTGTTGCCTGGTCTCTCATTGTGTCACTGATTGTTTTGTAAAGTTTGTGTTAGTACATGGCTCGAAGCTGACCTCAGCATATTTAGTAGTTCTAACATTTTAGTAGGTATTACTGTGTGTTGTTAATCTCTTTGTGGTTCGCATTGGCATTTGTTATATGTTGTATCAGTCTGTTCCCTTCCCGTTGTCGTCTGAGAGTTCAGTGTATCTGAATGATCTTTTCCATCTTTAAAAGGTCCAGTGGACTGAGATTCTGCTTGTCTACTAAGTATCGGTCGTGTTGTTAAGTCTACTGTGCCATGTATCGTGTAGAAGACTTGTCAGATTCTATCAACTTTGTTTTTGTTGGCGATGGGTTGCCAAATACCTTGTTTCTTTTTTCATGGTTAATCATTGTATTTCTGTAATATCCATTGACAAGCGTGCCAAGCGCCGACTTTCTATCATTGGAGTGAACAGTATATTGGTTATGGTCCTGTTCCCTTGACCACATTTTCGATGCACTGTTGCTTCGCCTGGATAGCCCTTTTTTTATTTTTTTTATATTTTTGTAGCATTGATGGTGTCATATCGCTCTCTGTTGATCGATTTTGTGGTTCCTTCTCAGCTAACTTGAATTCATCATTTGTCTAATTTGATGTGCATTCTTGTTTATATTCCTCCATTTTTCATGTCATTGTTTATAGTTTCATTTTGCACTCGTCGTGTGCACGGGGAATGTTTATTTTCTCTGTGGGTATTTTCGAGTGTAGGGTCTTTCTCTATATTTGTTTCTTCTCGCGTTAACTGGGATTGGGATATCTCTCAAGGTTTTTGTTTGTCCTGTGCAGCGAAGCTGGCCATAACCCGCTGCTGGTCGGAATCTGTTAGGTGGTTAAGTATTTTGTAATGGCTTTTTTCTGCCGCCTGTATGAGTGCACCTCGCACCTCCTCCCCTTGATTGCTTGCATCTTCCCTGCATGCCCCATTTATATGCTGCGCTTGTTCACTCACCTGCAAGGCAGCGTGTTGTTCCTTTGTCAATTTTGTCACTGATCGAGTCCGTGTGCATGGAGAAAGGGGTGGCTTTAGCAGGGAGCGGGGGGTCGGGCAGTGTAGCGACTTCCGCAGACAGGAATTTCTTTGTCTGATGTCTCGTTTGTGTTCCCATTTGAAGCTACCATTCTAATTACGTCTCGTATTTCCTGCAGCGGTATTCAGTGGCTGGTTAGTTGGTTTCCGCCCACGCGTCTTTCTGTTAAGGATTGATGCATCTACACAGATTAGAGACGACGCTGATCGAAAAGAAGTTTTTTGCTCAAAGGCCGTGTGATGTGACAGCCTCCGTGTGTAGGAAATACATTACCGGCAGCAGAACCGAGAGGAGTTGTAGTCTCCGCCAAGCCTCCAAAAACTCCTCAAGACTCAGCTGACTCTGTGCCGCTCTGCGGGTTGACTGGGTTTATGAGCAAAAAGCCCTGCCTCTCTTCGGTGAAGCACACTGCCAATGTTGGTAGCTCATTGATCGTTGGAAAGGTAAAACGAACAGCTCTCGGCCTCCTCAAGACTCTGCCACAAAAAAAACGTTGTGTGCTGTGTCTCATAGAAAAACGTACCACCCAGTCCCTGCACAAAACAAAAGGAAAGGCTATAATTGGATCAGAACAGACTGATACGTGATAAGAACAGTTAGATTCTCCCAAAGGGATGCATGCAGTCAATTATCCCAGCATTAAAGTGTTCAACGTTTAAGACCTCTAAGGGAAAACACACTGCCAAAAACAATAGTTCTGGAAGGAGGCCTTTAGGGAGCCAGGACAGCCAAACTCAATGGACAAAGTCAAAGTTTTGATGCTCTTCTTAGAAATAATTTCTTAAATGGTCAGTGTTCAAAACAGAAATCACAGCAACTCAAGAGGAGTCACCTTTAGAAAGCACAAGCTGTAAGGGCAATGCAAGTAAGTTGAGGTCAACTTGCAGTTGGGTTAAAACACACTCCCAAGGTAGGAAGCACCCCAAAGGATAAAATACCCTAGCCCCACAGTACCTTGAAAATGAAGAAAGTGTCCAGCTAGTTGCCTTCACAATGCCAGTAGACCCTTGCTCCTGGTACTTGGACGTTTTGACGAAAGAGAGGACGTTTGGCGGGCTCCTGCGGCAGCACTCGAGAGAGGGACTTGGCAGCAATGGATTTCTGTCGAATCAGCAGCTCTTTGTAGTTTTGGTGCCTTTTTCTCAGCGCCAATGAAGAACGAAAAGCTCTGGTTAGGATGTCCTTGATCCCTCGGTCCTGGCCTGTGGTGAGGGAACTCTAGGCGCAGATTTCTTGCTTCTGTAGGTTCCAATGGATGCCTACGGAGATCTGGCAGAATTCGGACTTCAGAAAACAGTGCACTCACAAGTGGTTGCGGTACCCCGGTTATTGGGCTTCAGCAGCCTTGGAAAGTTGCTGCAAGTCAGGGGTAATGCCAAAATAGTTTGTCTCTAGGCTAGTTGCTCGCACCAGCCTAAGGGAGGAAATTGTCCTTTGCGGATCTTCCTTGACGATTTGAAAACGAGTTCAGCACAGCTGCAGGTCTTCACCGGGCACTTCGCGGTCCAGCAGAGTTCTGCTGGCATCTTCTCTCGTCCTCTGCTTCGGATTCTGTCCTCCAGTAATGCCAGAAGTTTGCCAGCAGATTCCACCAACCGAGGAGCTTGCAGGCCACGTTTTTCCCATGGGAAGGTCTGTTTCTGTACGTCCCCCGTCCCGTTTCCTCCTGCTACGTGTCATCAACACACTCCGTGTTGATGCAAGATGATACTCGTCGCCCTGGCGTGGCCGAGTCAGATTTGGTATGTGGACCTGCTCAGCCTGTCAGCGTCTCCTCCAGTCAAGTTGCCGGTACTTTTGGTTCTGCTCACCAGTGAGGGAGGTGCAATTCTTCATCACGACCCAGGATCACTGAGCCTGACGGCATGGCTCCTGCAGCCGTAGAGTTTGGAGTTTGAGTTGCCAGCGGACTGCAGGGAAGTCCTCGCCAAAGCCAGGGTGTCGTTGACGCTAAAGCGCTACAGCCATAAGAGGAAGCATTTTGGTACCGGTGGCAGAAGATTACCCATCTGAGGGTCACGCCTCCACAGATTCTCCCTTAAGGGTTATGGGGGTGTATTCATAATGTATGGGTTGTTTGACTGTAACGGTCAAGTTAGCTACAGTTCTTTCTTCCGCAAGCATTCCCGTTACAGGCAAACAACCCACATCCATCTCACTCTACCCCAGATCCCGAGTAGATCCTCGCTGTGGTCCAACCGACTCGTCAAGGGGCTTTTCTGATGTTTCCTGCCAGTGAAGGCTCCTGTCCCGGCATGGGAACTCAACGTTGTGCTGGTGAGGCTCATGGGGAGCCTTTTGAACCTATCCATCAAGACCCACTCAAGTTTCTCTCGTGGAAAACGTCTTTCCTTGTGGCCATCACCTCTGACAAACGTGTTGGTGAGATCCAGTCCCTATCCTGCAAGCAGCCATATCTAACTTTCCACAAATCGAGGGTGGTACTGCATACTCGCCCCTTCTTCATGCCAAAGGTTCTGTCGAATTTCCACCTCAACGAGCCGTTGGTATTGCCTGTTTTCTTCCCGAAACCTTCGTCGCCAGCAGAGTGGGCCTTGCATTCAGTGGATGTTGCTCGAGCCTTGAAGTTCTACGTTACACACATGAAGAGTTTTCGAAAGACTTCTCAGTTTGTGCACTTTGATCCTGTGAACCATGGGAAGGCCTTGTCGAAGGCTTCAATTTCAAGGTGGCTCTCCGGCTGCATCATGCACTGTCATCGGCTGGCGAACAGGCCACTGCCAGGCCGTCCGAGAGCCCATTCCACCAGTGTGATCGCTGCGACAACGTTCATTTCTGGTGTGGCCCTGCTTGACATCTGCAGAGCTGCGACCTGGAGGTCCACACATACCTTCACAAAGTTCTACTGCGTCAGCAGTGATTCCAGGGAGGAGTCCAGAGTCAGCGAGGCAGTGCTAAGCAACCTGTTTGCTTGAGGTTGAGTCTGTTCCAGGGGTAAGTGTTAATTGCTTCTGTTGAGCCTTGCCACCTCCCATGGGTGTGTATTGTGGTACTGCTGTGTGTTCGTTTTTCATGAGCATGTGAATCCATGGCAGACCCATGCTGGAGAACAATAGTTGCAGGTAAGTAACGTATACCTTGCATATATGGAGCCCTTCTAGGCTTAGGATGCATCCGCACAGTTGGCAGTATGCTGCAGGGTTCGGCTGGCAGGAGCTGTAGCATGCTAGGCTTGTAGTATATTGGTCTTTCTGTGTGTGTGTGCACGCGCGTGCGGGCATTGGAGGAACACATTAGCTTTTCACTATGCCTTTGTCATTTTGGTTATCCCTATGTTGGCCCATTCAATTACAAGCTCTGCTCTCTTCTTTCCTTTCCATCAACTGTTAAACTCGAACATGTTCCAAGGCCAAGGTGGGAGTCGGAATCGGGCAACCATTGTATAATCGTTTCTCCTCCTTCCCAACACCGCTTTCTTAGATATTAACTGTAAATCTTACTCCAATGCTATCCTAGACCTATCCCATCGAATAGTTATTCCATGAGCCATCGTTCCCCATTAATGGTAACTGCACAAGTGCACAAGCAGCTAATTATTCTAATGTTGGCTGCTGTTTGGCCCCTCTACACACAAGACCTGGAGCTAGCACCTTGCATGCGGATCATAATAGGGGTGAAAAGTAAATTGGAAGATTAGCAACTCTATACAAGCCCCGGGGGCGTAATATGCTTGCGTCAACTGTGAATAAAAGTGGCTCTGCCTGGGACTAAACACCAACAGAAGCACTTTCGCCAGCATGGGGTCTGGCATGGATTCACATGCTCATGAATATCATTCTGGGTCATGCTGCTCATAGTTAATGACTGCCCTCTCCCTAACCCCCTCCTCTGGCAGCCATCTTAAGATTTGGTAAGCATGTACAGTGGCAGCATGACCAAGAAAAGCCGCAGCGGAGTAGGAGGGGGGGTTCGCATGTGAACACTCACCTCAAGTGAACAGGTTGTGTAGCACTGCTTGGCCGACCCAGGGCTCCTTTCTGGAATCCCTGTCAACACAGTAGAACCTCTTGAAGGTGTACGTAGACCTTCACGTAGCAGCCCTGTAGATGTCCAGCAGGGGCACACCAGACAGGAACGTCGTTATCGCAGCGATCGCTCTGGTGGAATGGGCTCTTGGACAGCCACGCAGCGGTCGGCCAACCGATGACTGTATGATAGTCGGAGAGCCACCTGGAGATGCAAGCCTTGTACAAGGCCTTCCCATGGTTCACCTGACCAAAGTTCACAAACAGTTGAGATGTTTTCTGAAAACTTTGTGTGTCACGTAGAACTTCAGGGCACGAGCAACGTTCAATTAATGCAAGGCCCTTTCAGCCGGTGACAAAGGCTTTGGAAAAATCACTGGTAATGCCAAAGGTTTGTGGAGGTGGAATTCCGACGGAACCTTTGGCATGAAGGAGGGGTGCGTCTGCAGCACCACCCTCGATTCGTGGAAAGTCAGATATGGCTGTTTGCAGGATAAGGCATGGCTCTCACCCACCCTCCTGGCAGAGGTGATGGCCAGAAGGAAAGCCGTTTTCCACGAGAGAAACTTCAGAGGGGCCTGATGCATAGGCTCGAAGGGGGCTCCCATGAGCCTTGTCAGTACCATGTTAGTTCCCACGCCGGTGCAGGAGCCTTCACCGGTGGGAAAGATCGTAACAGTCCTTTGAGGATCTCTTTGACGAGACGATGGGACCAAAGGGAAGAACTTCCAGGAGACCTGGTGTAACGGGAGATAGCCACCAGATGCACCTTGATAGAGGCGTGCGCCAGCCCTGCTTTGGCCAAGGACAACAAGCATGGAAGGATCTGCGGGGCCTGACCCTCAGATGGGTGATCTTCTGCAACCGGCCTCACATAGCGAAATGCTGCCACTTGTGACCATAGCATTTAAGAGTTGACGTCGCTCTGGCCATGGCAAGCACCTCCCTGCAGTCCGGCGGCAACTCATATCCTCCAAACTCTAGGGCTACAAGAGCCAAGCCCTCCGGTTCTGCGATCCTCCGTCGTGGTGCAGGATTGCGCCGCCTCTGGTGAGCAGGTCCGTGACCACTAAGATTGAGAAGGTCCGGGTACCAAATCTGACTCAGCCCTGCCGGGGCGATGAGTATCATCCTGCATCAGCAATATTTCAGTTGACTGATGACTCGCAGCAGGAGAGGCAACGGGGAAACGCGCCCAGAAACAGGTCTTCCCACGGAAAGGAGAACGCGTCCCCCATGCTCATCGGCTGGTGGAACCTGTTGGTGAATTTATCGCATTTGGAGTTTGCTGCCGTCGCAAAAAGGTTCGATCTGGGGCATGCCCCACTTGATGAAGATGCGGTCCACCTGGTCTTGCCGAAGTTCCCACTCGTGGCCGGAGCGCAACTCCCTGCTGAGGGAGTCGTTGATGGTGTTCTGGACTCCCGCCAGGTCAATGGGGATGAGGAACATCTCTTGTCACCAAAGATATCCTAGAAACCTAAAACTGGGCTTAGCCACACAGCCTACCAGGAGACACAGCATTGGCAAAACAAGAACTATTGGGTTTCACACTCCTCTTTCCCACACTGGCTACTGCACTTCTGATCTAGGACTGCACCTCTTTTTTTCCTATACTGTAGCACTTGCATAGACTTTTGTGGCTCTTAGCCCCTCATTCAACTCCACATACTGAAAGAACAACAAATGTTTTGCAACTGCGTCATAATAATGAAATATTTACAGTAAAAGAAAAATGATTGTTGCCTAGAAAAAGTGTTGATTGCAGCCTCAGCCTTAAGTAAGGGCATTTCACCAGAAGTGGCCAGATCACGTTATGTACCCCAAGTACCATGGTAATACTTCTATTGATTGTGATGCCAGCAAACTATTTCAAATTGTATTGTACATTTCCCGTAACCTCCAGCTCACCACCAACACAATATTTGGTAATTCAATCTGGCACAATTTAGGGTTCTGCTACACTAAACTGGGGGCCTTGTTCGGTGGAACAAAAGTCCCAACGGACTAACAATGCTATCATGTGGGCTGAACCATCACTTAGCTCGGCCAGATTGAGGCTGTCTCCAGTGAACCAGCTCCTCACAGCATTCCTTGCCTGTGGTTCCTTTGTTTGCTGTAGTCAGTCCTAATTTTCTGTTTTTTTTTGTTTGTCTTGTAGGTCATGTGGTTGACATTTATTCCAAGTTCGATGTGATTGTAAGTAACAAACCCACATATTGCCATTGTATCACCTGTGTTTTTTTGTGAAATACATGTTGGTTATTACCATATATAATGCTTGAACGCCAGTCAATAAGAGCTCTTTGCACCAAGATGGTGGTCCATGTATAAGTGGGAAGGGTGGCAGGAATATGAAGATGGTGGTCAAGATTATACAGTTTGATTCTGGAACTGTGTTTTCTTACATGTGTGTTTAATACCCTGCAATGTTTGGAGAGACACCCTGACTCAGATTCGAAGAAACCTCTGTGGCTGAAATTACAAGCATTCTTAAACAAAAAACAGCTGTTTCTGGACCCTTCATGCCTAGCTAACGTATTCACTGATCGCTATGGAGACCCCACTTATGATGACGCCTTGTACAAATACTTTTTCCAAATCAAGGCCAAACTTTATGTGCCACCTGTACGGATGGCAGCCATTTGTTTGAGTGGGAATGTTGTGTAGGGTGCCCGTAGCGCTTGTGGGTTGCACAATATTGCTGTAATGGGCATGGATGTGGGCATAGAGCAGTGTTTGATATTGTGTAGCATGCATGTCTAAGAGGTTGTGCTGTGCTGTGTATAGAGAACATTTTTACATTCAATTATCACCCAACCAAAGTTAGTACTCATTTATCAACCCCGGAGGGATGAAAGGCTGAGTTCGCCTTGCCTGAATTTTAAACTGCACATCGCACCCAGATTGCAGCAGCTAGCGATCAACCCGCTGAGCTATCTTCCAGGGCACTTAGTGTGGCTGAGATTAGGGATGGTGGCTGCTTAGACCATTTTGAGGATGGCAGACTTCTGCAATATGGGATCTGGTATGGATTCACATGCTCATGAATATTTCCCTGTCGTCAGGCCGGGAATCCTTGGTGAAAGAAAAAACAGTTCAACTTTCACCACAAAACTGTATTTCTCCTCTAAACCAATCACTGTACTCTGGGTCATACTGCCCCAGACAATGACGGTCCTCTCCCTAGGCCCCTCCTCTGGCAGCCATCTTCAGATTTTTACTGCACGTGTTGGGAGTCCTCGAGTTTTGACCTGTGAGCTACTTCCACATTTTTTTCATTTTTCAATAGAAAAAGTTTCTATTTTTGTGAAAAAGAGATTGTGTGCTCTTCTCTCCATCTCTCAACAGCAGGGATCCGTTCGTCATTCAATGTCAGTGCCCCTCAAGGGCAAGGATCGTCAAAGTTCCTTCAAAAGTTTTCAGAAGGCCATCAGGCCTACTCCGCACCTACTCATGACAGAGGAGAAGGAAGGAAGGTCCCTTTTCACGCTCTGCACCAGGTGCGGACTACGGAACGTGTTTGTGGAGGACAAACACCTTCAATGCCTCTACTGCCTTCACCCCTACCACAAAGGAGAGTGCGAGATCTGCCTCAGCTTCTCCAAGAAAACGATGAAGGCACAGTAGACCGGCAGCATTGTTAAACGCCAAGGCCTCTGCCCCGCGCCTGAAGCAGGGTCATGCCTCGGCCGGTCCGAGTAGAGGCCTTCTAAGTCCTTTGAGGGTGCCCCATCCGTGCTGGCCCAAGATAAGGCCAAGCACTGAGAGTTCCATCGGGGCCACCACGCAAGTGTGTCCCGCAGTGGGCAGGGTGCAATCAACCTCACCATCTGCTTCCTTCGCCAGCCAGCGATTGAGCTCCTTCTCAAAGACGAAATCATCATCTAAGCTGCGTGAGAAACCTGAGAAGCATAGGACAGAAGAAAAGGTGTCTGACTTGCCCAAGCGGCGCAGGGGAAATCTTCTCGTCGATGATTGCGCTGGTAGCGGCTGCTCTCTCGAAGGCCCAAGGGGCTGTCCCCGTGAAGGTAGGCCCTACTGCACCCAGGGTGTCCCTGCCTCTGAGGCGGGAGGCAACAGCTGGGGCAATGGCGAAGCCTGCTGGCACACCAGAGAAGAGGATGCCGTCTCTGAGCCCGGCACAACCCCTTCGGGTGCAAAAAGGGCATGTGTGGTGTTGAAGAACCGGGGTAGCCACCGGCTGTACTCCAGGCCATGGAAGTTTCTGAGGACCAGAAGTCCCTTTACGTGGTCCACAAGGACATGAAGGACGACGGTGGCAAGGCTTCTGTTGAGCCTTGCCACCTCCTGTGGTTGTGTAATGTTGTACTGCTATGTATTCTTTATTCATGAGCACGTGAATCCATGCCAGACCCCATGCTGGAGAAGGAACAAGTTACTTACCTGTACTATTGATATCCAGCATGGGTCTGGCATGGATTCACATGTAAATCCTCCCTCCTACCCCTCTGCTGCTCTTCATAGTCATACTGCCACTTTACGTGCTTTCCAAATCTGAAGATGACTGCCAGAGAAGGGGTTTAGGGGGAGGACTGGCATTAGCTGGGGGCAATATGACCCAGAGTACAGTGATTGGTTTAGAAGAGAAATACAGTTTGCAAGTGAAAGGGAAACTGGTTTCCCTTTAACCGAGTATTCCCAGGCCTTTCGTCAGTGAATATTCATGAGAATCCCTGCCAGACCCCATGTTGGAGAACAATAGTTCTCCAGCATGGGGTCTGGCATGGATTCAAATGCTCATGTATATTTCCCGTCGTCAGACTGGAAATCCTCGGTAAAGAAAAATCAGTATCAGTTTCGTTTCTGATCTGTCTTTCGTAGTAGTAACCAATCACTGATCTCTGCGTCATACTGACCACAGCCAATGACTGCCATCTCCCTAAGCCCCGCCTCTGGCAGCCATCTTCAGATTTTTACCGCACGTTCAAGTGTTGGGATCCTCGTGCTATTGCTCTCGAGCTTTAGTGCCTTTTTCGCGTTTTTTCCTAGGAAAATGTTCTCTCTTTCGGTCAAAAGAGCCTCAAGCTCCACCGTTTCTTTATCCGATCAACGGGGACCCGTGTCGGATTCTTCTACGCCCCTCAAGGGTGAAGATTTCGTCGAGCCACGCTTTTGGAGGACTCCAGAAGTTTCTCAGGCCCATCTCGATCATGGCCCAGGAGAAGGGAAGCTCGACGCCCGGAAAGCTGTTCAGGGTCTGCCCTGGATGCCAGCTTCAGAATGTCTTTAAGGAGGACGAACACTCCCTTTGCCTCTATTGCCTGCATGAGGACAAGACGCACGTGGAGAAGGACTGTGCGTTTTGCGGCAATATGTCGGAGCGGACCATGAAGGACCGCCATCTGCGTCTCGCCAACTGGCTGGAAGGGAAGAGCCCGTCAGCGAGAAGAAGTCCGAGCGGTCTTCTAAGACCTTTGAGGGCGCCCCGGCGACGGGGGTCCAACAGAAGGCCAAGCACCGCGAGTCCGCTGGCACCGGGAGCGCCGAACGGTCGGGCTCTACGGGCGCCAGGCAGGGCGCATCCTCCCCGGCGCCATCAACCACGAGCCAACGCTCTGGCTCGGGTAAGAGGAAGGCCGAGCACCTGGCAAAGCTCCTGGAGAGACCCCGGTCGAGCTCGAAGGCCCCATCGGAGGGGCAGCAAGGCGGTGACCCTCCCCCCCCAAGGAGAAGGCGGTGAGCGCACTTAAGGTGGTGAAAGCCTTAATCCATCTGGCCAAGGCCTCTATCGAGACAGTCGCGGCGACCCTGGCTCAGCCTGTGGAGGCCAGTGAAACCTCCGACGGAGAAGAAAAAGGGGGGGACAGGAGGTCGACGTGGATTCGGCCTCAACCTCTGAGGAGGAGCTGATCGAAGTCTTAAGCCACGGCGTTGGCGTGGAAGAAGACCAGCCCGTCGGGAGGGACCCCGACGTAGGAGACGACGAGAACGTCGAGGGTGCCGACGGGGCTCCTGACCGCCCATCAGACTCCCCTCAACCAGTGCCGCAAGACAACTTGGTGGCCATTTTGTTGGCTATACAGTTCTGATGCTCGGAGATAAGGACGAGATTGCCGTTACCACCAACGGAGGAACCTCTCCCGACGGGGGACCCGGAGCCAGGCCCTTCTGGGAGCCCTCCTCCTAAGAGAAGAAGGATTCATCCTCCACCTCCTTTTCAACCATCGCGCCCTGCTCAGCCCTCCTCCGCGTCCACGACCCGTGGGGATGATATGGGGACTGTCACGGCCGCGACGGGCACAGACAACAAGGTTTACGACGAGGATCTCCCGTCGTCACCTCCTCCCCGGGCTTCCCCGCCCGACGAGATTGGATCGTTTCATGCCATGATCGCCAGGGCATCCGAGCTTTTCCAGCTCTGCCCGGAAGAGAAGGAAGGAAGGTTTCCTTTATCAACGGCGCAAGACCAAGAGGAAGACGGTCCTCGCTGTACCTCTACTGGACGATATCTGGGATGAGGGTCTCGCCCTCCTCAAGAACCCATCCACAACGCCTGCGAGAAGGGATCGGTACGAGAAGAAGTACCGGGTCCGGGACGCGGCCCCCTTGTGCCTTCGGGCACAGCTCACCCCGGACTCGGTCGTCTCCGCGGCGGCCAGGAAGAAAGCGGGGGGGGGGCCTCGGTCTCTACCTCAACCTCCCCGCAGGACGGCGAGGGAAAGAAGTTGGACACGATGGGACGCAGAGTCATCTCATCGGCAGCGACGACGATTAAGGCTGCTAACGCCTTGGCTATCGTAGCCCGCTACGACAGGGAGTTGTGGTACAAAATCGCCTCCCTGCTGGATTTCCCACCAGACGACAAGAGGGCAGAGGCCCTAGAGATCTTGCAGGAAGGAGAAGTGGCGTCGGACCACGCCATTACGATAGCGATGGACATCGCTGACACTGGATTTCGCCAGTTGGGCAACAGCGTGTGCCTTAGACGGCGTGGATGGCTCAAGGCAACTGACTTTCGTCCGGACGTGCAGACCAGAGTCTTGGACATGCCGTTCGACGGGAGCAACCTGTTTGGGAAAAGAGTGGACGATTCCCTACAAGCCATCAAGACGGACACAGAGACGGCCCGGGCTCTTGGTGTTCTCCAGCAACGACGGCCGCCCTTTCGGAGCGGCGGAGGCAAGCAGGGTGCCTCCAAAGGTTCCGGCGGCGGATTTTCCACCTATCGTCAAGCGGTTCGTCGTCACAGGAAGCCTACAGGGGACGAGGCAAGTCGGGCGGACCCCGCCGTTGTCGCCAAGGAGGACAAGGCGGCAAAGCCTCGTCGAAGCAGGACTGAACCGGCCGTGGGGTCGGGCCCCCACCGAAGCACCCCGGTGGGAGGCCGGCTGGCGAGCTTAGTCAGCGTGTGGGAGTCCATCTCCACCGACCGTTGGGTGCTGGACGCCCTGGCCCAGGGTCACGCGCTCAAGTTTCTAAAGAAGTTCCCGCACGTCCCCCCCCCGTGGCCAGGAAGGAACATCACGTCCCTCTACTTCTCTTGGAGGTAAAGGCGATGCTCAAGAAAGGCGCCATCGAGCTCGTCCCAAAGAGGCTTCGGAGCTCCGGAGTTTACTCAAGATACTTCCTCGTGAAGAAGACGGGAGGATGGCGTCCCATCCTGGACCTACGACGACTGAACAAATTCATCAAGGCACAGAAGTTCCGGGTGGTCACCCTCCAGCACGTCCTGGGTCAACTGGAGGAGGGTGATTTCCTGTCGGCGTTGGATTTGGAGGATGCCTACTTCCATATCCCCATCCTAAAGGGACACCGAAAGGTTCTCGTGGTCCAAGGGCGTCACTACCAGTTCAGAGCCCTTCCCTTCGGATTGAGGTCGGCACCCAGGGTGTTCACCAAGTGCCTCGCACCGGTGGCGGCGCGGCTGCGCCTGGAGGGGATCCACGTCTACCCCTACTTGGACGACTGGCTCATCCGAGCAAAGACAAAGGAGCTTGCCGCGGAGCACACGGCGAGGACCGTCCAACTACTCACGGACCTGGGATTCTCCATAAACTATGCCAAGTCCCACCTGGTGCCCGCTCGAGACGCACTGTTTCTGGGAGCGAAGCTCGACACAGTGGCGCTTCTGGCCTCTCCGTCGGAGGAAAGGACGAGGGCCATCTTGGGCAAGGTGCAGCGGATGCTGGTTGTGGACGCGGCCAGGGTGAGGTCCATCAAGTCCCTCCTCGGAATGATGTCTTCTTGCATTTATCTCATCCGCCTGTGCAGGCTTCGGATGCGCCCGTTACAGGAGTTCCTGGACGCTCGCTGGATCCAGACGACGGGCAGCTTCGAGGACAGGATCACACTCGACGAGAGCTTCCGACGAGCGATCCGGTGGTGGGGCACCCACGCGCATCTGACGGCGGGCATGGACTTCCAGACCCCGGACCACCAGAAGACAGTGACCACGAATGTCTCCCTGGAAGGGTGGGGAGCGCACACCGAAAATCTGCACGCAAGGGGCCTTTGGCTGCCGACGGAGAAGTCCCTCCATATCAACGTCCTGGAACTCCGTGCAGTGTTTTGGGTCCTCAGGTCCTTTCTTCCGTCCCTCAAGGGCAAGGTGGTGAGGATCTTCACCGACAACACCACTCCCATGTTCTACATCAGGAAGCAGGGCGGTACCAGATTTCCAGCCCTGTCCAAGGAGGCTCAGGATCTGTGGCATTGGGCCGTCGCCCAAGGGATGTTTCTGGTGCCGTTTCATCTTTCAGGGATAAAAAACACCATCGCCGACTCGCTCAGCAGGGAGCTGCGCTCGTGCCACAAGTGGGAACTACGACAGGATCTAGTGGACCGCCTCTTCCGACGGTGGGGCACACCCCAGATCGATCTGTTCGCGACGGCGACAAACTCCAGGTGCCGGAGGTTCGCCAGCAGGTTTCCCCAGCTGAGGAGCATGGGCAATGCGTTCTCGTTCCCCTGGGAGGGCCTGTTCCTATATGCGTTCCCTCCATTGCCGCTGCTGATCCGGCTCATCAACTAGCTCAAGAGGTCACGGTGCAGGATGATCCTCGTCGCATCTGCGTGGCCGAGGCAGATATGGTTCCCGGACCTTCTGGACTTGTCAGCGTCCCCGCCAATCAAGCTGCCAGTGGACGCGGATCTGCTCTCCAGGAAAGGAGGCGCCATCCTCCACCACGACCCGAAGTCGCTGAACTTGCAGGCCTGGCACCTGCAGCGTTTGAGTTTGGAGGTTACGACATACCGGCCGACTGCAGAGGGCTTCTTGCAAAGGCCAGGGCGTCCTCAACTCTTAAATGCTACGGACACAAATGGAAGAGGTTCTCTGTCTGGTGCCACGCACAGAAGATTAACCCTCTACGGATTACGACTCCTCAAGTACTGCCGTACCTGCTGACGCTGGCCAAGGCTGGGCTGGCGCACCCTTCCATCAAGATTCATCTTGCTGCGATCTCCCGATACACCAGAACCACGGGACGGACGTCTTTGTGGTCTCATCGTCTGGTGAAAGAATTCATGAAGGGACTGTTCAGATCGTTCCCGCCGGTGAAGGCCCCGGCCCCGGCGTGGGAGCTCAACGTGGTGCTGACCAAGCTCATGGGACCTCCGTTCGAGCCTCTGCACTCAGCTCCGTTAAAGTTCTTGTCGTGGAAAACGGCGTTTCTTGTGGCCATCACCTACGCATGACGGGTGGGAGAGATCCAGGCCCTTTCCTGCAAGCCCCCGTACTTGACTTTTCACGACATGAGGGTAGTGCTCAGGACGCACCCCTCCTTCATGCCCAAGGTACCGTCAGACTTCCACCTCAACGAACCTTTGGTGTTACCTGTTTTCTTCCAGTCGCCTTCGTCGCCGGCTGAAAGGACTTTGCACTCGCTGGATGTGGCTAGAGCGCTGAAGTTCTACGTGGACCGCACAAAGTTTTTTCGGAAGACGTCACAACTTTTTGTGAACTTTGGACCTGTCAATCAGGGGAAGGCTCTCTCGAAGGCTTCCATTTCCAGATGGCTCGCCGGCTGTATCATGTACTGTCATCGGTTGGCAAACCAACCGCTGCCTGGCCGTCCGAGAGCCCATTCCACCAGAGCGATCGCAGCTACCACGGCGTTCCTATCTGGTGTGCCCTTGCTGGACATCTGCAGGGCTGCTACGTGGAGGTCGACGCACACCTTCACGAAATTCTACTGCGTCGATCGGGATTCCAGGGAGGAGTCCAGGGTCGGCCAAGCAGTGCTGCGCAACCTGTTCGCCTAAGGTGAGCCTGGTGAGGAGGTAAGAATTGCTTAATGTTGAGTTTTGGATGTAATGCTTAATGTTGAGCCTTTGCCACCTCCCGTGGTTGTGCATGTGTGTACTGCTATGTATTCTTTTATTCATGAGCATGTGAATCCATGCCAGACCCCATGCTGGAGAAGGAACAAGTTACTTACCTGTAGCTGTTGTTCTCCAGCATGGATCTGGCATGGATTCACATGGGAACCCTCCCGCCTACCCCTGTGCGGCTCTTCACTTGGTCATACTGCCACTTCACGTGCTACCAAATCTGAAGATGGCTGCCAGAGGCGGGGCTTAGGGAGATGGCAGTCATTGGCTGTGGTGTATGACGCAGAGATCAGTGATTGGTTACTACTACGAAAGACAGATCAGAAACGAAACTGATACTGATTTTTCTTTACTGAGGATTCCCAGCCTGACGACGGGGAATATTCATGAGCATGTGAATCCATGCCAGACCCATGCTGGAGAACAACAGTTACAGGTAAGTAACTTGTTCCTTACAGGTAAGAAACTTCCATGCCCGTCGTGGTAGTCCAGTGTTTGAATAGGGAAGTAACTGGGTTTTAAGCATGGCACATCATGGGGTGTCTTTGTGAGTAGAACAATCTGTAGCTATGGCATGCTGGGGCGTCTGTGAGGTCAGTAATAATGCTCATGAAGTCCTCATAGGCCCCATAATAATCACTTTCTTTTTCTTCAGTCTTTTTCCTCCTCTTACATTACTATCTTTTCCTGACTAATAAGATTGTCCCTTTCCGCAGAACCTGGCAGCTGAGAAGACCTACAACAACCTGGATGTGTCTGTAACAAAAGCGCTCCGCCATCGCTCGCAGTACTTTGAGGGCGTACTCAAGTGCTACAAACATGAAACGCTGGAGACCATTATTAATCGTCTTGTGGAAGCCGAGGTAATTTGGAAGCTGGGGTTATTAAGGGAAGACACAGGACGGGGTGCAGAGGGTCAAAGCTGGGGTTCTTTAGGAGCTGAGGATGGGTTTTTAGACTGATTTTGTAGGGGAGTCGGAAGCTAACGGGTACTGTCTTCAACATACATAAACTGTATTGCACACACAATGGGGCAACAAATGTCCCTCCAAGAAAGTTCTCAGTAACTTTATAAAAATTACATTAAGCGTCACTGGTGAGATCTGGTAGGCAAGATGGGGGGTGGCAAGTGGAGCTCCCTCTTCAGAAAGTAAGTTAACTGTAAGCCGAGCATTGAAGAGGTGCACAGATGGGCTGACTCTGATTGTTATGGTCTGCGCGTTCCATTGGAGTGGGGCAGGCAGGGAGAAGGAGCGGAAGTAAAAGGAGGCATATAGAGGCTATGGGACAGTGAGGTTGGGTGCAAAGGAGGATCAGAGGGAATGAGATGGTGAGTAAGATGAGATAAAAGCAGACCGGTACTGAGCACCAAGATCATTGATAATGTTGTCGGCTACATGAAAGAACTTGAAAAGGGAACAGTTGTGGTGTAGAGCCAACCAGCATGTTTTCAGTAGGTAGAAGTGGGGGAGGATCTGGGTAGGTTGTAGAGCGCCAGTAGCAAAGTTGAGGACTTTCTCCGGAGGGAGGAAGGAGTAGAGAGGAAGGTGTGAGGATTCTGAGGGTGTCCTCACTTCTCTCCCCGCGTTATCCTCCTCCCAGGTGGCCAGGGAAAGGCCATCGCTTTTGGATTGTGACCCTGGGGGTGGATATGCAAGGGAGGATCACCTGGGCGAGGCAGACTTGGAAAGAGGGGAGGAGGCCCCCACAAATGAGACATGATATCACCCATTTCCATTTCATAGGCCATCGCTTTTGGATTGTGACCCTGGGGGTGGATATGCAAGGGAGGATCACCTGGGCGAGGCAGACTTGGAAAGAGGGGAGGAGGCCCCCACAAATGAGACATGATATCACCCATTTCCATTTCATAGGGTAGACGGTATCCCCCAAGCCTTTCTAGGGTATTGGCATCCCTTTCCCTTTTCCTCTACCCACAGCATACAGTCACTGGGAAGGCTCCAGCTAGTCTGGCCTGGACTTCCCCACAATACCATATGTGGTTCTTCCACCCAACAGCCAGTCAGGGGAAGGGACAGAGTCAGGGCTTCCCCTGATTTTGGGAAAACAAGGTAACAGGTAATAGAAACCAAGAGGCCACAGGGGCCATCTTGCCTCCTATCAGGAATCTACTGATTCATATGGCAGGGCCATAATGGAGGATACTCAGAGAACCTGTCAAATTCAGCATTGAGGTGCCACCAGCCCATACCCTGCTCTGTGGGCCACACACAAGTGCCAAAAAACATACACTAGGGGTACAGGGTTGTACCCCCACCCATGGGTGCCATAAGGGTATCCCAAGGGTCACTTTTCACCACAACCAAAAAGAGGAAGAGCTGCACTGCCAGGAGTCCCAACTGGACTCCTGTGTAGAAAACACAGAACACACATAAGGGAGTACAGGACAAGGACATGGAGGCCCTGTCCCTCCAATACATTTCCAGCATCACAATGCATCCAACTTGTCTCAATGTGCTCTCGAGGATCGAGCTATCCTGAACCTTTAGAAGCATCCCTGGACTTACCCAGTGAACTATCCAGCTCTCCAGTGGGCTCCCTCGGTAGAACCGTTGCCGTTCTGCATTTTCAGACAGAATTTTGGTCGCCAGCTTGTGTTATAAATTGCTTTCCAGGTGGATTTCAGCCTCCTGCCTTCAAGGGATCCTGTCCTGGAAGGACTTCTACAACCGGGACTGGAAGGATGCCTGCTGTCGTCTGTGCAGCAGTCGTCGCTGAAAATCTCCTTTCCCCATCCTGTGAAGTGCCTTGGAGGGAGCTGCATCTGTTCATTCGGCATTTCTCCATTTTTGGTTGTCAAACCGGAGTAGTACAACCTGAAAGACAAGAACACAATTTATTTACTTAGTAACATTGTTGCATCTCTTCTTTTGAACAATCACAAACCTAAGTAACTTACCTTTTACAGCTACATTCCGGGGAGAAGCATTGTGTCTTTTGGACTCAAGGCCCCACTCTTCTTAGGGATTGGACTGTTGGAGCTAGGGGAAACCACTTGTCACTTGGTTCCTTCTTTAATTCATCACTTATTTACCTCCTTTCGTGATTTAAGTCATCACATGCATTTTAAGGACCCTTGGTGACTGTATGCATACATCACTCACTGTAATCGTATTTCTGATGCTTGTATCTACTTAGATTCACTTGTTATGCATAGGCCAACATTTAGTGGTACTCGCAAAGTATTGCATGACTTGTTTTCAAAACTCGAAAAGGGAATTTGACTGGGCGCGTTTGTAATACTATCCCTAGTGTGACATCTACTGGGCCCATGGTCCTTCATGCGTTGATGTCCCTCAGATTGTTTTTTTCCCACTATCACAGTCGGTCACGTGTTAGAGATTCCTGGCTATACGCCTTTATTATTACAAAGTTTAAAATTATATTTGCCGTTCCATCCTTAATTTCATATCGCTATCAAGTAACCTTTGGCAACGCTAGACGGACAGCTCCAGCTACCTGTGTTGGAGAGAGCCTCGATTTCGAAGAACTTTGACTTCGGCCTACACAGGCCTTCACTAGGCTCCGACCCTTCACAGTAGGGAGAGTGGGAGGAGGACATCTACTGTTTCTCTCGCCGAGAATGCCCGTTTCCCTTGCATCACTTAAATACTATGTTTTTATGCGTTCGTATCTACATTCAATTGTGTGCTTCACAAAGTGGGCTCATTGTGGACCCACACCCACACTCTCCTGAGAATAGCCTTGACTGCTATCCATTACTACCTTGATTGGGTTTTGACTAACCTCTCAGAGGTCCCGTTTTTTTTTTTTATTTTTTTTTTTTACAGGTTTTATTGATTTTCCAAACCAAACAATACAAACCAAACACGCAGTGCATTGTACAATAGTTCAATTGTTAATTACTTAATCATGGTCACTGCTCCCCCCCATCACACCCCCCTCATGAGCCTATTTATACCTTGCACTCTGTATTTGCTGCCCGTGGCGGGGTATTGCTTCCCGTGGATTCTGTCAGATCTTGTATCGTTCCAAATAATTCTGCTATTAATGATTTCCATGCCATCAGGGTTCCCGCCTCCTCCTCCCCCCCCCCCCCTTGCGTTACTCGCCTCTTGCCATACCATCGTTTCAGCCTCCTCTCATTTCTGCAACTCCCTCCACCACACCTCCACTCGTGGCTAGTGACACGTTTTCCATCCCATGGCAATCCTTCTTTTTGCAAGCGCGTATGCTAAATCTTTCAGTTTTCCAACATGTTTAAGTTTCTGTGATCTGGGGAACCCTCCCAGCAAGCAGGCCCAGGCTGTGTCTAAGATGATCGTAAACCCCTTTTCCGCTAGTTTCTGTGCCACTTCACCCCAGAAACGCCCAATTATTGGGCATGACCAAAACATATGTGTCATGTCAGACTTTTCCACGTCGCATTTGGGACATGCCTGTCGACCAGCGTTTGCAAACCTGGATATCCTCAGAGGTGTCATGTATGCTCTGTGCGTCACATACAATTGTATTTGTTTTAATCTTGCATACCTAGACACCTTCTTGTGGTATCCTAGGGCACATTCCCAGATCCCATCTTCTATCGGGGCTCCCACTTCTGCTTCCCAGTCTAGTCTCAATTGTGTCAGCTCCTTCCCGACCTTATTCATCACCATCTCATACAGTCTAGAAATCTCATGCCCCTCTTCAGATATGTCATATATTGCCCCCCGGTTCTTCTTCCAATACAGTTTCAGGCCACGTTTTCCGAATTCTCTGATTCTCTGTACCATTCTCTGATATGTAATATATTGGCCCGTATGTAGCCCCGTTTCTTCCACTAGCACTTCGAAATCCTTAATGGTTCCCTCTTGCCATATGTCCCCTAACGTCACCAACCCCACCGATTCCCAGTGGGTCCTAATGATCACCCTCAGCTGCCTATCTTCCCCCGCCAATGCGACCAGCGGTACCAGGAATGGGTTCTCCATCATCCGGCATGCTCTACACCACATTTTCCACCCAAGCATCATCATTCTCGGGCACCCTCTCATTTCTGGCTCAGGCAGCCAGATCATTTCTTTCAAGTGGAATGGGGCGCAATCATGCCCAAACAACCTTAGTTCAGGGGTCGTTTCATCTGAGAGCCATTTGGCCACATATTGTAGCTGGCTCGCCACATAATAAACCTCAAAATTAGGCAGTTTGATTCCCCCCTTTTTCATAAAAGTTCTGCAGCTTCCATAGCGCCACGCTGTTTCGGGTACCTTGCCACAGGAAGTCCCTACACATACTGTTCAGTTTAGCAAAAAACTTCTTAGGTATCATGTATGGAATATTACTAAAGTAATGCAGGAGCCTAGGTAGGACCACCATCTTCAGCATTGCACCTCGTCCCATCATTGCTAGGGGCAACTTCACCCAGAAATTCAGACTTTTCTCGATTTTCAAAATAGCTACCTCAGTGTGAGTTCCCCTGTCAACTATAACTAGGGTGGCATCATAAAATCTGCCCACCAGGCCAGATTCTAGAAATCCAGCTGAACAATTGGAAACTGGGTAAAACTGACTTTTGTTTTTGAGGAGTTCAGTTTAAGGCAGCTTAGAGCTATCCAGGGACGAATAGCAGTGAGACAGTTTATAATCAGTTCCAAGGTGGCAGGGGTGAAGGAGGGACAGGAGAATAATATGGAGTCAAAAGTGCATAGTGAAAGTCAGAGAAGACACTGTCAATGGATGAGGCATGAATAGGGCAAAGGCAGGAGAGAAGTCCTCGCATCATTAAGGTAAGGAGGAAGAGGGTCCTGTTTGAATTTCCTCTTAGTGCTTGAAGAGGGGAGATGAGGAGTAGAAGGTGGAGTGACTGAGATGTTAAAGTGAACAAGGGTGGGACCAGAGGGGGATGGTTCAATGGAGAGGTCGGAGGAGAAGAGTGAAAAGGGGGCGGAAAGACAAGGTCAAGAGTTCCCAAAAGCATGTGCAGGCTGGTTGTGGAGGCAGTGGTCAGATAGGAGGGAGTTAAGTTCAAGGCTGGTGGCTTTGAAAGTTGGGGGTGATGAGAGTCGAAGTGGTTAGTGATGTAGGAAGACTTTTCGCAGAGGGATTATCGTTCCAGGGGCCAAGTAAAAGAGTGATAGGAGGTGGCGGAGAGGAGCAGTTATTGTGTGGTAGGTTAAGGCGGATAGATGAGGTTGGAGATTCTGGGAGCAGAGGAGCTTCTTAATTGAGGGCTGCCGTGTGAGGGTGGGGAAAAGCAGAGGCCGGAGTGTGATGCAGAAGTTGGACTAAGTTGAAGCTGATGGCTAGGAGAGGAAGAAAGGAGAAGAGTGAGTAGAAGGAGAAATGGAGCAAAGTCAAGATGCATGATCAATGGTAAATTAAATAGGCAAGTGAAGAGAATGAAGAAAGGGTGCAGCCCAAGAAAGAGAGGGTAGGCAGTTAAGCAGAAAAGACTGAGCGGGGAGTGGATGGTTGGATGAAAAGAAGCAGGTGTACGTTCAGAGTTGGCCTAAAAACGGGCTATAGTTAACCAAAATGCAGTTGACAGGCTCAAAATAGCAATGTTCCTAGTTCCCGTGAGGTAACACAAGCTCTATGGTTAATGGATAGCGCACCCACTGGCTTAAGATTCTTTTGCATGGAAGCAGAAGTCAGGAAAAGGGTGATCTTGCTAAGTCCTAGCTTGAGCGGGGTTTCTGGTCCTATGCTCTTTCCTGCCCTTTCGGAGCTACAAAGGGTCCACTAGCCAAGTGGAATGTGGTCAAAATAAAAGTATTGAAAACAAACCTCCAGATAGTCACATGTCCCGCTGGGAGCCAGACATAGTGTTCCAAGTGGCTTCCACACTTTTAGGCAGAGTCCTGGGTGTTGTGGGCCCAGGGAGCTTCATTTTGCAGGCACAGCCCTCAGATGGTACTATGATTACTATATTTAACAGGTAAGTAAACGTAGCATATCTTATGATGGATAACAAGAACTTCTAACAAAATATAGGTAATTCTCATATAAATATAGTCAGATTCAATTTCAGGTACAAAAGGTTTCAGATGCAGAAATTACAATTATGTCTTTGCCCTTGGACAGAAATCGCTGAGGTTATAGGCTTCCCCTCCCTCTTCAGATATTTTTTTCAACCAAAAGGAGTACTTCTGGTGGATTTAAGTCCCTGCACAAAAAGATATTCACCCTTCTTGACAATAAAACCACAATTTATTTTCGTCATAAACCACACAAACAATTGAAACAGTGGCAATCGTGATAAAAACACATAGTTGTTTAACTAATATTTAATATAATTATCGCATTTGTGCTAAAAGTGCAAGAGTGCCTTTTTGGGTTAATAAAGTGCCAGGCATGCTGTAAAGTGCTTTTTTCAACAGACCATTCAATTTGCATGACGATTGGACAGCACTCCACAAGGTCTGATTTTCAAAGATGTTTATCCTTTCAAAAAACAGTTTAGAAACTATTTGCACTGATTCTCCTTTTCCAACAAGGAGATTTAAGCTCATAAGTTATCTTTTAAAAAAACATATTTATTTATTGTTTCAGTCAATGTAAATATAAAAACCTTTTACTTTTCACAAAGTTATAATAATGGAAAAAACATAAATAAAACAAGACAAATTACATTCTTAAAATGTACACTTTAATACAGATTTCATAAAAAAAGAAGGCATTAAGGGTATAATAAGCCAAAAAGGAAATCGTTTCCTCTGATTCACCCCTCAATTCAGACTCACTTTAAGATGCGGAGATCGAGTAAGAGAGTTATTACCGCCCAGGTCAAGAGACTTTCATGACCATAGCTAAGCGGATCCCAGAAGGATTGGGTCTCCAACCACCATACTTTATCCACAAACTTTGCAAATGTTCTCAATCTTTGCAAGCGAGTACCTGGACATTCAATCAGAACATGTTTTAAGGTCTCCACTTGCACCATCACATCGTCTGCATGTGCTATTGCTATACATTTCCTTATGCTTGCAATGGAGAATTTCCCTCGTGGGTAGAATGTTCAGGGGGAATCTTAGGAAACCTGTCCGACCTCTAGCATTTGGAAATTTGCCTAGGTAACCCAGCAGGAAATGTGTGGTTTATCGCAGAGCAAGTGAGAATACGCCAATTTTCAAGCTCTCATTTCTGCGATTGAAACTATCCAGTCCTTTCTTTTTAATAGTTCTTAACATGCACAGGATTATCGTAAAGGTCACTTTGTTCACAATCACAGGAAATCGGAATGTCCTTCGCATAGGCAGTTAGACCTGCTAGGAACCGATTTCCTTCTTTCATTAGCTCTGTATTAAGGTCCTCATAAAGGGTGTTGACTTGTGGACAGGTTATCAATCTAAGTGCAGACACTCTGTTCTCCACTCTGTGGTAAGGGAGGGAGAAGAGACCAAGTTGGTACCTCAAGGAAGCCACTGGGAGAGACTGCGAAAGGGAAAGAACGCTTCGAGGGGTTTGGGTCCTCCGACGTATTCCATATCTATGACAGTAATCACCACAGCTGTGCTGCTTCGGAAAGTTTTCTGCGTCGATGACGTAGATACGCTGTCCTCGTGGGCCTCCGTCAAGCCGACATCACCGGAAGTTATAAGTAGGACGCACGACGCCTGTAGCCTCAGTTCCGTTTTTTCCGCGAACGTGTTTGCTTCAGAGATCTTGGCGCGCCTCGGTTCTACTGAATCCTGTTCTTTCGGTTCTTCGAACCTGTTTCTTATGTCTTTGGCTTCTTCCACCCCACGGTCCGGTTTTAAGGAGTATCGGGTGTGCGGGTCCAAGATGTCGGTGACGGACACGCACAACGCTTGCCTCTGGTGCCTCAGGAAGGACCACGATACGGATGACTGTGTCGACTGCCAATCGCTCACATCGAAGGCCTTGCGGGAGCGTAAGAAGTTGTTGTCTGTCGGTAAGGTGGCCAAGCCCCGGAAGTTGCGTTCCACTGGTCTTTCGACGGATGATTCGAAGGGCGACTCTCCGCATCGTCGTGAGTCCGGGGGTTCTTGGTCTGGGAGTCGGTCCTGCCATTCCTCTGCCTCTTCGAGGCACTCCAGGAAGCGCCGTCACAGGTCGCCTTCCCCGTCCTCATCCGAGGACACTGCCTGTCGGCAGGTTGCTTGTCCCAACAAGCATTCTACTCCTAAGGAATGGCATTCCTTCCGAAAGGAGATGTTGGCTATTTTCCAATCGCAGGGCTATTGACCGTCCGTGCCGTCGAAAGACGCTGGCCGTGACCGTTCTAGAGACGCAGCTTGTACGCCTTCGGGCTAGAGCGGTGGTCGCGACCACCGGACGCCTTCGAGGTCCTGGTCGGACAAGCATGGTCGCTCTAGACATGCCCATTCCAGGTCCCAGTCCTCGACGCCCTCGAGACCGCAAGAACCTGTGAAGTCTTCGAAGAAGACATTGACGCCTGCGGCACTGAGGTCGTCGACGGACTCTCGAGGCTCCGCCTCCGAGGAAGTCGTCGATGCTGTCGGCGCCGCGCTCGACGCCGATTCCATCGATGCCTTTCGAGGCGGCTTGGTCGCAGGTTCCCCTTGGCACGGTGGAATCCCCCAGAAAGGCTCTGGCCAAGGCTAAACATGTCTTTGTTCCTTTTTCTGTACCCTCCTTCCGGCCTCTGGATTATATTTCTGAGGTGGATGAGGGCTCTGAGGAAGGTGAGGTTCCTGATGACCTCCTTTCTGATCATGGTCAACTTGAGGACCTGCGTCAGTCGTTGCACGACACCAGTGGTCTAGACACCTCTCCGGTGGTGGAGTTTGGTAGGCCTGAGCCTGGCACGCATGCCGAGTCCTCATATCGGCGCCTGATGTCGAGGGTCATGGATTACCTGGGGTGGTCGGCCCCCCTTGGGGATTTTCAGCAGGATGACCTGACTGATATCCTCGACCAAGGTCCACCAACTGATCCGGTGCTGCCATTCCATATGGCCTTGCAGAGAAGGGTGGCTGCGGCTTGGACTTCTCCGGAGAGTCTCCCGGCAGTGAGCAAGTCCTTGCCGAAGAAATATCGCCCAGCCAGTGGCGACCCCTGCTACTTGACCATGCACCCTACTCTGGAGAGTTTGGTGGTGCAGGCGGCTACAGCCCCCGCAAAGCAGGCGTCGTACCCTACCATCCCTCCTGATAGGGACAACAAACGTTTTGACGGCTGGGCGAAGGTGTTTTCTTCGGGGGGTATGGCTCTTCAGGCAGCCAACTCCGTATGTGCCTTGTCACGTTTCACGCACACTCTGTGGAACTGCATTTCCTGAGCGGCTGAACATATTCCCGAAGGGGAGGAACGGGATGGTTTTCTTGCTATCGTGCAGGATGGCAAGGATGCCATGTGTGAGTCAGTTCGGTCGGGTCTGGACATGGTAGATTGCATCAGCCGGTCCATGGCGGCAAGCACCGTAATACGCAGGTTTGCGTGGTTGCGGAAGTCGGGTTTGCTCCTGATGTGCAAACCCGGCTCCTCAACATGCCCTTTGACGGTGAACATCTTTTTGGCAGCAAGGCCGACGAGAGCCTTGAGAGGTTGCAGACCTCCAAAGCTGCAGCGAAGTCGTTGAGCGCTGCAGTTCGCCAACCTCCGCCTTTTCGTCCTAGGGGACAGCAATGGAGGGGAGGTTCCTTTTGATATTACTCATCCTTTAGTAAATCGAGAGGGGTTGCAAGTCAAAGGGGCCACCATACGAGTGCCAGAGGTGGAAAACAGGGTACTCGAGGTGCCAGCTCAGTCATGAGGCCATCTTGTAGAGAGGCGTGCCATTACTTCCGATGTGTGGGTTCTGGAGATCATAGCCCACGGCTACTGTCTTCCTTTCCGGCAGAGGCCTCATGATAATCCACCAGGGAATCTCTCTTTGAAGTGTCCGGATCCGCTCCTTGCGCAGGAAATTCAATCCCTGCTGGAGAAAGGTGCCATAGAACTGGTGCCTGTAGCGGAGAGGAACAAGGGATGGTATTCCCCTTATTTTTTGATTTCGAAGAAAGACGGGGGATTGAGACCCATCATGGACTTGCGCGTTTTGAACAAGCTCCTCAGGAAGGACAAGTTCAAGATGGTTACTCTTTCTTAAGTCCTCCAGGCCCTTCAACTTCAGGACTGGTTGGTGTCTCTCGACCTCAAGGACGTTTATTTTCACGTGCCGATCCATCCCAAGCACAAGAAGTACCTGCGGTTCGCGGTTGGCGACTCGCACTTTCAGTTTTGAGTCCTGCCGTTCGGATTGACCTCCGCCTGAGGGTCTTCACCAAGCTCATGGTGGTGGCAGCGTATCTCAGGAAAGGGGGGGATTCACGTCTACCCCTACCTGGGCGATTGCTTGATCAGGGCGTGCTCGCCCGAGCAAGTCCTGGATCATCTGTCAGTCACCTACTACTCCCTTCACAAGCTGGGCTTCTCCCTCAACTTAAAGAAGTCCCACTTGACGCCAACTCAGCGGCTCCAGTACATCGGAGCAGTGCTCGACACGTCCCTGGGGCCGTGTTTTCCTCCTCCGGTGAGGGCTCATCACATTCTGCAGATGGTGCACAAGTTTCAACACGCCCAGACTCTCCTGGCCTTCGAGTTCTTGAGGTTGCTCGGCCTCATGGCATCAGGCATTCTTCTGGTGCCAGATGCCAGGTTGCGGATGAGATCTCTACAATGGGCTCTCAAGATGTAGTGGTCACAGTCCTCCGGCAGGATGTCGGACCGCGTTCAGGTGCCGCCCTCGGTCGCCCAGGACCTTCTGTGGTGGGCTGTCGAAGGCAATCTGATGAGGGGGGCTCCATTTTGGCTACCCTAGCCGGAGGTGACGATCGTGACGGACGCATCCCTCACGGGATGGGGAGCTCATGCCAACGAGTTGACGGTCAGCGGTCGTTGGTCTCCGTCGGAGTCCAGACTCCATATCAATCTGTTGGAGCTGAGGGCCGTCAGGCTTGCCCTGAAGGCTTTTCTGCCGACTGTGCGAGGAAAGAATGTCCTGATTCTGACGGACAACACAGTGGCCATGCACTACCTCAACAAAGGGGGGTGGGGGGGTCAGGGTCTCTTCCTCTGTGCAGGGAGGGGATGCAGCTCTGGTTCTGGGCCATCCAGTGGGAAATTTCGATCTCGGCAGTTCATCTGGCCGGAGACGAAAATGAGACGGCGGACGCTCTGAGCAGGCAGAGCGCGATCTCTCACGAGTGGGAGCTGGCTCAGTAGATTCTCCTGGAG